>NC_134355.1:687038857-687638857 GCF_048569485.1 Anomaloglossus baeobatrachus | reverse complement strand
CCACGTCCCGATGCCCTTGAAGGGCCGGTCATCGTGGCTGTGGGGCCCGGTCCAAGCCCTCTCCCCCCGTCGCCTCCCTCGCCACCCGTCCCAGAGGCCGTGACCCCGCCACTAGGCCTGCTACCACCGCAACCGGTAGCAGTACCCAGCGTCCCCGCCCAGGCGGGCCAACCTGTAGTCGGAGCCCGTAGTAAACCGGAGGTGTTGCCGTGGAAGATCCCGAAGGTTGAACCGGAGGCATCCCTTGAGAAGTTCCCCGAGCCGGAGCCGATAGCCCGTTCCGAGCCGAAGGCCCAGCAGCGGAAAGCCCCTATGCCCATCCCCCACACCTCGGCTAAGGTAGCGCCGGGTTGCTGCTGCAAGGCAGCGCCCAAGGCCAAGACACCGCGGGACATGCCGCCCAGATTCCTGACAGTGGGCAATGTCCAGGATGTCCCGCGGGGCCCGACCCGTGCGCCGGTGCTGGCGGCAGCGCCGTATTGGGATAGGGAGCCGGTACCGCTGGGCCTGGAGATCACCGAGAGGGAGCGGAAGAAGGCCGAGCTGGTAGCCAGAGCTATCCGGGAGAAAGAGAACCTCCGACAAGCAACCGCCCGTGTCCGGGGACCGTTGTACGAGGGGCAGGTGAGGCGGTTTGATGTCCGCCGGGGC
Organism: Anomaloglossus baeobatrachus; assembly: GCF_048569485.1. Lineage (NCBI taxonomy): Eukaryota > Metazoa > Chordata > Amphibia > Anura > Aromobatidae > Anomaloglossus > Anomaloglossus baeobatrachus. Next base: position 687,638,206 of record NC_134355.1, on the reverse strand, counting down.
TACGGGTTCATCTACGAACCAGGCCTGGAGGCCGAAGTGTTCATAGCCCGGCAGGATGTGAATACCCACCTGCCTGAGGAACATCCCGGCCGCAATCTGATGCCGGGCGACCTCGTACAATACACCCGGTACTTCGGGGAGCGGGGGTGGTTTGCGCTGGACGCCAAACTCAGGAGGGGCCCGGAGGCCCGAGCGAACGCAGACCTCCCTTCCTTGGCAGCGGCACCAGAGCTTGAGCAACCGGAGTAGGGCAGCGGATGCCCGCAGCACCGTCCCCGTTGGGACCACCTGTTTGTTTGAAAGTTTGAAAGTTCTGCCAATGAAGAAAATAATTACCGAACAGTAACCTGATTTGCTTTTGTGATTGAACCGGCCGGAGCCGGCACCGTTGTCCCCGTGGGGACCGTTTAAAAAGTTATTTTGCATGGAGGACTATCCATGGACAAGCCCGTGAACTTGCAGGGCACCCACAAATGTTAAGTGGCTTGTAAATATGTTGTTTGCCGTTACCGTTTTCCGCAATGCCGCCTCCGGAGAGGCAGGTTGGAGGGAGGGCCCTCAGCAGAGCAGGCTGGGGCCCAGCCACCAAAAGAACCGGTGGCTACCCTCTGGAGGGAAGGACAGATCCCGCTCGGGTACCGTGTGCTGGACTGTGGGTCAAGGGGTGCTGCCTGGGCTTTAGGGGCAGCATCAGGGCCAGGTTACTTGGGTGGGAAAGAGCGGAAACCGTAACCGTAAACCGTTATGCAACGTTAAAGAAATGTGCCTCCCGTTTTGGGAAGAGTTATTGAAAATGTATATATGTTACCGTTACCATGTTATCTTTTTCAGAAAAATAAAACCGGTGTTGGACGGCAGCCCGCGGACGGTCTGCATTTTGCTAAGGGGGAATGTGTCGCCCTGGGCAAGCCAGGGGACACAGGTCACACACCATCACACCCTACATCCCAGGTAGGAACATCTAAGCTAACCAAAAATCCTTGTTGCCTTCCTCCAGAGGCTGATGATTCACACCAGGGGGTGGGCCAGGCGGTTGGCTCCGCCCACCGAGGAGATCACAGCTCTGGAGGCGGGAAGTACCAGGCAGTCTAGAGTTGGAGTCTAGTCAGGGAGGAGGAAGTGGAAGGAGTGGAGGAGTAGCCCAGGCAGGGCTGGAGCAGATAAGCTAAGTGCAAGTAAGGAAAGAAAAGTAGTAAAGGAGGAAAGCAAGAGTGTTGACAGAACAGAAGGAGTGTGTAAAGCCTGAAGAGTCCAGCTAAGTGCAGGACAGGTCAGCAAGGTCAGCAACGGCGGTGACTGTCTGGAGGGGGACCGTTTGGAAGTTCCTGGAAGGACCCCGTAGGCTGTGTGCCCGGTGGTCTGGAGCAGTGTTCCGAAGGACAATCAGCACCAGGGAAGGGGCCTCTCGGACCCCGGCAAGGCTTGGAGTCACCGTAAATTGCCGAATCCGTCAGTGAAGGGGACGTAGATCCAGCAACAACCAAGTCCCGAGTGAAGGCAACAGCCCAACCTGTACAACAGAGACACCGCCACCGCCAGGGCACCAGTTTCTGAGGGCCAGCGCCTGCGGGCAAAGAGTATAGCTCCCCCGGTCCAGCTTGAAGCCGGGGAGCGGGTTACCGGTGGGGACCCATCGCAACCAACAAGTACACAAAGGTGCAAGGAAGAGGGACATCACCGTCACCTACTGGGAGAGCAATTGCAGCCGTCCGTGGGACCATCTTACCAGCCGTTTGGTTTACCGTACAAACTGTGTCATCGTCTCAGGCTGAGTGAGTACCACAGTGCCGCAAGGCACAGCGCTGCCCCCGCGTCCCTGCGCCCACCAGGCCCTGCATCTCCCAAACCATCACCGGGCCCCGGGTTCACCAACCCCTACCCACGGAGGGGCAACACAACACCTGGCTGCTCCGCATCACCATCCCCGGGATCCCCATATTGAGCAGCGGTGGTGAAATCACCACAACCGTGGGTGGCGTCACGGACAATAAACAATCCCCACACCCAACAAACCCCTTTCACTCACGGGCGAGGAGTGCAGCTCGAGAAACCCCCGGGATCCGGCCTACAGCTCGAGCCACCACTGAGCAGCGGCCGCCGGACCCGAGCAGAAGGGGTGAGCGTAGTGTGCTGACACCCTCCTCCCCGCCCGCGACACATGCGTAGTAGAGTGTTCTTGAGTCTGCGTTCATTCAACCCCCATTGAATCTACCGGGCATGCGCTGGTGAGTCAGCTCCACGTCCGTTATCGGTGCGCTGTTCTAAGTTGTCCTTCCAGCTTACAGGGAAGCAACCGCCCAGTAGCTTGTCACGGTTTCACTCTGTGGAGCATTTTGAATTTGGAAATGCCTTTGTCACGACTCCACTGTGAGGAGCATTTTGCATTTGAAAAATTTGCTTTGCTGTTTGTCTTGTGCACTTGCTGACTAGTTGTCTTTCAGCACTAGGGTCCACCTGGGTTTTGAGAGGTGCCTTCAGAGATGCGCCTTATTCCTGGTGATTGCTCTGTTTGTTTACTGGGCTTGCTGTACTCAGTAAATAAAGTGTTTTCTCAGTGTGCTCTTGGCTCCTGTATGGTGTAAGTGTTCTGATCTTGGCTTCTGACCTCGGACCTCTTCCTGATCACGTCTCTGTCTGCTCCCTGAACCTTATATGTTATCTCCTGGATTCTGATCTCAGATTTCTTCCTGACCATGTCTCTGTCTGTTCCCTGATGAACCTTATGCGTTACTTCCTGGCTTCTGACCTCGGACCTCTTCCTGACCACTGTAACAGCGTGTCCCTCCCCAGCTTGTGCTCATGGTGTAATAGTCTGTCCCTCCTTGACTGTCTTGTATGTACTTCTGGTGGGAGATTGTTTGTTCTTCTCAGCATGGGACTCATCCAATCCACAACTTGGTAGATAGGATTCTAGATGTCCTGGCTCTATTCTTTCATGTATCAAATGTCCAGGTGGAGGTGGGCCCTTCTGCCCACCTAAGGGGCTGATCCCAGGAGAAGAGAACAATGAGACCCATATTAGTCAGTTAGTTGAATCTCGGCTGGAGAAAGACTAGGATCTATAGCTGAGGCTAGATCCTAGTGCCTGTTTATGGACTGTTACAGATTGGAGATCAGTGGCCATGTGGGATTGTGTTTTGTTGTTCACCCTGTTGGACTCAAGGAACTCATATAAGGACCATTGCCCTATTTTCCCTGGCGTCGGAGTATCGGGAGGCGCCCCCGGATCTGTTGTTTTGTTGAGGACTCCTTGCAGACTTTAAGGATTTATATTCATGTTTGGTGCTTTATCTTTGTGGTTCCAATAAAGCCCTTTGGATTGTTCCTCGGCCTGGCGTCCCTTACTGCTATGCCGCATACCCAGTCACAACCACGTCTCTGTCTGCTCCCTGAAGCTTATATGTTAACTCCTGGCTTCTGACCTCAGATCTCTTCCTGACCACGTCTCTATCTGCTCCCTGAACCTTATACGTTACCTCCTGGTTTCTGACCTCGGACTTCTCCCTGGCCACGTATCTGTCTTTTTCCTGAATCTTATACATTACCTCCTGACGTTTAATCCCGGCTTGTCTGACTACTCTTCTATTCATAATGCTTGTAGTGTCTCGCATTACTTAGCCAAAGCACAGCACCCAGTAGCCTTGGAGGCTAATTTACATATGGTGATCTAAAGTAATATTTGTGGAACAAGGCATCTACTATGAGGCATACAGGTAAGACTACTCTCACCATCCTATTACCTGTATGTCCATAGTAAGAGCTTAAAACGGTCAAAGGGGGTGACAGATTCCCTTTAACTGTTAAAATAAAAACTGTGTATTTGAGCAAATATCAATTTCAACTTTTCTGTCCAAAATGTTAGGATCCATAAACTTACAATATAATAGTATACTGTGTCATATATCAATATAATATACATTTGTGTCTTCTGAATGGTTTTATAGGATGGTAATAGAGAACCAGACGGTCATCACTGAAGTCATTCTCCTGGGTTTCTCCAAAGACCTGAGAATAAATATTGCCTTATTTTTGCTATTTTTGACCATGTACTTAATAACCATCATTGGAAATTGTCTTATGATTTGCATCATCTTAATAAACCCTCGGCTACACGTCCCGATGTATTTTTTTCTGTGCAACTTATCCTTCATAGACTTTTGTTGCTCCTCCACGTCTATTCCCCGGATGTTGGCCGATCTCATTTCCACCCACAGAACCATTTCCAATCTCGCATGCGGGGTTCAGCTCTACATCATACTCTTCATGGGAGCAACCGAGGGTCAGCTTCTTGTGCTAATGGCTTATGACCGGTACATCGCCATCTCTAGGCCACTTCACTACTCCATTCAGATGAGATGGAGCGTTTGTTATCGACTTATTGTCTTTATGTGGATTTTTAGCTTCATGATCAACATTTTTCCATCCTTCTTTATGCCACTAACCCTATGCAATCGAAACCAGATCAACCACTTCATATGTGAGATGTTGGCCGTCATCAAACTGTCTTGTGGTGACATCTACCTGAGTGAACTTCTGGTGTTCTCCACTAGCTTTATTTCAATTTTACTCCCTTTTTCATTAATTATAATTTCATACCTTTCCATAATCTCCTCTGTATTAAAGATTCACACGGCCAGTAGGTATAAAGCCTTCTCTACCTGCAGCTCTCATGTTATTGTGGTGATTTTGTACTTTGGGTCTGCCATGGTGTCTTATTTTGGCCCCTCATCACAGTACTCATCAAACCAAGAGAAATATATCTCTTTATTTTACGTTGTCATTTGCCCCATGTTACATCCGCTCATCTACAGCCTGAACAACAGCGAAGTGAAAAAATCATTTGAAAGTTTATTTCCAAAAAAGGCACCGATACTGGCCGAATAAAGGGCTAGAAAAAAAAAGAAATGTCTGATTCATAAAAAAGTTATTGGTAAAAATTAAAACCTCTTTTTCATTAAAAAGGTTTTTATCCTTAACGATTTCCAGAGTGTCCATAGATTTCAAAAGTCCGAGTGATCTGCAAATTTCACTTCACTGACAATATTGAAGAGTCAGAAGATCCATGGAGATCAAACAGCTGCAGGAGCATGACAAACACAACCAGATACTGATGGAACAGGGGCCCCTAGGCTGGCCCTCAGACTAGAGACCCTGCGCTGTTCCTTCTCTCAGAGGTAGGCTTCATGGTAGCCAGGTCCGAGCCCCCAGCGTGACCCTGTCTCATATTTGAGCCTTGATCTTACTCCCCTCACCCTGAGAGGGGGCCGTAAACCCAGTAACAAAAACCCCACAGAAAAGACAAGGACAAAGGAGAATGAAACCTCATACACACTGCACTCAAACACAAAGAGAAGACAATATGTGTATAGGGAAATAGAATGTGGTGCATTCCCACATACCGTAGATGGAACAGTTTCCATCCCAAACACATTAAAAAGTCCATTGTCTACAGCCAGGCCCTCAGATATAATTGTATCTGTTCCAGCCCAGCAGACAGGGATGAACACTTAACCCATCTTAAAAAGACATTTTTAAACCAAGGCTACCACCCCACCTCAATTGCTGATCAGATCATTAGATCCACAAGGACCCCTAGAAGTGAACTGCTTCAATACAAACAAAAAGAGGAAAATAGTCAAGTACCTCTGATGGTGACCTACAGCCCACAGCTTGAGGTACTGAGAAGAACGGCCAAGAAACTTCACCACAATCTACACAAAGATGACCGGTTAAAAACAATATTCAAAGACCCTCCATTGCTGTGCTACAGGCAACCTCCTAATTAAAGGAGCATCATGATCCAAAGCTCAATGCCATCAGACACACCAAGAGGAACTTATCCTTCCAATGTAAAGAGCTGAAAAACCTGCACTCATGTAGAGACCAAAGACCGGATACAGATCCCTAACACACAGAAGGACTATCAGATTTCTAGGACATTCACATATTCCTCCTCCAATACTGTGTACTTAATCCTGTGCACTATATGTCCTATTGGGAGCCTCTATGTTGGAGAAACAGGACAGAGACTAAGAGCAAGAATGAGATCTCACCGCCAAACAATTACAGACAAAAAAAACATTTAGATGTGGCCAAATATTTATGTGCTCCAGGACGCAACATAAACCACATGAAAGTTGTCATATTAAAAGGCAACTTCAGATCACAGAGCCATCGCAGGGTCTTGGAATACAAATTCATCACAATGTTTAACTCTGTGGACACAGGACTCAACCTGTCAGGAAGATTTATGACTCACTACAAAATCTGAGGCGTCTGCTCCAGAGACTGAGGGCACCAGGCCTCTGATCCTACATGGACATTGGGACAATAAAACTCACACCACTAATCAAAGCTAATTAAGGATTCACTTTCTAAGCTCAGTGTTTGTTTATTTAAATGTCCTTTTACGATGTATCGCTCTGCCCTGTTTTGTGTATATATTTGTGTTTCTTCAGATATTTTGTCATACCATGCCTGAGGAAGAGACCTGAGATGTCTCGAAAGTTTGCTTTATAACATCATTATATTTTATTTTAGTTAGCCATTAAAAGGTATCACAACTACAAATTTTTAATTTTGTTTCTCTCACTGAGAGCAATCAATCAATTTTTCATCTGGCTAACACGGTACCAAAATCTTTTTGTTTTAACTAATAGGGGAATATAAAAAACGGATTGGGAAAAAGCTCACAATAGGAGAACGTTCAAACCTCGCAAAAAAGCAGCTACAAATCCCCATGAATGGAATAACCTCTGAGACCAGGATCACTAAAGCTATCTTCGGCGATCTCCTACTACACTCCCCAGCCTTAAATAAGAAGAGCCCAGCTGTGGATGGTAATTAGCAACCCGGCTCTCAGAAGACTTAAGCTGGGGTCACACATAACGACGACGACAACGACGTCGCTGCAACGTCACCATATTCTGTGACGTAGCAGCGACCATAGATGATCGTTAGTAAGCTGTCAAACATGGTATAAAAAGCAGCGACGGAGCAGCGATCATAGCGACGTCGACGGTCGTTGTGTGGTTTCAGACGTAGCGTAGCGTCCCTGCTGCGGTGTCAAACAAAAGGATTATCAGCTTATCAGCATGGCGCAGCGGGATAGCAGCGTTCAAAAAATGACCTGGAGCATTTAGGAGCGAGCAGCGATTTCGCAGCAGGGGTCTGATCGTTGTTATGTGTCACACATAGCGACGTCGCTGTTGAGGTCGCTGCAACGTCACAGAATATGGTGACGTTGCAGCGACGTCGTTGTCGTCGTCGTTATGTGTGACACCAGCTTTACACTCTGCTCCAAAAAAAAGATTAAATTCTGCACGGCTGGAAGCAGTGAAACAACTCAGCCGACGCCCAGCAGAGCTGAGCACTTAAGAGAGACCAGGTTGCCTGTCAGACTAGTAATGCGCGAGTGCGGATCCGGTCAGCACATGACACAGACTCTCTAAACAGATTGCAGAGATGATTTATTACCATCTCTGCCTGCCTGATTGCTGTATACACAGTGCGGAAGGAGTATGCAGTATAAGAAGTGCTAGCAACGCTTCCTCTTCCAGCGATCATGTGACTGTTGAATGCAGGAAAGAAATAGCAGCTGCTGAGTCCAAATAGACTCAGATCACCTCTGTAATTTCAACAAGAGTCTGAATTTGCTATGTGAATTGGGTGTATATATCTGCCTCATTATGCAGTAAATCAAATGTAAATATATTATTTAAATGTTCTAATGCCTCTGAAAGTCATTTAACCCCTTAACGACACAACAGTACACCCTAAGCCATATAGTTGTAATCACCGGTGGCTGCTGCGGGAAGCCGCCAGTGTTGTGTTCCTTGCAGGCATAGGTGGATCCACTATCCACCCACAACTTTTAACTCCTTAAATCGTGCTGTCAAAATGTGACAATGCAATTTAAATCCCCGCTGCGGTAAACCTTCACTCACCTTTCTCCATCAGCAGCACCGTGACATGATCACTGTATGCCAATGATTGCCATGGTAGCACAGGGTTATGTGATGACTCCTGTAGCTCACATGACCCACTTCCTGTAACAAGCTGCTGAGTGCTGCTTGTAACAAGAGATGATTATTTCTGGTGATCTCAGCTGTGTCGCTGTCATCAACAGAAATGAATGAGCAATAATGCTGATCCTTATAGTCCCCTACGGGAACTGGTAAAAATAAAAAACAGTCTTAAAAAAATTAAAAACATAAAAAAACCAAAAAACTTTAAATCACCCCCCCATTCGCCTTATTGAAAATTAAAATTAAAGGGTTAAAAAATGAAAAATATACACACATTTTTTATCAACGTGTTCAAAAATGGCCAATTTATCAAAATTAAAAATCAATTAATCTGATGATTAAACGACGTAGCATCAAAAAAATTTCAAAAAACGTTTTGGTTGCCGCAATTTTTCGCAAAATGCAATAACAGGCGATCAAAACATAGCATCTGCGCAAAAATGGTACAATTAAAAATGTCATCTTGAGAAACAAAAACTAAGTTGTCATTGAGCTATAGATGCCGAAAAATGAGAACGCTGTGGATCGCGAAAAATGGCACAAAAAGTGCACCACTTCCCTTAGGGCGCTTTCACACTTGCGTTGAGCGCAATCCGCCACTATGGAGAATAGCGCAGTCCGTTAACGCACTGCGCTATTCTCCATAGACTTGTATTGACGACGCACCGTAATGCAAGTGTCTGCGTTGCATCCGTTGGACGACGCTGAGTCGTTATTTTGACACAACGTCGGGCGGAGGGAACGCTACATGTAGCGTTTTTTCGGTCGTTAAAATAACGCACCTTGACGGATTCCATTAGAATCCGCCAAGGTATCTAATGATTGTCTATGAGGGTGGATTCCGCCGCAATGCACTAAGCGGCGGAATCCGCTGACGGATTCCATCACATTCTACTGCGCATGCTCAGCATGTCCAGCCGAACGATCAGAATTGTTTAAAATCACTCCTGGTCTCTCTCCCCCCTCTCACCCCCTCTCTCATACTCACTGATCACAGGCATGGCGCTGCACCGCTGTCACACTGCTCTGGCAGCTTCTCCTGCTTTTGAAAATGCCGGCAGCTCATTATTCCATCTCGTATTCCCTGCTTCCCCCGCCCACCAGCGGCCATGACTGGTTGAAGTCCCCACGCTGAGTGACAGCTGTCTCACTGCAATCAATCACAGCCACTGGTGGGCGGGTCTATATCGTGCAGTACAATAAATAAATAAATAATTTTAAAAAATGGCGTGCGGTCCCCCCTAATTTTGATACCAGCCAAGATGAAGCCACATGGCTGAAGGCTGGTATTCTCAGGATGGGGAGCCCCACGTTATGGGGAGCCCCCAGCCTAAAAATATTAGACAGCAGCTGTCCGGAATTGCTGCATCCATTAGATGCGACAGTCCCGGTACTCTACCGGGCTCATCCCGAATTGCCCTGGTGCGGTGGCAATCGGGGTAATAAGGAGTTAATGGCAGCCCATAGCTGCCACTAAGTCCTAGGTTAATCATGGCAGGCATCACGATTAACCTGTAAGTGAAAGTAAATAAACACATACACCCGAAAATATACTTTATTTGGAATAAAAGAAAAAAAAAACACCCTCTTTCACCACTTTATTAAAATGCCCAAATACCCCTCCAGGTGTGGCGTAATCCACGAGGTTCCGCGATGCATCCAGCTCTGCTATATGAAGCTGACGGGAGCGGCCGTAGAACACCGCCATTTCTGTGAGCTCCATGCAGCAACTGAAGGGAGTCGCGCTGTCAGTGAGGATGTCACTTAGGTAGTGCCTGTGTGTGTACAGTAATTATGGGTGCGGTAGTGCCGGGGTGTGTGGTGATGATGGGGGTTGTAGTGCCGGTGTGTGTGCGGTGATGATGGGTACAGTAGTGCCGGGGTGTGCGGTGATGATGGGGGCGGTAGTTCCGGGGTGTGTGCGGTGATGATGGGGGCGGTAGTGCCGGGGTGTGTGCGGTGATGATGGGGACGGTAGTGCCTGCGTGTGCGGTGATGATGGGTGCAGTAGTTCCGGGGTGTGTGCAGTGATGATGGGGGCGGTAGTGCCGGAGTGTGTGCGGTGATGATGGGTGCCGTAGTGCCTGCGTGTGCGGTGATGATGGGGGCGGTAGTGCCTTCGTGTGCGGTGATGATGGGGTCTCTCTCGCTCTCTCGTGGCTAGAAAACTTAACGCAACACGTTTGTGACACCCTGGACTAGCCAGGTAGTCACAGGTAGGCCCCCTGCACAAACACCAGCCCCTAAAAAGGTATCAGCAGCTAACCTAAAAACTCTGAGTCACCCCTCTCAGGTCTTGACATTCACACCCGGGGGCGGAGCCAGGCGGTTGGCCACGCCCACCGAGGAGTTCGGATAGCTTGAGGCGGGAAAAACACACAGATCTGTTAGGGAAGTGAAAAGGAGAGGAGGTGAAGTGGAGTAGAGAGGAATAACATCTGTCAGGGATCTGGGTAGGAGCCCGAATACCCTGTGGCCAGGAGGCAGATGGTGGTGGCCGCCTGCAGGAGCCGGGAAGATAGCTGGTGGAACCGTCAGGGACTGTGACAGGGTAGTGGCCCGCCGATACCGCACCGGGGAACCGAACGGAAACCGGAGCACCAGGAGGGGTACTCAGACCCAGTACGAGGCCCAGAAGCCACTGGACTGAGTCGAATTCACTGATTGGGGTCTGGACCTTAGGTTCTTTCCCACCCAAGTCCCGACTGAAGGTAACAGCCCAACGAGTGAGATAGAAAGCCACCGCCCAGGCATAGAGATCCCACGGGCCAGCGTCTGCGGGCAAACGGGCTCCCCCCAACATCCACTAGCCGGAGAGCGGACTCCCGTCGCTGAAGCGAAGGAAGTCAGCATTCTACTACAGAGGTGCAGGAGAAAGGCGGGGACCACCAACCTGAGTAAGGGGCAAGGCGCAGCTGGCTGCGGGCACCGACCACCATCCTTTTCGTTTATAAGAGACTCCGGTGTATTTATAATAGTGAGTACAACAGTGCCCTCGGGCAACGCATCGCACCGCACCATCCCACCCGCACCTCACCCCCCAATCGGGCCCCCGGGGCCACCAACCCCTGCTCACGGAGGGGATCAACAACAAGCTGCCCAACACAGTCCCCGGGAGCCTAGTCAATGGCAGCGGTGGTGCCCACTCACTCACCACAACCCGTGGGTGGCGTCACGAACTTAATCCCCAAACAACCGTGGCCCCGGCCGTGAACCTCCCCACCGAACACCACCCCTCACGTAACTCCCGGGCCCGGGAGGAGCTCGAGACACCCACCGACGAGCATGGATCCGAGTGGCTCGACAGTTGGCCGAGCTCCGGGGCGGTACACGTTATTTCACAGGAATCTGTTGCCTTTATTATCACAGTATTTGCAAGGCATCTGTCACATATATCACACAACGCATTGTAACGGATGCCGCACAACGCAAGTGTGAAAGCGCCCTTAGACAAAAGTAAAGCTATACATCTTTTGTGTCCAGGTGCTCGCACCGACCTGAGGCATCACACTGACACATCAGTTTTACCATACATTGAAACGATGAATAAAATATCCCAAAAACAATCATGCAATCACATTTTTTTGCAATTTATCCGCACTTGGAATTTTTTTTTGCCATTTTCCAGTACACTATATGGTAAAACTTATCATTTCATTTAAAAGTACAACTCATCTTGCCAAAACAACAAGCCCTTATGTGGCAAGATTGATGGAAAAATAACATCAGCCCCAGTAGTGGATATTGTGCAGCGGCGGCTCTTGAGCCGCAAAATACCGCAAGTGGCGTCACAAGTGAACATTACTTTATCCCCTGTAAACATATCCCCCTTTACAAAAAGGGCCCAGGGCCCAGAACCGGGCAACAGCCACCACCGTGACATTGCTCAGACATACCCCGCCCGGGACCGAGTACACCATATCCCTGGGCGACACACTAACACCACTGATGTGTTTTTTATTTTCATGTTCCTCTGAAGTTGTGCCATCCGGCCACTTGTCCATCTGTGGCTCTGCCATTTGCCCAGATGACCTTGGCAGACGTTAGAGCTGTTATTAGTTTGCTCTAACCATCCTCCCGCGTAACGCTATCATTCTGGGCCAGGGCTCGTGAGTGGCTAGAGGATTATTTCCTCTTTCAGTCGAGGGTTTCGGGATGGAGAGCTGCAGATTTCCATGGGATGGTGTGGATATAGTAGATATAGTAGATGGTGCTGATGGTGGTCTTGGTGGTGATGATGCTGTTGCGGCCACATCATGCGCTTGCAGGGAGGAAGGTGGCACTGGTGATCGTGAGCAAATGCAAGATGCTGACTCCACAGCTGAAGAAGCCAACAACACAGCAGAAGTGGGTGCAGGAGAAGCCAGAGTTCTCTCCTGATTTCTCGGGAAACTACTCCTTTGCACCTCATGCTTCGACGTCAGATAAGGCATCATGCAGGCGGTGATCAGGTGTCTAGACTTTTCCCTCACTGCAGGCTCTAATGGCACATCTTGCAAACCACCACTCTCTTTTCATCAGCACATTTCCAGAAGAAATGCTATGACAGGGAGCTGTTTTGCTTTGCTGGGAGATTTTCACTGGCGTGACAAGTGGTAGCAGCTGACTTACTGTCAAGCTACCACCAGGGGGAGCCGGAGCTCTGCAGCAGAAGATACTAAACGGAGCAACGAGAACCAGGAAGTAAATACACAGTGTTCTCGTACACTGCCTCACAGCACAGCTGGGGAGCAGAGCTGCGGGGCATGCGAGGGATAGTCAGGCGAGCCGGGTCAAGCACAGTACGAGCAGAAGGAGGACCGGAGGAATGAGCAGAAGCGGAGTCAAGGTCAGGCCGAGGTCAGTACCAGAGGAAGCAACCGAGTGGGGAGGTAGGAGAGGGGACAGAGGACTGGAGGAGTGACTAGGGGACAGAACACAGACAAGGGCACGGGGGCACAGGAACAGACGGCTAAGGATATCACTCACAGGACCAGCAATCACAGGCAAAGCAGTGCTAAGCTTATAGCGGTGCTGGTTCACTCAGGTGAAAAGAAGAAAAATATATGTCCAGATGCAATAATCTGATTTTATTTGACAAAAAAATATTCTTCAGAAGAGACAGTGCCCATAGACGTTTCCGCTATTTCAGGCCTTTATTAATTAACTGTCTGAATGACATAAACATAACAGGAAAATATTTCCAATGTAATAGATGACAAAAAATATACAATATTTGCATCATATTAACAATGTGAAGAATATACAATGTTCAGATAGAAAACACATTTGATATATAAGTGTAATGCATGGTAATCTGACACACAAGTCTCTGGTAAACCAAGTTTATGGTGGTCGGTGCCCGCAGCCGACTGCGTCTGGTCCCCCACTCGGTTCGGTGGTCTTGGCCTTTCTATTGCACCGTGTTGTGTATCTGTAGACTGCCTGCGCTTCAGCGACGGGAGTCCGCTCCCCAGCTTTGTGTATGTCGGGAGAGCCCTTTTGCCCGCAGACGCTGGCCCGTGGGATCTCTCTGCCTGTGCGGTGGCTTTCTATCGCCCTCGGTGGGCTGTTGTCTTCAGTTGGGACTTGGGTGGGAAAGGACCTATAGTCCAGACCGCAATCAGTTAATTAACTCAGTCCAGTGGATTCTGGATCTCGTTTCAGGGTCTGAGTACCCCCCTGTGTGCTCCGGTTTCCGAGTTGGTTCCCTGGGTCGGTACCGGCGGACCACTACCCTGTCCCGGTCCACCACGGTTCCACCGAGCCGTCTTCCCGGCTCCTGCAGGCTAAGGCCACCATTTGCCTCCTAGCCAAAGGTGCCCGGGCTCCAACCCCGGCACCTGTCAGACTCCTTCACTCCTCACTCATTACTCAAAACTGAACTGAACTCAACTAAACTCAACTGACTGTGTTTACTGCCTCAGGCCATCTGAACGCCTCGGTGGGCATGGCCAACCGCCTGGCTCCGCCCCCTGGTGTGTTCATCCAGCACTGAGGGAGGTGACTAGGGTTTAATGGTTAGCTGATGACACCTTTTTGGGGGACAGGTATTGTGCGGGGCTCTAACTGTGACTACCTGGCTAGTCCAGGGCGTCACATAAACACGCGGTGCTGTGTGCACTGCACAGATTGTGGAGACGCCGCTGAATAAACAGTTGGGAGAGCGGCGAAAGGGGCACGTGCACACCAATGACAGAGAGCCAGAGATGTATGGAGAACCAAGTGCATTGACATGACATAATTTATATCAATGGGATGACACAAAACGTCAGTGACCATATCTAAATATATAATCCCCCACAGTAGGGGCATCGAGGTAGTTCATAGCGGCATCAGAGGAGGGAACATATGTAAGATGCTGGCACAATGGGAGACAAGATGGATAGTGACCCTGGGTACAATGAGCCCTAGTGGTCTAAATGAAAGCCTAAAGGCCGCTTTACACGCTGCGACATTGCTAGAGATGTCACTAGCGATAGCACCCGCCCCCATCATTCTTGCATCACGGGCAAATCACTGCCTGTGGCGAACGATATCGCAGGTACGCGTCACACGTACTTACCTTCCTAACGACGTCACTGTGACCGGCGAACAACCTCTTCTTTAAGGGGGAGGTTCGTGCGGCGTCACAGCGACGTCACACAGCATCCCACCAATAGAAGCGGAGGGACGGAGACCAGCCGCATTAACGACATGCCCACCTCATTGCCGAAGGACGCAGGAACGCTGTTGTTCCTCGTTCCCGGGGTGTCACACGTAGCGATGTGTGCTGCCTCAGGAACGACGAACAACCAGCGTCCTGCAACAGCAATGATATTTGGGAAATGAACGACGTGTCAACGATCAACAATTAGGTGAGTATTTTTGATCGTTAGCGGACGCTCATAGGTGTCACATGCAACAACGTCGCTAACGAGGCCGGATGTGCGTCACGGATTCTGTGGCCCCAACGACATCTCATTAGTGATATCATTGCGTGTAAAGCGGCCTTTAGTTTTGCCTCTTTTCTGTAGCTCCTCTGCGCCACCAATCGATATCATGTAGAGGATTCCTTAGTCAAACTTAAGGAAAAAGGATTTTTATAATTATTCTTTGTTTTTATTATCTTTTAACAGTTTTTCCTTTTTTCTGTCTTCTGCATAGCCCTTCTTGTTACTCATATTATGGAATAACATTTACATACTGACATCTATGCTAATGGTCATCTCCCGGACCCCACTTCCATTCAACATGATCCTCATTGGATTTCACTAAAGAATGTATCATGTTTATGTATAACTTTCTGTAGATAATGCAGATATATATATATATATATATACAGTTAGGTCCAGAAATATTTGGACAGTGACACAATTTTGGCGAGTTGGGCTCTGCATGCCACCACATTGGATTTGAAACGAAACCTCTACAACAGAATTCAAGTGCAGATTGTAACGTTTAATTTGAAGGTTTGAACAAAAATATCTGATAGAAATTGTAGGAATTGTACACATTTCTTTACAAACACTCCACATTTTAGGAGGTCAAAAGTAATTGGACAAATAAACCAAACCCAAAAAAAAAATTTGTTGCGAATCGTTTGGAGGCAATCACTGCCTTAAGTCTGGAACCCATGGACATCAGCAAACGCTGGGTTTCCTCCTTCTTAATGCTTTGCCAGGCCTTTACAGCCGCAGCCTTCAGGTCTTGCTTGTTTGTGGGTCTTTCCGTCTTAAGTCTGGATTTGAGCAAGTGAAATGGATGCTCAATTGGGTTAAGATCTGGTGATTGACTTGGCCATTGCAGAATGTTCCACTTTTTTGCACTCATGAACTCCTGGGTAGCTTTGGCTGTATGCTTGGGGTCATTGTCCATCTGTACTATGAAGCGCCGTCCGATCAACTTTGCGGCATTTGGCTGAATCTGGGCTGAAAGTATATCCCGGTATACTTCAGAATTCATCCGGCTACTCTTGTCTGCTGTTATGTCATCAATAAACACAAGTGACCCAGTGCCATTGAAAGCCATGCATGCCCATGCCATCACGTTGCCTCCACCATGTTTTACAGAGGATGTGGCTTTTTTCTTCCCATCATTCTGGTACAGGTTGATCTTGGTCTCATCTGTCCATAGAATACTTTTCCAGAACTGAGCTGGCTTCATGAGGTGTTTTTCAGCAAATTTAACTCTGGCCTGTCTATTTTTGGAATTGATGAATGGTTTGCATCTAGATGTGAACCCTTTGTATTTACTTTCATGGAGTCTTCTCTTTACTGTTGACTTAGAGACAGATACACCTACTTCACTGAGAGTGTTCTGGACTTCAGTTGATGTTGTGAACGGGTTCTTCTTCACCAAAGAAAGTATGCGGCGATCATCCACCACTGCTGTCATCCGTGGACGCCCCGGCCTTTTTGAGTTCCCAAGCTCACCAGTCAATTCCTTTTTTCTCAGAATGTACCCGACTGTTGATTTTGCTACTCCAAGCATGTCTGCTATCTCTCTGATGGATTTTTTCTTTTTTTTCAGCCTCAGGATGTTCTGCTTCACCTCAATTGAAAGTTCCTTAGACCGCATGTTGTCTGGTCACAGCAACAGCTTCCAAATGCAAAACCACACACCTGTAATCAACCCCAGACCTTTTAACTACTTCATTGATTACAGGTTAACGAGGGAGACGCCTTCAGAGTTAATTGCAGCCCTTAGAGTCCCTTGTCCAATTACTTTTGGTCCCTTGAAAAAGAGGAGGCTATGCATTACAGAGCTATGATTCCTAAACCCTTTCTCCAATTTGGATGTGAAAACTCTCATATTGCAGCTGGGAGTGTGCACTTTCAGCCCATATTATATATATAATTGTATTTCTGAACATGTTTTTCTAAACAGCTAAAATAACAAAACTTGTGTCACTGTCCAAATATTTCTGGACCTAACTGTATATATATATATATATATATATATGACTCGCCCACCCCAGGGCTATGGGACACCAAGTGCCGGGCCGGACTAGTCCGGTGGTAGTCAGTGGTGGCTGGGCCCGGCTCCGTGGCCCTGGTGGGTGTCAGAAGAATATGTGGCTGATGACTTTAAGTTTGTGTTCGTGACGCCACCTGTGGTATGCGGCTATTAAGCCGCCGCTGCTGTGTAAGGCCTCCGGGGTGATGAAGTGGCAGCAATGGTGGTACTGCTCCCCACAGGTGGAGCGGTGCCCCGGGACACAGTTGGTGCTTGTGGAAGTCTATGGTGTTGTGTGACTAACACGGTGCAGGGCCGACAAGCAATGAAAGAAACAGGCACAAACAGTAGTCTCTTTACCTTTTCCTCTTTTACTCGGCAGAAGTTTAGTCCAGGGAGACCGTCACAGATGGTAAAGATGGTCCGGCTGGCCTGGAAGTGCCTGGGGGGATCTTTGGCCAGTTGAGTATGAGGCCTACTCCCTAAACTTTCTTTGCTGTTTTAGGACACTGCACTTTGGGTTAGCAATTGCCCTCTTGCTGCTGGGACTAGGGGTTCGTCCCTTTTTCTGTGTGGTAGACTGCGCAGGCCCTCTCTGGTGCTTCTCTGCTGGAGTCCACACCGGGCCCTTGGGATGCAGCTGTACCTTCAGATTGCTTCTGGGCCAGGGGGCTTGCAGCTCTCCTGCCCTCCGGATTCAGCTACCAGGGATGGATTTTATGCTCTGGCAACCACAGACTCCGATGTCCGAGTCTCTTCTGTGCCTCTCTACACCTCTTGCTTCACTGGGCCAAGCTATCCCAGCTCTAGGCCCCAGTTCTACAAGGCAGCACTACTCTCCGTCTGTCTTCTTCAGCCTTGCCTTTGTTAGGATGGACCTGGCTTGGCCTCCACTACAGCCTCCAGGCTGGGGGGTCACCTGTCGGCTGATTACCCCTTTTCTCGAAGTCTGCTATGGGTTCTGGCCCTGGGAGTTTACAACATTCCCTGGGCCTCGGTTTTTACTGTTTGGAGATGATCTTTGCACTCCTCCAGTCTCTAGGGACCGTCCCCTGTTGCAGCTTAGTCTCTCCACCGATGTTACTGTGGAACAGGCCACCGTAGCCTACAACTACCCGTGGCGCCTCTAGGCCCTCTCCGTGGTACCTCTAGGACTGCTTGAGGTACCTCTAGGCCTACCCGCGGCCCTGCGACTCCTTTTGTCTCCTACGTGGTGTCACCTGGACCTCTGGGTCCCAGGATCTTCACCAGGAAGCGTCTCCTTCGGTTTCTCTGCTCCTGTCTGACTTGGAGCTTTCTTTCCTTCTTTCCTTCTTTCTTTCTTTCTTTTCTCCTCCTTGCCTGCCCCCAGCAGGCCTCCTCCTCCCTCCTTTCTCTCGTTCTTCTTCTCCAACTACATGCTCACTCTCTCACTCCCTGAGGTAGACTAACTAAACTTGACCTTCCTTTCTCTATCTGCTCTCTGGTGGCTCCTCCCACCTCCCCAGTTGCTAAGCTACCACCCTATGGGAGCAAGGATGGGTCTTACGGCCCCTCTCAGCATGCAGCATGGGAGGGTTGCCTGCCACTTTCCCTGGTCCCAGTATGTACCTAACAATGGGTGTAGTGTGGATTTACCAGGGGACCGGAGTTCACTCTCTTCCTCTCCCAGAATGGGGCATCACACCGCTGGATGGGGTGCAATGACCTGTGGCGACGGAAGCCTCAGGGGCGCCACATATATATATATATATATATTTATTTTTATTTATATATCTATATCTAAAAAAAAATAAATATATATATTTATATATATATATATATATATATATATATATATATATATATATATGTACATTTGGGGTCATGAACATTATTGTGGGATTTTTTTATGAGTTTCACAGTGAGATGGATTCCCCCTCTTTTGAGTGGTCTATTACTAGGAAATGTTTCCAGTATAATTGTATGTTATTTTTTATATCTTTTGATAATAAGAATCACCCACTGTGGGGGATTATATATCTAGATACGGTCACTGACTTTCTGTGTCATCCCATTGATATAAATTATGTCATGTCAATGCACTTGGTCCCCCATACATCTCTGACTCTCTGTCATTGGTTGCGCGTGCCCCTTTCGCCGCTCGCCCTCCAGCTCGTTCAGTGGCGTCTCCACAATCTGTGCAGTGCACACAGCACGGCGTGTTTACACATGGTCTGCTCTGGGTATGCGCCGGTTCTGACGCTGATGTGGGAGGTGTGGGGCGTGCGGCATGAGTGCGCATGCGCCGCATATATCCAATGAGAATTGAGCCTTGACAATCATGTGACCCGGATAACGGGGATAAAAAGGTCTTTGCATATTAACACAGCAATCCCCCATGATTAAGCCATAGCGAAACGATCGTAGGTGGTCGTTCTTTGGACTCCTTCCTTTTGTGTGATTGCACGCGGCACTTTAAACAGGTATGTTTTGATTGTTGGTCTTTGGTCCTCATTTGTAATATCTATTGAGCCACTCAGGCTTTACTCCCTGCCCGGTATTGCCTTTTGACACCCGGGAACAGGATTCCCCATATGGCCAATATGCACACATGCCTGTTATATATGAATTGACTTTTGGTGACTCTAGCCTTGTTGCCCTCACACATTTTCTTCCACCATCTCTCCTGACTCTTTTTCTCATGTATTTTTATGTACACTTTTGTAATTTTCATTGTAATTTTTGGATGCACAGAATTATTACTATTATCATTACTATTTAGTAATAAAATTGATTTTTATATTAAAAAAATCACTCATTTTCTCCTTGCTTTTCTGACATTTCTCTGAGTGTTATTGTCGCGGGCGGGGAGGACGCCGTCGCTGCTGCGCTCTCGCTAACGCTTGGGTCCGGCGCTGCTGCTGCTGCTGCTCGGTGGCTCGAGCGGTGGGCCGGATCCGGGGACTCGAGCGTCGCTCCTCGCCCGTGAGTGAAAGGGGTGGTTGATTTGGGGGATTTAGTCCTTGACGCCACACACGGGTCGTGGTGAAGATAGGCACCACCGCTGCTGATGACGGGGATCCCGGGAGCGATGGTGAGGAGCAGCTGGGATGTTGTTTTCCCCCTCCGTGGGTAGGGGTCGGTGGTCCCGGGGCCCGGTGATGTTGTGACGGGGAGGCAGGGTCGGTGAGGTGCAGGGTTGCAGGGACAGCGCGGCGCGGTGCCGGATGGCACGGGTGTACTCACTCAGCAAGAAAGGTACAAAGTCCTCAGTAAACCAAATGGCTGGATGGACGGGTCCCGCAGCCGGCTGCAGTGCTTCTCCCCGGACAGGTGATGGCGGCTGTCTTTCCCTGCACCTTGATGTTCTCTTTCTGACTACTATGGATTCCCAACGGTAGTCCGCTCCCCGGTGTATGGGTACCGGAGGAGCCCGTTTGCCCGCAGACGCTGGCCCTTGGGTCTCTAGCCTTAGGCGGTAGCTGTATACCCTCACGGTGTGGGCAGTTGCCTTCAATCAGGACTTTTGCTGTTGTGAAACCCCTGGGGTTCCAGTCACATTTGGATCTGACTATTGTCGGCGGCTCCAAGCCTGGTCGGGGTCCGTTGGCCATGCCTGTGTGTGCTGGCTTCACTTCGCTCCCCGGACGGTACCGGCGGGCTGTCGCCCGACCCCAGTCTTACGGTTCCGCGTTACTCCACCACTCCTGCAGACGGCCACCACCGTCTGCCAACCTTGCTTTCAGTGCCTGGGCCACAAACCCAGACACTCAAGTGCTCACTCCTCACTCTTCAAACTCCTACACTAAACTGTCACTTTTCCTGCCTCCAGGCCTGTGAACTCTTCGGTGGGTGGAGCCAACCGCTGAGCTCCGCCCCACCTGGTGTGGACATCAGACACTGGAGGGAGGCAACAAGGGTTTTGTGTTTGGCTGGTGTCCCTGTCTGATGGGGGTGGGGGGTGTTTGTGTGTTATCTGTGACGACCTGGCTAGGCCAGGCGCCACATTATCACGTGGTGGATCTATTTTTGGTAGCATTTGTTGCCCTCTAGGCCTTCCAATCCTTTCCTGTGCCATATGGATTTTTGTTTGCTAATGTCTCTTTCTTTGTCTTTCTCTATCTCTTTGTTTCTTTCCCAGGTCTGTCTCCCTGTCTATTTTCCTGTCTCTTTCCCTGTCTGTCTTTGTCCATATCTTTGTCTGTATCTTTTGCTTTCTGTCTCTTTCCTTGTCTGTCTCTATCTAGGTCTGTCTCTATCTAGGTCTGTCTCTATTTAGGTCTGTTTCTGTCCCTATCTGCCTTTCTCTGTCCCTGTCTGCCTGTCTGTCTCTCTTTACCCGTCTGTCTCTTTCCCTGGCTGTCTCTTTCCCTGTCTGTCTCTGTTTATCTCTCTCTCTGTCTCACTCAATCTGTCTCTCCACTGACATCATATTACCTCACACATAAGCTTCTAATACTATGAATAGATCCCTATGTGTGGAATGACTCTATATAATATATAGGAATAGATCCCTCTGTGTGGAATGACTCTATATAATATATTGGAATAGATCCCTTTGTGTGTAATGGCTATATAATATATAGGAATAGATCCCTCTGTGTGGAATGACTCTACATAATATATAGGAATAGATCCCTCTGTGTGTAATGACTCTATATAATATATAGGAATAGATCCCTCTGTGTATAATGACTCTATATAATATACAGGAATGGATCCCTCTGTATGTAATGAGTCTATATGATATATAGAAATAGATCCCTCTGTGTATAATGACTCTACATAATATATAGGAATAGATCCCTCTGTGTGTAATGACTCTATATAATATATAGGAATAGATCCCTCTGTGTGTAATGACTCTATAGAATATATAGGAATAGATCCCTCTGTGTGTAATGACTCTATAGAATATATAGGAATAGATCCCTCTGTGTGTAATGACTCTATATAATATATAGGAATAGATCCCTCTGTGTGTAATGACTCTATATAATATATAGGAATAGATCCCTCTGTGTGTAATGACTCTATATAATATACAGGAATGGATCCCTCTGTATGTAATGAGTCTATATGATATATAGAAATAGATCCCTCTGTGTGTAATGACTCTATATATTTGTTTCCCTTTTTGTATTGAATTACTGAAATAAATGAACTGTTAGATGATATTCTAATTTATTGAGCTGCAGCTGTATTTTATTTTTTCCCCTGTGCAGGCTAAAGTTCCTTCTCAGAATCAGCAGACCAGTATGGAACATGATGGACAGTCAGGCAGCAACAGCAGCATTATTGGGCTGATGATAATAAACCAGTGGCAACTCTCAGCAACAGCAGATCTAATCATTGGCAGCACATGGAGGTGTGTGAAAATCTTTATGAATCCATGGCTGATTCCTTTCCAAAAATGTAATGTTTTTCACACTTGATGAGGACAATTTTTCTGCTCTGATGTGATAACGTCACATGCTGCTCTGATACCCTTTTGGCGTCTGGACAAGACGTTGAAGACTGGACAAGACAGTACACCTATGGCAAACTGGGCTAGCTCTTGCCACTGGTCCAATGTGGTCACTTAAAAGTCATTGGGTCAGTGCACAGGGTATCTGGAGGAGAAAAGGCACAGTCGAGCTATAAACCAACCTGGTTATTTAAGCATGACATCTTGATTGGCTGATGTTTCATAGTGTTTAAGGTTAAAGGTAGACTAAAGGGGGTGTTACACGCTATGATACATCGGGCGATATGTCGTCGGGGCACGGATTCCGTGACGCACATCCGGCATCGTTTGACATATCGTAGCGTGTGACAGCTACGAACGACTGTGAACGAGCAAAAATACTCACCTTATCGTTGCTCGTTGACACGTCGCTCATTTTCAAAATATCGGTCACATTCATGGAGGCAGGTTGTTCGTCGTTCCTGAGGCAGCACACATCGCTCCGTGTGACACCCCGGGAACGATGAACACAGCTTACCTGCATCCCACCGGCAATGCGGAAGGAAGGAGGTGGGCGGAATGTTACGTCCCGCTCATCTCCGCCCCTCCGCTTCTATAGGGTGGCCGCTGTGTGATTTCGCTGTGACACCGAACGTCACTCCCCCTTCAGGAAGTGGATGTTCACCGCCCACAGCGAGGTCGTTTGGGATGTAAGTACATGTTACGGGGTGGCCGACTTTGTACGACACTGGCAACAAATTGCCCGTGACGCACAAATGATGGGGGCGGGTGTGATCGCACATGCGAACGCACGATAAATCGACGCGTGTAACGGGGCCTTTAGGTCCAATGAGTTCAATCCATGACCTAACCTAACATGTTCATCAGATTGTATCAGTAGATGAAAAAAACGACTAGACATCTACAAAATATGTTTGCTGCTGCTGTTAGTTTTGTTGTTTTGTTTCCTTGTTAAAGTGGTAGAGGTGGTGGAAATGTAAGTCTGGCCAGATGCAAATTATGAGGGCTGGGCAAGCGAAGGGCTACGGCAAGCAGGAAAGACCACTGTGTTCAGTTCAAACAACACTGCGAATTTTTGCCATACTAAGGGTGCACTGAGCATGCACATTTGTGTTTGGATTAGGCCGGTTTCACATCTCCGGCATTTTTCCGGAAGCTGGATCCGGCACACCTGCAGTACAGTTACATTCATTTACAGTGGAAGCGCGACACCATGCGGTTGAGTCCTTCATTCACAACCGCATGTGTCCGCATGCTGTCACACTTCCACTGTAAATGAATGTAACTGTACTGCATGGGTGCCGGATCCGGCTTCCGGCAAATTACCGGAGATGTGAAACGGCCCTTAGAGATCATATTCTGAGTGGCCAGGCTAAGAAAATTATCCAACAAGCATGATTGTTAACATGAGTGCTGAAGAGCTTTCCAGCTGACCGGTAGTGGTTCCAGGTGTGAGATTGTGACCGATCGCATGTTGATGAGAATAATCTGTATAAGCTTCTACAGCTGCAAAAAAACCTCACGGGTTCTGTAATTTTTTTTACCGAAAGTACCCTATTATTATGAACTTTCCTGGAAATTCGGGATGGTTGGCAACCCAGACTGGAGGACAACATCACAAAACATTCATAACACAGAGATAGCATATTCATTCTCATAACACTTTTCTTCTATGGAGCTTTGCTAATAAGACTCTAATCTCATCTGGTATCCAAAAGGGACCCCAGTCCCCCCAAAGTATTCTCACAATGGAAATGTCCTGCTTTGAATTTTTAGATATTTTAATCTTATACATAATACAACCAGAATTCTAATTAATACAATTGTAATTAATCTCAGGGGCCGATCAGTTTTTATCCAAGAAAATAGAAATATTATATAAGTTGTAAAATCACCTTGTGCGAGTGTTTATCTATAGAGCAGTAGTGCTAGGGCTTGTCGTTATATTTTTTTGTAATTTTTTATATCTTTTTTTTCTTCTTTTTACAACTTTGTAGTGTAATCTGATGATGGGAATTTATGATTTTATTTAGATAGTGTACAAACTGTCAGCAAACAAAATATGTAAAGGTAAATTGTTGCTTCAGACACCTTGATGTTGATCTGAAATGAATCTGCATCTTGTTCAGTTTTTGCGTTTATTACTTTTTAGAGCATTAGAGCAGAACGAATCAGTTCAATCCAAATCGAATTAGTGTAAAATGTTACATGTATATATAGCTATATACAGTACAGACCAAAGGTTTGGACACACCTTCTCATTCAAAGGGTTTTCTTTAGTTTCATGACTCTGAAAATTGTAGATTCACATTGAAGGCATCAAAACTATGAATTAACACATGTGGAATGAAATACTTTACAAAAAAGTGTGAAACAACTGAAAATATGTCTTAAATTCTAGGTTCTTCAGAGTAGCCACCTTTTGCTTTGATTACTGCTTTGCACACTCTTGGCATTCACTTGATGAGCTTCAAGTGGTAGTCACCGGAAATGGTTTTCCAACAGTCTTGAAGAAGTTCCCAGAAATGCTTAGCACTTGTTGGCTCTTTTGCCTTCACTCTGTGGTCCAGCTCACCCCAAACCATCTCGATTGGGTTCAGGTCTGGTGACTGTGGAGGCCAGGTCATCTGACGTAGCACCCCATCACTCTCCTTAGTCAAATAGCCCTTACACAGCCTGGAGGTGTGTTTGGGGTCATTGTCCTGTTGAAAAATAAATGATGGTCCAACTAAACGCAAACCGGATGGAATAGCATGCCGCTGCAAGATGCTGTGGTAGCCATGCTGGTTCTGTATGCCTTCAATTTTGAATAAATTCCCAACATTGTCAACAACAAAGCACCCCCCACACATCACACCTCCTCCACCATGCTTCACGGTGGGAACCAGCCATGTAGAGTCCATCCGTTCACCTTTTCTTCGTCGGTTGGATCCAAAGATCTCAAATTTGGACTCATCAGACTAAAGCACAGATTTCCACTGGTCTAATGTCCATTCCTTGTGTTCTTTAGCAGCTATTTTACCATGAAGGCCTGCTGCACAAAGTCTCCTCTTAACAGTTGTTCTAGAGATGTGTCTGCTGCTAGAACTCTGTGTGGCATTGACCTGGTCTCTAATCTGAGCTGCTGTTAACCTGTGATTTCTGAGTCTGGTGACTTGGATAAACGTATCCTCCGCAGCAGAGGTGACTCTTGGTCTTCCTTTCCTGGGGCGGTCCTCATGTGAGCCAGTTTCTTTGTAGCGTTTGATGGTCATTTCTCCTTACACCACTCGAGTGTTGCTTTACAGTAGCTTTGAACCATTATGTAGTGAGAAGGTGAAACCTCCGTCCCAGTTTCATATCACTGACAGACTGAAACAAGTTTTGCTCAATATTCCTGTATTTTGCACCATTCATCTTCCCCTCGACTCAGACTATTTTTCCTGTCCCTGCTGCTGAAAAACCTCCCCACATCTTGATGCTGCCACCACCATGTTTCACTGTGGGGATGATGTTCTTTGGGTGATGAGCTGTGATGATGTGGTGTTAGACATAGTGCTAACCTTGGTGGTCAAAAAGTTCAATTTTGGACTCCCCTGACTACAGCATCTTCTTCCATGTATGTGGAGAGTTTCACACATGTCTTTTGATAAAATCAAAATGAGACTTTCAATTTTTGGCTGTAAGTAAAGGCTTTTTCTGGCCACTCCTCCATAAGGGCCAGCTCTATGGAGTATACAACTTTTTGTAGTCTTATTGTCAGATCCTCCAGTTTCTGCTTGAGAACTCTGCAGCTCTTTCAGGGTTACCTTTGGTCTCTGTGAGGCCTCTCTGATTATTGCCCACTTTGCCTGGGCTGAGAGATTTGATGGACGTCTTTCTCTTGGCAGGTTTGTTGTGGTACCATGTTCTTTCTATTGATGATAATGGATTTGATGGTGCTCTGAGGATCATTAGTCATTGGGATATATTTTTAGAACCTAACCCTAACTTGAACTTCTCCTCGCCTTGTCTCTGACATATTTGAAAATTTCCTTGATCTTCATGGTGCTGTTTGGAGTTCTCTTTGGTTTTCGTGGTGTTGTTTGGAGACCTACTTGGTCATCATGGTATTGTTTGAATATCTCCTTGGTCTTCACGGTGTTGGTTGGATTTCTCCTTGGTCTTTATGGTATTGTTTGGATATCTCTTTGGTTTTCGTGGTGTTGTTTGGAGACCTACTTGGTCATCATGGTATTGTTTGAATATCTCCTTGGTCTTCATGGTGTTGGTTGGATTTCTCCTTGGTCTTTATGGTGTTGTTTGGAGATCTCTTTGGTTTTCATGGTGTTGTTTGGAGATATCATTGGTCTTCATGGTGTTATTTAGTTAGTGGTGCCTCTTGCTTAATGGTGTTGCAACCTCTGTGACTTTTCAGAAAAGGTCTGTATATACTGACAGACCCCAGGACACTTTAATTGCACACAGGTGGACTTCCCATCA
Organism: Anomaloglossus baeobatrachus; assembly: GCF_048569485.1. Classification (NCBI taxonomy): domain Eukaryota; kingdom Metazoa; phylum Chordata; class Amphibia; order Anura; family Aromobatidae; genus Anomaloglossus; species Anomaloglossus baeobatrachus. The sequence continues at coordinate 687,611,374 of NC_134355.1, read as the reverse complement.
CTAAGCATGTGACTTATGAAGGTAATTGATGCACCAGAAATTTTTAGGGGCTTCATAGCAAAAGGGTAAACACAATTTGTATTAATTTTAGCAGATACATTTAATTTTTTTATTTATATTTTTCTCACATCTCCCAACATAAACAATTTAGTGCTGAGGCATCACATAGAAATCAGGATACAAAAATATTTAAATGCAGGTTGGAATGTAACAAAATAGGTAAAAAGCCAAGGGGGATTTATATTTTTGAAATGCCGATTGGACATAATTTTCCACACAACCCCAAAATTGGGCAGGAGAAAACTGTGGTCCCCTCAACTTAATATTTGGCTCCTCACCCTTTGTAATATATAACTGCAACCAGTTACTTCCCATAACCGTCCACATGCTTCTTACTCCTCTCTTCTTGATTCTCAGACTCTTTTATAAATTGCCCCAGGTCTCTCATATCTGAATGCATCTTCTCTTCTCCCAACACCAGTTTTAGGAATTGGGGATCTCTTCACAGGTGTCAATTGTCAATTGCTGCCACTTCAAAACTCTCCAGTATTTTGTTTCCATCCATTTCTAGGGCTTCTTAAAAGTTTGGGTTCAAAACATCTCTGACCTCCACTATGTATGACTGTAGGTGCTGTGTTCTTTTCTTTCTCCATTTTCAGTAAACAGTAGACTGATGTGCTTCACCTTCCAAAATGTTAGGATCCATAAACTTACAATATAATAGTATACTGTGCCATATATCAATATAATATACATTTGTGTCATCTGACTGGTTTTATAGGATGGTAATGGAGAACCAGACGGTCATCACTGAAGTCATTCTCCTGGGTTTCTCCAAAGACCTGAAAATAAATATTGCCTTATTTTTGCTATTTTTGACCATGTACTTAATAACCATCATTGGAAATTGTCTTATAATATGCATCATCCTAATAAACCCTCGACTACACGTCCCGATGTATTTTTTTCTTTGCAACTTATCCTTCATAGACGTTTGTTGCTCCTCCACTTCTATTCCCCGAATGTTGGCCGATCTCATTTCCACCCATAGAACCATTTCCAATCTTGCTTGTGGGGTTCAGCTTTACATCATACTCTTCATGGGAGCAACCGAGTGTCAGCTTCTTGTGCTAATGGCTTATGACCGGTTCATCGCCATCTCCAGGCCACTTCACTATCCCATTCAGATGAGATGGAGCGTTTGTTATCGACTCATTGTCTTTATGTGGATCTTCAGCTTCATGATCAACATTTTTCCATCCTTATTTATGCCACTAAACTAAACTATGCAATCGAAACCAGATCAACCACTTCATATGTGAACTGTTGGCCGTCATCAAACTGTCTTGTGGTGACATCTACCTGAATGAACTTCTGGTGTTCTCCATTAGCTTTATTTCACTTTTACTCCCTTTTTCATTAATTATAATTTCATACCTTTCTATAATCTGCTCTGTATTAAAGATTCACACGGCCAGTAGGTATAAAGCCTTCTCTACCTGCAGCTCTCATGTTATTGTGGTGATTTTGTACTTTGGGTCTGCCATGGTCACTTATTTTAGCCCCTCATCACAGTACTCATCAAACCAAGAGAAATACATCTCTTTATTTTACGTTGTCATCTGCCCCATGTTAAATCCGCTCATCTACAGCCTGAACAACAGCGAAGTGAAAAAATCATTTGAAAGTTTATTTCCAAAAAAGGCACCGATACTGGCCGAATAAATGGCTAGAATGCAAAAAATAAATGTCTGATTCATAATAAAGTTATTGGTGAAAATGAAAACCTCTTTTTTATTATAAAGATTTTTATCCGTAACTTTATATTTTTCACTTAACGATTTCTAAACTGCCCAGAGACTTAAAAAGTCCGAGTGGTCTGCAAATTGTACTTCACTGACAGTATTGAAAAGTCAGAAGATCCATGGAGATCAAACAGCTACAGGAGCATGACAAACACAGCCAGACAGTCACGGAATATGTACTGACGGAATAGGGGCTCCTAAACTGGCCTTCGAGGCTCTGCACTGTCCCTTATCTCGGAGGTAGGCTTGATGGTGGCCAAGTCCGAGCCCCCAGCATGATCCTGACTCCTGTCCGAGCCCTGATCTTACTCCCCCACCCCGGGAGTGGTAACCAGACCCCAAATGAAAGACACCAAAAAGGGAAAACAAAACCTCATGCACACTGCACTCAGACGCAAAGGGGAGACAGTATGTGTACAGGGAAAATAAGAAATAGATAGGGAATAAACTCACAACAGGGCAATGTTCGCACCACACAGAAATCCAACTGTAGTGCACCATGAATGGATTCACCACTGAGACTGGAATCGCTGAAGCTATCTTAGGATGATCTCCTACTACACTCCCCAGCCTTAAATAAGAAGAGCCCAGCTGTGGATGGTAATTAGCAACCCTGGTTCTCAGAAGAGTTACACTCTGCTTCAAAAAAGATTAAATCCTGCAACAACTCAGCCGACGCCAGGCAGAGCTGAGCACTTAAGGGCTGCTTCTCACTTGCGAGTTTCTCGCAGTAGAGCAATGCGAGAAAAACTCGCATTGAAATCGGACACATATTAGTCAATGATTCAGCTCTCATCTGCGATTTTTTTCTCAGTCCAAATCGGACCGAGAAAAAAATCGCAGCATGCTGCTTTTTTGCGAGTTTCTCACACCATTTGTCTCAATGATTCCCTATGGAAGCGTGTTTTTTGAAGGCACACACACGCACAAATTTGCGAGTTGGGCTGGTACTATTTTAAATAATTAATTAACACATGTCTGTGCCATCGCACGTCATTTTTTTAATTATGTTGCACTTGTGTATATTACCTCTACAAAAGCACATGGCTATTGCTCCACGGATGCATATCCAACATGGCTAGGTACATCAATGTTGAAATGCTCATAATACTCGTTCAGGAACGTCTGGAATTATGGGACAAGCGGGACAATTCGTATGCAGACAGGGCTGCACGCGATGCCTCCTGGTTATGGATCTGTCGGAAAATGTTTCCGCATTTCAACAATAGTACCCCAGATGCACAACTGCGAATGAGTGAGTTTTTTTTGTTTTTTTTTTTAGTGTTTAAATTACTCTTTTTTTAAAAAAAAAGTAATTGTTTTAAACGATTACAAGGTTTTGGTTTTTTTTTAAATCTAATTTTTTTGTTGTTTTTTTTTGTTTAAAACATAAATTAAAAAAAAAAAAAAATAGTTACAGATATCACAAAAAGATGGCGAAGTGTACGGGACCAATTCAGGAGGGAAAAGCAAAATCGTGCAGCAAGTGGTTCTGCAGCATCTAATAAGAGGCCATATATACATTATGAGCGGCTTAATTTCTTACATCAAATTGTTGATTTATGTCCGTAAGTATTTTGTTATTTTATAGCTAAAAGTAGCGTTTTAAAATTTAATATTTTGGTTAAAAAAAAAAAAAAAATTAAAATAATGTGTAGTAAAACAATAATTAAATCTTTAAAAAAAATAGAGATTGCTCATATAATGAACATTCACTGGTAATTAGTCCGTTGCGACATCGTTAGTGATCTCGTTCACATTGTGAAACTAAATTTCACAATGCTATTTAATTTTGTATTAAAAATATCATTGAACACAAAATCAAAGTCAAACACAAGCACATGCAAACTTTATTTACACATCGAGACCAAGATTGCTAAAAATGTCGCAGCATGACAAATGGCAATAATTGTGAAGGAAATGATTTCAGAATTTAAAATGTTTTTTTTCATTTGTCCAAAAATTAAAACTTTCTCCATACATTACATTTTCAGCACTGAATCAAATTTGACAGATAAAGACACAATATCCGAATCTGACACACAAAGGGAGACAAATCATGAGGATGGAGATGTACAAGATAACATGCATGATGTGGAGAATGTGGAGAGCATCAGGACCAATTGAGGCAGGATCCCAGGAAAACAATGATTTGAATACAAATGATGTAACTAATGAAAATGATGTTGAATTTGAAACCTCAAATCAAAACAGTGCAATAGATATCTCGACACATCATGCACCAACATACACCAGGGGTAGAAGGCGCAAAGATAAAAATGTCACCAATACTCGTAGAGAGGTTGATAATGGGGTACTTGATTACCTGTCTCGAACCATCAATGACGATGGAGAGGAGGCATTTTCACGCAGCCTTGCTCATTATTTGCGTCAAATTCCACGTGGAGTAAGGCTGCTTGCAAGAAGCTGTATGCAAACCATAATTGACGCATGTACCCCTCCCAATACACCACATTTAATTTTCAATTACATCGAACGCTGGCAATTATCAGAAGAAAATAAGCTAGACAATACCACTCCAAATAGAGATGCTATAACATCAAACACCCTGCCACAGCCACCACACATACCAAGTGTCTGTGTGTCTAATCGCGACAATATGTCAGGATATGAACATACAAATGAAATAACACACAACCTACACAAGAATATTGGAGATAATGACCATAATGTATTAAGACAAACATACAATCCAAACATCCATTCAAATATACATTATATTAACCAAAGCGAACAACATTATGACCATACTCAGGCATCATCCAATGCTAGAGAAATTTCATTACGAAATTTCTCTGAACCAGCATACAGCCATCATACTCCAAGCAGTTACACGAGCAAGGACAACAATCTAGTTCAACCAATAAGCACACGCCCTGAACAGCATCAGGACCACAAGATGCAAACCCCAGCAAGCCAGCTAAAACGTTCTACCAATGGAACACCAAGATACATGAATTTATGAGTGTAACATTAGTTTTTTATTTGTGAAAATAACAAATAATTATGTTACAAAACAAAAACAAAAATATCTTCATGCATTTATGTATACCTAATCATATAGGTGAAGCCAAACATTTGGTATTTAAAACAAGATTCTGTTTACTAAGGGAAAAATGACAATTTTACCTTATGTATCTTATTAGATAAGAATTATTATCTGCATGATACCGTTTCTTAGTTTACATTTGTATTTGCATTATTTTTGAAATGCTAATAAATGAAAATAAAAAATCTTTATTTGGTTAAGCATCATAAGGTTATGTGAACATTTTTTTTAGCCGTTATTTAAGTTTGGTTGCCATGGAATTGATCCAGAAGCTGTAGTGAAGTAATTACATAGATGATTGCGCACTCTTATCCCTGACCAAAGTTGATCTACATTTTGTGAACGAATTAACAAATGGGGATCTTGAAAAAACGGAATATCTTGAATTACTGCATCAAGACATTCTTTTGTTCGTGTCACATTATGCAGAATTACTATTGCTTTAATTACTTTAATTACATTTTGTTCATTTAGCTGAATATGTGTGTAGAATATTCGCCATTTCACACACATTATCCCAAACGCACATTCTACTACCCTTCTGGCCCTCGAGAGTCTGTAATTGAAAATGCGTCGCATAGGAGTTAATGTACGTCTGGGATATGGTCGCATCATATTGCTTGCCAATTTAAATGCCTCATCACCAACAAAATAATAAGGTATGGCGGGTCCCTGAGTACCCTCTAAAATTTGGGGAAAAGGAATATGTAAAGTAGATTGCAACATACGTGCACACATAGTGGATTGTGTGAAAATTTGGGAATCCCCAGCACCACCATAGGCACCAACATCCATTAAAGTAAATCGGTATGTCGCATCGGCAACAGCCAGAAGAACGACAGAAAAAAAATGTTTAGAATTGTAATAAAGCGATCCTGAGTTTGGAGTCTTGCGGACTCGGACATGCTTGCCATCAATTGCTCCAATGCAATTTGGCATCTGGCAGTTATTGTTGAAGCCCTTGGAAATTTGAAGCCACATTTCGACTGTTGGTTCAGGCATCATTGTATTGTGCAGGTTATCCCAAATTGCTGCACAGGTTGTTGACACAATCGAACATATAGTGGACTTTCCAAGTAAAAATTCAAGATGCAAAGCAGCATATGAAAGTCCAGTAGAGAGATATCTGTATATAGAGAATATGGATTAATTTTTTTTGTTATATTTTATCATTTTTAATTTGGCATCATTTGTATAGTGATGAAAATTTAAAAAAGATTTTATACTAATACAATAAATACCGTAATGTAAGCAATAGCCGTTCCTCAGGGCATATACTTTTTCGAAAACGGGTGTTCTGTCTGGACGAATTTCTGTGAGGATGAAGTCAAATGTAGTCAAATCCATGCGACAGTAGGCATAAAACTTGTCACTGTGTTCGCGTAATTTTTCATAAAGACGGGTAAAATGACCTCTTGTTGCACGGACAATTGGATGGAGCCAATATCTTCACATAGATGTAAGGGATGGTTCATGATAGCATGTTCCAAAACGCCGTGAAAGTACCCAATGAAATAATATTCTTTCAGTCGTATTGAATGTCAAATGATTTGACATTGTTCCTTTTTTAGATGACAATAGGATAATGCTTCAATGCTGAACGAAATCCAGTGTCTTGCGATGAATACAAAGCACACATGAGACCCAAAGCCACGTGGGGGGCTGGAACATTTAAATAGGCAAATTCCATGTGTGGAACATTTAAATTAAGTGAAGTTTGGCAGATAACTCGCATCGCAATCGCAACACACACGCGTCGCACACGCGAGGAAAAAAAAAAAAAAAAGCATCTTACCTGCGTTACACTCGCACCTAACATGAACTAAAATCAGCCGAGTATTTTTCAGCCCAGTCGGACCGATTTTACTCGCATAGATGTGTTTCCACCCTAAGAGAGACCAGGTTGCCTGTTGGACTAGTAATTTGCAAGTGCAGATCCGGTCAGCACATGACACAGACTATCTAAACAGATTGCAGAGATGATTTATTACCATCTCTGCCTTCCTGATCGCTGTATACACAGTGCTGAAGGAGTATGCAGTATAAGAAATGCTAGCAACGCTTCCTCTTCCAGCGATCATGTGACTGTTGAATGCAGGAAAGAAATAGCAGCTGCTGAGTCCAAATAGACTCAGATCACCTCTGTAATGTCGACGAGAGGCTGAATTTGCCATGTGAATTGGGTGTATATATCTGCCTCATTATGCAGTAAATCAAATGTAAATATATTATTTAAATGTTCTAATGCCTCTGAAAGTCATTTAACTCCTTAACGACGTAACAGTACATCCTAAGCCATATAGTTGTAATCACCGGTGGCTGCTGCAGGAAGCTGCCAGTGTTGTGTTCCTCGCAGGCATAGGTGGATCCGCGATCCACCCACGCTTTTTATCTCCTTAAATCATGTTATCAAAATGTGACAGTGGGATTTAAATCCTCGCTGTGGTAAATCTTCACTGTCGACGAGCGGCTGAATTTGTCATGTGAACTGGGTTTATATATCTGCCTCAGTATGCAGTAAATCAGTTGTAAAGATATTATTTAAATGTTCTAATACCTCTCAAAGTTATTTATGACCTTATGAAGAGGGGTAAGAAACAACAAATAAAGTAAATGAAATAATAAAGGAATAGATAAATAAAAGCAGAAAAAATAAATAGAGAAGCAAAGAAAGATTTTACCAGTCCAAATGGTAAAATGGATGTGGAGTCTGGAGACTGGATGTGGAGTCAGGAAGGAAATTTTTTCCCCATTGGAACTTGTTTGCCACATTGGGGTTTTTTGCCTTCCTCTGGATCAACATGTTAGGCTACGGGTTGAACTAGATGGACTTAGAGTCTCCCTTCAACCTTAAAACTATGATACTATGATACTATGAATTGCTCCTTCTAAAAATAAAACGAGTCCAATATATAAAAATAATTGTTACGGAGATTTTAATTAATTTCTCACTAAATAATTTAAAAAAAATCCCAAATTTTGACAGGATTGAGCTTCGTAGGACATTTTTTTCAACCCATATAACATGAAAGTAAGGTTAATAATATTTCTTTTATAACAAAATCTTCACTTGTACTCAAAGTAGTTGATGCAAAAATGAGTACACCCCACAGTAAAAACTACTACATCTAGAATTCTATGTGACCTCCAGGATTTATAAGGACAGCACCAAGTCTTCTAGGCCAGGGATGAACAAGTAGATGACATATTATAACCTCAACCTTTTCCCACTCTTCATAACAAGCTCTTTTAGAGCCTGGATGCTGGATGGAGAGTCATGACATCTCTATGAGGGATACTTCTGTCTTCATAAATTATACCCACTTAGTTACTATATCTATAAATAATGACAAGACAACTTCCATTGGACGAATGGCCACAGCTTTATTTAACAAGTATATATATGTATATATATATATATATATCTTTCCCGCGGCTCAATATGCCGCCCCTTTAATTAAAACCATAACTGATATATACATATACATTCCAAACACCACAAACCAAACACCGATAGGTCCGTCCAAGAAGCAACCAATTCTTCCTATCCCCTGGCCGTATCCTAAAACCAGCCCAAGGGACCACCTCGGCCGTGACCAAAACCGACCCGAGGTGTGAGAGGTATTAACGTTCCATTGTTAAATACCCCTCCCCCGAACCTGCAGGACCTACGCCCACAAGTTCCCAATTTCATACGAAGCCACTATTCCTGAGTGACTTCGTACCACCAACCGAGTATCGGTACTCCCAGCCTCTGACAACGGACCTATCCCCCCGCCACCGACCGGCCACGTGACCCCTTACATGGCCCGGGCCCTCCACACCCCCACTGCGTGCTCCAAACCTTCACGCAAACCGAGCATCCACAGATCCAAACCAATATCAGTGAGATGAACTCCATCCTGCCGCAAATATTGGTCCGACTACTCCTCCAGGTCCCTGTGCCGCACGACAAACCCTCCAATCCGCTAGACTGACCTGGCAAAACGCCAACTCATCCGAGCCACGATATCTGACCAAACGATAACGATACCCGGAAATCCTCACCACAAATGCCAAAGGTCCAACTTAATTTTCCACTTCAAATCTCTGGCTGCCCGCACTCCCAAATCGTTTTCTCCCGCATGTAAATCAAAACATTGGGATCATGGTCAACCCTGGCATAATATGCCACCTCCACGCATACTCTCCCCCACCTCAAACCACGAATCCCAATCCATTTAACTCGCGCCTCCTCTCTCGCCATTCCAAGTTGTCGACCGTCCGTATGCACGTCTGCCCGCAATGCTCCCCAATACCCGTAGGAGTGCCCGAGTATCCAGACAAGATACACACCTATAAACACCATTAACAAACAGAAAAAAACCCACACACTGCACAGCCATTAAACCTCCCCTATTAACCTCCAAACTGAATCGATCGCCCTCACTCGATTCCTTGGCACTGCTCCCGCCCGTGCCAACAAGACTACAATATTGCTATAAATTGAAATTTGAACTACGATGACCCGTCCCCCTGCCTCAGGAAGGAGCCAGGGTAACCCCCGCGCATCCTTAAAACTTGCCACCTGTGCAACCGGACACCAGTGGTGTCCTAGAATGCCATACAACACCGTCAAATGTCCATGACCCATCTGATCCGGTTTGGAACGGTGCAAAGTACATTCCACTCGACCGTCCCCAAGCCCTAAATCCCCTATGAAAAGGCCTCCTGCCACCTGCTTTGCAGGACTAATCAATTCACTAATGCGAAAAGCACCAAAAAATGCCAAAACAAACGCCACCGCAAACAATGCCTGCTCATACTGTGAACTGTGATGAACACACCTCGCCCAAACAACGCACCATAAGTGCCAACAAGTGAATAGAAATTGGTCTTCTTGTGTCCAGAGCCCTCGGCCCTTCCCTAAAACCTTTCATGGCTTGCCGCCCAGAAATCTTTTGTAGCATCTGTAACCCCGTGCAATTTAAACAAAAATGCTAGTGCCGCCAACCTGTATCCCTTCACCGACAGTGATTGGCCCGCCGAAAATTCTCCGCTAAAACATGTCAAAACCCCCAACACCTGTCCATTGTAACCAGGCCCCATTAAACCCTCTCGTTCCCATTCTTCCCATTCCTTCCACACCGACTGATATCGGCATCAAGTGACCTCGGTCACCGATCTCCTAATCCCTGCGAAAGGGACACCGATGCCAGATCACACAGCCAACCTGGACATTTTTTTCCATCCTCTTCAACCCCCCGGCACCAGTCTCCTGAACCTGCGACACTGAAATCAAAACAGCGCGTCAGCCACCCCAATTTTTTATCCCCAGCACATGCCTTGCCACCACACAAATGTTGAAATCCAAGCAACGCAGCACCAAATGCCTTAAATGCCCCAATACTGGGGGTAATTTTGCTGACAAAGTGTTAATAGCATGCACCACCGCCATATTATCACAGTGCAAGCAAACTTTTTTTTTTTTTTTAACAAATTCGGAACCCCACAACTTGATTGCCACTACAATCGGAAAGGGTTCGAGCAACGCCAGATTTTTTACCAACCCCTTCTCCTTCCACAGCCGTGGCCACTCCCCAACACCCCAGTGAGTCTGAAAATCGCTCCAAAACCCACCGCTCCAGCCGCATTCGTAAACAGTTCCAGCTGACTATAGGACATTGTTATACTCATCCACAACGTCTTTCCATTGTACTTGTCAAAAAAGGAGTCCCAAACCAGCAAGTCCCCTTTCATCACCTTTTCCACTCTAACAAAGTGATTTGGCGATATGACACCAGAGGTTGCACTTGTCCATCTTCTATTGAATATCCGCCCCATCAGCATAATGCGACATGCGAAATTCAATTTACCTAACACCGGCTGCACAACCCTCAGCCTTACCTATCTTGCTTGATACAACGCTCTAACCGACGCTTTAAATCACCGCAACAAATGATGGCTATCTGGATTGACCAGAAGCAAGCGAAAAAACTGCTACCACATCTGATTTCACCATCAACACCCCCTGTCCTGCCGCTTGCACTAATTCAAACGCCCTAGCAACTGAAATGCAAAAAACTGCGGACAGATCCGGTGAGATCCCCTCATTCACCGACAACCCGGCCGGGTAAGATAACTGATGTAAGAGCCTGAATTTCTTTGGCTCTTTCTTGGGCACAACCCCCCAATGGTGAAATCCTGAGGTTAGGGAATGGAGGGTCTTTAAACGGACCCGCCATCCGACATAGCTCCACCTTCTTAGTTAGCTTGTCCCTCCCAACTTCCGGGTGTTCCCTTGCAGACCTCAAATTACCTGGGCGAAAAACCGGGGCCCTAGAAACAAACGGTATCCTGAAACTGGCAACCAAAACATGCAGCAATAATCCTGCCGCCTGCACATCTGGATACCTATTTAAATAGGGAAGCATCGCCTCTACTTTCACTGGCGTCCTCCCTCTTTCCAGCCCCTTCCCCTGACTTCTCCTTTGCTTTTTAAAACACCTGGCCAATGGGTGGGCACCTCTGACACGAGGCCCCAAACTTGCAGTGCCCCTCATTAAACTGCCAACATACCCCTTTTCTTTTGCCAGCCGGCGACTCGTTGCTCATACCCGGGATCCCGACACCCCCACGAAAGGGGCTGAGCCGGAGCCGTCATCAACCGCATCCACAAGGATATATCCTTGTGGTCCCATCTAAGGCCAGGACGCAGAGCCTTCCATTGCCGGACTGCTCATCATATCTTAACCACCCCAAACCTCCATACACTTGATATGCCTCTGTGGCGCCCTGGACAAGCCAGGGGCCACAGAGAACAACACCAACACACACCCCACACTCCCGGTCAGGCACACCGAAGTCAGACAAAAACCCTTGTTGCCTTCCTCCAGGGGCTGATGTCCACACCAGGGAGTGGAGCCAGGCGGTTGGTCTCCGCCCACCGAGGAGTTCACAGTCCTGGAGGCGGGAAAACAGCTAGTCTAGTTGGAGAGGTGAAAGTGAGAGGAGGGAAGTGGTAGTTGAGCAGACTGAAGCTGGTGGCCCGGACGGAGCAGCAAGGTTGGCAGACGGTGGTGACCGTCTGCAGGAGTGGCCTATCGGAGTTTAACGCAAGGACCGTGGATGGGCGGTGGCCCGGCGGTACCGGACCAGTACACAAAGAGAAGTCAGCACCATCTGGCAGGGGCTTACGGACCCCGGCAAGGCTAGGAGTCGCCGTGAATTTGCCAAATTCGTTAGCGAAGGGAACCTCCTGGGTTTCCCAGCAACCAAGTCCCGACACAAGGCAACCGTCCAACCAAGAGAGGGAAACACAGCCACCGCCAAGGCTACCGTTTCCAGGGCCAGAGCCTGCGGGCAAAAGGGGCTCCTCTGGCCCATATCCAAGCCGGGGAGCGGGTTACTGGTGGGAACCCATCGGAACCAAACACTACACAGGTGCAGGGAAAGGCAGTCTCCATCAACCTGCCGGGAGCAGAAACACCGCAGCCGTCTGTGGGACCCGTCCATCCAGCCGTATGTTTTACCGAAAACTGTGTCTTCATCTTTGGCTGAGTGAGTACCACCGTGCAGTGCGGCACAGCGCTGCCCCTGCGACCCTGCACCTCACCAGGTCCCGCAACCCGCCTGCCACCCATCATCCCTACCCCATCACCGGGCCCCGGGACAACCAACCCCCTACCCACGGAGGGGAGAATTAACATCCAGGCTGCTCCCTGTCATCGCTCCCGGGATCCCCGTCCAGAGCAGCGGTGGTGTCACCAATCTCACCACAACCGTGGGTGGCGTCACGAATAATCTCAAATCCCCCACAATCAATACCCCCCCTTTTTCACTCACGGGCGAGGAACGCCGCTCAAGCCCCCGGGATCTGTCCCACCGCTCGACCCACCACCGAGCAGCAGCCGCAGCAGCAGCGGCCGGACCCGAGCAGTGAGAGAGCGCAGCGTCACCTCCTCCGCCCGCGACACCTCCCCACTGGAATCCATATAGCCTAAAAGGGGCAGATCAATGCTCCGGCTACTTCTCCACGATGATACTATCTAGTATGGCAAATGTTTTCAGCCAATTAGTAAAGGTTCTGGGGATGAACCTATATCTCCTCTTCTCCTCAACCTCATTTTCCTTCTTTGAATCGCTTGGTTTAACTTTAATCGAGATTAAACTGCTCCAGGGGGAGCAGGGAAAATATGTCCCCATACTCTCCCTTCCAAATTGTTTCCCTCACCTCCTTCTTCAAATGGACCCCCAGCAGACTCTCGAAGCACACATACACTTCGCTCCGCGCCCTGTCATCTAAACGAACTACCTCATCCTCTTTCTCCTTGTCTGCATCCTTCTCCTTCGCCGTCTCAACCCCAGCCGCAACCCCGGCCACTTGTGCTGCTTCTGCCGCAACCGCAACTCCAGCTTCCTGTACCGCTGTAACCGATTGGCCAGCCCCAGTGGAGCCCACTCATGCAACCGCCGGAAACACGGACCCGCTTGCTCCTGATCACTTTGCCACCAACCCCCGACACATGTACTTACAGCCGCAACCGACCCCCCCCCCACCCCCAGAACCCACAACATTATGCACAATTCGATGATCTCTCACCGGGCTGCCTCTGGCCGATCCTGGAGCAGCCGTGATGCGATATTCCTGCTGGTGCTCCTCTCCTCCAGATGCGTCCATTCGACGTTCTTCATCGGCGGAATCCGTGGTGCTGATGGCGTCCTCAGGGGGGACCCTCGGAGGGATAAATTGCTCCCGGCGGACATCAACCCCCACGTTCATCGCCCCTGCTCCGCCAACTGTCTCCTGCTGGTCGTCAGCCTTTTTGACGGACGCGGCGTCCTGCCGCCATCAGCCCTCGCCAGATCACTGCCCGTCTGTGAAGCCACCTCACCATCGTCCGTCCTCAGAGGTCTCCCTCCCTGCCGGCTGCAGGAAGGCCGTACCCACTCCGCCATCTGCCGGGTCCGCCCTCCAGCCAGATCCCCACTGGAGGGGACCGTCACCCTTGATCGCTGTCTGTGGCCCTGCCGACTGCAGGAGCCACCATCCCCTCCTCCCTGGCTGCCGTCCTCTGGCTTCCCGCTCTCTCCAGCCCACTGCCGATCCCGCCGCTGGCGGCTCCCCTGTGGCCTGCAGGGAGTCTCCACTTCTGCCACCTCAAGCTGGGCTCTGCCCCCCGGTGCCGCACGTCACCGGGGGCTGCCATACTGCTGGTCCGGGTCCTTGCAGGCCGCGAACCGGAAGTAGGCCTCTGTGTAGACGCGGATTCCTTCGGTGACCGGAGGGGAACCGGGAAACATCCGCGGGCTCCCCTGTCCCGGAGGGTCCCCGAGGGGGCTCTGTAACTGCACTCTAATTCCCCCAGCCGGGAAGTAGCGCTCCGGCGGCTGCGAGCCCGAGCGCGCAGCTCAGGCCAAGGTGCAGGATCAGGCATCGCCGGACCGGGAGCGCACACTGCAGCCAGCTGCTCACGCAGTGCCTCGACTCCCAGCACTCAAGAGGCTCCTCGGACCATCTCCATCAGGGCCTCCAGGTCAGAAATCCTGCAGCTCTCCCGATGATGATGATGACCACCAGCACTTCCAGCAGCAAGAGGAAGTAACCACTCCCTCACCCCACCTATATACCCCCCTGATCAGCCAGCCTCCTACCCTATCCCCCCAATCACAACTGCCCCCTTTCCACCAATCCCATAACCCCATAGAATGCACACTTCTGCATTCCAAACATTAACCCCTTCAGACCCTAGCCCCCTCCAGATTGTCATAGGCTTGTTCGCCCTTATAGGGCTCACTTGCCCTCTTGACAACTTGTCTCTTCAGAATTCACTTCAAGCATTCAATTGGGTTAAGATCAGGAGACACTTGACCACTGATTCCCTTTCACTCTGTCCTTGAGAAATTCAACAGATGTGCGATTAAGATCATGCTAGAAATGTGTGCATCTACCAGGGGCACAGAATGATGAGAATTGGCGAGAGGTAGTTTTTTCCAAAAAATTAAGGCTACAGACCCTGGTGAACAGTGACAAGATGTAGTTTTGTCAACTAAATTAAGGCCACAGACCCGGTTGCACATTGGCGACAAGTAGAATTTTGGAGGAGAAGGAGGAGGCAGCAAAACATTTATTTATTGAGTTTTCAATGTGATATTTAGGGGTTACTGTATTTTTGGAGTCTCCAAAACACTGGGCATGGTTGGGCTTGTAAGTGTACCGCTGACCGAGCCGCTCGGGTCCGGGCTCGGGTTGTCGGTGGCTCGAGCGCCTCCGGACCGGGGGCCACGTCGCTCTGTTAAGGGAGAGGTGATGGGGCAGTTGTTAAATGGTGGGTGTCGTGACGCCACCCACGAGTCTTGGTGATCGTTGGCACCACCACTGCTGGTGATGGTGGGGGCTCCCAGGTGGCGGTGTTGTGGTGCAGCCTTAATGTTAACCCCTCCGTGGATAGGGATGGTGTGTCCCGGGGCCCGCTGTGGGGAACAGGTTGGTGTGGGTCTCGTTGCGGTGCAGGGGACGGCGGTGTGGTGCTGTGCCCGGATGGCACTGGTGTACTCACAGTTATTCACACTCAGAGTCACTGGTAAACCAAAGTTCGGTGAAGATCGGGTCCCGCAGACGGCTGTCGGTGTCCCCTGTGAGGATGATGGTGGCCCCTCTTTCCCTGCACCTCTTGACTGTGTTGGCTACCCCTGCCTGGGCAGTAGTAGCCCACTCTCTGGCGATCAGCTACCGGAGGAGCCCTCGGTTGCCCGCAGGTGCTGGCCCGTCGGGTGTTTGGCCTCTGGCGGTGGCACTCACTCGGTATCGGTGGGCTGTGCCTTCACTCGGGACTTGGGTGAGAAAGGACCCTTGAGGTCCAGACTGCAATCAGTTAATTTGCCTAAACTCGGTAGTTTCAGAGCTAGGTCGGGGTCTGAGTACCCGGTTACTGGTGCTCCGGTAAACGGTTGACGTTAACATTCAGGGCCGGTGGGCTCCAACCCTGCCCGGTTCCTACGGTCTCGCCGGCTGCTACCGGTCTCCTGCAGGCGGCCACCACAGTTTGCCTGCCTGATGTTGCGGGGATCTCATGCTCCAACCCGGGTCCCTGACAGTTTTGCTCCTGTCACTTTTGTGGCGCCCCAGGACCTGGTCGCCACAACAGCATTGCCCTCCCAAAGGGTTAATGCTGAGCCTGGAGGTAATTGGGAGATCCATTGGCCAGCAAGTTTTAACATCCAACGCAGTTCTCCCTCCGGCCAGCAGGGGGAGCTCTGAACCTGGAATTCCAGGGAGCCTTCCTCAAGTCTGACCTGAGGGATGAAGTAGTAATCAGTCTGTAGAGAGCAGTGATAGTGAGCAGACGCAGAGTGTGCTGTCCTGTGGATCTGGGGCCTGGAGCTGGAACAGCTTGGCCCAGGGAAGCAGGAGTAGCAGAGAGGCAGAGAAGGGACTCGGACATCGGAGTCTGTGGCCACCAGGGCTTAACATACTCCCTGGTAGCCGAATCCGAAGGGCAGGAGGGCTGCAAGCACCTGGCCCATATACATCCCGAAGATACAGCTGCAGCATCAGGGCCCGGTGTGGACTCCAGCAGAGAAGCACCAGAGAGGGCCTGCGCAGCCTGCTACAGACGGAAAGGGACGTACCATCGGTCCCAGCAGCAAAGAGGGCCATTGCTGGATTTAGAGAAGCAGGGTCCTATTATAACAAAGAAAAGCACAGGAGTAGGCCTCATACTCAGCTGGCCAGAAAGATTACCCCAAGTACTTCCAGGCCGACCGGATCCCCATCACCACCTGTAACGGTCTCCCAGGGCTGGACTGTTTCCAAAGTAAAAGAGGAAAAGGTAAAGAGACTGTTGTTTGTGCCTGGTTCTTTCATTGCCTGTCGGCCCTGCACCGTGGTAGTCACCCAACACCATAGACTTTCACGAGCACTAACAGTGTCCCCGGGGCTCCGCTCCACCTGTGGGGAGCAGTACCACCATCGCTGCTATATCATCACCCCGGAGACCTTACACAGCAGCGGCGGCTTAATAGCCGCAGACCACAGGTGGCGTCATGAACACAAACTTTATTCATCAAGCCACATATTAACTGACACCCACCAGGGCCACGGAGTCGGGCCCCGCCACCACTGACGTCCCCCGGACTAGTCCGGCCCGGCACCGGGTGTCCCATAGCCCTGGGGTGGGCGAGTCACTTTCACTCCCTGTCACTAACTGTTTCTGTACTAACTGTCTGTGAACTAACTGTCTGTGAACTTCCTGCCTCAGGACAGTAGTCTCCTCGGTGGGCGTGTCGTTCTGCCTGACTCCGCCCACCTAATGTGCCCTAATCGCCCTGAGGGAGGCATCAGGTCTCACCACTGGGGCGACCGGTGTGTCCTCACAGGGGCTGGGGGTGTGTGTATGTGGTAGGTGTTTGTTACCTGTGATCCCTGGGGTCCAGGGTGTCACATAAGACCGAGAGGTTACTTTCAGGATACAGTGGGCCACGAATGAGGAACGAGACCAGATTAGGTTTAACTGCAAACTCTTTATACCTCGATAAGGAAAACAGGAAGTATAACTTAGTATTGGAAGTGACTATAGACACCAATAAATGTACAAGCATGTGGTTACGAAACCAGGATCAGCATGCTGGTCTAGGGACCGATTCCAGTAGGACAAGAACCAGCAGGAACAATTTACCTAACCGGGAGCTCCAGGAAGGAACTAGAAAGTGTAAATTACTGGGTGAATTAAAGAGCTGTCTCTGGACCAGCCCACCAATTAGCAAACGTAGCTGAATCTCTAATTCCCCGCCCTTCCCCCACATGTATAAGCAAACATTAAAGTACCCCAGGGTTAAACACCTGCTAGCAGGGTTACGCAATTGTACCGCCCCGTGCTGGCAGCCGAGCCTTTAGTGGGTGACTCGAGGGTCTCCGGACCCGGGGGCCTCGCGGTCACTTCAACCCAAAAGGGGATTGTGGTTTGGGGACGTAGATGTACGGCCGGAGCCATGTTAAGTTTGTGACGCCACCCACGGGATGTGGTGAAGGTAGACACCACCACTGCGGTTACGTGGCACCCAGGGAAGATTTTGCGCAGCAAGTTATTAACCCCTCCGTGGGCAGGGATGGTGGCCCCGGGACCTGTTGGGGGTTGGTTGGTTTGGCGGTGCAGGTAGATGGGGCGACCGGAGGGTGCGGATGTACTCACTATTAATGAACACACGAGTCTCTGGTAAACCAAGGTGATGGTGGTCGGTGCCCACAACCGGCTGCAGTCTGGTCCCCCACCCGGCTTGTGGTCTCTGTCTTTCTCCTGCACCTGTGTTAGATGGTGGACTACCTGAGCTTGCAACTTCAGGAGTCCGCTCCCGGCTTGTGGTCGCCTAAGGAGCTCTTTGCCTGCAGACGCTGGCCCGTGGGACCTCTGAGCCGTGGCAGTGGCCTTTTATCCCCCTCGGTGAGCTGTTGCCTTCAGTTGGGACTTTGGGTGGGACAGGACCTCTAGTCCTGGCTGCAGTCGCTTAATTAGCTAGCCCACAGTTGCTTCTGGACCTAACTTCAGGGTCTGAGTACCCCCCTTTGTGCTCCGGTTTCCGAGTCGGTTCCCTGGGTCGGTACCGGCGGGCCACTACCCTGTCCCGGTCCACCTCAGTTCCACCGAGCCGTCTTCCCGGCTCCTGCAGATGGAGACTGCCATCTGCCTCCTAGCGAAAGGTACCAGGGCTCCTACCCTGGCACCTGCTCAAATTGGTTTTCTTTCCTCTGCTGGAGCTGCACACAGCTCCAGCCCACACACCTCTCCAACTTGAACTCTAGACTTTTCTGTTTACTTTCCCAGCCTCAGGCTTTCTGTGACTCCTTGGTGGGCGTCTTCCAACCGCCTGGTTCCACCCCCTGGTGTGTCCATCAAGCCCTAAGGGAGGTGACTAGGGTTTAAATGTTTGGCTGTGAGTTACCTATGAGGGACAGGTGTAATGCGGGGCCCTATCTGTGACTATCTGGCCCAGCCAGGGCGTCACACAATCAATAAGGTTCAGTACTGCAGAGGTGACTGCTGCATATTATGTAATACAGTGTCTACAAGTAGTATTCAACCCCCTGCAGATTTAGCAGGTTTACACATTCGGAATTAACTTGGCATTGTGACATTTGGACTGTAGATCAGCCTGGAAGTGTGAAATGCAGCAGGCTGGACAGCCTTTGAAAGTTTCCACCCGTGCCGAGGCCAGGCTTGTCCGAAGAGTCAAGGCTAACCCAAGGACAACAAGGAAGGAGCTCCGGGAAGATCTCATGGCAGTGGGGACATTGGTTTCAGTCGATACCATAAGTAACGTACTCCACCGCAATGGTCTACGTTCCAGACGAGCCCGTAAGGTACCTTTACTTTCAAAACGTCATGTCAAGGCTCGTCTACAGTTTGCTCATGATCACTTGGAGGACTCTGAGACAGACTGGATCAAGGTTCTCTGGTCTGATGAGACCAAGATCGAGATCTTTGGTGCCAACCACACACGTGACGTTTGGAGACTGGATGGCACTGCATACAACCCCAAGAATACCATCCCTACAGTCAAGCATGGTGGTGGCAGCATCATGCTGTGGGGCTGTTTCTCAGCCAAGAGGCCTGGCCATCTGGTTCGCATCCATGGGAAGATGGATAGCACGGCCTACCTGGAGATTTTGGCCAAGAACCTGCGCTCCTCCATCAAGGATCTTAAGATGGGTCGTCATTTCATCTTCCAACAAGACAACGACCCAAAGCACACAGCCAAGAAAACCAAGGCCTGGTTCAAGAGGGAAAAAATCAAGGTGCTGCAGTGGCCTAGTCAGTCTCCTGACCTTAACCCAATTGAAAACTTGTGGAAGGAGCTCAAGATTAAAGTCCACATGAGACACCCAAAGAACCTAGATAACTTGGAGAAGATCTGCATGGAGGAGTGGGCCAAGATAACTCCAGAGACCTGTGCCGGCCTGATCAGGTCTTATAAAAGACGATTATTAGCTGTAATTGCAAACAAGGGTTTTTCCACAAAATATTAAACCTAGGGGTTGAATAATAATTGACCCACACTTTTATGTTGAAAATTTATTAAAATTTAACTGAGCAACATAACTTGTTGGTTTGTAAGATTTATGCATCTGTTAATAAATCCTGCTCTTGTTTGAAGTTTGCAGGCTCTAACTTATTTGCATCTTATCAAACCTGCTAAATCTGCAGGGGGTTGAAGACTACTTGTAGGCACTGTATACTTGTGCCAAAACCACTACTGCATAAGTGTGCACACTTGTACGCAAAAACAAAAAGATATAGGCCGGGCCTGAGCTCAAGACTTACACTTCCAATGGATTCATCTAAGAAGGTTTCTGGTATAAAGGGGTATCTGCTCTGCTTCTAGCTCTGCAACAGTTCAGGGCTTTGCTTGGCTCCACAACAGTTCTCTAAGGCACTGGTAATCACAGGGACAGCTCACCTCAGGGTAGGAGTCACAATCTGAAGGATTTAGGTGCAGATCACCTGTGGCTTGGCTCCGCAGCCGTTCTCTCTCTAGCAGCCATTTATATCCACTCACATGCAGCTGAGTGGCCTCTGCTCGCACAGCAATCAGAAGGCTCTCTCTCGCACAGCCATCCACAGGCTGTCTCCAGCACTCCAGGTATTCAGCTCCAACCAGGATACAGGCTGCCACCTAACTCCAGAATCTCCTTGCTCTGAGTCCTTTTCTTTCCTCTTCTCCCAGGCTGCGCTGACATCCCTCTGGGGGCCAGGAGGAGGCATTGTAGCTGGCTCACCAGGCATTATAGCTGGCTCAGCAGGAGACACTGCCACTGGCTCATCAGTCCTCTCGCAGGCTTGTGGTCTAGTTGTCTACTCAGCCAAAAGGTAAGGACAAGTCTGATGTAATCCATGACTCAATCATTTGAATGAATGTCAGATTGTCCATATTAGCTGAGGACAGGCGGATGTGCCTGTCTGGGATGACCCCCCCCCTCATGTGCTGAACACACGTTCATACACTACACTAGGGAGGCCAACACATCCAAAGCATATTGTGCAAACTCAGGCCATATTTTAATTTTTGCCATCCAGAAATTAAATGGCGCAAAACCATCAGTTAGCAGCCTGATAAATGTGGACGCGTACTCTTCCACCATGTTTGCTAAATGCTGACTTATGGAAATATGCACCATAGCAGATGGTGTTGCTGGATGGTGTGTTGGGCTGCACAAGAATTGTTTCCACAGTGTGGCCATGATGACCTTCTATCTGGAGTTGTGGCCGGTGCAACCTCTGTGTTGTTCAATTCCTCCTACTCCTATGCCGCCTTGTTCCACTGAACCCCCAATGTCTGGTGGGAATGCCATAATGACTACAGCATTTTACAGTTTGGCCTTAAACGTATGCATTTTTCAATCCCGTTCCACTAACAAAAGTAACAATGCTACATTGTCTTTGTAGTAGCATGAATCCAGCAGCGTCGCTATCCATTAATCACCACTTGTCAGAATCCTTGCAACTTGAGGGTGCCAGGCTTCCCAGAGTCAACGATGAGCTGTCCTCTGTCGCAGGTGTGTAGACTGGCTCCTCTGTATCCCCCAAGCTGCACTTCAGTAATGCCCCTGATGTAACCTGCCCACCACCCTATGGGGCAGAAGGTTCCTCATCCTCTGAAACTGTCCCCTGGCTGGAAAGTTGGGGATATGGCCTCTTTTGGCCCAGAAACTGTACCTCGGAGGCCTGTGTGGACGACAGCCCAGATAAATGAGATAAATATTTTCTCCTGCTCCACTTCCTCCGGTTCCACCACTTCGTCCATTACAGTCTCCAGCATTTTTTCCAGCAGTCATAAAATCGATGTAAAACTAAAGTGAAAACCCACTAGCGCTCCAATGAAATAATTACTTTTTATTTGCGAAATCTAGAGCTGCTGGTAGAGGGCAAGGAGCGTGTCTGGAGCTATCAAGAAAATGGCAAAATGAATACTATATAGTGTTTATATAAAATCGATATAGTGATGCTGATTATGGTGTCATCAGTGCTAGCAATGTTGATAGAGTATTCAAAGCAGCGCAACATGGCACAGAGATCCTGCATGAAGGTCCACTCATTCGTAGTGAAGTGGTGTTGGTCCACAAAGTGATTCTGCCATGCATGTGTTTCAGACGTGTTCCGCCCCAGCAGTGGTCGAACCGCTCGGATCCGGGTGTCACTACTCGTGGCTCGAGGGTCTTCCGGACCCGGGGGCTCGGGGTCACTCTGAAACGTGATGGGGGGTTATTTACAGGTGAATTAGATAGTTTGTGACGCACCCGTGGTGCGCGGTAATAGGGAGTACCGCCGCTGCAGTTGGGAGTACCTGGGGTGATGGAGTGGGGCAGCCAGATGACATTACCCTCCACGGGTAGGGGAAGGCCCCGGGACTCTGGATCGTGGGATGGATTGCAGGGGAGCGCAGGCTCGCGGGTGGCAGGGGCTGATCAGGTACTCACTCAGAAGGAAAGCAGATGCTGACAATGTGGTAAACCAAGTCTCTGGGTGCCACTGCCCTCTTGAGGGAGCTCGTCCGGGTTCTGTCCTCTGCAGTACTGCCTGATGGTTTTTAGCCTGCCTCCATGCACAGAATTTTAGAAGTGTTCAAGTGGCCCATAAGCTTAAAGCTGTCTGGGCCCCGCTCCCTACTATGAGTAGTAAAGGAGCTTGCTCTCAGAAGCTCATGCTTGGGATTTCAGTGGGCTGCTTTGTTTGGAAAGCCCTATCCCCCTTGTTGCGCTAGTGCCCCCATTCTCTGAGCTTCGTGGGGACAGTCCATAAAGGCCCTATCGTCCGCAGGTTAATTGCCAGGTTGCTTGAAACCTCTGCCCGACCTAGGGTCCAGTACCCCGACGTGCTTTCGGACTCAGACCGGCTTTTGGACTGCAGCTGCCGACCGTCCTCCTCGAATAGCCAGGCACCCAGTCCCAATATCCCATGACCGGGTCTCAGACTCTTCCGTGTACAGACCATCGTCTGCAACCCAATCTACTTCTCCCCTGGGAGCTCCAACTCCGAGCTTCCCCAAGCTCCTCACTGCTCAAGGGCTACCACTGAACTCAACTTGTCACCTTCCACCTGACCTGACCCCTAGGTGGGTGGCTCTATTCCAGCTTAGCAGCTCACTGGTGTGCCTGACAGGGTGTGGTGCGAGGTGTTATTGGAATTTTGGATGCTGATGGACGCAATGCTGCAAGTTGAGAACCCAGAACCAAGAGGGGTTGAGTCTTGTACTGGGAAATAAAGAGCGTGTGTGAAGCCCCGCGAACGCTGTGCCGGTGCATTACCTTCAGGGACTCCACTGGCTCAGTCTGGTCACAGGTAGGAAACCTTCTTGTAGGATTGTCGTGACGCCACTCTCAGAATTGCGGTCAGTGCGGACCGCCACTGCAGGTTAAGGGACGCCTGGGGCTGATGGTGGGTGCAGTTAGTTGTAATAGCCTCCTGAGAGTGAGGCAAGCCCCAGGGCCCTGTGTAGGTGTGTAGAACCACAAGGCGCAGAATAACTCCACACAAGCAGGATGTCTTTCAGGGGTTTTACTCACAGTTGATGGCAGGGTGAGTAACCCGGGCGTAGCTGGGATGAACCAGGCTGGAACCAGGTATCCTTCAGGCTGACTGATGATGGTGACTACCGACTCGCCTTCCTTAGCCCTTGGTGGTTTGGGGTAACCCCGACTTTTAGTCCCTATGGGGGTCACCCAGGGAAGTTGCTGGTGCCTCTCTCCCCTTCGTTTGGTTGCCGTTTGCTTGTCGCCTGGACCAGATCACTCCAGCTGCTTGCCTCCTGTGAACTATGGGCCCTAACTGTGGCTACGTGGCTGCGGCTTTTGGGTGTTGTGGTGTGGGCTTTGAGGGCCCCACACCGGCAGGTTTAGCGAGGAAAGGTAGATCTATCCCCGCTCCGGGATCTGCCGCCCGTTTGGGCCTGGTACTCCCTAGCAGTCTCCTTACTTCCCACTCCGTGCTCTCTCTTTAGCTGAAGATGGATTTCGGGTAGCACTCCTAGGTGACCGTTCTCCCCCGTCGGTAGCCACTGCGCGGACGCTGTCAGACTGCAACAGCCCCAGGGGTCTGCTCCTGACGTCTGCTCCCCCTGAACTGCACACTGAGCCGGCTCACTGCTCCTCCTCTCCTGTTCTTGCCTACGCCACCTAGCAACCAGGCTCTCTTACCACACCCCTTGGGTGGAGATGGAGGCTTTTGGCCCCCTCCACTATTCCAGTGGAGGTGAAGGCTTTGCCCCCTCCTGGGATCCCCAGGGGTCCTCCCAAAGGTACATGTGTGAGACCTGATCACTATGCGCCTGTGTAGTCACACCTCGGTCAGCCTTCTGGATTACCTGTATTGTACTGTCCCCAGTATGGGTGCAGTACTCAGTGGTGCCTGACCAGGTCAGGGGCGCCACATTCCCCCTTAGTTATCACCAGCACGTCCTCGGGCTGCAAGACAACATTTTAAAATGCATAAAACAGTAAAAACATGGTAAAACATTTAAAACCACCAGGTACCATACATCACCACCCTCCACCCACAAGTCCGTTAACCCACCCAAAACCCCTTCAGGAGGCAGGTCACCGGTCCTTTTGGTAACCAGATCTGGGCCATCTACTTCCCCAGACCTTTCCTCCAATCTGCCTCTCCTGTTGGCCGCGCCTTCAGCCACTTCTGGCAGGATGTAGAGGCGGCTTTCATGGTCTGGTGGTCTTCAGGGCATACCTGGCCTGGTGAAGCCGCGCCTTCAGCCACTTCTGGCAGGATCCAGAGGCGGCCTTCACAGTTGGTGCTGACCAGGTACCCTCTTTGTGGTGGAGAGCCAGGCCCCATAAACAGGCATGCTCTCTGGTTGCAGGTAAGCCAAGGCCCTATATACGGACGTGCTCCCTGGTTGCAGACGAGCCAAGCCCCTAAACAGGCTGACTCTGGTGGTGGTGGTGCCCTCTGGTGTAACTATTTACACTGCGAGAGTTTGTGGCTATAGCCAGTTCATAGCCTTAAGGTTCATTTCTCACATTAGTTTATGTGGGCACATTGCTTAAACATTAACGTTGCAAAACTTCAAACTGGTCAAACAGTAACTTCTCTTCTTACTTTACTTTCCTCTACTCCTCCATACCAGGGTTTGGGCCTGTAGGACTGCGGCACCTGTTGGTTTCTCGATCTTTTTCATCGTCCGTGGTGGTCTCATCGGTGGGTTCTTTGTCGGTTCTTTCTCTATCTTTCCTTTCTTCCTCTGTGTCTGTTTCTTTTTCTTTAGGACATGGTGTAACATCTAGCGCATACCAGCCTCTTTCTCCTTGATGCATGGTAAACTGCACTGTGTCTCCCATCCTTAGGTTCCTTCCAGGATGTCCTCTGGGCAAATGAGCTCTAACGTCTCTTCTGTTGACAAAAATGCCTTCTTTCATACCAGGTGCTACTTGAAGCCGTATCCTGATTTTAGGCTAAAATCTTCGACTACTCCTCGACAAAGGGGTCCTCTGACCTGGGCTTTGGCTCTTCTCAGGAACCGTTTCTCCTCTAGGTCTCTGGCCGTTATTTCATCTTTCTGTTCTGGGGACTGCGGTGCAGGGAAAGACTGGGTTCTGTTACGGCGCCGTGTCTTGCGGGCTGGATTCTGCGAGGTACAGCTTACAAGCTCCCAGGTGAGGCTTTTGGGCAGATCTTCTTCAGCGGAAGGTATCGGGTCTTCTTCGTCCCAGCGGGAGTATGGCAACATCTCTGGCTCGGGGTATGAATCCACTGCTGATGGCTCCGGAGTCAGCTCCTCAGCCTTCTGGCCTCCCCTCCCCCTTAGTTCTTCTGAGCACTCCGGTGGTGGCAGTGCTGGGGATGGGTGCTCTTCAGCCGGCCCAGGCGGGGATCTCTTTGGCATGGTTGCTGCAGGAGTCGTCTTGGGGGTATGCGGAGGGAGCATGTACCGGTCCACCATCTCCTGTGGGAACTTGGCCTCCAGGTCAGCCTTCAGCTGCCAGTATGCGGGGTCCTCACCTACCAGGGATTTCCTTGCAGGGACTTCCTTGGACTGGGGAGCGGTGTCTGCTCTGGCCTTGCAGGCCGGGGTAAACAATGGTACGTCTGTCTTTTCTTGGCGGGCCGTGCCCGATATGGCGGCGGCCTGGTCTTGGCGGGCCGCGCCTGGCATGGCGGCGGCCTGGATGGGCGTTTCTGTCGCAGCCGGAGCCTTAGCGGGCATCGCTACCGTGGCCGGTGCTTGGCGGGACGGTCTGGGCGTTGCTGCCGCGGTCTGGGCTTGGCGGGCCGGGCCTAGCATGGCAGCGGCCTGGATCAGCGTCGCCGCGCCGGGCGCCTCTTCAGGGACCGCGGGCGTGGCAGCAGGGGTCGGGGCACTTGCGCTGGCAGGGGCATCACTGGACTCACCCATCGGTGGCAGCATCGGGGTCTGAGTCGTCGCCGTCCGGTCTGGCACTCGTCGTGCGGTTCCCCTCTCATAGGCCTGAACCGCTGCAGCCATTTCCAGAAACTCCGCACGTCCCGCTCTGATCTGCCTTCCGACCCTGGCCTCCAGTTGATCGCAGAACTCGGCAAGCTCCCGACACCACCAGGCAGTGGAGCCTGGCTCTGGGTCTCTGCATTCAGACGCCATTTTCTCTAACAACAAGCTGCTGGCTTCTTTTCCGTTCCGCCATCTCTGGACGCTTCCGCTCTCTTCACTGGCGAGGTCAGGACTCTGCAGGGGATCTCTGGGTAGCCACACCTCTTCGTGGGCGGTAACTTCTCCCAGCGCGGGCTGCTGTTGTTTTTCAGCGCGCTTTTCATGGTGGCAATATGGCGGCGCTTCCAATTTTTCAAGCGGACCGCCCAGGCACATGGTCACCTGTCTGGACAGGTCTAGTCCTTATCCTGTTCGTGACGCCAGATGTGAAGCCCCGCGAACGCTGTGCCGGTGCATTACCTTCAGGGACTCCACTGGCTCAGTCTGGTCACAGGTAGGAAACCTTCTTGTAGGATTGTCGTGACGCCACTCTCAGAATTGCGGTCAGTGCAGACCGCCACTGCAGGTTAAGGGACGCCTGGGGCTGATGGTGGGTGCAGTTAGTTGTAATAGCCTCCTGAGAGTGAGGCAAGCCCCAGGGCCCTGTGTAGGTGTGTAGAACCACAAGGCGCAGAATAACTCCACCCAAGCAGGATGTCTTTCAGGGGTTTTACTCACAGTTGATGGCAGGGTGAGTAACCCGGGCGTAGCTGGGATGAACCAGGCTGGAACCAGGTATCCTTCAGGCTGACTGATGATGGTGACTACCGACTCGCCTTCCTTAGCCCTTGGTGGTTTGGGGTAACCCCGACTTTTAGTCCCTATGGGGGTCACCCAGGGAAGTTGCTGGTGCCTCTCTCCCCTTCGTTTGGTTGCCGTTTGCTTGTCGCCTGGACCAGATCACTCCAGCTGCTTGCCTCCTGTGAACTATGGGCCCTAACTGTGGCTACGTGGCTGCGGCTTTTGGGTGTTGTGGTGTGGGCTTTGAGGGCCCCACACCGGCAGGTTTAGCGAGGAAAGGTAGATCTATCCCCGCTCCGGGATCTGCCGCCCGTTTGGGCCTGGTACTCCCTAGCAGTCTCCTTACTTCCCACTCCGTGCTCTCTCTTTAGCTGAAGATGGATTTCGGGTAGCACTCCTAGGTGACCGTTCTCCCCCGTCGGTAGCCACTGCGCGGACGCTGTCAGACTGCAACAGCCCCAGGGGTCTGCTCCTGACGTCTGCTCCCCCTGAACTGCACACTGAGCCGGCTCACTGCTCCTCCTCTCCTGTTCTTGCCTACGCCACCTAGCAACCAGGCTCTCTTACCACACCCCTTGGGTGGAGATGGAGGCTTTTGGCCCCCTCCACTATTCCAGTGGAGGTGAAGGCTTTGCCCCCTCCTGGGATCCCCAGGTGTCCTCCCAAAGGTACATGTGTGAGACCTGATCACTATGCGCCTGTGTAGTCACACCTCGGTCAGCCTTCTGGATTACCTGTATTGTACTGTCCCCAGTATGGGTGCAGTACTCAGTGGTGCCTGACCAGGTCAGGGGCGCCACACGTGCGGTACCCTGTGATGACCTGACTAGTCCAGAGGCGTCACACATGCTGCAGCTGAAACGCCACTATTCCCTGCTGCTGCTTGCACAGTCTCTCCACCATGTGCAAGGTGGCATTCCACCTTGCAGGTACGTCGCCTATCAGGTGTTGAGTGGAAGGCTGAATTGAACTTGGAGAGGAGACAGGAGAGCAGCATCAGGTTGAGAATGACGAAAATGCGTACATACTGCCCACACTTTCAACAGAAGCTCTGACATGTGGGTAATTTTTGAGGAACCTTTGCAGCACCAAATTCAGGACATGTGCCAGGCAAGGTTTGTGTGTCAAACCACCTAGAGCTGTGATGAGATTTCGGCCGTTATCACACACCACTAGGCCAAGCTGTAGATTCACCTTCAACAGTCACTCATCTGTTTATTGATTTATGCCCATCCACAGCTTTTGTGTGTTGTGAGATTTATTCCCCAGGCAGATGAGTTTAAGAATAGCCAGCTGTTATTAAAGGCGGCGTCACACGCATCGATATATTGTGCGATCACGTCAGCGATCGCACCCGCCCCTGTTGTGTGTGCGTCACGGGCAATTAGTTGCCCGCGGCGCACAAAGTCGTTAAACCCCGTCACACGTACTTACCTCCCTAACGACATCGCTGTGGGCGGCGAACATCCTCTTTCTGAAGGGGGAGGGACGTTCGGCATCACAGCGACGTCACACAGCGGCCACCCAATAGGGGCGGAGATGAGCGGGACATAACATCCCGCCCACCTCCTTCCTTCCTCATTGCCGGCGGGACGCAGGTAAGCTGTGTTCGTTGTTCCCCAGGTGTCACACGTAGCATGTGTGCTGCCTCGGGAACGACGAATAACCGGCGCGTAGAAGGAGGAACGACATTATGAAAATGAACGACGTGTCAACGAGCAACGATAAGGTGAGTATTTTTGCTCGTTTGCTCGAACAGTTGTTCGGAGGTGTCACACGGTAAGACATCTCTAACGATGCTGGATGTGCGTCACGAATTCTGTGACCCCGACGACATATCGCACGATATATTGTACCAGGTAACGCCACCTTTACTCTTGGCTGTGCTGAATTTGTTGCTGCAGGTCTTAAGGGTGTTTTACATGCTGCGACATCGCTAGCGATTGCTAGCGATGTTGCGAGCGATAGCACCCGCCCCCATCGTTCGTGCGACATTTGGTGATCGCTGCGGCAGCGTCACACGCACATACCTGGTCAGCGATGTCACTGTGACCGCCGATCAATCCCTCCTTCAAGGGGGAGGTGCGTTTGGCATCACAGCGGCATCACTAAGCGGCCGCCCAATAGCAGAGGAGGGGCGGAAATGAGTGGCCGGAATATCCCGCCCACCTCCTTCCTTCCTCATTGCCGGTGGAGGCAGGTAAGGAGTTGTTCGTTGTTCCTGCGGTGTCACACATAGTGATGTGTTATGCCACAGGAACGACGAACAACCACCGACATGCCCCACCACCGATATTATGAAAAGGAGTGACGTGTCAACGATCAACGATTTTTAATGTTTTTGCGATCGTTGATCGTCGCTCCTTGGTGTCACGCACTGCGATGTCATTAACGACGCCGGATGTGCATCACAAACACCGTGACCCCGATGATATATTGTTACCGATGTCGCAGCGTGTAGCACCCTTTACTCTGACCAGATGAGAAGGAGGTGGAGGAAATAGAGTAGGAGGAAGAACTAAAACTGACCGATAAATGTCCAGGGATCCAAAGTGATAGAACATGCACTTGAACGCTGATGCCTCATGCTGATGTACCGCCCCGCTCTCAGCAGCCGAGCTGCTCAGATCTGGTCCTTCTGTGGGTGGCTCGAGGGTCTCCGGACCCGGGAGTCTCGCGTTCACTTCAACCAAATAAGGGGGTGATGGGGTGGTGGATGTAGGACGTATAAGTACAGGTTGAGCCGTACGGAGTTCGTGACGCCACCCACTGGATGTGGTGATATTGGGCATCACCGCTGAAGTTAAGGGGAACCCGGGGGGGATTTTGCGCAGCAAGTTGTTAACCCCTCCGTGGGCAAGGATGGTGGGCCCGGGGCCCGGTCCCAGCAGCTTCCGCGGCAAAGAAAAGCCCACCGCCCTGGCCCTCTGAAGAATGCCTGTCCCCAGTGCTGCTATCGGAGCAACCAGAAGAGTGCTCAAGATCACTAAGGGGGAGGAGGAGAAGCCTGGAGGCTGAAGTGCCAATTCCTGAGCAGCCGGAAGAGGACGCAGCACTCTTAGAAAGAAAGAGAGGCCCGGAGGTCGAGATGTTGCCCTACTCCCACTGGGAAGAGGTTCCGACACCCCCTGCTGAGGAAGAGCTGTCCATCTGGATGCCCAGCATGTACGTGACTTGGGAGCCCACAGTCAGCGATGTGGCCGAGTTGAGGAGGCCGGCCAGCAGAGTACGGCACTGCACAAGAGCGAAACCACCCCCTGTGCAGCCTGTTCCAGACAAACAGAAGGAAGAAGTGACAGCCAGCAATCTGCAGGGAAAACAGTCCCTCAGGAAAGCCCAGCACCAGGTTGGAGGTCCTCTCTACCGCAGAGTGTTTGAGGAGTTCAGCCTGAAAACCGGCTATGGCTTTATTGTGGCACCTGGCACCAAGGAGAGCATTTTTTTAAGCCGGAGAGATGTGCAGTCCCACATACCCAGAGGACACCCTGGCCGTGATCTACACATGGGAGACCTGGTAGAGTTTACCAAACACCAAGGCGAGCGAGGCTGGTATGCACTGGATGTAGTGCCCTGCCCAAGGAGCTCCAGCTACAGCCCAGCAACTTCCACCAAGCCCCCACAGCAAGAAAAAGACAAAGAAAGAGAGAAAGAAAAAGACAAAGAAAGAATGTAAAAAGTTCACATTTACTAAATAATTTATAATATCATGCATCCAGATAATAGATCTATAGATGGCAGAATTTATCGATAACAGTACTTAAATTAAGATAAAGGTATCTGTATTGAATATAGATAGATGCTGACATTGAATATATATAGGCTATCTGGAACTTTCCAGAGGGTTACATCATGTGTAACATGCGTTCAGCAGAATCACCCTATATGGCTTTGGACAGCTGTATATATATAACATGACACGGTGGGAGGGGCTCTCACTCTTGCACATGTCGAGCCTGCTGGGAAGCTGATCCATCCATCCACCCAAGATGAAGTAAGACATGCCTGTCAGGCCTACAGCATATCATCCTTGCCATCCATTCAGTAACATGGGAAAGATGAATGAAGATTTTTGATTTAATTAAAGATATGGACTATTATTGAACTCCTCACATAAGCTAACAAAGAATACTATTTTTTTCCTTTCTGTAACTGAACTGTTGGCAACCATTTTATTAGATATAAAATATATCTATTTATTTTTTACATTTTTTGAAGTTTGTCTTTCATGCGCCTTATCACGTATTTGAAGAAAAATATATTTAAGGGATATATTTTTAACATTTGGTGAGCCAGCCATTCTTGATTTTTTTAATTTTTTGTACTACTTCCTTCACTTTGCACAAGGGGGGACAGATATAGAATTGTTAATACCTCTTGCAAAGTATCAGGAATTGACAATTTATAAAAATCACGTAGGACCTAAAAATACAGATAAGGCTTCAAGTCGCATGAATGTTTTTTAAATGAACTTTGAAGAGTTTGCAAAGCCACGGAAGATCATACTTTGATGTGTCTTTGAAGGAAAAAGAATAAGTCAGTCCATAAAGTATTGGACGTGCTGAACGAGGTGAATCCAGGGGATCATCGATTCATGGTTGAGTCATTCCAGGTAAGAAAATGGATTTTATCTCTTCTTTTTCTAAACAAAGTAAATTACAGTTCACATACTCAGATATTTCTAATGTAGAGGAGCTCTGGGTAAGCCTTTATGGGAAATGTGAAATTGAGAATTCACGTGTAGAATGTGCAATGTCTTTTAATAGAGAGAAACAGAAAATCAGGAATGTCTGTCATTTAGACCATGAATTTCACAAGATAGTGTTAGAGAAATTCAAAAACTGCTTACAAACTGAAATGTCAGTAAGTGATATTGTTGATTTTGACTGTAATGTCTCTAATGAAAATCGTAATCAAGATGGCCGCAGACATGTGCTGTCTATTATTAGAAAATATGAAATACAGGAATTCATCATATATAAATCATGAGCTGACCGAAATCACCATAGCATAAATTAGCAAAAAGAATTGACTCAGTCAAGAAGTCTATAGAATCACGCAATAATAGTATAGATGCAAATGGTTGAAAAAATACAAAGTATTTATTATTTTGAGTGTGATACATGCAAGACAGCACAGAAAGAAGTGAATTAAAATCAACACAACAACAGAGGGCGGTGTAACACTGAAGGGGGCCTTTTTTAAATATATATGCCCAAGGTAATGGGTTTTATTCAAGGGAGAGCCAAAATTAATAAAATAATGGCAGAGATTTAAATTACATACAACAGGGATCACAAATACGTGTAGCATACATGATAATCTTAATAATATTAAAAAATCTGAAGATAGTGCTGATTCATAACACTATAAACAAAGTTTACTCTCAAACATAGAATGGATAGCTGGTATATATAACATCCACTCAAAGGGATACATAAACTCAATATTGGTTCATATAAAAAATATACATGATCAGATATAAATAGGCACAAATAATCAATGTTTGAGAGTAAACCAATACAATCAGCTATCACAACTGCTATATGACATAAGTGTTGGGGTTTAGTAACCCAGCCAGCCACAGAAACATTGTTGCACACCTGAATAATGCAATCACAGATTGAGGCTAAATAGCCTTAGAAATAAAAATGCCCTGATCTCTGATCCCTGCAGGGATAATACCCACCAAAATAGAGACCCCCCACAGAGTACACCGCCCACACCTGACGCGCGTTTCGCAACGGCTTCGTCGGAGGTGTGAGAGGTTGTGGATCCAGTGCCCTTAAATTCCCCCCAATGCCGCCTGTTAACCTATAACGGCGCACGTCGGCTCAATGAGGCCCATCCTCCTCTGCATCACAGCGTCCAGGCATCCGCGATACGCAGCCGCGAATCACAGGCACCAATTGGACGCCGGGCGCAGGAAAAAAAAAATGTGGCCAAGCTCCAGAAGCTGGAGGAGATTTTTTTGCCTAAAAATTTTCCCAAGCATTTCAGAGAAAAACACGAATGTAATTGGAGATGTCTCAAATTCCGTGGTATTGATAGGGTGAGTTTAGGGATAAGAGGTGGTGATACTAAAAACCATCTGCACAAAAAGGAGGCTAGATGGATTACCATATCGGACACCATAAAGCCACAAGGCCTAAATGATGTTGTGAGCTTTAAGCCATTTCTCCTATGATAGCAACCCTCTTGCCTCCTTATTAATTGCCCTTGTTGTCCTGCGATCCACCTCACTGGTCCCTTATTATCATTCTTGTTCATAGGTGTGGCGATGTGTTTGTGCCGCTGTTTGTGTCCAAAAAACCTTAATTTGTTTTTTAATTTCTTATAGATCTGGTGCTCCCTTCTTTTCCCCTGTTTGGCGCAATTAGTACTGAGGTGGCGATGTCTGCTAAAGAATCTTCAGAGTTGGACCTTCTATATTGCAAATATATTTGTTATTGTTAAACTGTATTTAATATATATGTTGTTTGCCATGTATATGGGCTGCTTGGATATATATTTTGGTTTGCCAGTCTCTATGAACATTGAGTTACCATCAGCTTCCGTTCCTCTGCCCTTTACTATAATGGTGCCCGGAGCTTCATGCCTGTACGCGCGCTGGTCCCGTGACTCCCCTCTTCTCTGTACCTGACGTCTTACAAGCACCCGTAAGTTGTGCATGCACACTATGGGTTCTTTGACGCCGGTGTACAGATGGAGATGGGCGTCGCCGAACTGTCGCGCGCCGCTATTGGATGGCAAGTGACAGCCCTCTACCTGTGCGCGCGCCGGCCCCATGACTCCCCTCCTTTCTGCGCCCGGCGTCCAATTGGTGCCCGTGATTCGCGGCTGCGTATCGCGGATGCCTGGACGCTGTGATGCAGAGGAGGATGGGCGTCATTGAGCTGACGTGCGCCGTTATAGGTTAACAGGCGGCATTGGGGGGAATTTAAGGGCACTGGATCCACAACCTCTCACACCTCCGACGAAGCCGTTGCGAAACGCGCGTCAGGTGTGGGCGGTGTACTCTGTGGGGGGTCTCTATTTTGGTGGGTATTATACCTGCAGGGATCAGAGATCAGGGCTTTTTTATTTCTAAGGCTATTTAGCCTCAATCTGTGATTGCATTATTCAGGTGTGCAACAATGTTTCTGTGGCTGGCTGGGTTACTAAACCCCAACACTTATGTCATATAGCAGCTGTGATAGCTGATTGTATTGGTTTACTCTCAAACATTGATTATTTGTGCCTATTTATATTTGATCATGTATATTTTTTATATGAACCAATATTGGGTTTATGTATCCCTTTGAGTGGATGTTATACAGTTAGGTCCAGAAATATTTTGACTGTGACACAAGTTTTGTTATTTTAGCTGTTTACAAAAACATGTTCAGAAATACAATTATATATACAATATGGGCTGAAAGTGCACACTCCCAGCTGCAATATGAGAGTTTTCACATCCAAATCGGAGAAAGGGTTTAGGAATCATAGCTCTGTAATGCATAGCCTCCTCTTTTTCAAGGGACCAAAAGTAATTGGACAAGGGACTCTAAGGGCTGCAATTAACTCTGAAGGCGTCTCCCTTGTTAACCTGTAATCAATGAAGTAGTTAAAAGGTCTGGGGTTGATTACAGGTGTGTGGTTTTGCATTTGGAAGCTGTTGCTGTGACCAGACAACATGCGGTCTAAGGAACTCTCAATTGAGGTGAAGCAGAACATCCTGAGGCTGAAAAAAAAGAAAAAATCCATCAGAGAGATAGCAGACATGCTTGGAGTAGCAAAATCAACAGTCGGGTACATTCTGAGAAAAAAGGAGTTGACTGGTGAGCTTGGGAACTCAAAAAGGCCTGGGCGTCCACGGATGACAACAGTGGTGGATGATCGCGATGGCGTGCTGGCCGCAGTCCATGCGCAGTGCTGGTATAGATACGGTTTTTGGGAGAGGGAGGTTTTCGGCGATGGCGTGCCGGCCGCAGTCCATGCGCAGTGCTGGTATAGATGACACATAATTTCTTTTTATTTAAGGATCGGTACTTCCTCCAGGAACGGGGCACTGCGATGGGCGCGGCCTGTGCGCCGTCGTACGCAAACCTCTTTCTCGGTTTTTGGGAGAGGGAGGTTTTCGGCGATGGCGTGCCGGCCGCAGTCCATGCGCAGTGCTGGTATAGATATATAGACGACATCTTTATGATCTGGAGGGGTACCGTTCCTGAGCTGCACAGCTTCATGGCGGACCTGAATAGTAACCCGTACAACATCAAATTGACTTATAGGACGGATAGTGACTCGGTCGATTTTCTGGACATCAGGGTGCTGAATGCCGTTGGGGGATCTATCCAAACAGCCTCATCCTCCCATGCAGATTCAACCATCAGGGCCATTCCAGCGGGCCAATTTTTAAGAATAAGAAGGATTTGCTCTAATGATGACTTTTTTGAGCATCAGGCTGGTGGGCTGCGGGAGAGATTTCTTGATAGAGGATACAGCAGGAGGTGTGTTAAGGCTGGTTACCAGAGAGCGAGGAGTACCCCACGGGTGGAATTGCTGCCTAGAGTACGGAGAGATGAATCAGGGTCACCCCAGATATGGTTCATATCGATGTACAATAACCAATGGGACGCAATTAGAGGCATCCTCAATAAACACTGGCTGGTCTTACAAACCGACCAGTCGCTGAGAGATGCTCTTACAGACCGACCCATTCTAGCTGCCAGAAGAGGAAAGAATCTAAAAGATCACCTGGTGAAGAGCCATTATGTGCCTAGGATTCCCCCTCTTTTTGGCATTGGTAGCCCCAGAGTGGACTGTTTCCCCTGCGGATCCTGCCTAGCGTGCCGCAATCTTATTCGGACGGGCGTGTTCTCCTCTGCGGACGGCTCAAGAGAGTATAAAATCAGGAGCTTTATATCATGTAATACGACATATGTCATCTATTACGCCACGTGCGACTGTAACCTGGTTTATATTGGGTTAACTTCTAGAGAACTCCGCGTCCGCACTAGGGAACACGTTCGAAATATAATTGCGGCACGGGAGGTGAAAGATCTTGAATCTCTTAGGACGATCCCGCGCCATTTTAAGCTGCGACATAAATGTGATCCTACAAACCTCAAAATTAGAGGGATTGACCAAGTTCAACTTGGGTCAAGAGGTGGAAATAAAAAACGGATTTTAGCGCAGATGGAGTGCCGCTGGATCGTCCGTTTGGGAACAATGTCCCCACACGGCTTGAATGAAAAATTGTCCTTTTCCCCATTTCTATAATTTTGAAAAAAAGATCCTCAGTTACTCCACGTTGTTTTTATTATGTGTGTTTTTATTCTCATTTCTAATCCCTGTTTTATTTATTCATTTCCTCCCCTTTTTTCTGCTATATTCACTTTTTCCCTCTTTGTAGGGTATTTTTGGGACGATCAGCCATGTTGTTTCCTAAATAACTGGATTGGGGGAAGAAAAGGAGAAAAAAAGAGGAAAATGGAAAACAACATATCTCAAATATAGAGGATAATATATAATTGTCTATATCCCCTTCCATTGGTGTGTACTTTATATAATTTATTGCCCTGTAATATATTCCCTGGATTCTTAGGGCTGCAGTACAACATACGTGTATATAAACACAATTCTTGCAGTTTGGGCTATATTTATGTATTTTATTCCATCTTTGTCTTTTGCCATCACATTTGCCCACAATCAACATGGTGCACTGGAGCGCATGTGGTGGGCGTTCCCACCCTGACACTGCCTAAGGACGCTTCCTTGAAAGGAGAGGCATGGGTCTAATGACGTCAGGAGGATTTCCTTCCACCCATGCTTCCCCTGGAATGGCCGGACGGCACTGATCGGATGTTTGGAACACCGCCCACCACATGTGCTCACTATACAGCGTCCACCCTATTTAAACACACACTCCTGCTCACTTCCCCTATGGCCCCTGAAGAAGATTCATCTCGAAACGGACGTTACGTTGGGCGAGGGAGGGGACCCGGTACGTGAGCCTCACAACATACTGACATGGGTAAGCCTGGAGTACTTTGCTGCAATAAAATATTCAGCGCCGGGCACATTAACGTGTTATTTATGCTTGAGCGCCATCTAGTGTCCACTCGCTGAATAGCTCTGATTTTCTCTTGATATGCACATAGTCACCTTAGCTTGCACTCCAGCAACGATATTATACGTGGATATTTTCCTGCCCATTATTTGACTGGGTCAGTGATTGCTCTATCGTCCCGTGTCCTCTCCCATTCCTGGGCTTTTTATTCGTGTCCACACTTCTTGCCCTGGTTTCTCTTTTGGATTTTTACCTTAATATGTTTTGCTGAATTTTTGTTCAGGATTAATTATAATGCTATAAACTGTTTTTTGTACTATTGTGACAATAAAATAAATTTATTTATAAAACGGTTGGAGCACTTTTGATAATTGTTCTATGTATATGTATGGGTCAGAAAAACTCCCAGAGGTTTCTGTTTCAGGTTTTCAGTGGTTATTGGGGAGTGACCCGATGAATAAATAATGAGGTCCAGTTTTTCCCCTTCTTTTGTGACTAGTGGTGGATGATCGCCACATACTTTCTTTGGTGAAGAAGAACCCGTTCACAACATCAACTGAAGTCCAGAACACTCTCAGTGAAGTAGGTGTATCTGTCTCTAAGTCAACAGTAAAGAGAAGACTCCATGAAAGTAAATACAAAGGGTTCACATCTAGATGCAAACCATTCATCAATTCCAAAAATAGACAGGCCAGAGTTACATTTGCTGAAAAACACCTCATGAAGCCAGCTCAGTTCTGGAAAAGTATTCTATGGACAGATGAGACAAAGATCAACCTGTACCAGAATGATGGGAAGAAAAAAGTTTGGAGAAGAAAGGGAACGGCACATGATCCAAGGCACACCACATCCTCTGTAAAACATGGTGGAGGCAACGTGATGGCATGGGCATGCATGGCTTTCAATGGCACTGGGTCACTTGTGTTTATTGATGACATAACAGCAGACAAGAGTAGCCGGATGAATTCTGAAGTGTACCGGGATATACTTTCAGCGCAGATTCAGCCAAATGCCGCAAAGTTGATCGGACGGCGCTTCATAGTACAGATGGACAATGACCCCAAGCATACAGCCAAAGCTACCCAGGAGTTCATGAGTGCAAAAAAGTGGAACATTCTGCAATGGCCAAGTCAATCACCAGATCTTAACCCAATTGAGCATGCATTTCACTTGCTCAAATCCAGACTTAAGACGGAAAGACCCACAAACAAGCAAGACCTGAAGGCTGCGGCTGTAAAGGCCTGGCAAAGCATTAAGAAGGAGGAAACCCAGCGTTTGGTGATGTCCATGGGTTCCAGACTTAAGGCAGTGATTGCCTCCAAAGGATTCGCAACAAAATATTGAAAATAAAAATATTTTGTTTGGGTTTGGTTTATTTGTCCAATTACTTTTGACCTCCTAAAATGTGGAGTGTTTGTAAAGAAATGTGACAATTCCTACAATTTCTATCAGATATTTTTGTTCAAACCTTCAAATTAAACGTTACAATCTGCACTTGAATTCTGTTGTAGAGGTTTCATTTCAAATCCAATGTGGTGGCATGCAGAGCCCAACTCGCCAAAATTGTGTCACTGGCCAAAGATTTCTGGACCTAACTGTATATACCAACTATTCATTCTATGTTTGAGAGTAAACTTTGTTTATAGTATTATGAATCAGCACTATCTTCAGATTTTTTAATCTTAAGATTATCATGTATGCTACACGTATTTGTGATCCCTGTTGTATGTAATTTAAATCTCTGCCATTATTTTATTAATTTTGGCTCTCCCTTGAATAAAACCCATTACCTTGGGCATATATATTTAAAAAAGGCCCCCTTCAGTGTTACACCGCCCTCTGTTGTTGTGTTGATTTTAATTAATTTCTTTCTGTGCTGTCTTGCATGTATCACGCTCAAAATAATAAATACTTTGTATTTTTTCAACAATTATTTGCATCTATGCTATTATTGCGTGATTCTATAGACTTCTTGACTGAGTCAATTCTATGTGCTGTCTATTGAAGGTGACCTTGAGGACACCGGAAAAGAAACAGGAAATTACATAGAGAAACTAGAAGAGGGAGGAGTCAGAAAAGGAAATGACAAAGAGGAGCCAGAAGGGGGAGGAGCCAGAGAAGGAGACTTGCAGAGAGGAGTCAGAGAGCATGGCGACGATCAGTTTCTAAAAATAGAACAGGCTAAATTCGGAATTAAACTTAGAAAGAATCTTTTGGATTTATGCAAATTAATTCCTGCATATGATCCCAAGATACAGTACAGACCAAAAGTTTGGACACACCTTCTCATCTCTAGAACAACTATTAAGAGGAGACTTTGTGCAACAGGCCTTCATGGTAAAATAGCTGCTAGGAAACAACTTCTAAGGACAGACAACAAGCAGAAGAGACTTGTTTGGGCTAAAGAACACAAGGAATGGACATTAGACCAGTGGAAATCTGTACTTTGGTCTCATGAGTCGAAATTTTAGATCTTTGGATCCAACCACCGTGTCTTTGTAGAAAAGGTGAATGGAGTCTGGATGGACTCTACATGCCTGGTTCCCACCGTGAAGCATGGAGGAAGAGGTGTGATGGTGTGGGGGGGCTTTGCTGCTGACACAGTTGGGGATTTATTCAAAATTGAAGGCATACTGAACCAGCATAGCTACCACAGCATCTTGCAGTGGCATGCTATTCCATCCAGTTTGCGTTTAGTTGGACCATAATTTATTTTTCAACAGGACAATGACCCCAAACACACCTCCAGGCTGTGTAAGGGCTATGTGACTAAGAAGGAGAGTGATGGGGTGCTATGCCAGATGACCTGGTCTCCACAGTCACCAGACCTGAACCCAATCGAGATGGTTTGGAGTGAGCTGGACCGCAGAATGAAGGCAAAAGAGCCAACAAGTGCTAAGCATCTCTGGGAACTCCTTCAAGACTGTTGGAAGACCATTTCCAGTGACTATATCTTGAAGCTCATCAAGAGAATGCCAAGAGTGTGCAAAGTAGTAATGAAAGCAAAAGGTGGCTACTTTGAAGAACCTAGAATATAAGACATATTTTCAGTTGTTTCATACTTTTTTAAGTATTTCATTCCACATGTTTTAATTCATAGTTTTGATGCCTTCAATGTGAATCTACAATTTTTAGAGTCCTGAAAATAAAGAAAACTCTTTGAATGAGGAGGTGTGTCCGAACTTTTGGTCTGTACTGTACATGTGTGCAGAAATTTAGAAATATTTGAAAGTTTTGTTGAAAAGTTCAATTTAACCAATAGTGAGAAAACTCAGATATTCCATATGTAGATACCACAACAATTTTTCAGACAGCTGGCATTAAAAAAGTCTTCTGACAATGAGACATTTGATTGTCCAAATGATGATGACATCACAAGGCAGAAAAATCTTATCTTTTGTGAAAGAAA
Organism: Anomaloglossus baeobatrachus; assembly: GCF_048569485.1. Classification (NCBI taxonomy): domain Eukaryota; kingdom Metazoa; phylum Chordata; class Amphibia; order Anura; family Aromobatidae; genus Anomaloglossus; species Anomaloglossus baeobatrachus. Next base: position 687,570,815 of record NC_134355.1, on the reverse strand, counting down.
TGAAGTTAGTCCAAATTATGAGATGTTGAAGGAATTACAAATTGAACAGAATGAGGGTACGTTCTCATTTATCTCCATGTTTGAACGTTTATATAGGGCGGTCATTCCAAATGTCAGAACAAAAGAAATTATACATTTATTCGTAAGGAATATTAATTTCTTTGATGATAAAACCTGTGCTATCGCGTTACAAAAACAGTCCCTATTCGAAAGTACGAAATTTATCAATTTTGTTAGAAATCACCAAATTCAATTAAAACAGAAATTAATTAATGCCGTAAAACCAAAACCAAAAAAGGAGAAATTCTATGAAAAACCAACATTGTCTTCCAGATCCAAATATTCCTGTGACAAAATGTATGAAATTCGTAGGAAATTGCATGTTAGCTGCAAACCATATGAGCTGTCCTGTGCAAATCTTCTCCCCTTGTCACTAATGAGAAAAATGTCTCCCAGGGAACTTGACACCCAAAGACAGCTGATGAGTCCTCCTGAGAGAGACATTCTTTCTCAGTTAAAGGGAACAGTTGGGTTACAAGATTTTTTTCAAAAATCCCAATAGTTTAAAAATGGTTTTATTAGATCGGATCTTTGAAGAAAAAATGAGGTTTGGTTTTCGGCTGGTTAAAGGAATTTCTGCATAAATTAATTTTGTTATTTGATATTTATTATTATTCCTATACAGTGTATCCATGTAATTCATACCTTTTATAGATTTATCTATATAGTATATTGTATATTGAAAATTAGTGATAGTAAAATCAAAGTTATATTTTCATTTAGTTAAATGATAGTTTAAATTTTATAAATTAATAATTTGATCTCTGTATATGAATAATAATATTTAAAATGTAATAATAGGAAAAAGTATAACTTATTTTAAGTGTTTCATTTTTTTTTATCATAAATATGATAATAATTTTATTATTTTATTTCCCTCAGAATTTCTCAGTAAAGCAGATTGATGTAGTATTAAATTCTTTATTTATAAATTTGTTCTTATTCTCAAACAGGTAACATATATGTTATATTGTGTAAGGCTAATCGCGAAAGCATGCTAAATAATTATTGTTATTTTCTCAGGTACCAATCGCCAGAGGACCATCAGTTTTAACAGTTCTTTTTAGGAATATGAATACATATATCTTTCTTAGTACAATTTATCATGTAACTAATATGTGTAATCTGAGCGTTGGAGTGGAATGCTTACACTTGCTTGCCTTGTTGGAATGTTTTTTTGTATTTAACCAAAAGCATGTGACTTTGAATACTGAGCTAATAATAAGTGACTGTCCTGTCCTATGGCCAAACGTACAGTGTATGTGTTACTTATGAGTATATGGGATAAATATCATTCGTATATTTCAAGAAGTATTCAAATTAGTATCATATCTTTGAATTGCGCTAAAAAAATTGAAAATCAAAATGGGATATGTGTCTCTCAATGTTTTCTATGTGGATGTATATATTAAAGAAACGTGACAGTCTTGTGTACATATATGTGTGTATGAATGATTGACTGTCTGAGCAGCTGCTGATGATAATTACTTATCCAAAGAGTTTGAAGCTTAAAAGAAAAAACAAAACACTTCTTAATTTCAAAGTTTATATGAATATATATATATATATATATATATATATATATATATATATATATATATATATATATATATATATATATATATATACAGTGCCTACAAGTAGTATTCAACCCCCTGCAGATTTAGCAGGTTTGATAAGATGCAAATAAGTTATAGCCTGCAAACTTCAAACAAGAGCAGGATTTATTAACAGATGCATAAATCTTACAAGCCAACAAGTTATGTTGCTCAGTTAAATTTTAATAAATTTTCAAAATAAAAGTGTGGGTCAATTATTATTCAACCCCTAGGTTTAATATTTTGTGGAATAGCTCTTGTTTGCAATTACAGCTAATAATCGTCTTTTATAAGCCCTGATCAGGCCGGCACAGGTCTCTGGAGTTATCTTGGCCCACTCCTCCATGAAGATCTTCTCCAAGTTATCTAGGTTCTTTGGGTGTCTCATGTGGACTTTAATCTTGAGCTCCTTCCACACGTTTTCAATTGGGTTAAGGTCAGGAGACTGACTAGGCCACTGTAACACCTTGATTTGTTCCCTCTTGAACCAGGCCTTGGTTTTCTTGGCTGTGTGCTTTGGGTCGTTGTCTTGTTGGAAGATGAAATGACGACCCATCTTAAGATCCTTGATGGAGGAGCGGAGGTTCTTGGCCAAAATCTCCAGGTAGGCCGTGCTATCCATCTTCCCATGGATGCTGACCAGATGGCCAAGCCCCTTGGCTGAGAAACAGCCCCACAGCATGATGCTGCCACCACCATGCTTGACTGTAGGGATGGTATTCTTGGGGTCGTATGCAGTGCCATCCAGTCTCCAAACGTTATGTGTGTGGTTGGCACCAAAGATCTCGATCTTGGTCTCATCAGACCAGAGAACCTTGATCCAGTCTGTCTCAGAGTCCTCCAAGTGATCATGAGCAAACTGTAGACGAGCCTTGACAAGACACTTTCAAAGTAAAGGTACCTTACGGGCTCGTCTGGAACGGAGACCATTGCGGTGGAGTACGTTACTTATGGTATTGACTGAAACCAATGTCCCCACTGCCATGAGATCTTCCCGGAGCTCCTTCCTTGTTGTCCTTGGGTTAGCCTTGACTCTTCGGACAAGCCTGGCCTCGGCACAGGTGGAAACTTTTAAAGGCTGTCCAGGCCGTGGAAGGCTAACAGTAGTTCCATAAGCCTTCCACTTCCGGATGATGCTCCCAACAGTGGAGACAGGTAGGCCCAACTCCTTGGAAAGGGTTTTGTACCCCTTGCCAGCCTTATGACCCTCCACGATCTTGTTTCTGATGGCCTTGGAATGCTCCTTTGTCTTTCCCATGTTGACCAAGTATGAGTGCTGTTCACAAGTTTGGGGAGGGTCTTAATTAGTCAGAAAAGGCTGGAAAAATAGATAATTAATCCAAACATGTGAAGCTCATTGTTCTTTGTGCCTGAAATACTTCGTAATACTTTAGGGGAACCAAACAGAATTCTGGTGGTTTGAGGGGTTGAATAATAAATGACCCTCTGAATAAACTTTTCACAATTTAAAAAAAAAAATTAAAAAAGAAATAACATTCTTTTTTGCTGCATTTCACACTTCCAGGCTGATCTACAGTCCAAATGTCACAATGCCAAGTCAATTCCGAATGTGTAAACCTGCTAAATCTGCAGGGGGTTGAATACTACTTGTAGGCACTGTATATATATATTATTTAGAATAAAATAAGTTTACAGTATATAAGTATTAATAATGAAGGCATTTATACAGAATATATCCTATTCATATGCATATTTCTTTAGTATAGATGTATGTCAGTTCCCTATCAAGTAACCTTGGTATATTCTTTTTTTCCATAACATCATATTTAATTATATTAAAAGAAAAAGGTTTGGTCCTAATTATATTTATATTTGATTAAGATACATGTCTACACAATATTTTAATAATCAATATTAATCAGGTACAAAGAAAATTATTGGGAATAAAAATTGAAGTATGGTAATCACAATGCATTTATATACTAAAGAAAAGTATTATCAGCAAGGTTACATGAATTAATTATTTCTATAGGTTAATGATATGACAGGTATGGAAATCATATAAGAGAAACTGTGGAAAAAGAAGCGCAATAGGGTCTTACCCCAATATATACAGGGTGAGGAAATGAGCAATACTACTCACCAAAAGGGGTTGTGAAAGTCACAACTCCTATAACAGCATGTAACTCCAAGCCACGGCAGCGGTCCCCATAAAGCAGATAACAGAGAGCAGTAGAGATGGGTTTCAAAGCCGCGCCAATGACCACCAGATCATGAAAGCTTACGATTAATGTTGCTTTATTTCATGCACAGGTCTACGCATTTCAGGAGACAGCTCCCTTCCTCAGGATAAACTGGCAAAGAACATCAAATGTTGGGATGGGTAGGGAGGTGTAATTAGGGCACACATGCGTCTGCTGATAGATCAGAACGCATATTTTTTGTGACAGGTTCCCTTTAAGTTAAGATTAAGGTATCTGTATTGAATATAGATAGATGCTGACATTGAATATATATAGGCTATTTGTAAGCTTCTAGTGAGTGACCTCATGCGTTCAGCAGAATCATCCTATATGGATTTGGACAGCTATATATATATATATATATATATATATATATATATATATATATATATATATATAAAACATAAAACGGTGGGAGGGGCTCTCACTCTTGCACATGTCGAGCCTGCTGGAAAGCTGATCCATCCATCCACCCAAGATGAAGTAAGACATGCCTGTCAGGCCTACAGCATATCATTCTTGCCGTCCATTCAGTAACATGGGAAAGATGAATGAAGATTTTTGATTTAATTAAAGATATGGACTATTATTGAACTCCTCACGTAAGCTAACAAAGAATACTATTTTTTTCCTTTCTGTAACTGAACTGTAACTGAATTTTTGGCAAATATTTTATATCTAATAAAATGGATCTATTTATTTTTTACATTTTTTGAAGTTTGTCTTTCATGCGCCTTATCACGTATTTGAAGAAAAATATATTTAAGAGATATATTTTTAACAAAGAGACACAGAAAAAAAACGAAGAAAGAGACACAGAACAAGACAAAGATACAGATACAGCTAAAGATGAAGATACCACAAGCACTACAGAGGAAGACACAGAAACCTCCAGGTGTCAAAGCCCTACAGGCAAGAGCCCTGGTTGTGAAAGGAGGAAGTCCAAGTAAGGAGTGCAGCAAAGTTAAAGTGACCAGTTTTGAAGTTAAAGCAATGGGGGAAGGGGCATGGCCCTCGCATCCCAACTAGTGGTGGGTAGTGGGACTGGAGAGGGGGAGTGTGCAGTGGCAGTCGAAGGAGTAGGAGTGGAGGAGCCGCATCTGGAGGGTAGAACAGAGGAGCAGGACCCTGTCAGACCCTGCACCTGAGGTGGCTGCTAGCGGGGGAGAGAGGCTACCTAGTAGTGCCGCCTGAAAACCACCTAGGGCAATAGCAAGAGGTGGCTGAGTAGGGGGACTGCCGGTAGACCCAGCCCGCACGGGGAAACAGGTCCCCAGAGCAGGAACCCATTTACTTGGTTTGCTAAACCTGCTGGTGAGGGTGCTGTATGTGCCTCACCAACCTACACAGAGTCCGCAGCATCAACAGCAACGAGGGGACCCATAAGGAGGATCAAGCCTGGAGCCATCTTATCCTTGGTCCACGCTGTCAGAAAACGGGCCAGAAAGGGGAGAACGGCAGCAGCGACTTCCCTGGGTGATTCCAGTAATACTACAAGTAGGAGTCACCTCAAAACAAGAAGGGCTAGGAAGGAGAGTCAGCAGTCACCCCTACATTAGCCGGAGGGATACTTGGTTTCACCTGGTTCATCACGGCATCGCCCGGGTTGACTCACAGCTACCATCTGAAAGTGAGTAAAAACCCTGAAAGACATTGCTGCTTGTGTGTGAGTTCTTCTGCGACCTGTGGTACTACACACTTACACTGGGCCCTAGGGCCAGCCTCACTCTCGGGAGGCCTCAACATGTGACTGCACCTACCATCAGCCCCAGGCGTTCACTAAACTGCAGTGGTGGTCACTACCTGACTGCAGTTACCGAGAGTAGCGTCACGATTCCCATTGAAGTTAACCTGACCTACCCGTGGCCAGAAGATTCCCTGCACTGTGGCGTCCCCGAACAGGATCAGCGCTCCTGGGGTGGCACACCTACACCGGAGACCCGACCGGAAACCGTGCACAAAGGGGGGGTATTCGGACCCTGAAGCCAGCACCAGAACCTACTGGAACTGGTTAATTAACCGATTGAGGCCAGGACTAGAGGTCCTGTCCCACCCAAAGTCCCTCATAGAAGACAACAGCCCACCGATTAGGGATCAGAAGTCACCGCCAAGGCCCATAGATCCCACGGGCCAGCGTCTGCGGGCACGGCTCCTTAGGCCACATCAAGCCGGGAGCGGACTCCTGAGTTTCATACTAGGAACGTCCACCTTACACAAAAAAGTGCAGGAAAAGGATAGAGACCACCAGCCGGGTGGGGGACCCCGAATGCAACCGGCTGCGGCACCACCATCTTGGTTTACCAGAGACTTGTGTGTGTTACTAATCATGAGTACTCCAGCACCCCCTGCGGTCGCCATCCCCTGCACCGAGCCACCGGGTCCTGGGGCCACCATCCCTGCCCACGGAGGGGTTAACAACTTGCTGCACAACATCTCCCCCGGGTGCCCCATAACAGCAGTGGTGGTGTCCCACCTCACCACACACCGTGGGTGGTGTCACAAACTTACTACGGCCTAGCCCGTACATCTACGTCCCCCCATTTATTTGGCGTGTCCGCGAGACCCCCGGGTCCCGAGACCCTTGAGCCACCACCCCTGAAGGCCCGGATCCGAGCTACACCAGCTGCTGGCACGGGGGCGGCACCCCCCCCTAGCTACAACACCTGTCTGTGCTCACCACAGCAACCAATCACAGCACAGTTTTCATTTTACCAGAGCAGTTTAAAAAATGAAAGCTGAGCTCTGATTGGTTGCTCTGGGCAATACAAACATTGTCTCTATTAGACAGTGTAAATAAAAGCCCGGTTTATACTGTACATAGGTGGGGAGCATCCATTAGAATAAATATAGACAGAAATATACATGCTTTTATTTAGAAAAGACTGCCAGGACCCAACTACCACCATTTTCCCCCCTAGAAAGACACAACACCGTTCTCTTATAAATTAAAATACTTTTATTTGAATTTTCCATTTTGGAGAGAGGCATGGAGAAAAAACCACTCTCATCTTTTTGGCATAAAATTTGGTCGCAGCTTTTAACCAGGCATTAACTTGCCAACATCACGGGGTTCAGGGAAATGTACCGCCTTCCGGCCGTCCGGCGCGGGTATTTCACCACCACTTTTCCTACCACTTCCGCTGCTGCGACTTAAACACAGTAAACTCAATCAAAATTGGAAAACAAAAAGGGAGGGAGGGTGGGAAACAGGTCCGGGTCCTGCAGCAGATAGGCCGGAAGCTGGGCAGCACGGTGATAAGTACACAGGAGGCGGGGCTTAGGCCAGTCACACCACAGGAGGCGGGGGCGGCAGGTCAGTGTCTTTCCAGGGGGAGACCTCTATTTAAACATGCATAGGGGCCAGCAGTCAGGGGGCAGCATCTCAAGTTTCTGGCTGCAGTGCCCCTCACCCATTGGTGATATAATTGTTGATAGATCTGCAGTTACTCAGCTGCGCATGTCGCACAGTGTGAGAGGAGGAGATCTGTCCCTTTTATGACTAAAGCGGCCATGTCTGTGCAGCCATGCATGCGCTATCACACTGCAAAGTGAGAAGAAAGTATCCACTATTCCTCTACAGTATAGACTGAGCATGTGCAACCTGCCATAAAAAGAGCTTCAGGAGGTTTCCATGGGCAACAGAGTAGGCCAAAGCCTCTTTCGTGGGCTAGCAGAAATTGATTGCATTTAAGAACATAATTTATTTTAGGATTTTAAGCCACTGAGCGATGATTGTTACTGTGTAAATCATGCTTACGGTTAGTCTGCATGTGCTTTACTGCTTCCTACTGACACCATTTTTAAATTGAAAAGCTGCAACCAATCAGAATAACATGGAGGCCACAAATACAGAAACCGGAGACACAATAGTCGGGGGAAGGTAAAGCCATACTCACCCCCCGACTGGGCCCATGTACTCCCATTTATCCCTTTTATTATACCCCTACGAGATAGAGATATATATATATATATATATATATATATATATTTATTTATATATTTTCTTAGAGTTTCTGTCTTTATTCTGTATAATTCCCTTCATTACCCTCTGCGGTGATTTATCCGTCATCTTGGTCTATTCGTAAAGACATAATTGATCTCCGGAGTTTACAAATCAAAATATATAAAATACAATATAACCCCAAGTGCAGCTCCTCTACGGGAGGGACGGCACCAGGATAAGATGTGACATGACTAATGTTTTCCTCTTTGTGAATGATATTTTTGTGTTTATGTCTTTACTTTGTTGTTTCAACTGTTTTACTTTGGTCGAATAAAAGTAAGTACAAATGCTTGAATTTATAGAGCACTCGGCAACGGCAGAATTTATAAGTCAGAGGCCCAAATATAAAATTAGTAAAAGGGTCCCCACCATGGCCACCTTCAAGAATCTAGACCTGTGTGTTATTTCTACATTTGCTCCCTTTATAGCTATTTATACCAAACTCCAGATGCGGGTGTATGGAGCGGGCTCAGGAGCTGTGTCAACAACTACCTCTAACAGCAGCAACTCGAGCTAGCTCTGATCGACAACTTCCCGAAATGGGCATTTTCCATTTTTTGCACTTTTTGGGTTTTTCTCCCCTTTTTCCCCGACACATCATTTTTTTTTTAATATTCCTGTCCACGTAGATGTAATTTGTACCCTTTATAGCCCTTTATAGCAAACTCCAGGTGCGGGTGTATGGAGCAGGCTCAGGATCTGTGCCCACAACTGCACCTAATAGCAGCAACTGGAGCTAGCTCTGATCGCTGCCCTTCCCGAAATAGGTATTTTTCAGTTTTGCACTTTTGGAGTTTTTCACCCTTTCATCCCAGACCCATAATTTTTTTTTTATTTTCTGTCCACATAGACATAATTTGCACCCTGGTAATAGGATTCTCCTTTTCAGTACAATTAGTGCAATACAAAACTTGTCCATTTTTTAAAAAATATTTTAGTGGTGAAAAAAAATGAAATTTTTAAAAAATAAAAAAATTATGTCTTCATTTTCCAAGACCCACAAAGCTTTCACTTTTTGATTGTCCAGTCTTATTTTTTACCAGGAGAGATTACATTTTTATTGATACCATTTGGGGATATATTTGACACTTTAAGGGCTCATGCGCACTTTACTGCAGAACATTCTGCAGCGATTTGACAGCACATGTGCGCTTCAAATCGCTGCAGAAAGACTGCATAATGGCTGCAGTTTTTCTGTAGAAAAAAAGCCAATTTCATGTGCTTTGGATGCTGCCTCCACCATAGACAGAGCGGGAGCTGCATCCAAAGTGCACGGAATAATTGACATGCTGCTTTTATGAACGCACGGATTTGGGTCAAAATTTTAGCACCCAAAGCGCTGCATCCAAAAAAGCAACGTGCGCACGTATCATGCACAATCTACATAGATTTTTCAGGGGACGCAGGACGCATGCATTTACGTTGCAGTGCAATACACAGCATAAATGCATGGAATTACGCAACGTGCGCACATAGCCTTACACTTTTACAGTCGCAGTGACCAAAAAATGCAATTTGGAGTTTTACATTTTTCTCTGTTTACGGATTTTACTGATCTTAAAATTAAATTTCATGATTTATTGATCAGTTTTTCAGTATGCAGTGATACCAAATATTTATATAGTTTTTCATATTTTTTGAGGGGTGTAATGGAATGATTTAAACTTTTATGTTCATTTTTTTTTTTTAAAACTTTTTTCACTGCATTTGTTAGACCCCTTTAGGGACTTAAACCTGCAATTGTCTTATCAATTGCGATATATACAGCAATATCACAGTATTGCTGTATACAGTCATGCTCAAAAGTGTTGGCACCCTTGACATCGTGCCAGAAAATGAAGTATTTCTCCCAGAAAATGATTACAATTACACAAATTTTGTACTACACATGTTTATTTGCTTCGTGGGTATTAGAATAATGCCCTTCCCCCCCCCCCCCCCCCCCCGAAAAAAAAATAGAAAAAAGAAAAATTGGACATAATTTCTCACAAAACTCCAAAATTGTGCCGGACAAAATTGTTGGCTCTCGAAACCTCATATTTTGTGGCACATCCTTTGGAATAAATAACTGCAATCAATCGCTTCTTATAACCATTAGTTTCTAACTCTTCTCCCCTAAAATGTCAGTCTACTCTTTTGTAAACTGCTCCTGGTCTCTCATAATGGAAGTCACCTTCTCCCAACAGCAATTTAAAGACCCCTCCACAGGTGTTCAATTGCATTTAGATCAGAACTCTTCAGAGCTTCTTGAAGTATGTTTGGCCTAGCACACATACCCAGCTTACTAACTCTGGGCACTACATTGTCACCCAAAGACCTTTGGTAATCTTCAGATTTCGTGATGCCTTGCACACAGTCAAGGCCCCCAGTGCCAGAGGCAACAAAACAAACCCAAAACATCTATGAATGTCCACCATGTGTGACTGTAGGTGCTGTGCTCTTTTCTTTGTAGGCCTCATATTCCATTTTGTGTAAACAGTAGAATGAAGTGCTTTACCAAAAACATCTATGTTGGTCTCACCTGTCCACAAGACACTTTCCCAGAAGGATCTTTGCTTACTCATGTATAGTTTGGTAAACTGCAGTTTTGCTTTTTTTATGTTTGTTTGGTTTTGCTTAATTTATGGGATTATTTCTCAATTTTAATGTATATTCAATAAATTGAAAGTTTCATGAGTTATTTATTGTTAATTTTGCTGGTTTGTACTTCAAAATTTCTCCAATTTTGGGTTGGTTAAACTGCAGTCTTGCTTTTTTTTGTGTCTATGTGTCAGCAGTGGGGTCCTTCTGGATCTCCTACATAACATTTCATTTCGATGTGGACGGATAGTTTGCACTGACGCTGATGTTACCTCAGTCTGAATTTCTTTGAAACTTGATTGGGGTGGCTTACCCACCATCCAGACTATCCTGCATTGCAACCTTTTATCAATGTTCCTCTGCGGTCCATGTCTAAGAAAATTAACTATAGTGCCATGGGTTGTACTTTTCATAATTATGTTGCACAATGTTGACAAACGAACATCAAGATCTCTGGAGATGGATTTGCAACCTTGTGATTGTTGATATTTTTGAACAATTTTGGTTTTCAAGTCCTCAGACAGTTCTCTACTCATCTTTCTGTTCTCCATGCATAGTGTGGCACACACAGAACACAAATTGAGTGAACTTCTCCCTTTTTTATCTGGTTTTCAGTGTGATTTTCATATTGCCCACAACTGTTGCTTGCTACAGGTGAGTTTAGCAATCATTATATGCATGAAACAAAATTGTTTTACCATTTTGGGGGTTTTGTGTAAAATTATGTTTAATTTTCACTCTGGTTTTTTTTTTGTGTTGTACCCAAAGGAAATAAAAATGTGTATAAGGAAACTTTTAATTGTAATAATTTTTTGAAGAAATACTTTATTTTCTGGAACAATTTCAAGGGTGCCAACACTTTCATGACTGCATAGCAAAATCAGTCTGAGCTTCAACAGAGCTGTGTGTTGACAGTCATGGAAATCTTCAACAGATCCACTGCTGGAGTCCTGCCGTGACATGATGTCTATGTATATTCTGTTCATACTGGAATTGTTTTCTACTCCAAATATGTGAATCTTATTACATTTTTCTTACGTTTTCTTGAAAAAAAGGAGAATAGTTCAGCTCCATTCTACTATAGTTAAATGGAATAATATGGCGCAGAGATCTTCAGTTTTTACCACCCGGAGTCGGCCTTTTTGTCTTTTTGTAATACTTTTTCCTATTTTACTTGTTCTATTTTTATTTTATTACCATACATTTTTGGCTTTTTTTTGGTCAAAATTTTCTCTTCAAATTTCAATAATGTCTCAGTTATTTTGTACATTTTTTTGTTACTTTTTTTTCTTTAATTTCAGACATTCAAGCATTATATCTGACAGAATGAATGCGAGGAACGTCACCATCTTCACAGAATTTATACTGGTTGGATTTACTATGGATCCAAAAATAAATGCAGCCATATTTGTATTGTTCCTTATCATCTACGTAGTGACGTTTACTGGTAACAGCCTTATAATAATTCTCATTGTTATCCACGCGCCGTTGCATAAACCCATGTACTTTTTTCTTTGTGCATTGTCCGTTCTTGACTTGTGTTATTCCACAGTGGTTTTGCCCCGATTATTGGCCGACCTCTTTTCCTCTGACCGGATCATCTCCCACTTTTCTTGTGCCTTGCAGATCTATGTAATCCTTCTGGTGGAAGGGTCAGAGTGCCAGCTCCTTACCGTGATGGCTTATGACCGATATGTCGCCATATGTCATCCTCTCCGCTACCCAGTCCTCATGCGTTGGGGTAACTGCTATAAGTTGGTGGCATTAGTATTCATATTAAGCTTTGTGCTTTGCACTCTCCCATCGATTCTTCATCCCGTCACTATTTGTTCTAACCACATCAACCATTTCATGTGTGAGATGTTGGCCGTCCTAAAGTTATCATGTGAGAGCATTTCTTCCAGTGAACTCCAGATATTTTCCGTCAGTTTTATTTCTCTTCTCCTTCCTCTCGTTCTTATTTTACTGTCTTATTCTGCTGTCATATCTTCTGTGCTAAAGATTCGCTCCGCGGGAAGGTCTAAGGCTTTTTCCACCTGTACGTCCCATCTAGGAGTGGTGGCTTTGTACTTTGGGACAGCAATGCTGATGTATTTTGGGCCCTCGTCCATGTACTCCACAGATCAGGAGAAATATAGCTCCATATTTTATGTTATCGTTTCTCCAATGTTGAACCCTATCATATACACTCTCAATAACCAGGAAGTTAAGGACACAATCACGAAGGTTCTAGCAAGAATCACTTAGTAAGGGAATCCATGTGAAGATTGTGTTTATTGATGGTTTTAATTACGTGTTTTTTCACGATTAGGTTTAGAAATTACATAGGTACATACGGTACACTGGAGATGAAAATTGGAGAACATTGTCTGATCAGTAACTTTTTTCAGACATAATGTTGAAGCACCCACCGTGTCTTGGGGATTACTCGTCATTGGGCCAGTGCAGGGTTTGGGATGTCACAGCGGCTAGGCCCGGTTCCATGACCCCGGGGCGGTGTCAGTAAATGGGGGGATGATCATGGGGATAGTAGTTATTTGTGACGCCACCTCTGGTGTACGGCTATGAAGGAAGCCGCCGCTGCAGGATGTCTTCCCTCTGGGGCAGATGATAACACAGCTCAGATGGTACAGCTCTCCACAGGCAGAGCTCAGGCTCCAGGGAGGATGTTGGGAGTAGTAGTCCACTCTGATGAGGGAGCGCGGGGCGCGGTAAGGATTTAGACGACACAGCGGTTGCAGTTTAAGTTCGTTACTCACTGTATTGCTCCCGCCTTGGGACTGCCGGACTCCACTGTGAATCTTGGATAGTTCGGAGGCCAGAACCAGTAGTTTTCTCTGAGTCTGTACTCCTTGCGCTGTGTTGTGTGAGTCCCTACGGCTTGAACCTATGCGGGGACCCAAGTCCTGGGAATGGTTCTTTTCCTGTCTCATGTAGCAGCGCGAGTCCGTTGTTGGTGCCGCCCGTAGGTCAGGACTCCTGGCTGTATATGCTGCTTTGCCCCGGGATCTGTGTGTGGGTCAGAAGACTTGAAATCCTCTGCCTGGCAGATTCTGCTGGAGGGACCCAAAGTGCCCACCAGCCTAGGGCTCCGCACCCTGTAGTGTGCGCTCATTCCTGAGGGAGCTATCAGCTCTCCCCTCAGCGACCCGTGTTCTCCTGCGTCTCACTTGTTACCCGGTTTGTACTATCTGTTTGAGTGTGTGTGTCGTCTTGCTCCCCTGAACAGTCGCTCCACCACCCAGAATCCTGAGCTAGTGGGTGAGAGGCCCCAGACGATATGGTGACCATCCTAAAAGTACCCTACCCTAATCCAGTTCCAGTGAGAGGGCAACTAGCTTATGTGTGTTGGTGGATTGTGGTTTACTGGCATTGACCTCCTCCTTAACCGAGATGAATATGTAGTATGTAGCGCCCCTGAGCCACTCAGGGCACTGTTAGGTACTGCATCCTCACCGGGATGCAGGGCCTACCCCCAGGGACCTGGAACACCAGTGCCAGTAACACCTAAACACACCAAAATCGCAGTTTCCACTCCACACCAGGGGTCATTGGCTAGCCGGACACAAGGGGATGGCCACCTAGAGGGTGGAGCCAGACCAGAGGAACTAGACAGCCTGGTGAGAGGGGACAACAGACAGAACAGAGTAGAGAGTGAAAGAGGAAAGAGGAGCCTGAGAGCTGGGTTGTGTAAACGGTGACCCGGGGGCACAGTAGAGTGGTCACTAGGGCAGATACACCCGAGTACCTCTGGGACCACAGCACCAATGGGGCACAGGGCCCTAGGTCAGGTGACAGTTTCATATGGCCTGGCAAATATCTGCACAGTGAGGGGACCTTCACGGACCTCACTGACCCACAGATCCGGGAGCACCAGCAGTAAAGCAAGGATCAGGGTTCAGGATACAGACCAGCCCTACAGGGTCCACACTGCCCGCTGTTCAGACAAGGAGACTGCGACACAAAGGGACAGTCGGGACCCAAACCGCTTCAAGCTATGGGGATCCAACCACACTGAAGGTACTGGGGACAGAGCAACCGAGTCACCAAGCTGGCACTGGGCTCCAAGGGACGTGAACCGGCTGTCCAAGGGTCAAGAGTGAGTAGAGACTGTTAACTACAACCATGGTGTGGCCTCCTTTATTACCGGTGAAAGTCTCCATTATACAAATCCCCTGGCTCAGCCCTACCTGCGGAGGGCCTAACATCAAAGCTGCCATCACCACCAGCCCTAGGTGTAACCCACTCAGAAGTGGTGGTTCCATCCTATTAACCGCAACCCGCAGGTGGCGTCACACTAATGACTTTAATTTCCCATGTAAATACTCCCCATTAAAAAGCACCCGGGGCATGGGACCGGGTTAACGGCCACCAAAGTGACATTCCCCAGCTGCAAACTACCCAGTACCGAGTACCCCATTCCCTGGGCGACACAGCTTTTTCCTGGAGTCACGAACAGGATATGGACTAGGCCCAAAAACTCGGTTGACGTGCACCTTATGGACTGTTTTGTGCAAAAACTACCGCTATCTTTACTTTTGTGAAAAACGGACTGTGCCATCACTGTGGCAAAAGTGCTTGAACAGAAATCCCGCCTACTAGTCCTGCAAGCGCGACCGGAAGCTGGTAGTAACCTGACCCTGTAGCTCCCAGAGTGCCCAGTCCCCACGATAGTGGTGAAAGATAACCAAGGGGGAATGAAATTTTGCAGGCACCGGGTAATGGGAGTTTAGCAGCGCCTCCCCCGGTAATGCAAGGAGACGGGAACGCAGCGGAACCTGCTCCGGTGGCGTGAGCGGCAGCACCCACGGCTAAAGTGGCCATTCCAATCATGCCGATCACCTTACCGTATGTACCAGGCATGGCGTGGCTGCCCCAGTATGATGGCAAACCAGACGCCACTGGAGGTTCATGAAGGGCTCCACGAAGATGGCTGCACCCTTGCAAGAGCTCCTGGTTGGTCAGGCCAAAAAGGGCAAGACTTCTGGTCCTCCATTCACATGGGGTGAATGAGAAGAAAACTCCTTCAGACAGATGAAGTTGGCCCTGATGGGAGATGAGGTTCTGGCCTATCCCAACTATCACCTTCCCTTTGTGCTGAACACAGATGCCAGTAATGTGGGATTGGGAGCTGTATTGTCCCAAGTACAGGACAGCAAAGAAAGAGTGATTGCCTACGCAAGCAGGAAGCTCCACCCCTCTGAGAGGAATCCTGAAAACTACAGCTCCTTCAAGCTGGAGTTCCTGGCATTGGTCTGGGCGGTGACTGAACGGTTCAGACATTACCTGGCAGCTGAAAAGTTCAACGTGTACAACGGTAACAATCCCCTGACTCATCTGGATATGGCAAAGCTTGGTGCGCTGGAGCAATGTTGGGTGGCACGACTGGTGAACTATGACTTCACCATCTAATATCGAGCTGGTTGCAAGAATACCAAAGCGGATGCGTTATCCAGGGTGCCTCACCTGTCTGATGAAGGGTACGATGAAGATGAAATGGAAGAAATCAAGTTGACAGCCTTCCATAGCCCTGGTGAGTTGAAAAACTATCAGCTTTACAGTATGCAGCACGAAACCACATTAGACCTGTTACCTCACCATGGTTGGAAGAAAGCACAAGATAATGATCCTGCAGTCAAGCTGATCAAAGAGTTGATCGTCCAATCAGATTCACACCTGGATCCTGAAGCTCCACTGGAAGCTCAGAAGTTGTGGAAGGAAAAAAGCAGGTTATATCTCCATTGGGGTAAATTGTGCAGAAGCCTCACTAATCCTAAAACCCATGAAAGGGTATGTCAAATAGTGATACCAAGAGCCCATGTTCTGTTAGTCCTAGAAGCGTACCATGATCGAGCAGGACATTTTGGCTGGAAGAAACTGGAAGCGTTATTACGTGATCGATTCTATTGGATTGAAATGAGAGCTACCATAGAAGAATGGTGCAGAACCTGTGGTCCTTGTGCGTTGAGAAGAAAGGATGGCAACAGTCAAAAAGCACCGCTGCCACCCATTTTCACCATGCAGCCTTTGGAGATTGTCGCCTTGGATCATGTCAAGCTAACACCTAGCCGAACAGGTTACACCTATGCTCTCACCATAGTGGACCACTACTCCAGATTCCTGGTAGTTGTACCTGTAAAGAACTTAACAGCAAGTACTGCAGCCAAAGCATTTCAGGCTTACTTCTGTAGACCTCACGGATACCCAGAACAGGTATTGACAGATCAAGGCTCTGCCTTTGAAGCTGAAATCTTCCGAGAATTCTGCAACCTATATGGATGTAAAAAGATACATACTACACCCTACCATGCGCAAACAAATGGTATGTGTGAGAAGATGAACCACCTCGTCATCAATTTGCTAAAAATGTTACCACTTGAAGCGAGAAACCTGTGGCCAGAGAAGTTGCCTGATTTGGTGGCTATGTATAACAACATCCCAGTAAGCTCCACAAAATGCACCCCTGCCTATCTCATGCGAGCAATACCTGGAAGACTACCCATAGATGTTGAAATGGAAGTAGAAATGCCAGAAATCAGCTCACCAAATGAAGACTGGGACTCCAACCATCAAGCCCAATATAGAAAAGTACTAGACTATGTTGAACAGAATTTAAATCACAGTCGAGAAAGACAAGAGAAAAATTTCAACAAGAAAGCACAAGCTGATCCTCTTACACCTGGAGAAAGAGTTCTCAAAAGAAAAAGAAAACTTCACAAACTTTATGACTAATGGGAAAAGGAACCCTATATAGTTCTACCTTCCAACTTTGATAATCAGAAAACGTGCCTAATTAGCAGAGACCAAGGAAAAACAACATCAACTGTTTCACGTGATCACTTAAAGAAATGCCCAGAGCCATTGAAATCAAAAGAAGAAATACCAAACTAACCTCAAGTCATGGAGAAGAAAGAAAAGGTAATCCATACCATCTTGGGAGACTTTCCAGAGAGTTGGCCTCAATATAACGGAGCAGTCATCATACCAGTCATCACATTGCCACAACCTGTGGAAGAGCCAGTTCCAGAAGAGCCTCCAAACAATACACTTGCAAGCTTACCAAGAGTACACAGACAATTGCCAAGTCCACCTACAACCAGTAGTGAGACACTTGCAATAGACACAACAGGGGTTAACTGAAAGACCAGAGTTACATAGATCAACCCGTAGCAACTTAGGTCAGCCACCACTTAGATATAGAGAATAGAGCCTTAAGGCCCCGTTACATGCAACGACGTATCTAACGATATATCGCCGGGGTCACGGATTCCGTGACGCACATACGGCATTGTTAGCGACGTTGTTGCGTGTGACAGTAAGGAACGACCGTTAACGATAGAAAAAACTCACCTTATCGTCTCACCGTGACACGTCGTTCCTTTTCAAAATATCGTTGATTGTTGAGCACACAGGTTGTTCATCGTTCCCGAGGCAGCACACATCGCTATGTGTGACACCTCGGGAGCGACGAAGTACAGCTTAACTGCGGCTGCCGGCAATGAGGAAGGAAGGAGGTGGGCGGGATGTTACGTACCGCTCATCTCCGCCCCTCCGCTTCTATTGGGCGGCCGCTTAGTGATGCCGCTGTGACGCCGAATGAACCGCCCCCTTAGAAAGGAGGCGGTTCGCCGGCAACAGCGACGTCGCTAGGTAGGTAAGTCCGGTGTGACGGCTCCGAACTATTTTGTGCGCCACGGGCAGCGATTTGCCCGTGACGCACAAACGACAGGGACGGGTGATATCGCTGCGTGTAACACACCCTTTAAGAGAAATGTACCTAGAGGGCGGAGCCAGACCAGAGGGACTAGACAGCCTGATGGGAGGGGACAACAGACAGAACACAATAGAAAGTCAAAGAGGAAATAGGTGCTTAAGAGCTGGGTCCTGTAAACAGTGATTGGGGGGCACAGGAGAGTGGTCGCCAGAGCAGGTACACCTGAGTACTGCTGGGACTAGAGCACCGATGTGGCACAGGGCCCTAGGTCAGGCAACCGTTTCATATGGCCTGGCAAATACCTGCACAGTGAGGGGACCTTCACGGACCTCACTGACCCACAGATCCGGGGGCACCAGCAGTAAAGCAAGGATCAGGACACAGGCCAGCCCTAGCCCTACAGGGTCCACACTGCCCGCCGTACGGACAAGGAGACTGCCACACAAAGGCACAGTCGGGGCCTTAAATTGCTTCAAGCTACGGGGACCCAACAACACTAAGGGTTCCGGGGACAGAGTAACCGAGTCACCAAGCTGTCACTGGTGACAGCTCCCAGGGACCTGAACCAGTCATCCAAGGGTCAAGAGTGAGTAGAGACTGTTAACTACAACCACGGTGTGGCCTCCTTTATTACCGGTGAAAGTCTCCATTTTACAAATCCCCTGGCTCAGCCCTTCCTGCAGAGGGCCTACCATCATAGCTGCCATCACCACCAGCCCTAGGGGTAACCCACTCAGCAGCGGCAATTCCATCCTATTAATCGCAACCCGCAGGTGGTGTCACACTAATGACTTTAATCTCCCCTGTAAATACTCCCCAGTAAAAAGCACCCAGGGCACAGGATCTGGCAACGGCCACCAAAGTGACATTCCCCAGTTGCAAACCACCCGATACCGAGTACCCCATTCCCTGGGCGACACAAATACTGCACTTCTGGTGAGGTGCAGTACCCTGTGGCGACTGAAGACTCAGGGGCGCTACAACATAATCTACATTGATGACCATGCTCCGTTTTTTTGTAAGGGGTGCACCATGCCACTAGAACAGGGTAAGGGCTGCACCATGCCACTAGAACAGGGTAAGGGGTGCACCATGCCACTAGAACAGGGTAAGGGGTGCACCATGCCACTAGAACAGGGTAAGGGGTGCACCATGCCACTAGAACAGGGTAAGGGGCGCACCATGCCACTAGAACAGGGTAAGGGGTGCACCATGCCACTAGAAGAGGGTAAGGGATGCACCATGCCACTAGAACAGGGTAAGGGTGCACCATGCAACTATAACAGGGTTAAAGGTTCATCATCCCACTAGACAAGGGTAAGGGGTATACCATGTAACTAGAACAAGGTAACTGATGCACCATGCCACTAGAGCAAGTTAAGGGGTGCAACATGCCACTAGAACAGGGTAAGGGGTGCACCATGCCACTAGCGCAGGGTAAGGGGTGCACCATGCCACTAGAACAGGGTAAGAGGTGGACCTTGCCACTAGAACAGGGTAAGGGGTGCACAATGCCACTACAACTGGGTTTTACAAAAGATTCAAAGTTTATCACCATAAAACCTTTACTTTGCCCAAAACGTGATGATGATAATTAGCGAACAGCAATGACTGTAGCACAGAGAAAGATGATCAGTAAATGTTCTGCAGGCAACAAGAGTCACCAATCAGAAGGACGTGCACCGGCCGTCGCTGTGAATGACTTCAGCACATCTGCGGCCACAGGACATCACTAGTCTCTCACCACACTGATCTGGTGGGATTTTGGTCCACTCTTCTTTCTGTCTCCTCCACAGTTGTTTGACTGTTGTGGGTTTCTTGGCCATAACTTTGTCACCAAAGATGTTCCAGAGGTTTTTTATTGGGTTTAGATTAGGACTCTAAGCTGTGACCATTTCATTGTTTCCAGGATCTGCTTTCCCCGTTTTGCTGTGTGACAGAGGGCATTGTCCTGCATGAAAATTCCTGGCTGATTGAGTGATGGACATGTGGCGCCCTGGACAAGCCAGGGGACACAGGTAATTACACCACCACACCCTACACCCCGGTTAGGCACATCTAAGCCAGACATAAAACCCTTGTTGCCTTCCTCCAGGGGCTGATATCCACACCAGGGGGCGGAGCCAGGCAGTTGGTCTCCGCCCACCGAGGAGTTCACAGTCCTGGAGGCGGGAAAAGAGTTCAGTTAAGCTAGGGAGGTGAAAGAGGAAGGAGTAAAAGTGGCAAAGGAGCAACTGACTCACAGCGTCCGGGTGTGTGGCCCGAGCGAGACAGCAAGGTTGGCAGACGGTGGTGACCGTCTGCAGGAGTGGCCTATCAGAGTTGCCGTAAGGACCGTGGATGGGCGGTGGCCCGGCGGTACCGGACCGGTACACAAGGAGAAGCCAGCACCATTGGCAGGGGCTTTTCGGACCCCGGCAAGGCTAGGAGTCGCCGTGAATTTGCCGAATCCGTTAGTGAAGGGGACCTCCTGGGTTTCCAAACAGTCAAGTCCCGACAGAAGGCAACAGTCCAACCCAGTGAGAGAGACACCGCCACCGCCAAAGGCCACCGTCTCTCAGGGCCAGCGCCTGCGGGCAAAAAGGGGCTCCTTCGGCCCATATCCAAGCCGGGGAGTGGGTTACCGGTGGGAACCCATTGGAACCGTCAGAAGTACATAGGTGCAGGGAAAGGCAGTCACCGTCAACCTGCCGGGGAAAAGCAACAGCAGCCGTCCGTGGGACCCGTCTTTCCAGCCGTGTGTTTTACCGAGAACTGTGTCATCGTCTCAGGCTGAGTGAGTACCACCGTGCCGTGCGGCACAGCGCTGCCACTGCGACCCTGCACCTCGCCAGGTCCCGCAACCCGCCTGCCATCATCCATCCCTACCCCATCACCGGGCCCCGGGACAACCAACCCCCTACCCACGGAGGGGAGAACTAACAACTCAGCTGCTCCCTGTCACCGCTCCCGGGATCCCCGTCCAGAGCAGCGGTGGTGTCACCTAAATCACCACAACCGTGGGTGGTGTCACGGACAATAACAATAAATCCCCACAATCAAATCCCCTTTTCACTCACGGGCGAGGAGCGCCGCTCGAGTCCCCGGGATCCGGCCCACCGCTCGAGCCACCACCGAGCCGCAGCAGCCGCAGCAGCAGCGGCCAGACCTGAGCAGTGGGAGAGTGCGGCGTCCCCTCCTCCGCCTGCGACAACTTGGCGTCACGAACAGGATCCTACCGCTCTGCCGTTGGGTAGAGGTGCGCCTTGTTATAGCCGGAGGTGTCCGGCTGAAAATTTGCAGAAGCCGCCATCTTTGGCACGAAAAATTGCCGCTCGAGCGTCTCCTCAAGTAGTGGAGGCGCGAAGGCCAAAACCCCGCCCCGATAGAGGAGGGAGCCGGAAAAGAGGCTGAGGGGGACGAAATGGCGGCGGGTCGCATGTGAGTGCGACTATAAAAGCAGGTACGCCAGGACCCTGCGGCCATCTTGTTCCTGGGAGAGGCCGCCAGCAAGATGTTCATGCCGTCCCGAAGCACCGTAGCTCCCGCGCCTAGAACAGCGGCGTGGGTGGAGATCCGGACCGAGTAGCTCTATCAGAGGCTGCAGGTCAAGATGCAGCTCCTCTTGGAGGAGTGGCAGACCGAAATGACGGAGGTCATAGCGACAGTGCGGAGACGCGAGGAGGAAGTTGCGGAAGGGAGGGTGAGTGACCTCGCCCCGATGCCACTAGTGGGTCGGTCATCGTGGCTGCGGGACCCGGTCTAAACCCTCTCGCCCTGCTGCCTCCCTCGCCACCCATCCCGGTTGCCGTGACCCCGTCACTAGGCCCGCTACCACCGCAACCGGTAGCGATACCCCGCATGCCCGCCCAGGCGGGCCGACCTGTAGCCGGGGCCCGTAGCCGACCGGAGGTGCTCCCATGGAAAGCCCCGAAGCCTGAACCGGAGGCACCCCCCGAGAGATCCCCCGAGCCGGAGCCGATAGACCGCTCCGTGAAGAAGGCCCAGCAGCGGAAAGCCCCTGTGCCCATCCCCCACGCCTCGGATGAGGTAGCGCTGGGTTGTCGCTGCAAGGCGGCGTCCAAGGCCACGTCACCGCGGGACCTTCTGCCCAGATCACCAGCAGTGGGCAGTGTCCAAAAGGTCTCGCGGGGCCCGACCCGTGCGCCGGAGCTCGCAGCAGCACCGTACTGGGATACTGGGACAGGGAGCCGGTACCGTTGGGCCCAGAAATCGAGGAGAGGGAAAGGAAGAAGGCGGAGTTAGTGGCCCGTGCGATCCGGGAGAAGGAGAGCCTGAGACAAGCGACCTTCCGTGTCTGGGGCCCCCCTATATGAAGGGCAGGTGAGTCGGTTTGATGTCCGCCGGGGGCTATGGTTTCATATATGAACCGGGCCTGGAGGCCGAAGTATTCATAGCCCGGCGGGATGTTAATGCCCACCTGCCGGAGGAGCACCCAGGCCGTAACCTGATGCCGGGCGACCTGGTGCAGTATACCCGGCACTGTGGGGAGAGGGGGTGGTTTGCGCTGGATGCCAAGCTGAGGGGCAGCCAGGAAGCCCGGGTGTCCGCCGCACCCTCTCCCCCAGCAGACACCGAAGAGTCGGAGTAAGGGCAGCGGAGCACCATTGTCACCGTCCCCATTGGGACCACCACTGTTTAAAATTTGAAAGTTTGCCAAGATGATAAATGAATGATAAGCTAATTACCCGAGAAGTCAACCAGTCGTAGCCGGCAGCTGGTCCCCGTTGGGACCCCCCTTCACCACTTTGCATAAAGAACTCTTTATGAACAGGCCCGAGAACTTGCAGGGCAACCACAAACATTAGTGGCATGTAAATAATTGTTTGTTACAGCTTCCACCGTTACCGCCTCCGGAGAGGCAGATTGGAGGAAGGGGCCCGCAGTGGAGCAGGTTGGGGCCCAGCCACCACCGGAACCGGTGGCAATCCTCTGGGGCTTTCAGGGGTTCCCCATGGACGTGGGTCCCCTGAAAAGGACAGAACCCGCTCAGGCAACTTGTGCTGGACTGGGGTCAAGGGGTGCTGCCTGTTTGCTTAGGGGCAGCATCAGGGCCAGGTTGCTTGGGTGGGGAGAGAGCGGAAGCCGTAACTGTTTTGAAACCGTTGAAACCGTTTAAGTAAGAGTACCTCCCGATGTGGGAAGACGTTATTATAATTGTATGTGTGTTACCGTTGTTTTTTATATTTTTACAGTTAAAAAATAAAAATAAAACCGGTGATGGACGGGCAGCCCGCGGACGGTCTGCATTTTGCTAAGGGGGAATGTGGCGCCCTGGACAAGTCAGGGGCCACAGGTAATTACACCACCACACCCTACACCCCGGTTAGGCACATCTAAGCCAGACACAAAACCCTTGTTGCCTTCCTCCAGGGACTGATGTCCACACCAGGGGGTGGAGCCAGGCGGTTGGTCTCCGCCCACCGAGGAGTTCACAGTCCTGGAGGCGGGAAAAGAGTTCAGTTAAGCTAGGGAGGTGAAAGAGGAAGGAGTAAAAGTGGCAAAGGAGCAACTGACTGACAGCGTCCCGGTGTGTGGCCCGGGCGAGACAGCAAGGTTGGCAGACGGTGGTGACCGTCTGCAGGAGTGGCCTATCGGAGTTCCTGCCCGTAAGGACCGTGGACGGGCGGTGGCCCGGCGGTACCGGACCGGTACACAAGGAGAAGCCAGCACCATTGGCAGGGGCTTTTCGGACCCCGGCAAGGCTAGGAGTCGCCGTGAATTTGCCGAATCCGTTAGTGAAGGGGGACCTCCTGGGTTTCCAAACAGTCAAGTCCCGACAGAAGGCAACAGTCCAACCCAGTGAGAGAGACACCGCCACCGCCAAAGGCCACCGTCTCTCAGGGCCAGCGCCTGCGGGCAAAAAGGGGCTCCTCCGGCCCATATCCAAGCCGGGGAGTGGGTTACCGGTGGGAACCCATTGGAACTGTCAGAAGTACATAGGTGCAGGGGAAAGGCAGTCACCGTCAACCTGCCGGGGAAAAGCAACAGCAGCCGTCCGTGGGACCCGTCTTTCCAGCCGTGTGTTTTACCGAGAACTGTGTCATCGTCTCAGGCTGAGTGAGTACCACCGTGCCGTGCGGCACAGCGCTGCCCCTGCGACCCTGCACCTCGCCAGGTCCCGCAACCCGCCTGCCATCATCCATCCCTACCCCATCACCGGGCCCCGGGACAACCAACCCCCTACCCACAGAGGGGAGAACTAACAACTCAGCTGCTCCCTGTCACCGCTCCCGGGATCACCGTTCAGAGCAGCGGTGGTGTCACCTAAATCACCACAACCGTGGGTGGCGTCACGGACAATAACAATAAATCCCCACAATCAAATCCCCTTTTCACTCACGGGCGGGGAGCGACGCTCGAGTCCCCGGGATCCGGCCCACCGCTCGAGCCACCACCGAGCCGCAGCAGCCGCAGCAGCAGCGGCCGGACCCGAGCAGTGGGAGAGCGCGGCATCCCTTCCTCCGCCCGCGACAGGCACAAGTAAGGAGCTGCGTGTTGTGAAGACGGTTCTGATCCACACTTGTATCCAGTGCTTTTTTTAAAATATTTGCCGGTACACATCACTGAGGCGAGGAGCGGGGGGGAAAGGGGGGTGGGGGGGCACAAGCCTTTATTAAAGAGATTGTCCACTACTTTAACATTACTGATCTTTCCTTAGGGTAGGTCGCCAATGTCTGACTGGTCGGGGTCCGGCACCTGGCAACGCCGCCAATTCCCTACTCTAGGTGTTGGTGGTGGCAGGTGGCCGGAAGTGCTCAGTTCTGGATCTGCTCCGTCTTCTGATAGTGGCAGCATTCTCCTATTAAAATCAATGAGGCGGATGTGCAGTACCCGGCCGTGGACACCATCAGAGGACGGAGCAGATCCAGAATCAGCTGATCAGTGGTGGTCCCATTGTGCTCACATCAGAAGCAATGCACAAGTGGGACCAAGGCCTAATGATAAGACATTGTCAGCATCACAAATAAACATTTACATTCAAGTACCTTATAGATGATGTCTCTAGTCATTTCTTTCTATTCTTCATTGTGTCCTGACGCAGTGATGACTTTTCACATTCACATCTCGTCTCTGCAGATTTCCATCTTCTCCGGTCTTCTGCAGCACATCCCGACACGATGCCCCTAAAAGTAGCAAAATGATTATAATACTTTTACTTAAAAATATCTGCCCTACACTGTGCCCCAAAATAAATAATGGCCCCTCACAGTATTCTCTGCACAAAACATGACCCACACTGTTCCTCTTATGGTACATGGCCTACATATTCCCTCTTTCCAAACTGAGCCTACTGTTTACAGTGTCCTTTACACTGTGTCCCCTTATGCTGCCCAGTCTTTATACTGTGCCTTCATCACACTCCCCCTCCTTGCTATAACCTCACACTGTCCTCCCATTCTGCCCCTCTCCATACCACCCCCTCCACTACCCAGTCTTTATTCTGTGCCCCTCACATTTTTCTCATCCCTTGCTGTCTCCTCACTACCTCCTGTGTGTCCATATACTTTTCCACCTCACTCCCCATCCTGCCCACTTGCTCCTCATACCATGTCACTCTTTATTCTGTGTCCTCAAAATTTCTTTCCAGTTTGCTCCACATCCTCTCTGTCCCCATGCATGAAACCTCATCCTCTCTGTCCCCATGCATGAAACCTCATCCTCTCTGTCCCCATACATCACCCCTCATCCTCTCTGTCCCCATGCATCACCCCTCATCCTCTCTGTCCCCATGCATGAAACCTCATCCTCTCTGTCCCCATACATCACCCCTCATCCTCTCTGACCCCATGCATCACCCCTCATGCTCTGTGTCCCCATGCATCACCCCTCATCCTCATGAAACCTCATCCTCTCTCTCCCCATGCATGAAACCTCATCCTCTCTCTCCCAATACTGTGTCCAAAGATACTTCCCCCTCCCCATCCTCTCTTCCCACCATACTCTGTGCACAGATAATTCCCTCCCCCACCCATACTGTGTATATGCATATTGCCCCCCTCCCCACCCTCTGTCCCCCCAAAGTGTGTCCACAGATGGTTCCCTACCCCACCCTCTCTCCCCCATACTGTTTCATAGATGTGCCGCTCGGATCCGGGCTTGTCGGTGGGTGGCTCGAGCGCCTCTGGACCGGCAGTCACGTCGCTCTGCAAGGGGCTAGCGCTTTGAAGGGGGTTTTTGATTAAAGTTCGTGACGCCACCCACGGGTTGTGGTGAATTGATGGACACCACCGCTGCTGTTGACTAGGCTCCCGGGGACGGTGTTGTGCAGCTTGGTGTTAACCCCTCCGTGCGTAGGGGGTGATGGTCCCGGGGGCCCGAGGGAGGGTGCTGAGGTGGGGGAATGGATGCGTGCTGGTGTGTCGGTGCGGTACGCGGCCCGAGGGCACTACCATACTCACTATTACAGACACACTGGAGTCTCTGGTAAACCAAACAAGATGGTGGACGGTGCCCGCAGCCGGCTGCGCTTCTCCCCTCGTTCTGGTTGGTTGTTTCAGCCTTTCTCCTGCACCTCACTTTTAGTAGGACTTTGACTCCTATGCCTGAGCAACGATAGTCCGCTCCCCGGCTTTGTGTATGCCGGCAGAGCCCGTTTGCCCGCAGACGCTGGCTCGTAGGATCTCGATGCCTGGGTGGTGGCTTTCTATCCCTCTTGTTGGGCTGTTGTCTTCTGTCGGGTCTTGGGTGGGGAAAGGACCTAAAGTCCAGACCCCAATCAGTGAATTCGACGTGGTCCAGTGGCTTCTGGGCCTCGTACTGGGACTGAGTACCCCTCCTGGTGCTCCCGTTTCCAATCGGTTCCCCGGTTCGATACCGGTGAGCCACTACCCGGTCCCGGTCCTTACGGTTCCACCGGCTGTAATCCCAGCTCCTGCAGGCGGCCACCACCGTCTGCCTCCTAGCCAAAGTGCCCGGGCTCCGACCCAGGACACTAGACAGATTTTCTCCTCTTAACTGCTCTCCTCCTCTCAGCTCTCTCTCCAAACTAATCTCTCTGTGTTTTTCTGCCTCAGGGCCTGTGAACTCCTTGGTGGGCGTGTCCAACCGCCTGGGCATGCCCCCTTGTGTGTACATCAAACCCTGAGGGAAGTGACTAGGGTTTGTAGGTTGGCTGCTGTCACCTTATTTTGGGAAGGTGTTTGTGCAGGGGGTCTACCTGTGACTACCTGGCTAGTCCAGGGCGTCACAAATACCCCCTCTTACCCCATAATGTTCTTCCTCCGTGTCTTCTTCAGCTCCACAGTGGAGCACTTATCAGCGTTTCTCTGCCTCCTCCACGCTGCAGCGCTGGCTTCCAGGTCAGCAGTCTGATCAGCTGACCTGATCACATGAAAGCCGTCGCGCTGACCCGGAAGTCAGCGCCAGGGATCACCGCTTCAATTGTCCTCGCGTCTGACAGATACAAGGACAATTGAGCAGTGGGAGCCACGCGCTGCAGATTCTATGAGTGTGGCTGACAGCGTGACAGCCACGCTCAGAGAATAGCGGCTCCCACCCCGGCAGACTTCCACACCGCTGCATCAGGCAGCCCGCCAGCACCCCGCCAGCTCCCCCTAGAGACGCCTCTGGCTTGTGACTTCGCTCCACATGGCTAATTTGTATAGTTTACAAATTAGCTATGTGGACAGAGCCAGAGGCGCTCTTCAAATTTTCCGGCGCGAACCACCGCAAAAAAAGCACTGCTTGTATCACTCTGCCATGTAGCT
Organism: Anomaloglossus baeobatrachus; assembly: GCF_048569485.1. Taxonomy (NCBI): domain Eukaryota; kingdom Metazoa; phylum Chordata; class Amphibia; order Anura; family Aromobatidae; genus Anomaloglossus; species Anomaloglossus baeobatrachus. Next base: position 687,542,946 of record NC_134355.1, on the reverse strand, counting down.
GTATGAGAGGTCCAACTCCTGCAGAAAACATTCCCCAAACCATGACCCTTCCTCCACCGCCCTTCACTGACTTCTTAACACACTTTGGGTTCAGTCTTTCCCCAGTTTGTCGATGAACATAATGTTTCCCATCAGACCCAAATAAATGAAACCTGCTTTCATCACTAAAATGACCTATGGACACTTCTCTGTTCACACAGCATGCTCCCCACCAAAGGTGAGTCTAGCCTTGTGATTATTTCTGCTAATGACAGGTTTGATCATTGCTTTCAGTCCAAATCCTCTTACACATCATGACACTGTATGACAAAACAGATCCTTTGCCTGTTCAGTGCTGAACTGGCGGCAATTCCAGCTGCTGTATTGAAACAATTACCCATGGAGATTCTCCGCATTATCCTGTCCTCTCTTGCATTTGTCTTGCGAGAGTGACCATCCTTCTTGGAGGACTTGAAAGACTTTGTGATGTTGTAAATATGCAATATTCTCAAAATCACAGCCTTGGAACAACCAACTTCTCTTGTTATGGTTGATAGGGTCGCCCCTTTGGCCTTCATCTGGACAATCTGCTGCCGGAGGGTTTCAGTCAATTTGGAATGGCAAAGTCAGTGCAAACTGGAAAGTTCGGCGGCCAGTTACATAGGGATTGTCAAATAATTAAGGAAATTAGCACTAGGTGCAGATGTGATGCCTTGGACCCCAGGGGTCACAGGTAACAACACCTTCCAAATCACACACACACCCCCACCCCCTGTGAGGACACACCCGTCACCCAAAAGGGAGACCTGATGTTACGGGGGGACCAGCAGATTAGGATCAGGGGGTATATATCCCAATTGCCAGTCGGGGCCCACCATGCTCCAGATAACAATGGAGCTGCTGGCACCCTGTGGGCTAGGTGGAGACTATAGAGCGTAATGGCTCTGAGATAACCCAGGAAACCAGTCACGTGTGTAAAGACACATCAGACCGGACGACAACCCAGTTAGCGTTTCGGTGGAATTGGCGCAACCCCGACCACGTGTGCAGGGAACACGTCAGGCCGGATGGTGACCAGGTAGCGTTGACCGAGAAGACCGCTGCAATAGCGCCCTGTCGGCCACGTGTGTTAGACACGACAGGCCGAGCGGTCCTCCGATTAGCGTTTCTGGTCACTATGCGAATGGCCACCTGTGTAGAGGACACGTCAGGCCAAAACGTCACACCAGTAGCGTTGACTGGGACGCCAAGGAAGATACACACCTAATCCAGGAACACCCTGTTAACTCCACAGGGGTCCTGGGGTATGCTGTCCGTGCACGTAGGGGGCACAATCGGACAGGTGGCGCAGCAGGTGCGTTGTCCGTGTGCATAGGGAGCACAGTTGAACAGGAGGCACAGCAGGTGCATTGTCCGTGTGCGTAGGGGGCACAACCGGACAGGAGGCGCAGCCCAGTTAACTCCACTGGGCTGCACAAGCAGGACTGGACGGCAGGAGGTGGAAGCCCGGCGCCTGACCCTAACGTGCTGAGTCACGGGTGTCTTGACGTGACAAGCACCGAACGCCTAACCCTACCTACTGCTTCCAAACACAGGCTTATGCCGCAATAAGGCTCTAACATAGAGATGTGCTCTGTCTGAGCAAATGTGAAGACTGCGCACCTCCATGTTGTCTCCAGCCCCTTTTATAACCTGGGTCCACCCCAAACCCAGGGTGGACCACAATGGCACCCCCAGGGTCCAACAGCAGAGTGCCATGTCATCAGCGACGTCACAAGCGGCCTATCCTGAATCGCCACGTCACTGATAACCTCATGGCAGCCACGCCCCAAACACTTCACCAGTCATTGTCTGACGACCAATGGTGAGGTGTCATGTCATAGGGGCGGGCCTCCGCGAGCCAGTCCGGAGTGGCCACATCATCAGGACACCTGATGCCCTCTGGCCTACCAGGGACTGCCACCTCACAGACATGCCCAGTGAAGTCCTTCCCGGACTTTGCCTCCAATGCACTAAGTGCCTGAGCATGCTCAGTAGCCTGGACAACAGTCTCAGAAACCAGACTATCAGCCTGAGCATGCTCAGTAGGCATAACACAGGACTTAGATACAGCACACAGTCCAAGTACCTGTGCAAAGAGGCTTTTCGCACTAAGTATAGGAGCATGCTCAGTAGCATGAACCGAGGACTTAGCCTCAGAAATGGCACTATCAGGCTGAGCATGCTCACTAGGCGAAACACTGGACTTAGGCTCCGGCTGGGGTAAATCGGCACACGCATGCCTCTGCACACTAAAGGGGGCTTTACACGCTACGATATCGTTAATGTTTGGACGCCGGGGTCAAGTTGTTAGTGACGCACATCCGGCGTCATTAATGATATCGCAGCGTGTAATACTTACCAGCGACCTTAGGCGACCTCAAAAATGGTGAAAATCATTCACCATGGAGAGGTCGTCCCAAAGTCAAAAATCGGTAAGGGTTGTTTAGCCTTGTGGTTCATCGCTCATGCGGCAGCACACATCGCTATGTGTGACACCGCAGGAGCGAGGAACGTCTCCTTACCTGCCGCCGGCCACAATGAGGAAGGAAGGAGGTGGGCGGGATGTTACGTCCTGCTCATCTCCGCCCCTCTGCTTTGATTGGCCGGCCGCTTAGTGACGTTGCGGTGACGTCGCTGTGATGCCGAACGTCCCTCCCCCTTGAAGGAGGGATTGTTCGGCAGTCACAGCGACACCGCCGACCAGGTAAGTATGTGTGATGCTGCGTAGCGATAATGTTCCCTACGGCAGCGATCACAAACAATCGCATGCGCGATGGGGCGGGTACTTACACGGTCGCTATCGCTAGAAATTGCTAGCGATATCGCTACCGTGTAAAGCCCCCTTTAGATGTGGAGGTGCAAGCAGCCAGCTGGACGACCCGAGGCACGGCCAAAAACGGCAGCCGGCACCTGGGCGCAACTGGAACCGCAGAAGGCTGCTTGCGGCTATGGCAGCGCCGATTCGTAAGACCTGATGCCTCCCTCAGGGCCAGTAGGGCACACCAGGTGGGCGGAGTCAGGCGGAAAGGCACGCCCACCGAGGAGACTACTGTCCCGAGGCAGGAAATACAAACAGATTAAGTTGTAGAGTGACAGTGACAGGAGGTGTAGAGGAGCAGAGCTGTCAGGGACCCGGGTTGGAGCCTTGGATCCCCATAACGTAAGGCAGGCAGACGGTGGTGGCCGTCTGCAGGAGTGTCGGTACAGCAACCGGCGGAGCCATAGAGACCGGGCCTGGGTTGGAGCCCGCCGGTCCTGAACCGGGGAGTCAACCGTGTACCGGACCACCAGAAACCGGGTACTCAGACCCCGTCCTAGCTTAGAAGCCACTGAGTTTAGGCAAATTGACTGATTGCTGGTTGGACCTCACGGGTTCATCCACACCCAAAGTCCTGAAAGAAGGCAAAAGCCCACCGATACCGGGTGAGTGCCACCGCTAAGGGCAAAACACCCAACGGGCCAGCGCCTGCGGGCAACAGAGAGCTCCTCCGGCAGCTCAACGCCAGGGAGCGGGCTACCACTGTCCAGGCAGGGGAGCCGAAAAACTACAACAAGAGGTGCAAGGGAAAGGGGCCACCATCAGCCTCAGAAGGGACATCAGCAGCCGGCTGCGGGACCCGACTATACCCGAACTTTGGTTTACCAGTGACTCTGAGTGGGAATTAATCGTGAGTACACCAGTGCCATCCGGGCACGACACTGCATCGCAGCACGGCACCCTGCACCCCGACAACAACATCAGCGCTCCAGTCCCCTCCCCACCGGGCCCTGGACACACCGCCCCTACCCACGGAGGGGCTAACATCTAGGCTGCAGCCGATCCCGGATGAGCCCGCCTTCACTCCAGCCGCAGCGGTGGTGCATCCCGTCACCACGACCCGTGGGTGGCGTCATGACTCGTTAAACGACAGCGCGGCCCTCCCCGGCTGCGCGCCTCGTCCCACCTCACCACCACCCCACTGCCTCCCCTTAACAGAGCGACGTGGACCCCGGTCCGGAGGCGCTCGTGCCACCAACAACCCGAGCCCGGACCTCGAGCGGCTCGGCCCAAGCAGCAGAGAAGCGGCCGGGACCTTCTCAGGGCGGTACACATCGACTCTTCTGGCGTCACGAACAGGATTCGGACAGTCCACTTACCTGTGGAAGTGTGCCTTAGAAGTATCCGTCAGCGGCGTCCTGCCAAAAAAGTTGAAGTTCCGCCATCTTGGTGCGAAAGTTTCCCGCTCGAGTCGTCTTCCCCGAGCAGTAGAGTCGCAAAAGTGAAGCCCCGCCCCCAAAGGAGAAGTGCTAAGAGAAAACCAAGGGGGAAGTGGGTGAAGAATGGTGGCATGTAACTAGCGCCACAGAGTGCAGGGACGCCAAGACTCTGCCGAAACACGTTCCTGGATCCAGCAGCAAGATGTGCCCGGGGCAGCCTGGCTACCCCAGTATGACAGGAAGCCTGATACATTGCAGGCTTTCCGGTATAAGATATGCTTGATTCTCGACCTGTGTGCCATGACTGGCAGGCAGCATGCGGTGGTAGTCTTAGGGCAGCTGACTGGGGCGGCTGAGAAGGAGACGGAGACCTGGGCTGACGCAGACCGGGCCTCTGTGACCACCATCTTTAAAAAGCTCCAGGCTGCCATCGAGACCCGCACTGCAGCCGAACTCTGGATGCAGTTTTACCACTACCAGCAGCGGTCAGCAGACAGCATCAGGGACTACGCCTTACGTCTGCAGACGGCCCTCCGAACCCTGAAGCGGGTAGATACCATCAGTGAGGCCGATAGCAATAAGATGTTGGTGGAGCAATTCCTACGAGGCCTGGGGTCTGCCGAAGACCGCAAGCAGCTGCGGCTGTGGACCCTTGAGCACCCTGACCTAGACTTTGCAGTAGTGAAAGAGCGGGCAATCAAGGCCCTGCAGCCTCTGGAGATTAACCCCCCGGACGCGGCTCCCTGGCCGGCCGCCATCGCTCCTGTTGCTGTACTACCCCCACTGTTGTCCCTCCCGGCCCCTGCTGCACCCGCTGGGTCGAGGGACGAACTGGCTGATAAGGTGCAACGCATGACCGAGGATCTGGCCCGTGTGATTGCTGCCCTCAAGCTTCCGTCAAGAGTCAAGCCCTTGGAGACCATCCAGCTCGCCGACCGCCCCGAGGATGTCCCGTGGATGCAGCGGAGGAGGGCCAACAACCCCCGGTATGGGCCGCCGGTGTGCTACCGGTGTAACCAGCCTAGCCATTATGCTCGTCGCTGTCCGTTAAACGAGCAACCCCTGGGATCAAGGGCCAATCCTCAGGAGTAGACCCCCATGGCCCGGCGGACTGGCAGGACCGGTATGTTGGAGGCCGCCCCATCATCTCAGTGGCAGTGGATGGGGTCCCGACCACAGCCTTACTGGACACTGGATCGCAGGTAACGACCATTCCCTATATGTTGTACCAGCGGTATTGGGATGACAGTGAACTTAGCCCTCCCGATGGTAGCATGACTGTTGTTGCAGCTAACGGACTCCCTATGGCTCAAGTGGGGCTTAAGGAAGTGACCCTGACCGTGGGGAGGACAGAACTGAAGCGCCAGGGAATGATTGTAGTGTGTCGCCCCGGGATAAGGTGTACTCAGATCCGGGCCACGGGGTCACTTCTGAGGGTATCACGGTGGCGCGACCCGGTCTGTGATCCCAGGCTCCACAATAAAAGGGGGATTAAATAGGGGAGATTGTCTGTGACGCCACCCGTGGTGTGCCGTGAGGTAACGGAGCACCGCCGCTGCTGGTTAATGGATCCCGGGGATGGTGGTGGGCAGCAAGGTGGTGATTTCCCTCTACGGGTAGGGTGTTGGTGTCCCGGGACCCCGGTGAGGTGGTGCAGGGAGGAGATGGAGACCGTCTGAGAGCTGTTCCCCCGGTTGGACCAGGGGATGTTGTTACTCACAGTTTGCTTTGCAAGGAAATTCACACAGAGTCAGGAATTAACCAGAAATTGCCGGTGTCTGCAGCCTTCGGTACGGAGGGTGTTGAAGTCCCACACAAGGTGCAGCAGCCCCTTTTCTTTCCCTGCAGCCAGGTGCCTCTTTCTCCACTCTTTCTCTTTCTTTCCTCCTCAGCCGGGAACGGGGAGTCCACTCCCCTGCAGTGATCTGGGATCTCTTTCGATACCGGCGGGCCACTACCCTGCCCCGGTCACCTCAAGTCCCTTCCTCACTAACAGCCTGTCCTGGCCCTTTTGGAGCATGCTTCTGTAGCAGCCCGGGAGCTACAACTCCGGACTCCTCTCCTCTCCCTCTCCCCACACACTCTGCTTCAGCCCCTTCCCTGCTGCTCTGTTTTGCTCTTACACTGAGGGGGGGGGGTGTCTGTCCTGCTGCACTGGTGTGGGATCAGGTTACCAAGGAGGAGAATGGCCTGCACTTTGCTGGATGTCTGCAGGCTCTGTGACACCCTGGTTTTGCCATGGCGTCACACACCCCCTTGGTAAAACACAGCCCGTCCTCGGGCTGTCTGGGCACCGACATTTATTGAACGGGAACAAGAAAAAAGTGTATACATTACAACTATACATCTTGGCCTCCTCCGGGAACTTGAGGACGCTCAACAGGGGTGACAGTCCATAAAACAGTCAACTTTAAACTTGCGGGTAGCCGTCCATGCTCCACTACAACTGTTGCTGCCACCACTCCCAGTACGGGGCACGGGTTCCGTGCTCTGCCTCCTGCTCAGGAGCCAGGCCCACTCGGATGCCCTCGGCACCGGCTTCAACTGGCCTCGCTAACTGCCGAGAGCCCCATTGCTCAGTGGCCTGCTCCTCCTCTCTGCAGGTGCACTCCGGCTGCTCCACAGCCAGGACGGGGTACCTGGGAGCGGCAGGCGCCGAATCTGAGGCAGACTTCAAATCGGGTGCAACATCCATTGCGGCTGGGCGGACTGCCGGAGCCGACATCATCACCGTTGTGGCCGGGCGGACTGCCGGAGCCGACGTCATCACCGTTGCGGCCGGGTGGACTGCCGGAGCCAACGTCATCACCGTTGCGGCCAGGCGGACTGCCGGAGCCGACGTCATCGGGGTTTGCGGCTCGCTTGTCCAGGAACGGAATTAGGCAAAGTCCTGGCGTCCCTGCCTTTACAGTCCTGGTCACATGAACTGCAGTTCCTTCCTACTGCTCCCCCTTGGTACTCGAGAGCAGTCCTTCTAGCAACTTTTAAAGTTTTCCTTTTGCTTCCGGTCCTCCGGAGCTTCGCTTCCGCCCGCGTTTTCAGGGGGCAGAGCCTCTTTTTCACACCCACCGCTCGGGGAAGAAGGCGCCAAGCTGTTTTTTTTGGCGCCTAAAATGGCGGACTTCGGGATTTTTCCTCAGCGGGACGCCGCTGACAGATGGGACAAGGCGCACTTCCACCGGTAAGTGGATGGGTTCGATCCTGTTTGCGACGCCAAATGTGTCGCCCCGGGATAAGGGGTACTCAGATCCGGGCCACGGGGTCACTTCTGTGGGTATCACGGTGGCGCGACCCGGTCTGTGATCCCAGGCTCCACAATATAAGGGGGATTAAGTAGGGGAGATAGTCCGTGATGCCACCCGTGGTGTGCGGTGAGGTAACGGAGCACCGCCGCTGCTGGTTAATGGATCCCGGGGATGGTGGTGGGCAGCAAGGTGGTGATTTCCCTCCACGGGTAGGGTGTTGGTGTCCTGGGACCCCGGTGAGGTGGTGCAGGGAGGAGATGGAGACCGTCTGAGAGCTGTGCCCCCGGTTGGACCAGGGGATGTTGTTACTCACAGTTCGCTTTACAAGGAAATTCACACAGAGTCAGGAATTAACCAGAAATTGCCGGTGTCTGCAGCCTTCGGTACGGAGGGTGTTGAAGTCCCACACACGGTGCAGCAGCCCCTGTTCTTTCCCTGCAGCCAGGTGCCTCTTTGTCCACTCTTTCTCTTTCTTTCCTCCTCAGCCGGGAATGGGGAGTCCACTCCCCTGCAGTGATCCAGAATCTCTTTCGATACCGGCGGGCCACTACCCTACCCCGGTCACCTCAAGTCCCTTCCTCACTAACAGCCTGTCCCGGCCCTTTTGGAGCACGCTTCTGTAGCAGCCCGGGAGCTACAACTCCGGACTCCTCTCCTGTCTCTCTCCCCACACACTCTGCTTCAGCCACTCCCCTGCTGCTCTGTTTTGCTCTTACACTGAGGGGGGGGGGTGTCTGTCCTGCTGCACTGGTGTGGGATCAGGTTACCAAGGAGGAAAATGGCCTGCACTTTGCTGGATGTCTGCAGGCTCTATGACACCCTGGTTTTGCCATGGCATCACAGTAGTGCTGCATGAGTCTAGTGACCGTAACCCGAAGATAGTGTTAGGTACGAATGTGATGGAGCACTGCATGGGTGAGGTGTTGAGCTTGCTGCAAGAGTTGTCCACCACGGCAGGAGGGGGCTGGCAGAGTGCACTCCAGCGCAAGATCCGGGCCCTCCTTCAGCGGCAGCAAGTGAACCTGACAGGTGGAGAGATTGGTGGTGCGCATGTGATGGATGTGGCACCCCTGGTGGTGCCGCCCAGGAGCAAAATGATGATTTGGTGCAGAGCAGCAGTCGGCCCCCAGGGGCGGAATTACCCGGCGATGGTGGAGCCCTCGCCTTCGGAACACTGGCCCACGGTAATGGCCGCCCGGGGGGTGATTGATGTGAAGAAGGGGAGAGTGCCGGTGAGAGTGCTGAACTGTGGAGAGGAAGAAGTTAAGGCTGCTTTACACCAGACAATCTATCGTGCGATAGATCGTCGGGGTCACGGTTTTTGTGACGCACATCCGGCATCGCTGGCGATGCCGGCCTGTGTGACACCTCCTAGCGACGCAGTATCGCTCACAAATCGTGAGTCATGTACTGCTCGTTAGGTTCCATAATATCGTTTAATTTAGTTGTTCATCGTTTCCGGGGTAGCACACGTCGCTCCGTGTGATACCCCGGGAACGATGAACAGCAGCTCACCTGCGTCATGCGGCCACCGCCGGCTATGTGAAGGAAGGAGGTGGGCGGGATGTTTACGTCCCGCTCATCTCCGCCCCTCCGCTTCCATTGGCCGGCGGCCGTGTGACGTCGCTGTGACGCCGAACGTCCCTCCCACTCCAGGAAGTGGACGTTCGCCGCCCACAGCGTGGTCACACGAGAGGTAAGTATGTGTGACGGGGGTTACTGACTTTGTGCGACAGGGGCAGCGATTTGCCCGTGACACAAAAAGAACGGGGGCGGGTACGATCGATTGTGAAATTGCACAATCGGTCGTACCGTGTAAAGCCCCCTTTAGGCTCCCCCCGCTACGCCACGATAGCCAAACTGTTCACCATAGACACCCACGCCATCCACGAGACCACTCCCACTGTCCCTGCACCTGACACTAGCCACAATACACCACCCTTACAGCCAGAGGCCTGGTGCCGGGAGCTACATGTCGGCACCGAATCTACCTCAGCACTAGAGTTGAGCGCGGTTCGTGGTTCGAGGTTCTCCAGTTCTAGGCTCGAGTGATTTTGGGGCCTGTTCTAGATCGAACTAGAACTCGAGCTTTTTGCAAAAGCTCGATAGTTCTAGAAACGTTCGAGAACGGTTCTAGCAGCAAAAAACAGCTAAATCCTAGCTTGGTTTCTGCTGTAATAGTGTAAGTCACTCTGTGAATCACACTATTATGACATTTCAGTGTATAGTGTGCGGGAACAGCGCATTCAGATCACTGCTGTTTCTATAATGGCGATCGCCATTTTTTTTTTTTTTCCTTGTCTTCCTTTCCTAAGCGCGCGTGTAGTGGGGCGGGCCAGCATGTCAGCCAATCCCAGACACACACACAGCTAAGTGGACTTTTAGCCAGAGAAGCAACGGCATGTGTGATAGGATGTCCATGTCACATGTCCCTGCATTATAAAACCGGACATTTTCCTCCAGGACGCCATTATCTCTTCTGCGTCTTTGGTGTCAGACATCACTGTCGCAGCTCGGTCCTGAATGAGCCCTATCGCTGATACAGCTGTATGCGCTCCATACACAGCGCTGGACAGCATAGGGAGAGCACTTTCTATCAGTCCTTTTAAGGGCTCAAACCGGCAGGGTCAGAGAGCCATAGGTGACAGGTCCTGAAAACAGCGACAGCGTCTGTGTAGCCAAGGTCAGGGATTTCGTCGCTGCATTTCACCATTAGGAGGGAATAGAAAGGCAGGCTTCCATTCCTCTACCCAGAGCACCACAATCCTGCCACTGTACCCTCCTGTCCTCTGCACACTCCAACTCATTATAACTAAGCCATTATACTAGCAAACAGTCAGTGTACCTAGTGGCATCCTAAACCTGGCTATTGTACTTTTGTCTATTCACACTATTGTAAAGATATTTGCAGCACGTCTGCCTGCATTGCACACTCCACCTTTTTTTAACTCAGCCATTATACTAGCAAACACTCACTGTACCTAGTTGTATCCTAAACGTGGCTATTGGACTTTTGTCTATTCACACTACTGCAAATCTATGTGCAGCACCTCTGCATGACAACCTCGTGCTCTGTTTTTAATAAGCTATAATGATAGCAAAAAATACTGCCATTTTGTGGCATCATAGAACTGGCTGTTGTATTCCATTAGTGCCCCACTGGTGACAAGCTATTTCTAGCACCTCTACATGACACCCTCATGCACATTTTGCTACGCTAATGTTATAGCAAACTCAGGGAATTCATTGCTGCATTTCATAATTCGGAGGGATAGAAAGTGAGGCTTCCTTTAGCTTTTCCTTCTGTTCATAGACAGCATCTCCAAGACAAATTTCCCCTCCACGTGTAAGTGTGGAGAGGCAGCTAGTGCGCATGCGTGTGCCGATGTACCCCAGCTGCAGCCTAACTACAGTGTTTCGCCTAGTGAGTATGCTCAGCCTGACTGTGCCATTCCTGATGCTAAGTCTTCATTTCGGGATACAGCGCATGCTCCCACACTAAGTGTGAAAAGCCTCTTTGCACAGGTGCTTGCATTCCGTGCCGGGTCTAAGTCCTGTTTTGTGCCTAGACACCATGCTAAAGCTGATAGTCTTTTTTCAGAGACTGTATTTCATGCTACTGAGCATGCTCAGGCACTTCCTGCATCAGAGACTAGGTCCGGTAATGAACTCTTTGGCCCTGGCCCTGATGTGGGGGTCCCATATAGACCACAGGGCATCAGGTGTCCTCCCAAATGGCTTGCAGAGGCCCACACCTATGACTTGTCACCGCATTATTGATGGTCAGACGATGACTGGTGAGGTGTTTGGGTCATGGCAGCCATGAGGTCATCATTGAAGTTGCGGTTCCAAATAGGACGCTACTTATGCCACTCATGACGTGTCACTCTACTTTTGTCTCCAGGAGGTGCATTGTGGTTCACCCTGGTTTGGGGCGGACCCAGGTTATAAAAGGGGCTGGAGCCAACAAGGAGGTGCGCAGTCTTCTATTATGCTACGAAAGAGCACACCTCCATGTGTTGAACCCATTGCGGCTTTAGGCCAGAGGTAGGCAGGGATAGGGTGGTGGATGCAGGCCGCCACCACAGTTGGTAATGCAGAACGGTTAAGACCAGCTCCTGTCCTACCAGTCCTGCTTGTGCAGCCCAGTGGCATTAACAGGCCTGCTGCTGCTGATGCGCCTGCTGTCCACAGGTGTGCCCCTACGCACACGGTCAGCGTACTGAATGGCCCCTGTGTTGTTAACAGGGAGTTCCTGGGCTGGGTGGGCGTGTGAACCCTGTGACGCTAACAGGGCTCCCAGTCTCCAGATCCGAGTGGCGTCTAACTCGGTTCAGGCTACTATTAGTTTCATAGCCACACAGCTCTGTATCCTCCACCAAACCTTCCAGTTGCCAACCTCTCCTTTTCCATCTGGGAGCACGGTGGACACTGACTGCTGAGGGGGATATATACCTTTCTCTTTCTTTTCTTATTAATTTTCGTTATATAGCGTTAACATAGTATATACCACTTTATCCAAATCTGCCAGTCCCACCGTAACAGATGGTGTTTCTTCATCAAATGTTACTGTTGCTTAACCACCAAATCCACGGACCAAAACTTTTTTCCCCTTTCCAACACACCTGTTCCCTTTCCACCAGCATCTGTCCTTTTTCAACTCATTTTGGTATATGACCAAAAGTGCAACTCTGCAGGGACACCGTACTCAACGCTGTCTCAGCACAGCAGCCAGCCCTCGGTCCCTCAGATGTGGACAAGTAAAAGACCATTTCCTCCTATCCATGACAAAGTGTTGAGATTCACTCTGTGCAGCACTGGTGTTTAGTGGAAAAGTAGATCTAAGATTGCGTACCACATTCTGCAGATACTCCTGTATACGTGCGTCCCTTTCTATGGCAGGAATTATTTCGCCAAATTTTGTCTTGTACCGGGGATCTAACAGTGTGGCAACCCAGTATTCAGGATTACTTTGAATTCGTACAATCCGAGGGTCATGTAGGTAGTGCAGCAAGAAGGCGCTCATGTGTCTTGTGCATCCAGGAGGACCAAGTCCTTGGTGTGTTGGTGGCAGAGAGGTGAGAATCGTGCCTCCTTCCTCTGCCCTCTCCCCCCAACCTCGCACAACCGAAATGTGAGCAAGCTCTCACTCATCTGCTGAGTCTTCCATGCCCATCGCCAGTTCGTCCTCCATTTCTTCATGGGCTCCTGCACTTTCATCAACACTTTTTGCTGATACTATGCGCCCTTGTTAATCCCTCTCCCTCACCATGAATGCCGCATAGGTGCCGCTGACCATCTGGACCTCGTAGATCTTGTTATCCCTTCCGCATATGACTCCTCCTGTACTTCCTCCCCTTCCTCTTGTCCCAACACCTGACTCCGAATAATAATTACAGTGTGCTCCATCATGTAGATGACCAGAATTGTCACGCTGAGAATGGCATTGCCAGTGCTAAACATCTTCGACGACATTTGTAAACTGTGTAGAAGGGTGCATAGGTCCTTGATCTGACACCACTCCAGCAGCGTGATCTGCACCACCTCTGGATCAACTTATCCCAGTCTATATGTCATAACGTATTGCAGCAGGGCTCTGCGGTGCTGCCACACACGCTGCAACATGTGCAGATTCCAATTCCTGCGTGTCGGAACATCGCATTTCAGGCGTTTAACTGCCAGACCCTAAGACTTCAGGAGTAATGAAAGTTGTTGAGCTGCTGTGTGCGCACGATGGAAGTGAGCACATAGCGAGCGTGCACGCTGCACAAGGCCATGTAGGCCGGGATGGTGTTTTAAAAATTGCTGGAGAATTCGGTTCAACACGTGAGCCATACAAGGCACGTGTGTCACATTGCCCTGAGGATGGCCCGCAGCCAGGTTTGCATCATTGCCGCACACGGCTGTTAAGTCACCAACGGAGTCCGCTCCGTCAATTTGTACTCCGGTCGCCAGGTGACAACGTGTTCCTTTCATGCATAGTGCTGATGATGGGAGAGGAGTCGATGCCAGCGGCGCAGGTGGACGCAGGTTATGCTCACCCACTGGGCTGCGTTACCTTGACAGATGCAGAATCTCTGGCTGAATGTAGCTGGTGGGTATCTCACAGATGAAATACCATCATTCAGCTACAACCAATGGGAAGACACCACACCCTTTTTTATGCCCATCCTGTCTGCAGACCACTGCCAGACATAGCTATGAACCTCTGGTTAATTTTACCCCCAGTTCAGTTTTATGATTTTGTGTGCTTGTTACCTGACTACTTTTCCTGCTTGCTGTTTATGTACCTTGTTGGCCGATCCGCATTTCACCTCTGCTTGTTTTCTGATTAAGTCCTGGCCGTCCCATTCTGTTCCTGTTCCTCAATTAATGTTTTGACCCTGCCTGACTACTATTCTCTGGAACTGCAGCCTTCCACAGGTATTAATCACCTTGGGCCCTGTGCAATTCCTAATCCCTGTATAGGGGTTAAAGGGTTTCAGGGTTCTAGGGGTCCTGCTTGGTGAGTGGCTTCCCTCTAGCCTATCATTAACAGCCCATCTGAGTGTGTGGATCAAGGAAGGCGTTACACCGTGCTCTCTGCAGAAGGCCATTTGGGCCAGGATAGTGCTTTAAAAATTGCTGGACAACCAGGTTCAACACGTGAACCACACAAGCCATGTGTGTCACATTGTCACAGCGAAGGGCCGCACCCATGTTTGCATCATTGTCGCACCCGGCCTTCCCTGGCTGCTGGTTGAGTGGAGACAACCATTGATGAAACTCGGTATCCAGAGCTAACCGTCCACAACTTCTCAGCGGTGTGACTCACATTTCCCATACATTTCTTAGTAAAACTTTGACCGCCTGATGGCATTGAGCTCTGCTGCCAGCATAGTAAGGAGGTGTGTGGTAGTGCTTGTGCGCAGTTACAAGGAAGGGTGGCCTGACCACACAGGGTTTGCGCCAAGGTGGAGGACCCACACGAGGTTGAAGAGGCAGAAGCAGTGTATTAACTTCTACATACAGAAGAAGGATTGAAACAACTCGTGGGGACGGCAAGACTTGGACAGCAGACCCTTCTCCATCTCTCACCATAGTTTGCCAGTGCCCAGTCAGTGACATGTAATGACCCTGTCTATGCTTACTGGTCCAAGTATCTGTGTTGAAATGCACCGTGTCGCACACAGAGTTTCTCAAGGAAGTGGTGATGTTGTGTGCGACATGCTGGTGTAGCGCGGGCATGCTGTTCTTGGAGAAGCAGTGGTGATTGGGCATCTTGTACTGGATCACAGCGACAGACATAAGGTCTCTAAAATCCTGTGTGTCCACTAGGCGGAAAGGCAGCATTTCGGTAGCCAACAGCTTACAGAGGGATAGAGTCAACCTCTTCGCTTTGTCATGGGTCGCAGGAAGTGGCCTTTTATTTTACCACATCTGAGGGACAGAGATCTGGCTGCTGTGTGTAGTCAGTGGTGAGTAGGGTGTCCATGGAAAAATGCAGGTTTGTGAGGAAAGTGCAGGCGGAGACATGATGTTGCCTTCATCCAACGTTGGTGCTATCGATGTCTGAGAGAGCTGTACACACTCACTTGTTTCCCCTTCCAAACCAACTGACGACCTACCAAGCAAACTGACTGTTGCGGTTACAGTGGTGGAAGTTGTGGGTGGAAAAACAGGTGTGACAGCTGTCCCCACAGTCCTAGAAGATGACGAGCGCGCGGATGCACTGGAAGGGGCAGGCGGTGGATGGTTCGCTCCGCTAGGCCGCATTGCAGCACGGTGAGCTTCCCACCGGGCCATATGATATTTATTCATGTGACGATTCATGGAAGAAGTTGTCAAACTGCTGAGGTTTTGACCTCTACTAAGAGAACCATGACAAATTTTACAGATCACATAATTTGGGCGATCTTTTTCTATGTCAAAAAAGGACCAGGCTAGGCAAGGCTTAGAGGCCATGCGACCTGTTGATCCACCCCGAATAATGCTCAGAGGCAGAGTGGTGGCTGAGGATGCAGTTGTAGATGTGCTACCAGTGCTCCGACTCTGTCCAGGAAGGCGCAAGGTAACTTCGTCGTCGGTTGCATCCTCCTCCACCGCCTCTGTTGACCTCCTCGAGTGTCTGACTGTGGGTTGTGTGACAATGTGGGCCCCAAGTGTATGTGGGCCACACATCAGGTAGCGGGATTAAAGCACGCCAGAGTAATTGGTCTCTTTAACAGACCATCTGGTTTATTAACAGGTCCATAAACCATATCAGGTCACATAACATAAAGATGCCGTTCGTTGGCTTTCTCCTCAAAGACCAACACATCATATAAAGTCCACACACTTTTGGACTGCCACCCATGTGTCACTGACCCTTGTCAGTATCCAGACCCCAGGTCCAATCCCAGTTACCTTCCTCTTAAGGTGGCTAGTGTCCTTTCCAGGTTCCCCCTGGCTCCAGCCACATGGCTTTACACATGGACCTAAAAGCCCCTTCCTTCAGAAGAAGGTCTCCGGAGGAGTGCAAAACACCCTGCTTCTGCTCTCCCCATCTCCAGCACACACACTGGAAGTCTAGAGCCAGTCTCTCCCTAGACTGCCCTCGACACTCTCCACCCAGGTTCAGAGACAGGATTGCTTTAACCCCTGGAGCCACACCCACAGGTGGTAAGGAGTGTGTAATCAGCATCACACACCCTTCCATGGCTCTGCATGAATGCAATCCTGTGGAACCACAGGTCCCAGCCAGTTTCACATTGCAGAGCACCCACGCTTCTGCAAAACATACCGGCCTTTTCTAATACAGCCGGTTGATACCTCACAGTTGACAGTAGGTGGGATCTAGAACTTCATCATCAATTGTTGTGTTTGCACTCCCCTCCCCCTCAGAACGAGCCTCTTCTTGCCCTGACCGAATATTTAAGTTGTCATCCCAATCGGGTATCTGCGTCTCATCTTCATCAGTATGTTCCTCATTGCCTATAACCACAGGTGTTGGAAAGGCAGCATTTTGGTAGGCAACAGTTTGCAGATGCTGAAAGTCAACCTCCAAGCCATGTCATGCCCTTCTAAAAGCATGTAAAACACAGCGAGGGGACTCCAACCACAGTCTCCCTCGTTTCCACTAACTGGGCCACACACACCCCACTTGACTGGCATCGGTTGACCCCCCTTTTGAAAAAGAAAAAGATGCTTTGCATGAAGCACTCTCAAAAATACGCGTGCCTTTCCCGTCCCCTGGCTGACCCAGGGGAAGAAAAGTCCTCTGAGAGCCATGACTTGTTCATCTTGGTTCTTTTAGAAACACAGCGAGGGGACTCCAACCACAGTCTCCCTCGTTGACACTAATTGGGCCACACACACCCCACTTGACTGGCATCAGTTGACCCAATTTTCAAGATGAAAAAGATGCTTTGCATGAAGCACTCTCAAAAATACGCGTGCCTTTCCCGTCCCCTGGCTGACCCAGGGGAAGAAAAGTCCTCTGAGAGCCATGACTTGTTCATCTTGGTTCTTTTAGAAACACAGCGAGGGGACTCCAACCACAGTCTCCCTCGTTGCCACTCACTGGGCCACACACACCCCACTTGACTGGCATCGGTTGAGCCCCCTTTTGAAAAAGAAAAAGATGCTTTGCATGAAGCACTCTCAAAAATACGCGTGCCTTTCCCGTCCCCTGGCTGACCCAGGGGAAGAAAAGTCCTCTGAGAGCCATGACTAGAGTTGAGCGCGGTTCGTGGTTCGAGGTTCTCCAGTTCTAGGCTCGAGTGATTTTGGGGCCTGTTCTAGATCGAACTAGAACTCGAGCTTTTTGCAAAAGCTCGATAGTTCTAGAAACGTTCGAGAACGGTTCTAGCAGCAAAAAAACAGCTAAATCCTAGCTTGGTTTCTGCTGTAATAGTGTAAGTCTGTTTCTATAATGGCGATCGCCATTTTTTTTTTTTTTTCCTTGTCTTCCTTCCCTAAGCGCGCGTGTAGTGGGGCGGGCCAGCATGTCAGCCAATCCCAGACACACACACAGCTAAGTGGACTTTTAGCCAGAGAAGCAATGGCATGTGTGATAGGATGTCCATGTCACATGTCCCTGCATTATAAAACCGGACATTTTCCTCCAGGACGCCATTATCTCTTCTGCGTCTTTGGTGTCAGACATCACTGGCACAGCTCCGTCCTCCTGAGTCCTATCGCCGATACTGCTGTATGCGCTCCATACACAGCGTTAGACAGCTTAGGGAGAGCACTTTCTAGCAGTCCTTTTAAGGGCTCAAACCGGCAGGGTCAGAGTTAAGGTGACAGGTCCTGAAAACAGCGCCAGCGTCTGTGTAGCCCAGGTCAGGGATTTCCTCCCTGCATTTCCCTATTAGGAGGGAATAGAAAGGCAGGCTTCCATTCCTCTACCCAGAGCCCCACAATCCTGGCACTGTACCCTCCTGTCCTCTGCACACTCCAACTCATTGTTACTAAGCCATTATACTAGCAAACACTCAGTGTACCTAGTGGCATCCTATACGTGGCTATTGGACTTTGCTATAGTCCCACTAGTGCAAAGACATTTGCAGAGCGCGTCTGCCTGCATTGCACACTCAAACTAATTATAACTAAGCCATTATACTAGCAAACACTCAGTGTACCTAGTGGCATCCTATACGTGGCTATTGGACTTTGCTATAGTCCCACTAGTGCAAAGACATTTGCAGAGCGCATCTGCCTGCGTTGCACACGCCAACTCATTATAACTAAGCCATTATACTAGCAAACACTCAGTGTACCTAGTGGCATCCTAAACGTGGCTATTGGACTTTGCTATAGTCCCACTAGTGCAAAGACATTTGCAGAGCGCGTCTGCCTGCATTGCACACTCCAACTCATGATAACTAAGCCATTATACTAGAAAACACTCAGTGTCCCTAGTGGCATCCTATACGTGGCTATTGGACTTTGCTATAGTCCCACTAGTGCAAAGACATTTGCAGAGCGCGTCTGCCTGCATTGCACACTCCAACTCATTATAACTAAGCCATTATACTAGCAAACACTCAGTGTACCTAGTGGCATCCTATACGTGGCTATTGGACTTTGCTATAGTCCCACTAGTGCAAAGACATTTGCAGAGCGCATCTGCCTGCATTGCACACTCCAACTCATTATAACTAAGTCATTATACTAGCAAACACTCAGTGTACCTAGTGGCATCCTATACGTGGCTATTGGACTTTGCTATAGTCCCACTAGTGCAAAGACATTTGCAGAGCGCGTCTGCCTGCATTGCACACTCCAACTCATTATAACTAAGCCATTATACTAGCAAACACTCAGTGTACCTAGTGGCATCCTATACGTGGCTATTGGACTTTGCTATAGTCCCACTAGTGCAAAGATATTTGCAGAGCGCGTCTGCCTGCATTGCACACTCCAACTCATTATAACTAAGTCATTATACTAGCAATTTTTGCTGCCAGTTTAAGGGCCGTAGTTGCATTGTCAGGGATATTTATTCTTTATTATTCTGCTGTTAATAAAGCTAGACCACCGCTGCAATCTACACCACCTCTCAATTTTTACTACCACATTTTCAGTCCACAATTTTGTCGCAATCAACATGAGTGGCAAAATGACAGATGCTGGTGGAAAGGGGAAGAGGCGTGGTGGAAAAGGAAAAAAAGGTTTTGTCCGTGGGGAAGGTGGCAAAGCTCCATTATCATCTGCTGAAGATAGACCATCTACCAGCAAAAGTAAGATGTCTACTACTTACCGTGGACAATCCGATGTGCTCCCTTTTTTACGGACACGAACAACAGGAACAAAGGTAGATGATGGGCAAAAAAGGAAAATGCTTGAATGGATCTCAAGTGGTCCAACAAGTGCCCTCTCAGCCACTTCAAGTACCGCATCCAAAAAACACCAGTCCTCTGAGTTGTCATCCCAATCAAACTTGATTTCTCCCAGCTCTGAAGTCTCCATCAGCCCTGCACAGTATGGTGGAACTGAGATGGCTGAGTCTGCAGAGCTGTTCAGTCACACTATAGCCTGGGAATCAGAGGTCTGCTCCCAAGCTACAGTGAGTACAGAACAGGAAATGGTCTGCAGTGATGCCCAGAACCTTTGTGACTCTGATTCAGGCCGTGAGGACCAAGTTTCGGAGCATAATGTTGACCCTTTGTCACAAACTGTAACACCTGTGGTTATAGACAATGAGGAACATACTGATGAAGATGAGACTCAGATACCCGATTGGGATGACAACTTAAATATTCGGTCAGGGCAAGAAGAGGCTCGGTCAGAGGGGGAGGGGAGTGCAAACACAACAATTGATGATGAAGTTCTAGATCCCACCTACTGTCAACCCACAGTCAGGCACTCGAGGAGGTCAACAGAGGTGGTGGAGGAGGATGCAACTGATGACGAAGTTACCTTGCGCCTTCCTGGACAGAGTCGGAGTACTGGTAGCACGTCTACAACTGCATCCTCAGCCACCACTCTGCCTCTGAGCATTATTCGGGGTGGATCATCAGGTCGCATGGCCTCTAAGCCTTGCCTAGCCTGGTCCATTTTTGACATAGCAAAAGATCGCCCAAATTATGTGATCTGTACAATTTGTCATGGTTCTCTTAGTAGAGGTCAAAACCTCAGCAGTTTGACAACTTCTTCCATGAATCGTCACATGAATAAATATCATATGGCCCGGTGGGAAGCTCACCGTGCTGCAATGCGGCCTAGCGGAGCGAACCATCCACCGCCTGCCCCTTCCAGTGCATCCGCGCGCTCGTCGTCTTCTAGGACTGTGGGGACAGCTGTCACACCTGTTTTTTCACCCACAACTTCCACCACTGTAACCGCAACAGGCAGTTTGCTTGGTAGGTCGTCAGTTGTTTTGGAAGGGGAAACAAGTGAGTGTGTACAGCTGTCTCAGACATCGATAGCACCAACTTTGGATGAAGGCAACATCATGTCTCCGCCTGCACTTTCCTCACAAACCTGCATTTTTCCAGGGACACCCTACTCAACACCGTCTACACACAGCAGCCAGATCTCTGTCCCTCAGATGTGGACAAATAAAAGGCCATTTCCTGCGACCCATGACAAAGCTAAGAGGTTGACTCTATCCCTCTGTAAGCTGTTGGCTACAGAAATGCTGCCTTTCCGCCTAGTGGACACACAGGATTTTAGAGACCTTATGTCTGTCGCTGTGCCCCAGTACCAGATGCCTAGTCGCCACTACTTCTCTAAGAAAGGTGTGCCCGCGCTACACCAGCATGTCGCACACAACATCACCGCTTCCTTGAGAAACTCTGTGTGTGAACGGGTGCATTTCACCACCGATACTTGGACCAGTAAGCATGGACAGGGACGTTACATGTCGCTGACTGGGCACTGGGTAACTATGGTGATAGATGGTGAAGGGTCTGCTGCACAAGTCTTGCCATCCCCACGACTTGTGTGTCAATCCTCTGTCTGTCCAAGTTCCGCCACTGCTTCTGCATCCTCCACCTCATCTGGGTCCTCCACCTCCGCCCCAAGCCTGCCTGGTCAGGCCACCAGCGTTCTCACTGCGCAGAAGGAATCACGCACCCCTCATTACTATGCTGGCAGCAGAGCGCAACGGCATCAGGCGGTCTTTAGCTTGACATGTCTTGGGAATAAGAGTCACACAGCTGAGGAGTTGTGGTCAGCTCTGCGGTCCGAGTTTAAGAAATGGTTGTCTCCACTCAACCTGCAGCCTGGTAAGGCCGTGTGCGACAATGCTGCAAACCTGGGTGCGGCCCTTCGCCTGGGCAAGGTGACACACGTACCTTGTATGGCTCACGTGTTGAACCTTGTCGTGCAGCAATTTTTAACACAGTATCCCGGCCTAGATGGCCTTCTGAACAGGGCACGAAAACTGTCTGCTCACTTCCGCCGTTCAAGCGCCGCAGCTGAGCGACTTGCATCGCTCCAGAAGTCTTTCGGCCTGCCGGTTCATCGCCTGAAATGCGATGTGGCGACACGCTGGAATTCAACTCTCCACATGTTACAGCGACTGTGGCAGCACCGCCGTGCCCTGGTGCAATACGTCATGACGTATAGCCTGGGCCAACGAGATGCAGAGGTGGGTCAGATCACCCTGATGGAGTGGTCTCAGATCAAGGACCTATGCACCCTTCTGCACAGTTTCGACATGGCGACGAATATGTTTAGCGCTGACAATGCCATTATCAGCATGACGATTCCAGTCATTTACATGCTGGAACACACGCTAAACACTATTCGGAGTTAGGGGGTGGGACAACAGGAAGGGGATGAACTACAGGAGGATTCATATGCGCAAGACACAACAACATCACCAAGGTCCAGACGTTCATCATCACCAAGGCGCCAGGCATGGGAGCATGGGGTACAGGGATCAACAAGGGCGCATGGTAGCAGGCGAGATGTTGAGGAAGGTGCAGGAGGACATGAAGAAATGGAGGATGAACTGTCCATGGACATGGAAGACTCAGCAGATGAGGGAGACCTTGGTCAAATTTCAGTTGAAAGAGGTTGGGGGGAGATGTCAGAGGAAGAAAGAACGGTTAGCACCTCTATGCCACAAACACAGCGTGGACTTGGAGTTGTAACTTGACAAACATGGGACGGTCTCGTCATCTTCAACAGTCTACACGTACCAGTAGGACCGTATCTGGTGCTGGTAACAGCAATTTTAAGGAATCTTTTCATAATTTTTTTAGACCCTCCTTTGCAAGGCCACCAGAGACAACAAGTCTGACACATAGTCAAAGGCTGGAGAGGATGATACAGGAGTATCTCCAAATGAACATCGATGCCATGACTGTGCAACTGGAGCCTTGCTCCTTTTGGGCTTCAAACCTAGAAAAATGGCCAGAGCTCGCAACTTACGCCTTGGAGATTTTGTCGTGTCCAGCTGCCAGCGTTGTCTCTGAACGTGTCTTCAGTGCTGCTGGGTGTGTGCTGACAGATAAGCGCACGCGTCTGTCCAGTGACAATGTGGACAGACTGACGTTCATCAAAATGAACAAGTCATGGATCCAGAAGGAATTTACAACCCCTGTGTCATCCTGGGGAGAGTAAATGCTTGTGGATTTGGAATGTGCTTGATGCAAATCTAGCTGTGAAGTGTACAACTAGGGCACAAGTGCTGCCACTGAAGGGGTGGGTGTGTGTGGGGCACAATTTTTGGAAAAAAGGGAGACTCCGCTTGGAGTAACCCTTGCTTGCTGTGTTTTTTAAAAGGAGCCAAGATGAACAGAGCTGGGATCAGGAAAGACTTTGCTACCTACCCTGGTGTCATCCTGGGGACAGTTAATTATGGCGTATTTTTGAATGTGCTTGATGCAAACCTAGCTGTGAATTGTACAACTGGGGCACAACTGCTGCCACTGAAGGGGTGGGTGTGTGTGGGGCCCAATTTTTGGAAAAAAGGGAGACTCCGCTTGGAGTAACCCTTGCTTGCTGTGTTTTTTAAAAGGAGCCAAGATGAACAGAGCTGGGATCAGGAAAGACTTTGCTACCTACCCTGGTGTCATCCTGGGGACGGTTAATTATGGCGTATTTTTGAATGTGCTTGATGCAAATCTAGCTGTGAAGTGTACAACTAGGGCACAAGTGCTGCCACTGAATGGGTGGGTGTGTGTGGGGCACAATTTTTGGAAAAAAAGGGAGACTACGCTTGGAGTCACCTTGCGGTGTTTTACATGACTTTAGAAGGGCGTGCCATGCCTATATCTGTGTCTCCTCCTCTTTTTCTTTGTCCAGCTCTTTTGTTTTTGCATAAGTATATGTCCTTGTCACTTTCCCATGTGTTTGTGTTGTGTTGTGAGTTGTTTGTCACCTTTTGGACACCTTTGAGGGTGTTTTCTAGGTGTTTTTCTGTGTTTGTGATTGCCTGCCATTGTTTCCTATTGGCTCGAGTTCGGTTCGTCGAACGTTCGACGAGCCGAACTCGAACGGGACCTCCGTTCGGCGAACCGACCTCGAGCCAAACCGGGACCGGTTCGCTCATCTCTAGCCATGACTTGTTCATCTTGGTTCTTTTAGAAACACAGCGAGGGGACTCCAACCACAGTCTCCCTCGTTGACACTAATTGGGCCACACACACCCCACTTGACTGGCATCAGTTGACCCAATTTTCAAGATGAAAAAGATGCTTTGCATGAAGCACTCTCAAAAATACGCGTGCCTTTCCCGTCCCCTGGCTGACCCAGGGGAAGAAAAGTCCTCTGAGAGCCATGACTTGTTCATCTTGGTTCTTTTAGAAACACAGCGAGGGGACTCCAACCACAGTCTCCCTCATTGACACTAATTGGGCCACACACACCCCACTTGACTGGCATCAGTTGACCCAATTTTCAAGATGAAAAAGATGCTTTGCATGAAGCACTCTCAAAAATACGCGTGCCTTTCCCGTCCCCTGGATGACCCAGGGGAAGAAAAGTCCTCTGAGAGCCATGACTTGTTCATCTTGGTTCTTTTAGAAACACAGCGAGGGGACTCCAACCACAGTCTCCCTCGTTGACACTAATTGGGCCACACACACCCCACTTGACTGGCATCAGTTGACCCAATTTTCAAGATGAAAAAGATGCTTTGCATGAAGCACTCTCAAAAATACGTGTGCCTTTCCCGTCCCCTGGCTGACCCAGGGGAAGAAAAGTCCTCTGAGAGCCATGACTTGTTCATCTTGGTTCTTTTAGAAACACAGCGAGGGGACTCCAACCACAGTCTCCCTCGTTGACACTAATTGGGCCACACACACCCCACTTGACTGGCATCAGTTGACCCAATTTTCAAGATGAAAAATATGCTTTGCATGAAGCATTCTCAAAAATACGCGTGCCTTTCCCGTCCCCTGGATGACCCAGGGGAAGAAAAGTCCTCTGAGAGCCATGACTTGTTCATCTTGGTTCTTTTAGAAACACAGCGAGGGGACTCCAACCACAGTCTCCCTCGTTTCCACTAATTGGGCCACACACACCCCACTTGACTGGCATCAGTTGACCCCCATTTTCAAGATGAAAAAGATGCTTTGCATGAAGCACTCTCAAAAATACGCGTGCCTTTCCCGTCCCCTGGCTGACCCAGGGGAAGAAAAGTCGTCTGAGAGCCATGACTTGTTCATCTTGGTTCTTTTAGAAACACAGCGAGGGGACTCCAACCACAGTCTCCCTCGTTGACACTAATTGGGCCACACACACCCCACTTGACTGGCATCAGTTGACCCCCATTTTCAAGATGAAAAAGATGCTTTGCATGAAGCACTCTCAAAAATACGCGTGCCTTTCCCGTCCCCTGGCTGACCCAGGGGAAGAAAAGTCCTCTGAGAGCCATGACTTGTTCATCTTGGTTCTTTTAGAAACACAGCGAGGGGACTCCAACCACAGTCTCCCTCGTTGACACTAATTGGGCCACACACACCCCACTTGACTGGCATCGGTTGAGCCCCCTTTTGAAAAAGAAAAAGATGCTTTGCATGAAGCACTCTCAAAAATACGCGTGCCTTTCCCGTCCCCTGGATGACCCAGGGGAAGAAAAGTCCTCTGAGAGCCATGTCCACATTGTCAGTGGACAGACACGTGTGCTTATCTGCCAGCAGACCCCCAGCAGCACTGAAGACAGGTTCTGAGAGAACGCTGGCTGCAGGACACGACAAGATCCCCAAGGCGTACGTGGCGAGCTCAGGCAATTTATCCAGATTGGAAGCCTAAAATGAGCAGGGCTCAAGTTGCACAATAATGGAATCGATGTTTCCTTGCATATACTCATATATCTGTGTGTCCTCCTCTTTTTCCTTGTCCAGCTCTTTTGTTTTCGTATGAGTATATGTCCTTGTCACTTTCCCATGTGTTGTGAGTTGTTTGTCACCTTTTGGACACCTTTGAGGGTGTTTTCTAGGTGTTTTTCTGTGTTTGTGATTGCCTGCCATTGTTTCCTATTGGCTCGAGTTCGGTTCGTCGAACGTTCGATGAGCCGAACTCGAACGGGACCTCCGTTCGGCGAACCGACCTCGAGCCGAACCGGGACCGGTTCGCTCATCTCTACTCAGCACATCACAAAGAGGGGGTATACCAGGTGGTTCAGGAGTACGGGCAAGTTTTTAGCAAACAAGCGCTAGACTTCAGGAGGATTAAGGGGGTCCAACACCATATCCCTACAGGCACACACCCGCCCATTAAGGAGAGGTAAAGGCCAATTCCCCCAGCACATTACCAGTGCGCTAAAGATATGTTGCACAACATGAAGGAGGCGGGGGTCATTCGGGATAGTTGTAGTCCCTGGGCAGCCCCACTGGTGCTAGTGAAGAAGAAGGATGGCACCATGAGGATGTGCGTGGATTACCGCAAAATCAACCAGATCACACATTAGGATGCCTATCCTCTCCCCCGCATCGAAGAGTCTCTGGCCGCGTTGAAAACCACTAACTATTTTTCCACTCTTCATCTCACCAGTGGCTACTGGCAGATGGCAGTTGCGCCGGAGGACCGTGAGAAAACCGCGTTCACTACCCCGATGGGACTCTACGAATTCAACAGTATGCCGTTCGGCTGTGTAATGCCCCGGGGACCTTCTAGAGGTTGATGGAGTGTTGTCTTGGTCATCTGGAGCACCTGGCAGAAGTGTTTGCGGCCCTCGCTAAATACGGGATGAAGCTGAAGCCGTCCAAATGCCACCTGCTGAAACCCAAAGTGCAGTATCTCGGCCATGTGGTGAGTGCTGAGGGTGTGGCCCCGGACTTGGAGAAGATCACAGCCATCCAGGAATGGCCCTGCCCGACCACAGTGAGAGAGGTACGACAGTTCCTGGGCCTGGTGGGCTACTACCGCCGCTTCATCAAGGGGTACACGAAAATGGCCTCCCCGATGCAAGACCTCCTCGTGGGACAGACCAAGGTTGGTAGACCATCCGGGGCCCCGTTTGTGTAGTGTGAGCAGCAGGAAGAGTCTTTTCGGCAGCTGAAGTCGGCATTGACAGGAGAAGAGATCCTAGCGTACCCCGACTATGGCCTTCCCTTCGTGTTGTACACGGACGCCAGCAATGTGGGCCTAGGCGCTGTACTGTCCCAGATCCACGACGGAAAGAAGAAGGTGATTGCCTATGCTAGCCGGAAGCTTCAACCCACCGAGCGTAACCCCGAGAACTACAGCTCTTTTAAACTGGAGTTCCTGGCCCTGGTGTGGGCAATAACCGAAAGGTTCAATCACTACCTGGCCGCAGCAAAGTTCACCGCTTACACGGACAACAACCCATTAACGCACCTGGACATGGCCAAGCTGGGCGCCCTCGAGCAAAGGTGGATGGCTCGGCTGTCTAACTATGACTTCACTGTTAAGTACCGGGCCAGGCGCAAAACACCAACGCAGACGCCCTGTCCAGGATGCCGCATCTCTCTGATGAGGGGGCAGAAGAGGACCGTCTGGAGGAGATAGAGCTGCCCATGTTTCACCGGCCACAGGAGGAGAAGCCCTGTGTGGCCCAGCAGCAGGTGGACCTCGATCCGCTGCCCAGTCAGGAGTGGCAAGAAGCCCAAGACCAGGCACCTGCGGTCCGACTGGTCAAGACCCTGCTAGCCCAAGGCGTGCACCGAATGGACTCAGCGGCCCCTTCCGTGGCCCAGCGACTGTGGAAAGAGAGGGACCGCCTGTGCCTGTACCAGCAGAAGTTGTACCGGGAGTTGATTGACCCGAAGACCCACGAGAAAGTTCGCCAGTTGGTGGTGCCTCAGGATTGTGTACCCAAGGTCCTTCGAGCTTATAAGGATGGCGCTGGGCACTTCGGTTGGAAGAAGCTGGAGATGTTGTTACGAGAGCGGTTCTACTGGAGTGGGATGCAGGATTCCATAGAGGCATGGCGCCGAGAGTGCGGCCCTTGTACTCTGAGAAGACGGGATGAAGCTAGCAAAAAGGGCCCCGCTGCAGCCGATTGTTACCCACCAGCCGCTGGAATTGGTTGCCTTGAACCATGTTAAGCTTGCACCCAGCCGGAACGGGTACACCTACGCCTTAACCATCATGGACCACTACTCCAGGCTCATGGTGGTTGTCCCGGTAAAAGATCTGACTGGCCGCACCGCTGCCAGGGCCTTTCAAGCTTACTTCTGCCGGCCCCATGGCTACCTGGAAAAGGTGCTTATGGATCAGGGTCCGGCCTTGGAAGTGTTCCAGGAGTTCTGCCACTTGTACGGGTGCAAGAAAATCCGGACCACACCCTACCATGCCCAGACCAATGGGATGTGTGAAAAAATGAACCATCTGGTCCTGAACCTCCTAAAAACATTGCCCCTGGAAGAGCGGAACTTGTGGCCGGAGAAGCTGCCCGACTTGGTAGATATGTACAACAACATACCCTGCAGTTGCACCAAGTGTACCCCGGCATACCTGATGAGGGCCCGACCCGGGCGACTGCCGGTAGACCTAGAGATGGGCTTGGAAGCGCCCGATGCCCTGCCCTCCACCGCCAGCTGGGATGCCAAACGCCAAGTACAGTACCGGCGGATTCAGGAATATGTGGAGCGGAACCTGCGTCAGAGCCGGGAGAAGCAGGAACAGCGCTTTAACCAACGAGCTCCGGTTACTCCCTTCGAACCAGGAGATGTGGTGCTGAAGCGTAAACGCAGAACCCATAAGCTTGACGATCAGTGGGAGAGGACCCTGTATGTTATACAGCCCACCGGATGGGAGAATGAGAAGACCTACCTGATCAGTCGTGACCAGGGGAGAACCACGGCTACCGTTTCCAGGGACCACCTGAAGAAATGCCCTGAAGTTGGTAGAAGAGGCCCCAGTTCCCGTGCCCCGTGACGAGGCAACAAAGAAGAAGGTGATCCATACCGTTATAGGGAATTTTCCAGCAGACTGACCCATGCAGAATGGTGCGGTGATTGTTCCCGTGATAATGTTCCTGCAACCCGCGGAAGAAGTGGAGACGGAAACACCCGCTAGAGAACCAGCAGAGCCAGTGCCAAGGGAAACACCTACCCCCAGTTCCCCTAGGCCTCTACCTAGTCCACCCGACATCCGGGAAGAGGGACCTGTTGTCCCCGCTCTCCCGTTACCTCCCACTGACACCCCAGTACTGAGACGATCCACCCGCCCCAACCTAGGCCGGCCCCCCGCTTAGGTACAGGGAAACTGCCATTTAGGGGTGCGAGACTTGATTGTGTATATAAGTTGAATGAACCAGTAACCAATTGACGAGACACTCACCTGATTAGCTGAAAAAGACCCGTACCCGTTGGGACTTGTGTTAAAACCCCGTTTAACCCTGTTGCGTGAATGAGTGCTCATGGACAAGGCCGTGGACTTGCCGGCTACCCAAAAACTTTTGGGCTTGTAAATATTGCCCCATCTGCCCCCTTTAACATGCCTTCCCGTTCCGTTAGCCTCCGGAGAGGCAGATTGGAGGTAGGACCCGCAGCGGAGCAGGCTGGGGTCCGGTCACCACCGGGACCAGTGACCATCCTCCGGGGAGCCCTTGACAACTCCCGGGTGCGCCGCACCATACCCGTTCCCGCCTGGGTGATTTGGCCATGTTCCTGTTTCCAGACTGGGGAAAAGCGGTGCTGCCCATTTCTTAGGATCAGCATCAAGGCTAGGTCGTTTGGGTGGGAAAGGCGGAAGGACATGAACCCGTTCCGGTTAATAAAGTTATGCAACATTAAAGCAAAATGCCTTCCGTTATGGGAAGACCTTCAGTAACCATAGTTTGTACAAATGTTATTATAATTGTAAATGTTTCCCATTTTCCCGTTTTACAGTTGAAAAATAAAAATAAACCGGAGTTGGTCGGGCAGCCCGCGGATGGTCTGCATTAAACCAAGGGGGAATGTGACGCCCTGGACCCCAGGGGTCACAGGTAAAAACACCTACCACATCGCACACACACCCCCACCCCCTGTGAGGACACACCCGTCACCCGAAAGGGAGACCTGATGCCTTCCTCAGGGCCAGTAGGGCACACCAGGTGGGCGGAGTCAGGCGGAAAGGCACGCCCACTGAGGAGACTACTGTCCTGAGGCAGGAAATACAAACAGATTAAGTTGTAGAGTGACAGTGACAGGAGGTGTAGAGGAGCAGAGCTGTCAGGGACCCGGGTTGGAGCCTGGGATCCCCGTAACAGGCAGGCAGACAGTGGTGGCCGTCTGCAGGAGTACCAGTACAGCAACCGGCGGAGCCGTAGGGACCGGGCCTGGGTTGAAGCCCGCCGGTCCTGAACTGGGGAGTCAACCGTGTACCGGAGCACCAGAAACCGGGTACTCAGACCCCGTCCTAGCTTAGAAGCCACTGAGTTTAGGCAAATTGACTGATTGCTGGCTGGACCTCACAGGTTCATTTACACCCAAAGTCCCAAAAGAAGGCAAAAGCCCACCAATACTGGGTGAGTGCAACCGCCAAGGGCCAAACACCCGACGGGCCAGCGTCTGCGGGCAACCGAGGGCTCCTCCGACAGCTCAACGCCGGGGAGCGGGCTACCACTGTCCAGGCAGAGGAGCCGAAAAACCACAACAAGAGGTGCAAGGGAAAGGGGCCACCATCAGCCTCACAGGGGACATCAGTAGCCGGCTGCGGGACCCGACCATACCCAAACTTTGGTTTACCAGTGACTCTGAGTGTGAATTAATCGTCAGTACACCAGTGCCATCCGGGCATGACCCTGCACCCCGACAACAACATCAGCGCTCCAGTCCCCTCCCCACCGGGCCCCGGGACACACCGCCCCTACCCACGGAGGGGATAACAGCTAGGCTGCGGCTGCAACACCGATCCCGGACGAGCTCGCCTTCACTCCAGCCGCAGCAGTGGTGCATCCCGTCACCACGACCCGTGGGTGGCGTCACGACTAGAGATGAGCGAACCGGCCGTGGTTCGGCTCGAGTTCGGCTCGTCGAACGGAGGTCCCGTTCGAGTTCGGTTTGTCGAACGTTCGACGAACCGAACTCTAACCGCATAGGAAACAATGGCAGGCAATCACAAACACAGAAAAACACCTAGAAAACACCCTCAAAGGTGTCCAAAAGGTGACAAACAACTCACAACACAACACAAACACATGGGAAAGTGACAAGGACATACACTCATGCGAAAACAAAAGAGCTGGACAAGGAAAAAGAGGAGGAGACACAGATATAGGCATGGCACGCCCTTCTAAAATCATGTAAAACACCACAAGGTGACTCTAAGCGGAGTTCTCCCTTTTTTCCAAAAATTGGGCCCCACACACACCCACCCCTTCAGTGGCAGCACTTGTGCCCCAGTTGTACACTTCACAGCTAGATTTGGATCAAGCACATTCAAAAATACGCCATACTTAACCGTCCCCAGGAGGACACCGGGGTAGGTAGCTAAGTCTTTGCTGAACCATGACTTGTTCATCTTGGCTCCTTTTAAAAAACACAGCAAGCAAAGGTTACTCCAAGCGGAGTCTCCATTTTTTTCCAAAAATTGGGCCCCACACACACCCACCCATTCAGTGGCAGCACTTGTGCCCCAGTGGTACATTTCACAGCTAGATTTGCATCAAGCACATTCAAAAAAACGCCATTCTTAACCGTCCCCAGGATGACACCGGGGTAGGTAGCTAAGTCTTTGCTGAACCATGACTTGTTCATCTTGGCTCCTTTTAAAAAACACAGCAAGCAAGGGTTAGTCCAAGTGGAGTCTCCCTTTTTTCCAAAAATTGGGCCACACAGGCACTCACCCCTTCAGTGGCAGCACTTGTGCCCCAGTTGTACACTTCACAGCTAGATTTGCATCAAGCACATTCAAAAATATGCCATTCTTAACTGTCCCGAGGAGGACACTGGGGTAGGTAGCTAAGTCTTTGCTGAACCATGACTTGTTCATCTTGGCTCCTTTTAAAAAACAAGGCAAGCAAGGGTTACTCCAAGCGGAGTATCCCTTTTTTTCAAAAAATTGGGCCACACAGACACCCCATCAGTGGCAGCAGTTGTGCCCTAGTTGCAAACAGGATGTTTTGATTTGCATCAAGCACATTCCAAATCCACAAGCATTTACTCTCCCCAGGATGACACAGGGGTAGTAAATTCCTTGTGGATCCATGACTTCTTCATTTTGATGAACGTTAGTCTGACCACATTGTCACTGGACAGACGCGTGCGCTTATCTGTCAGCACACACCCAGCAGCACTGAAGACACGTTCAGAGACAACGCTGGCAGCTGGACACGACAAAATCTCCAAGGCGTAAGTGGAGAGCTCTGGCCATTTTTCTAGATTTGAAGCCCAAAATGAGCAAGGCTCCATTTGCAAAGTCATGGCATCAATGTTCATTTGGAGATACTCCTGTATCATCCTCTCCAGCCGTTGACTATGTGTCATACTTGTTGTCTCTGGTGGCCTTGCAAAGGACGGTCTAAAAAAATTATGAAAAGATTCCATAAAATTGCTGTTACCAGCACCAGATACGGTGCTGCTGGTATGGGTAGACTGTTGAAGATGACGAGACCGTCCCATGTTTGTCAAGTTACAACTGGGAGATTCACTCCCTGCACCTGCACGGTTGTTTGGTGGAAAAGCCGAGCTAAGATCGAGTAACAGCTTCTGATGATACTCCTGCATACGTGCGTCCCTTTCTATGGATGGAATTATGTCACAAAATTTGGACTTGTACCGGGGATCTAATAGTGTGGCAAGCCAGTAGTCATCATCACTTCTAATTTTGACAATACGAGGGTCATGTTGGAGGTAGTGCAGCAAGAAGGCGCTCATGTGTCTTGCGCAGCCATGCGGACCAAGTCCACGCTGTGTTTGTGGCATAGAGGTGCTACCCGTTCTTTCTTCCTCTGACATCTCCCCCCAACCTCTTTCAACTGAAATTTGACCAAGGTCTCCCTCATCCGCTGAGTCTTCCATGTCCATGGACAGTTCGTCCTCCATTTCTTCATGTTCTCCTGCACCTTCCTCAACATTTCGCCTGCTACCATGCGCCCTTGTTGATCCCTGTCCCCCATGGTCCCATGCCTGCCGCGTTGGTGATGATGAACGTCTGGACCTTGGTGATGTTGTTGTGTCTTGCGCATATGAATCCTCCTGTAGTTCCTCCCCTTCCTGTTGTCCCACCCCCTGACTCCGAATAGTGTTTAGCGTGTGCTCCAGCATGTAAATGACTGGAATTGTCATGCTGATAATGGCATTGTCAGCGCTAAACATATTCGTCGCCATGTCGAAACTGTGCAGAAGGGTGCATAGGTCCTTGATCTGAGACCACTCCATCAGGGTGATCTGCCCCCACCTCTGCATCTCGTTGGCCCAGGCTATACGTCATGAGATATTGCACCAGGGCTCGGCGGTGCTGCCACAGTCGCTGTAACATGTAAAGAGTCGAATTCATTTCAGGCGATGAACCGGCAGGCCGAAATACTTCTGGAGCGATGCAAGTCGCTCAGCTGCGGCGGTTGAACGGCGGAAGTGAGCAGACAGTTTTCGTGCCCTGGTCAGAAGGCCATCTAGGCCGGGATAGTGTGTTAAAAATTGCTGGACAACAAGGTTCAACACGTGAGCCATACAAGGCACGTGTGTCACCTTGCCCAGGCGAAGGGCCGCACCCAGGTTTGCAGCATTGTCGCACACGGCCTTACCAGGCTGCAGATTGAGTGTAGACAACCATTTATTAAACTCAGTCTCCAGAGCTGCCCACAACTCAGCCGCTGTGTGACTCCTATTTCCAAGGCATGTCAAGCTAAAGACCGCCTGATGCCGTTGCGCTCTGCTGCCAGCATAGTAATGAGGGGTGCGTGATTCCTTCTGCGCAGTGCGAACGCTGGTGGCCTGACCAGGCAGGCTTGGGGCGGAGGTGGAGGACCCAGATGAGGTGGAGGAGGCAGAAGCAGTGGTGGAACTTGGACAGACAGAGGATTGACACACAAGTCGTGGGGACGGCAAGACTTGTGCAGCAGACCCTTCACCATCTATCACCATAGTTACCCAGTGCCCAGTCAGCGACATGTAACGTCCCTGTCCATGCTTACTGGTCCAAGTATCGGTGGTGAAATGCACCCATTCACACACAGAGTTTCTCAAGGAAGCGGTGATGTTGTGTGCGACATGCTGGTGTAGCGCGGGCACACCTTTCTTAGAGAAGTAGTGGCGACTGGGCATCTGGTACTGGGGCACAGCGACAGACATAAGGTCTTGAAAATCTTGTGTGTCCACCAGGCGGAAGGCAGCATTTCGGTAGCCAAGAGCATACAGAGGGATAAAGTCAACCTCTTAGCTTTGGCATGGGTCGCAAGAAATGGCCTTTTATTTGTCCACATCTGAGGGACAGAGATCTGGCTGCTGTGTGTAGACGGTGTTGAGTAGGGTGTCCCTGGAAAATGCAGCTTTGTGAGGAAAGTGCAGGCGTAGACATGATGTCGCCTTCATCAAACGTTGGTGCTATCGATGTCTGAGAGAGCTGTACACACGTACTTGTTTCCCCTTCCAAACCAACTGACGACCTACCAAGCAAACTGCCTGTTGCGGTTACAGTGGTGGAAGTTGTGCGTGGAAAACCAGGTGTGACAGCTATCCCCACAGTCCTAGAAGATGAAGAGCGCGCGGATGCACTAGAAGGGGCAGGCGGTGGATGGTTCGCTCCACTAGGCCGCATTGCAGCACGGTGAGCTTCCCACCGGGACATATGATATTTATTCATGTGACGATTCATGGAAGAAGTTGTCAAACTGCTGAGGTTTTGCCCTCTACTAACAGAATCATGACAAGTTTTACAGATCACATAATTTGGGCGATCTTTTGCTATGTAAAAAAAGGACCAGGCTAGGCAAGGCTTAGAGGGCATGCGACCTGCTGATCCACCCCGACTAGTGCTCAGAGGCACAGTGGTGGCTGAGGATGCAGTTGTAGACGTGCTACCAGTACTCCTACTCTGTCCAGGAAGGCGCAAGGTACCTTCGTCGTCAGTTGCATCCTCCTCCACCGTCTCTGTTGACCTCCTCGAGGGCCTGACTGTGGGTTGACAGTAGGTGGGATCTAGAACTTCCTCATCAATTGTTGTGTTTGCACTCCCCTCACCCTAAGACCGAGCCTCTTCTTGCCCTGACCGAATATTTAAGTTGTCATCCCAATCTGGTATCTGCGTCTCATCGTCATCAGTATGTTCCTCATTGTCTATAACAACAGGTGTTACAGCTTGTGAAAAAGGGTCAACATTATGCTAGAAACTTGGTCCTCACAGCCTGAATCAGAGTCACAAAGGTTCTGGGCATCACTGCAGACCATTTCCTGGTCTGTACTCACTGTAGCTTGGGAGCAGACCTCTGATTCCCAGGCTATAGTGTGACTGAACAGCTCTGCAGACTCAGCCATCTCAGTTCCACTATACTGTGAAGGGCAGATGGAGACTTCAGAGCTGGAAGAATGCAAGTGTGATTGGGCTGACAACTCAGAGGACTGGTGTTTTTTGGATGCGGTAGTTGAGGTGGCGGAGAGGGCACTTGTTGGACCACTTGAGATCCATTCAAGCATTTTCCTTTTTTGGCCATCATCTACCTTTGTTCCAGTTGTTCGTGTCCGTAAAAAAGGGAGCACATCGGATTGTCCACGGTAAGTAGTAGACATCTTACTTTTGCTGGAAGATGGTCTATCTTCAGCAGATGTTAATGGAGCTTTGCCACCTTCCCCACGGACAAACCCTTTTTTTCCTTTTCCAACACGCCTCTTCCCCTTTCCACCAGCATCTGTCATTTTGCCACTCATTTTGATTGCGACAAGATTGTGCACTTAAAATGTGGTAGTAAAAATTGAGAGGTGGTGTAGATTGCAGCGGTGGTCTAGCTTTATTAACAGCAGAATAAACAACAATAATTATCCCTGACAATGCAACTACGGCCCTTAAACTGGCAGCAGTGTTTGCTAGTATAATGGCTTAGTAACAATGAGTTTGAGTGTGCAATGCAGGCAGACGTGCTGCAAATATCTTTGCACTACTGGGACTATACAGAAGTCCAACAGCCACTTTTAGGATGCCACTAAGTTCACTCAGTGTTTGCTAGTATAATGGCTTAGTAACAATGAGTTTAAGTGTGCAAAGGGCAGGAGGGTACAGTGGCAGGGTTGTGGGTCTCTGGGTAGAGGAAAGGAAGCCTCCCTTTCTATCCCTCCTAATGGGGAAATGCAGCGAGGAAATCCCTGACCTTAGCTACACAGACGCTGTCATCTTGTGTAGCTGTTAAACTCTGTTTTCACGGACCTGTCACCCATGGCTCTGACCCTGCCGGGATTAGCCCTTAAAAGGACTGATAGAAACTTCTATCCCTATTCTGTACAGCGCTGTGTATGGAGCGTACACAGCAGTATCGGAGATAGGAGCTGCGCCAGTGATGACTGACACCAAGGACGCAGAAGGCAGATAATGGCGTGCTGGAGGAAAATGTCCGTTTTTATAATGCAGGGACATGTGACATGGACATCCTATCACACATGCCGTTGCTTCTCTGGCTAAAAGTCCACTTAGCTGTGTGTGTGTCTGGGATTGGCTGACATGCTGGCCCGCCCCACTACACGCGCGCGCTTAGGGAAGGAAGACAAGGAAAAAAAAAAAAAAATGGTGATCGCCATTATCCATACAGCAGTGATCTGAATGCGCTGTTCCCGCACACTATACACTGAAATTTCATAATAGTGTTAGTCACAGAGTGACTTACACTATTACAGCGGAAAGCCAGCTAGTAATTAGCTTGTCTTTTTGCTGCTAGAACCGTTCTCGAACGTATCTAGAACTATCGAGCTTTAGCAAAAAGCTCGACTTCTAGTTCTATCTAGAACAGCCCCCAAAATCACTCGAGCCGCGAGCTGGAGAACCTCGAACCGCGCTCAACTCTAGTCACGACCCGTTAGACGACCGCGCGGCCCTCCCTGGCTGCGCGCCTCATCCCACCTCACCACCACCCCACTGCCTCCACTTAACAGAGCGACGTGGCCCCCGGTCCGGAGGCGCTCGTGCCACTGACAACCCGAGCCCGGACCTCGAGCAGCTCGGCCCGAGCAGCGGAGAAGCGGCCGGGCCCCTCTCAGGGCGGTACACAGATTAACACCAATAACTGGCAAGTATCTTAAAATGTTCCTAATTGTGATCGATGTCTTTTCCAGTTATCTCATTTACATCGTTATTATTTGCTTTACAATAAATTCAAATTATGAAATACACGGAAAATGCTGCGAGTTTCCTCATGTTAGGATATAATCACATAGGACGACACAATGACCGCAACATTTAGGAAATTGTGTGTTGTTCTCTTATTTTGATCTCCAGTGTATGATTAAGCTGGATGGTGCACCAATGATCTGCATGCACTATAGCTGTTCTGTAGACTGCAGGTCACTTTCTGCCTGTGGTCTACAAAGCGGCAGGATAATGCAGGGGTTGAGGCGCTGGCGCATACACAGGACGTCAGAATCTCAGTGCAGGGATGTCATCACGCCATGCCAGCACTCTTGACATCTTGTGTGTGTGTGTTGGCAATGTAACGGGGTAAGGTGGCGCCTCAGGGGGTGTAGTCGTGGTCTCCTGCCCTAAGGGCGACAGGCTGACCCCCGGCCTGACTGTCACTAGTAAAGCAGTGATATCCCCCCCTGATAGCTGCACTCCAACCCGGGTTTAGTCAAGCCCTATCTCAGGGGTTTTTCAGACTATGGGGCGGCTCCAGTACACACTACCGGCTCCGGACAAGTCCCGACTTTTCCACCCTTCCTCAAAGGTTTATTGTTTTCTCGCTACGGGCGTTCCCATCTTCCGAAGGTCCCTTCTACAGGCGTTCCTGCTGACCTCCACTTCTCTGCCAAAGCACCCACTCCCACACTCTGCCCCGTCACCTCAGACTGAGCTCCGGCCCTGCATTCAGAGCCCATCCCCCAACTAGGCTACACTACTCCTCCCTCCATGCCACTGTTACCAGGGGAACCACCTACTCTCTACTGACACCTAGCGGGGAATCTGTTTACTACCTAACACAGCAGATAACATTTTATCATTACTGTTATACATTTAACACACATTCACCACCGCACCGTGTGGCGTCTTCAGGGGGGATTCTCTTTTACTGCTCGGGGGTCCGACTACCCCCTTACAGCAAAACTTTTGTCTTGCCAAAATCTGACCTTTCTGTGTTCATTAAATGATCAATATTTCAGCTTTGCTGCAACTTCATTTTCATAACCTAAACCAAATTTGGGAGGGTTTCAGCTTTCAAAAGAGTAATTTATGAAACCAATGGATGAATTTAAAGTCAGGTTACAAGCTTTAATTTACATAACATGGATAAGCGACAGAACTTCTGTCAGGGACTGTAGATTGTCATCTTCAATGGAGGCCACAATACAATGATCATACAATGTTGGGCCAATTGTGGGGGCCAATATACAGTGTGTGATATAATTCAAGGGCGAGTAGATAGTTTGAGTGCTCCTGTGGGGCCCATCATTCTGTATATAAGATAACTGTGGCTCATCAAAGTGAACAGTATTTGTGTAGCGCACCACAGGGCAGGTGTATTAACCTACTCGTTGCCGGACCAGGGGTACAGATCCTCTGCGTCGCCACTGGGTAGCTTGGCCCGGTTTCGTTGCCCCGAGGCGTACAGGAGGGAGGATAGTAGGGTAGCAGAGAGGATGGAGGTGGCAGTTGGAGGTTTAGGAAAGTCTTTTAAGGTGATCGTGATGCCACCTGTGGTACGTGGCCAGGGATGGGGGCCACTGGGATGGTGTTCCTCCCCACAGGCAGAGCAGGATTACCCTGGTGGAGGATGGCGGAGGACACCGGTTGAAGCAGAGTCAGAGGCAGGGGCTGCGGTTCCAAGTGTTTTTACTCACAGGTCACCATGAGATAGTGAAGAGGAAAAAGAGGAGTTAAAAAAGGGGGACAAAAAAAAAGATTTTTCAGCAAAATAGGTAGTATTCCCCTCTCCACTCACTTATCCTGCTATACCTGCAGCACGCCATCCAGTCATCAAGGTCTCTTCACATTCCCTTCACCTGTGGAGCATATTCTCTTCACTTCAGGCTCGGACTTCTGCCTTGACAAGTCCTCAGAGGTTATGTCTGCCAGCCGATTGACAACCCAAAGCTCATGTGATTGATGTCCAAGGCCTAGTAAAGTTGACAGCCTCAGTTTGGAATAAAGAGGCCAAAGAGAATACATGAAACTAGGGAAGGGGAAAATAAGAGATGCCAAGAACTGACTGACAGGCTACGGGGCAGCCGGATAGATGTACGGTGAAGTATTATTTTCATCCTCTTTTATACTCGAATGTCTGGAGAAACCACAAAGTATAATAAGAAACATTCAATTTGCAGAAAATAACCCCTGTTGAATCAAAATGATTTGTTGAATTACAATCCCGGCACATCTGCTTATCTCTAATTTATGCCAGTTGCCTTTATATCTACCTTTGATGATCTTACCATTTTTCCTATCCAACAGGAAAAGACCATCAAAAGGTTAAAAATGTAAAAATGAAAAACCTTATGTGCCTTTTCGGCCCCTCCTCTCCTCACCATCAGCCATTTACCGTATTTTTCGCTTTATAAGACGCACCTGATTATAAGACGCACCCCCAAATTTGGTGAAGGAAAAGAGAATTATTTTTTTTAATGTTAAATGGGGTCCATCTTATAATGCCAGTGTCCGTCTAACAAATCATATAGGGTATATGTCCCTCATAGCCCCCCATCCTAAAATTAGCCCCCCTTAATCTGGATATGGCCCCCTTATATTGAATATAGCCCCCTTGTGCTGGGACACGCCCCCTGTGCTGCCCATTGCCCCTATAGATGGCACACCTCCCCTGTGTTTGATATGGCCCCCATACTGCTGCCCATGGCCACTATAGATGGCACATCTCCCCTGTGTTTGATATGGCCCCCATACTGCTGCCCATGGTCACTACAGATGGCACACCTCCCCTGTGTTTGATATGGCCCCCCATACTCCTGCCCATGGCCACTATAGATGGCACACCTCCCCTGTTAGATATGGCCCCCATACTGCTGCCCATGGCCACTATAGATGGCACATCTCCCCTGTGTTTGATATGGCCCCCCATACTGCTGCCCATGACCACTATAGATGGCACACCTCCCCTGTTAGATATGGCCCCCATACTGCTGCTCATGGCCACTATAGATGGCACATCTCCCCTGTGTTCGATATGGCCCCCATACTGCTGCCCATGGCCACTATAGATGGCACACCTCCCCTGTGTTAGATATGCCCCCCATGCTGCTGACCATA
Organism: Anomaloglossus baeobatrachus; assembly: GCF_048569485.1. Classification (NCBI taxonomy): domain Eukaryota; kingdom Metazoa; phylum Chordata; class Amphibia; order Anura; family Aromobatidae; genus Anomaloglossus; species Anomaloglossus baeobatrachus. The sequence continues at coordinate 687,503,275 of NC_134355.1, read as the reverse complement.
ATAAAATAAAACACTCTTTCCTTACCTTCTCAGCGCTGTCCCTCCTCGCAGTTGAGCTCCGACTTCCTCCACTTCCTGGTTCTTGCTGCCGGTCATGTGATCGGTACGGCAGAGAGATATCATCTCTGCGTGCCTGATCACAGACAACAGCAGCAGGAGACCGGGAGATCAGCGCTGGAGGTAAGTAAAGCTTTTTTATTTTACTATGGGCAGCAGCATGAGGGCCATATCTAACACAGGGGGGATCATGTGCGATCAAAGGAGGGCGCAGGCAGATATAATATGCCCCACTGCCCCAGCCCATCAGCGCGATGCGATTTCAGCACCACGCTGATGGACAGCGGCTGTGCATATTATATGAGCGGGAGCAGGAGATCTAAGTCTGCCGCCTGCAGCTTCACCAGCCCCCAGCACCGCTCCAGAGTGGACCTTGCAGTATATATATATATATATATATATATATATATATATATATATATATATATATATATATATATATATATATATACACACCACCACCCCCGTATATTCGGTTTATAAGACGCAACCCCTACTTTCCCTACTTTTTTGGGGGAACAAAAGTGTGTCTTATAAAGCGAAAAATACGGTAGTTCTTGCTCCAATCTTTGTTTCCCCACCGCTCTTTCAGATCTGATGGAGCTTGGGATAGTTCTGGCCTAGCCAGTCTCCAGACCTGAACCCAATATAATATCTTTGGAGAGAACTGATCTCAATTTGGTTCAGTGACAGCCCAAAAACCTGAAAGATCTGGAAGCAATGTGTATGGAGGAGTGACCTGAAAGATCTGGAGAAGATCTGTATGGAGGAGTGACCTGAAAGATCTGGAGAAGATCTGTATGGAGAAGTGACCTAAAAGATCTGTATGGAGGAGTGACCTGAAAGATCTGGGGAAGATCTGTATGGAGAAGTGACATGGAAGATCTGGAGATCTGTATGAAGAAGTGACATTAAAGATCTCTAGAAAATGTGTATGGAGGAGTGACCTGAAAGATCTGGAGAAGATCTGTATGGAGAAGTGACCTGGAAGATCTGGAGAAGATCTGTATGGTGGAGTGACTTGAAAGATTTGGAGAAGATCTGTATGGAGGAGTAGTCTGAAAGATCTGGAGAAGATCTCTATGGAGGAGTGACCTGAAAGATCTGGAGAAGATCTGTACGAAGGAGTGACCTAAAAGATCAGGAGAAGAGCTGTAGTATAAGAAGGGGTGACCTGAAATATCTGGAGAAGATCTGTATGGAGGAGTGACCTTAAAGATCCGGAGAAGATCTGTATGGAGGAGTGATTTGAAAGATCTGGAGAAGATCTGTATGGAGGAGTAGTCTGAAAGATCTGGAGAAGATTTGTATGGAGAAGTCACCTGAAAGATTCGGAGAAGATCTGTATAGAGGAGTAGTCTGAAAGATCTGGAGAAGATTTGTATGGAGAAGTCACCTCAAAGATCTGGAGAAGATCAGAATAGAGGTGTGACCTAAAAGATCTGGAGAAGAGTGGGACAAAACCCTTGCTGCAGTGTGTGCAAACCTGGTCAAGAACCACCGGAAACATCTGATCTCTGTAGCTGCAAACAAAGGTTTCTACCAAATATAAAGTTCTGTTTTTCTATTGTATCAAATATTTATTTCATGTAATAAAATGCAAATTATTTAACAATCATACAATACGATTTTCTGGATTTTTTTTATTCTGCCTGTCACAGATGAAGTTACCTACGGTAAAGATTACAGCCCGCTCCATCCTTTGTACGTGCTAAAACTTGCAAAATTTCATCAAATACCTATTTTCTCCACTATGTATTTTTTTAAGAAATGCATCCGGGAAAGAGAGGTTTTCTTAAATGAAAAACCTTTATAAGGGGTTAACAATAATTGGCGAATTGGGCTGAATAACATATGAATAATGGAGAACTGGAAACTTATAAAGTTCCGTAAGAAAATCAAAAGTTTTTTTTTACTCCAAAAAACTCTTGTTACTACTTTTGCTTTTTTACTAAGAAAACTTTTGTGACGTCTTTGTTTTTCAGGCTGTAAATAAGAGGATTTACCATGGGAATTATGATACCATAAAAAACAGAAATATATTTTCCAAAGTTTGGGGAGTATTTTGATGAAGGTCCACAATACATGATCAGTGCTGTCCCGTAGAACAAGACCACCACTGTGACATGGGAGCTACATGTAGAGAAGGCCTTCGACCTCCCGGTAGAACGGATTTTTAACACCGACACTAAAATACAAGCGTATGACAGTAAAATAAATATCAAGGGGAAAAGAAGAGAGAAAAAGCTAATGGTACTGATCACAATCTCATTGTTCTTCGTGCTGTCACAGGACATCTTTATCACCACCAGGACCTCACACACAAAATGGTTCAGTTGGTTTGGATTACAAACCCTCATCGGCATTAATAACGATGGAAACACAGACATCATAAAACTGGACAGCCAGACAAAGGAAATGAGTCGATAACAAATGCTCCATCTCATGATGGCGGGATAGTGGAGAGGTTTACAAATGGAGACATATCGGTCGTACGCCATCAAGACGAGTAGTAGACATTCGGTGTCTCCTAGAAAGAGTCCAACATACAGTTCAATGCCGCAAACCAAAAGAGATGTCCTTCCACAAGAAAACAGGAGGTCCACAAGTAATTTTAGAACCGTTGATGAAGAATAAAAAAAGTCTATAAAAGCCAAATTACAAAGGAAACAGTACATGGGGGTGTGTAAGTGAGCACAGAAGATGATGGCACAAACCATGAAGCCATTGCCAAATAGAGTTACCATGTAGATGATGGAAAATAAACAGAAAAGGACAATGTTTATCTTGTAATTTTTGGAAAATCCCAGGAGAATTACCTCAGTTGCAAATGTCCTGTTCATCTGAAGATCCATTCGATTAGTCAAACCGGCACAAATGGACCTTCTTCAGCCTCATCTGAACTCAAGTTTAATTTTCCTTAATTCCTGTTGTGTTCTATGTTCCGATATTTGGTTACAAATCTTTGCTGTGTCCTGACTTTGGCAATCTCACTTTTTTGGATCTTTACCAGGTTTCTTCTCTGATGGACTTCCCGTTATTGATCTTGTCTCCAATTATACTTTAGCTCTATTTCTTCGTTATCATTGATGCTTTCCTTCTGTTGACCCTTGTTGACACAATAACTTTCACTTCTTCATATTTTGCTATATCTTTCCTTGCTTTACATCTAGCTGTTTCGACTATTTTGAGTGTTTAAGGACTTAACCAGGAAAGTTCAAAAGCTCCATCGTCACCGAAAATGTAAAGAATGGTAGAAAACCCAATTTGGCCAAATAAGCTGCAGTTTCCAAGTCTGTTGAGTAACGTAACATTAAGAGAGAAGATCTAGTCTTCAGAGAACGCAGACAAGGTCCTCAAAATTCTTGAAATATGCAGAATTATGTGAAAATTATATTTATGACTGATAATGATAGATCAAGCAATAAAGATTTGGTGGACTAGACCGTGATAATACTGATTTCGACATGAAATACAGCGAAGAACAGACAAGAAGACTCTTGACAATCCTCAAAAAAACCAAAACAGTAAAATCTTAACACTAAAGTGTTTTTTTTCTGGTTGTATTATCAGAAGATACAGCTAATGACAAAAAATATACAACATGTACAAAAAAAATCAGTGCAAGAACAAGGAACAGGAAGAGGAAGAGGAAGATGATCAGCTAAAAGATGAATGGAGACAACCATGAAATGTAATCCTGGATCTGAGAACATGAAGGACACAATAGAGTGGTATGACCCTATGGAAAAACTTCTCAATAAGTTCTAGACTACACAATACACCGAAGACCATGATGAACCATGAGGCGAATAAGAAGAGGCTTGTAGGGTCACTGATCCAAGAGAAGACCATGAGCTTTGGAAAAGTTCACTTGGGCATCATATCTTTACACATCACGTATCTATCTATCTATCTATCTATCTATCTATCTGCATACACACATACACATATAAGCATGTTTTTGCTGTGATTTTCATGTATGTATGATGCAGTATTATACAACCCCTGGCAAAAAATTCTGGCCTCCTCTGACCATTTTCTTCAACTTCCACCAAAGACTTTCAATTGGATTGAGATCCGGACTATTTGCAGGCCATGTCATTGACCTTATGGGTCTTCTTTTAAGGAATGTTTTCACAGTTTTTTCTCTATGGCTGGATGCATTATCGTCTTGATAAATGATTTCATCATCCCCAAACATCCTTTCATTTGATGGGATAAGAAAAGTGTCCTAAATTTCAATGTAAACTTGGTAATTTATTGAAGATGTAATGACAGCCATCTCCCCAGTGCCTTTACCTGACATGCAGCCCCATATCATCAATGACTGTGGAAATTTACATGTTCTCTTCAAGCAGTTATCTTTTTATAGTTTAGCTTTTCTGTATGTAAATCCTATTTCCTTTAGGCGGTTTCTTACAGTTCAGTCAAAGACATTGACTTCAGTTTCCTCCCATTCATTCCTCATTTGTTTTGTTGTGCATTTCCTGTTTTGGAGACATATCGCTTTAAGTTTCCTGTCTTGATGCTTTGATGTCTTCCTTGTTCTACCAGTATGTTTGCCTTTAACAACCTTCCCATGTTGTTTGTATTTGGTCCAGATTTTAGACACAGCTGACTGTGAACAACCAACATCTTTTGTAACATTGTATGATGATTTATCCTCTTATCAGTTTGATAATGCTCTACTTTATTTCAATTGACATCTCTCGTGTTGGAGCAATGATTCATGTCAGTCCACTTGGTCCAGCAGCTCTCCAAGGTGTGATCACTGCTTTTTAGATGTAGACTAACAAGCAGATCTTATTTGATGCAGGTGTTAGTTTTGGGAATGAAAATTTACAGGGTGATTCCATTATTTTTTCCTCATAATTGAGTGATTCCATAATTTTTCCCCCTGTTTGGTCTTGAAAAGTAACCGTTACTGGCTGCACATTATGTTTTCATGATTTTTTTTAGTGTTTCTTAAAGCCAGAAAGTTGCCATCTGAAATGACTTTAGTTTTGTGCCGTCTGTGATCTGCTTTTTTTTTTTAAACAAAAGTAAACAACTGAATGAACATCCTCAGAGCCCGGGGAGGCCAAAGTTTTTGCCAGGGTTTGTACAACAGATATTCTCATAGCAGCATTTGGCGATGGCATAGGAGGTATTTTACTCTGCCTTGTGGAATTTGTTTGCCGCCTCTACAAAATTTCTCCACTGTGTAATTTGTTTGGTGACCTTTGAGAGGTGTTTTGTTGTGCAATCTGGTATTTCCATAGGTTAAATTACTATGTATTTTATATTTTTTTTCTTGTGTTACTGAAGTGTTGCTATAATCTGTTTTGTGGAGTATGTTTGCTCTATTGCTATTTTATGTTGCGCTTTGGTATTAAACATTGTTGGTGAAGTATTTTGTGCTGCAATGTTGTGTTTGCCACTTCCAGGGAGGTATAGCATTTTGTGCTGCAAGGTGGTATCTGTTTTTGCTAATGAGGAGATATTTTGGACTGCAATGTAACACAACTTGTTTAAAGTGATGAGCGGGCACTACCATGCTCGGGTGCTCAGTACTGGTAACTAGTGATGAGCGGGCACTACCATGCTCAGGTGCTCTGTACTGGTAACTAGTGATGAGCGGGCACTACCATGCTCAGGTGCTCTGTACTGGTAACTAGTGATGAGCGGGCACTACCATGCTCGGGTGCTCAGTACTGGTAACTAGTGATGAGCGGGCACTACCATGCTCGGGTGCTCAGTACAGGTAACTAGTGATGAGCGGGCACTACCATGCTCAGGTGCTCTGTACTGGTAACTAGTGATGAGCGGGCACTACCATCCTCAGGTGCTCAGTACTGGTAACTAGTGATGAGCGGGCACTACCATGCTCGGGTGCTCAGTACTGGTAACTAGTGATGAGCGGGCACTACCATGCTCAGGTGCTCAGTACTGGTAACTAGTGATGAGCGGGCACTACCATGCTCGGGTGCTCAGTACTGGTAACTAGTGATGAGTGGGCACTACCATCCTCGGGTGCTCAGTACTGGTAACTAGTGATGAGCGGGCACTACCATGCTCGGGTGCTCAGTACTGGTAACTAGTGATGAGTGGGCACTACCATCCTCGGGTGCTCAGTACTGGTAACTAGTGATCAGCGGGCACTACCATGCTCGGGTGCTCGGTACTGGTAACTAGTGATGAGCGGGCACTACCATGCTCAGGTGCTCAGTACTGGTAACTAGTGATGAGCGGGCACTACCATCCTCAGGTGCTCAGTACTCGTAACTAGTGATGAGCGGGCACTACCATGCTCAGGTGCTCAGTACTGATAACTAGTGATGAGCGGGCACTACCATGCTCGGGTGCTCAGTACTGGTAACTAGTGATGAGCGGGCACTACCATGCTCGGGTGCTCAGTACTGGTAACTAGTGATGAGCGGGCACTACCATGCTCAGGTGCTCGGTACTCGTAACTAGTGATGAGCGGGCACTACCATGCTCGGGTGCTCAGTACTGGTAACTAGTGATGAGCGGGCACTACCATGCTCGGGTGCTCAGTACTGGTAACTAGTGATGAGCGGGCACTACCATGCTCGGGTGCTCAGTACTGGTAACTAGTGATGAGTGGGCACTACCATGCTCAGGTGATCAGTACTGGTAACTAGTGATGAGCGGGCACTACCATGCTCGGATGCTCAGTACTGGTAACTAGTGATGAGCGGGCACTACCATGCTCAGGTGCTCAGTACTGGTAACTAGTGATGAGCGGGCACTACCATGCTCAGGTGCTCAGCACTGGTAACTAGTGATGAGCGGGCACTACCATGCTCGGATGCTCAGTACTGGTAACTAGTGATAAGCGGGCACTACCATGCTCAGGTGCTCGGTACTCGTAACTAGTGATGAGCGGGCACTACCATGCTCGGGTGCTCAGTACTGGTAACTAGTGATGAGCGGGCACTACCATGCTCGGGTGCTCAGTACTGGTAACTAGTGATGAGCGGGCACTACCATGCTCGGGTGCTCAGTACTGGTAACTAGTGATGAGCGGGCACTACCATGCTAAGGTGCTCAGTACTGGTAACTAGTGATGAGCGGGCACTACCATGCTCGGGTGCTCAGTACTGGTAACTAGTAATGAGGGGGCACTACCATGCTCAGGTGCTCTATACTGGTAACTAGTGATGAGCGGGCACTACCATGCTCGGGTGCTCAGTACTGGTAACTAGTGATGAGGGGGCACTACCATGCTCAGGTGCTCTATACTGGTAACTAGTGATGAGCGGGCACTACCATGCTCGGGTGCTCAGTACTGGTAACTAGTGATGAGGGGGCACTACCATGCTCTGGTGCTCAGCACTGGTAACTAGTGATGAGCGGGCACTACCATGCTCGGGTGCTCAGTACTGGTAACTAGTGATGAGGGGGCACTACCATGCTCTGGTGCTCAGCACTGGTAACTAGTGATGAGCGGGCACTACCATGCTCGGGTGCTCAGTACTGGTAACTAGTGATGAGCGGGCACTACCATGCTCAGGTGCTCTGTACTGGTAACTAGTGATGAGCGGGCACTACCATGCTCGGGTGCTCAGTACTGGTAACTAGTGATGAGCGGGCACTACCATGCTCGGGTGCTCAGTACTGGTAACTAGTGATGAGGGGGCACTACCATGCTCTGGTGCTCAGCACTGGTAACTAGTGATGAGTGGGCACTACCATGCTCGGGTGCTCATTACTGGTAACTAGTGATGAGCGGGCACTACCATCCTCAGGTGCTCAGTACTCGTAACTAGTGATGAGCGGGCACTACCATGCTCGGGTGCTCAGTACTAGTAACTAGTGATGAGCGGGCACTACCATGCTCAGGTGCTCAGTACTGGTAACTAGTGATGAGCGGGCACTACCATGCTCGGATGCTCAGTACTGGTAACTAGTGATGAGCGGGCACTACCATGCTCAGGTGCTCGGTACTCGTAACTAGTGATGAGCGGGCACTACCATGCTCAGGTGCTCAGTACTGGTAACTAGTGATGAGCGGGCACTACCATGCTCGGATGCTCAGTACTGGTAACTAGTGATGAGCGGGCACTACCATGCTCAGGTGCTCGGTACTCGTAACTAGTGATGAGCGGGCACTACCATGCTCGGGTGCTCAGTACTGGTAACTAGTGATGAGCGGGCACTACCATGCTTGGGTGCTCAGTACTGGTAACTAGTGATGAGCGGGCACTACCATGCTCGGGTGCTCTGTACTGGTAACTAGTGATGAGCGGGCACTACCATGCTCGGGTGCTCTGTACTGGTAACTAGTGATGAGCGGGCACTACCATGCTCGGGTGCTCATTACTGGTAATTAGTGATGAGCGGGCACTACCATCCTCAGGTGCTCAGTACTCGTAACTAGTGATGAGCGGGCACTACCATGCTCGGGTGCTCAGTACTGGTAACTAGTGATGAGCGGGCACTACCATGCTCGGGTGCTCAGTACTGGTAACTAGTGATGAGCGGGCACTACCATGCTCAGGTGCTCAGTACTGGTAACTAGTGATGAGCGGGCACTACCATGCTCGGATGCTCAGTACTGGTAACTAGTGATGAGCGGGCACTACCATGCTCAGGTGCTCGGTACTCGTAACTAGTGATGAGCGGGCACTACCATGCTCAGGTGCTCAGTACTGGTAACTAGTGATGAGCGGGCACTACCATGCTCGGGTGCTCAGTACTGGTAACTAGTGATGAGCGGGCACTACCATGCTCAGGTGCTCAGTACTAGTAACTAGTGATGAGCGGGCACTACCATGCTCAGGTGCTCAGTACTGGTAACTAGTGATGAGCGGGCACTACCATGCTCGGGTGCTCAGTACTGGTAACTAGTGATGAGCGGGCACTACCATGCTCGGGTGCTCAGTACTGGTAACTAGTGATGAGCGGGCACTACCATGCTCAGGTGCTCAGTACTGGTAACTAGTGATGAGCGGGCACTACCATGCTCGGGTGGTCAGTACTGGTAACTAGTGATGAGTGGGCTCTACCATGCTCGGGTGCTCAGTACTGGTAACTAGTGATGAGCGGGCACTACCATGCTCGGGTGCTCAGTACTGGTAACTAGTGATAAGTGGGCACTACCATGCTCGGGTGCTCAATACTGGTAACTAGTGATGAGCGGGCACTACCATGCTCAGGTGCTCGGTTCTCGTAACTAGTGATGAGCGGGCACTACCATGCTCGGGTGCTCAGTACTGGTAACTAGTGATGAGGGGGCACTACCATGCTCAGGTGCTCTGTACTGGTAACTAGTGATGAGCGGGTACTACCATGCTCGGGTGCTCAGTACTGGTAACTAGTGATGAGGGGGCACTACCATGCTCTGGTGCTCAGCACTGGTAACTAGTGATGAGTGGGCACTACCATGCTCGGGTGCTCAGTACTGGTAACTAGTGATGAGCGGGCACTACCATGCTCGGGTGCTCAGTACTGGTAACTAGTGATGAGCGGGCACTACCATGCTCGGGTGCTCAATACTGGTAACTAGTGATGAGCGGGCACTACCATGCTCAGGTGCTCGGTTCTCGTAACTAGTGATGAGCGGGCACTACCATGCTCGGGTGCTCAGTACTGGTAACTAGTGATGAGCAGGCACTACCATGCTCGGGTGCTCAATACTGGTAACTAGTGATGAGCGGGCACTACCATGCTCAGGTGCTCGGTTCTCGTAACTAGTGATGAGCGGGCACTACCATGCTCGGGTGCTCAGTACTGGTAACTAGTGATGAGGGGGCACTACCATGCTCAGGTGCTCTGTACTGGTAACTAGTGATGAGCGGGCACTACCATGCTCGGGTGCTCAGTACTGGTAACTAGTGATGAGGGGGCACTACCATGCTCTGGTGCTCAGCACTGGTAACTAGTGATGAGTGGGCACTACCATGCTCGGGTGCTCAGTACTGGTAACTAGTGATGAGCGGGCACTACCATGCTCGGGTGCTCAGTACTGGTAACTAGTGATGAGCGGGCACTACCATGCTCGGGTGCTCAGTACTGGTAACTAGTGATGAGCGGGCACTACCATGCTCGGGTGCTCAGTACTGGTAACTAGTGATGAGCGGGCACTACCATGCTCGGGTGCTCAGTACTGGTAACTAGTGATGAGCGGGCACTACCATGCTCAGGTGCTCTGTACTGGTAACTAGTGATGAGCGGGCACTACCATGCTCGGGTGCTCAGTACTGGTAACTAGTGATGAGGGGGCACTACCATGCTCTGGTGCTCAGCACTGGTAACTAGTGATGAGTGGGCACTACCATGCTCGGGTGCTCAGTACTGGTAACTAGTGATGAGCGGGCACTACCATGCTCGGGTGCTCAGCACTGGTAACTAGTGATGAGCGGGCACTACCATGCTCGGGTGGTCAGTACTGGTAACTAGTGATGAGCGGACACTACCATGCTCGGGTGCTCAGTACTGGTAACTAGTGATGAGCGGGCACTACCATGCTCAGGTGCTCAGTACTGGTAACTAGTGATGAGCGATCACTACCATGCTCGGGTGGTCAGTACTGGTAACTAGTGATGAGTGGGCACTACCATGCTCGGGTGCTCAGTACTGATAACTAGTGATGAGCGGGCACTACCATGCTCGGGTGGTCAGTACTTGTAACTAGTGATGAGTGGGCACTACCATGCTCGGGTGCTCAGTACTGGTAACTAGTGATGAGCGGACACTACCATGCTCGGGTGCTCAGTACTGGTAACTAGTGATGAGCGGGCACTACCATGCTCAGGTGCTCAGTACTGGTAACTAGTGATGAGCGATCACTACCATGCTCGGGTGCTCAGTACTGGTAACTAGTGATGAGCGGGCACTACCATGCTCGGGTGCTCTGTACTGGTAACTAGTGATGAGCGGGCACTACCATGCTCGGGTGCTCAGTACTGGTAACTAGTGATGAGCGGGCACTACCATGCTCAGGTGCTCAGTACTGGTAACTAGTGATGAGCGGGCACTACCATGCTCAGGTGCTCAGTACTGGTAACTAGTGATGAGCGGGCACTACCATGCTCGGGTGCTCAGTACTGGTAACTAGTGATGAGCGGGCACTACCATGCTCAGGTGCTCAGTACTGGTAACTAGTGATGAGCGGGCACTACCATGCTCGGGTGCTCAGTACTGGTAACTAGTGATGAGTGGGCACTACCATGCTCGGATGCTCTGTACTGGTAACTAGTGATGAGCGGGCACTACCATGCTCGGGTGCTCAGCACTGGTAACTAGTGATGAGCGGGCACTACCATGCTCGGGTGGTCAGTACTGGTAACTAGTGATGAGCGGACACTACCATGCTCGGGTGCTCAGTACTGGTAACTAGTGAGGAGTGGGCACTACCATGCTCGGGTGCTCTGTACTGGTAACTAGTGATGAGCGGGCACTACCATGCTCAGGTGCTCAGTACTGGTAACTAGTGATGAGCGGGCACTACCAAGCTCGGGTGCTCAGTACTGGTAACTAGTGATGAGCGGGCACTACCATGCTCGGGTGCTCAGTACTGGTAACTAGTGATGAGCGGGCACTACCATGCTCGGGTGCTCAGTACTGGTAACTAGTGATGAGTGGGCACTACCATGCTCGGGTGCTCAGTACTGGTAACTAGTGATGAGCGGGCACTACCATGCTCGGGTACTCTGTACTTGTAACTATTGATGAGCGGGCACTACCATGCTCGGGTACTCTGTACTTGTAACTAGTGATGAGCGGGCACTACCATGCTCGGGTGCTCAGTACTGGTAACTAGTGATGAGCGGGCACTACCATGCTCAGGTGCCCATTACTGGTAACTTGTGATGAGCGGGCACTACCATGCTCAGGTGCTCAGTACTGGTAACTAGTGATGAGCGGGCACTACCATGCTCGGGTGCTCAGTACTCGTAACTAGTGATGAGCGGGCACTACCATGCTCGGGTGCTCAGTACTCGTAACTAGTGATGAGCGGGCACTACCATGCTCGGGTGCTCTGTACTGGTAACTAGTGATGAGTGGGCACTACCATGCTCGGGTGCTCAGTACTGGTAACTAGTGATGAGTGGGCACTACCATGCTCAGGTGCTCAGTACTGGTAACTAGTGATGAGCGGACACTACCATGCTCAGGTGCCCATTACTGGTAACTTGTGATGAGCGGGCACTACCATGCTCAGGTGCTCAGTACTGGTAACTAGTGATGAGCGGGCACTACCATGCTCAGGTGCTCAGTACTGGTAACTAGTGATGAGCGGGCACTACCATGCTCGGGTGCTCAGTACTCGTAACTAGTGATGAGCGGGCACTACCATGCTCGGGTGCTCTGTACTGGTAACTAGTGATGAGTGGGCACTACCATGCTCGGGTGCTCAGTACTGGTAACTAGTGATGAGTGGGCACTACCATGCTCAGGTGCTCAGTACTGGTAACTAGTGATGAGCGGACACTACCATGCTCGGGTGCTCAGTACTGGTAACTAGTGATGAGCGGGCACTACCATGCTCGGGTGCTCAGTACTGGTATCTAGTGATGAGCGGGCACTACCATGCTCGGGTGCTCAGTACTGGTAACTAGTGATGAGCGAGCACTACCATGCTCGGGTGCTCAGTACTGGTAACTAGTGATGAGCGGGCACTACCATGCTCGGGTGCTTAGTACTGGTAACTAGTGATGAGCGGGCACTACCATGCTCGGGTGCTCAGTACTGGTAACTAGTGATGAGCGGGCACTACCATGCTCAGGTGCTCAGTACTGGTAACTAGTGATGAGCGGACACTACCATGCTCGGGTGCTCAGTACTGGTAACTAGTGATGAGCGGGCACTACCATGCTCGGGTGCTCAGTACTGGTATCTAGTGATGAGCGGGCACTACCATGCTCGGGTGCTCAGTACTGGTAACTAGTGATGAGCGGACACTACCATGCTTGGGTGCTCAGTACTGGTAACTAGTGATGAGCGGGCACTACCATGCTCGGGTGCTCTGTACTGGTAACTAGTGATGAGCGGACACTACCATGCTCGGGTGCTCAGTACTGGTAACTAGTGATGAGCGGGCACTACCATGCTCGGGTGCTCAGTACTGGTAACTGGTGATGAGCGAGCACTACCATGCTCGGGTGCTCAGTACTGGTAACTAGAGATGAGCGGGCACTACCATGCTCGGGTGCTCAGTACTGGTAACTAGTGATGAGCGAGCACTACCATGCTCGGGTGCTCAGTACTGGTAACTAGTGATGAGCGGGCACTACCATGCTCGGGTGCTCAGTACTGGTAACTAGTGATGAGCGGGCACTACCATGCTCGGGTGCTCAGTATTCGTAACTAGTGATGAGCGGGCACTACCATGCTCGGGTGCTCAGTACTAGTAACTAGTGATGAGCGGGCACTACCATGCTCGGGTGCTCTGTACTTGTAACTAGTGATGAGGGGGCACTACCATGCTCTGGTGCTCAGCACTGGTAACTAGTGATGAGCGGGCACTACCATGCTCGGGTGCTCAGTACTGGTAACTAGTGATGAGCGGGCACTACCATGCTCGGGTGCTCAGTACTGGTAACTAGTGATGAGCGGGCACTACCATGCTCGGGTGCTCAGTACTGGTAACTAGTGATGAGCGGGCACTACCATGCTCAGGTGCTCAGTACTGGTAACTAGTGATGAGCGGACACTACCATGCTCGGGTGCTCAGTACTGGTAACTAGTGATGAGCGGGCACTACCATGCTCGGGTGCTCAGTACTGGTATCTAGTGATGAGCGGGCACTACCATGCTCGGGTGCTCAGTACTGGTAACTAGTGATGAGCGGACACTACCATGCTTGGGTGCTCAGTACTGGTAACTAGTGATGAGCGGGCACTACCATGCTCGGGTGCTCAGTACTGGTAACTAGTGATGAGCGGACACTACCATGCTTGGGTGCTCAGTACTGGTAACTAGTGATGAGCGGACACTACCATGCTCGGGTGCTCAGTACTGGTATCTAGTGATGAGCGGGCACTACCATGCTCGGGTGCTCAGTACTGGTAACTAGTGATGAGCGGACACTACCATGCTTGGGTGCTCAGTACTGGTAACTAGTGATGAGCGGGCACTACCATGCTCGGGTGCTCAGTACTGGTAACTAGTGATGAGCGGGCACTACCATGCTCGGGTGCTCAGTACTGGTAACTGGTGATGAGCGAGCATTACCATGCTCGGGTGCTCAGTACTGGTAACTAGAGATGAGCGGGCACTACCATGCTCGGGTGCTCAGTACTGGTAACTAGTGATGAGCGAGCACTACCATGCTCGGGTGCTCAGTACTGGTAACTAGTGATGAGCGGGCACTACCATGCTCGGGTGCTCAGTACTGGTAACTAGTGATGAGCGGGCACTACCATGCTCGGGTGCTCAGTATTCGTAACTAGTGATGAGCGGGCACTACCATGCTCGGGTGCTCAGTACTAGTAACTAGTGATGAGCGGGCACTACCATGCTCGGGTGCTCTGTACTTGTAACTAGTGATGAGGGGGCACTACCATGCTCTGGTGCTCAGCACTGGTAACTAGTGATGAGCGGGCACTACCATGCTCAGGTGCTCTGTACTGGTAACTAGTGATGAGCGGGCACTACCATGCTCAGGTGCTCTGTACTGGTAACTAGTGATGAGCGGGCACTACCATGCTCGGGTGCTCAGTACTGGTAACTAGTGATGAGCGGGCACTACCATGCTCGGGTGCTCAGTACTGGTAACTAGTGATGAGCGGGCACTACCATGCTCGGGTGGTCAGTACTGGTAACTAGTGATGAGCGGACACTACCATGCTCGGGTGCTCAGTACTGGTAACTAGTGATGAGCGGGCACTACCATGCTCGGGTGGTCAGTACTTGTAACTAGTGATGAGTGGGCACTACCATGCTCGGGTGCTCAGTACTGGTAACTAGTGATGAGCGGACACTACCATGCTCGGGTGCTCAGTACTGGTAACTAGTGATGAGCGGGCACTACCATGCTCAGGTGCTCAGTACTGGTAACTAGTGATGAGCGATCACTACCATGCTCGGGTGCTCAGTACTGGTAACTAGTGATGAGCGGGCACTACCATGCTCGGGTGCTCTGTACTGGTAACTAGTGATGAGCGGGCACTACCATGCTCGGGTGCTCAGTACTGGTAACTAGTGATGAGCGGGCACTACCATGCTCAGGTGCTCAGTACTGGTAACTAGTGATGAGCGGGCACTACCATGCTCAGGTGCTCAGTACTGGTAACTAGTGATGAGCGGGCACTACCATGCTCGGGTGCTCAGTACTGGTAACTAGTGATGAGCGGGCACTACCATGCTCAGGTGCTCAGTACTGGTAACTAGTGATGAGCGGGCACTACCATGCTCGGGTGCTCAGTACTGGTAACTAGTGATGAGTGGGCACTACCATGCTCGGATGCTCTGTACTGGTAACTAGTGATGAGCGGGCACTACCATGCTCGGGTGCTCAGCACTGGTAACTAGTGATGAGCGGGCACTACCATGCTCGGGTGGTCAGTACTGGTAACTAGTGATGAGCGGACACTACCATGCTCGGGTGCTCAGTACTGGTAACTAGTGAGGAGTGGGCACTACCATGCTCGGGTGCTCTGTACTGGTAACTAGTGATGAGCGGGCACTACCATGCTCAGGTGCTCAGTACTGGTAACTAGTGATGAGCGGGCACTACCAAGCTCGGGTGCTCAGTACTGGTAACTAGTGATGAGCGGGCACTACCATGCTCGGGTGCTCAGTACTGGTAACTAGTGATGAGCGGGCACTACCATGCTCGGGTGCTCAGTACTGGTAACTAGTGATGAGTGGGCACTACCATGCTCGGGTGCTCAGTACTGGTAACTAGTGATGAGCGGGCACTACCATGCTCGGGTACTCTGTACTTGTAACTATTGATGAGCGGGCACTACCATGCTCGGGTACTCTGTACTTGTAACTAGTGATGAGCGGGCACTACCATGCTCGGGTGCTCAGTACTGGTAACTAGTGATGAGCGGGCACTACCATGCTCAGGTGCCCATTACTGGTAACTTGTGATGAGCGGGCACTACCATGCTCAGGTGCTCAGTACTGGTAACTAGTGATGAGCGGGCACTACCATGCTCGGGTGCTCAGTACTCGTAACTAGTGATGAGCGGGCACTACCATGCTCGGGTGCTCAGTACTCGTAACTAGTGATGAGCGGGCACTACCATGCTCGGGTGCTCTGTACTGGTAACTAGTGATGAGTGGGCACTACCATGCTCGGGTGCTCAGTACTGGTAACTAGTGATGAGTGGGCACTACCATGCTCAGGTGCTCAGTACTGGTAACTAGTGATGAGCGGACACTACCATGCTCAGGTGCCCATTACTGGTAACTTGTGATGAGCGGGCACTACCATGCTCAGGTGCTCAGTACTGGTAACTAGTGATGAGCGGGCACTACCATGCTCAGGTGCTCAGTACTGGTAACTAGTGATGAGCGGGCACTACCATGCTCGGGTGCTCAGTACTCGTAACTAGTGATGAGCGGGCACTACCATGCTCGGGTGCTCTGTACTGGTAACTAGTGATGAGTGGGCACTACCATGCTCGGGTGCTCAGTACTGGTAACTAGTGATGAGTGGGCACTACCATGCTCAGGTGCTCAGTACTGGTAACTAGTGATGAGCGGACACTACCATGCTCGGGTGCTCAGTACTGGTAACTAGTGATGAGCGGGCACTACCATGCTCGGGTGCTCAGTACTGGTATCTAGTGATGAGCGGGCACTACCATGCTCGGGTGCTCAGTACTGGTAACTAGTGATGAGCGAGCACTACCATGCTCGGGTGCTCAGTACTGGTAACTAGTGATGAGCGGGCACTACCATGCTCGGGTGCTTAGTACTGGTAACTAGTGATGAGCGGGCACTACCATGCTCGGGTGCTCAGTACTGGTAACTAGTGATGAGCGGGCACTACCATGCTCAGGTGCTCAGTACTGGTAACTAGTGATGAGCGGACACTACCATGCTCGGGTGCTCAGTACTGGTAACTAGTGATGAGCGGGCACTACCATGCTCGGGTGCTCAGTACTGGTATCTAGTGATGAGCGGGCACTACCATGCTCGGGTGCTCAGTACTGGTAACTAGTGATGAGCGGACACTACCATGCTTGGGTGCTCAGTACTGGTAACTAGTGATGAGCGGGCACTACCATGCTCGGGTGCTCTGTACTGGTAACTAGTGATGAGCGGACACTACCATGCTCGGGTGCTCAGTACTGGTAACTAGTGATGAGCGGGCACTACCATGCTCGGGTGCTCAGTACTGGTAACTGGTGATGAGCGAGCACTACCATGCTCGGGTGCTCAGTACTGGTAACTAGAGATGAGCGGGCACTACCATGCTCGGGTGCTCAGTACTGGTAACTAGTGATGAGCGAGCACTACCATGCTCGGGTGCTCAGTACTGGTAACTAGTGATGAGCGGGCACTACCATGCTCGGGTGCTCAGTACTGGTAACTAGTGATGAGCGGGCACTACCATGCTCGGGTGCTCAGTATTCGTAACTAGTGATGAGCGGGCACTACCATGCTCGGGTGCTCAGTACTAGTAACTAGTGATGAGCGGGCACTACCATGCTCGGGTGCTCTGTACTTGTAACTAGTGATGAGGGGGCACTACCATGCTCTGGTGCTCAGCACTGGTAACTAGTGATGAGCGGGCACTACCATGCTCGGGTGCTCAGTACTGGTAACTAGTGATGAGCGGGCACTACCATGCTCGGGTGCTCAGTACTGGTAACTAGTGATGAGCGGGCACTACCATGCTCGGGTGCTCAGTACTGGTAACTAGTGATGAGCGGGCACTACCATGCTCAGGTGCTCAGTACTGGTAACTAGTGATGAGCGGACACTACCATGCTCGGGTGCTCAGTACTGGTAACTAGTGATGAGCGGGCACTACCATGCTCGGGTGCTCAGTACTGGTATCTAGTGATGAGCGGGCACTACCATGCTCGGGTGCTCAGTACTGGTAACTAGTGATGAGCGGACACTACCATGCTTGGGTGCTCAGTACTGGTAACTAGTGATGAGCGGGCACTACCATGCTCGGGTGCTCAGTACTGGTAACTAGTGATGAGCGGACACTACCATGCTTGGGTGCTCAGTACTGGTAACTAGTGATGAGCGGACACTACCATGCTCGGGTGCTCAGTACTGGTATCTAGTGATGAGCGGGCACTACCATGCTCGGGTGCTCAGTACTGGTAACTAGTGATGAGCGGACACTACCATGCTTGGGTGCTCAGTACTGGTAACTAGTGATGAGCGGGCACTACCATGCTCGGGTGCTCAGTACTGGTAACTAGTGATGAGCGGGCACTACCATGCTCGGGTGCTCAGTACTGGTAACTGGTGATGAGCGAGCATTACCATGCTCGGGTGCTCAGTACTGGTAACTAGAGATGAGCGGGCACTACCATGCTCGGGTGCTCAGTACTGGTAACTAGTGATGAGCGAGCACTACCATGCTCGGGTGCTCAGTACTGGTAACTAGTGATGAGCGGGCACTACCATGCTCGGGTGCTCAGTACTGGTAACTAGTGATGAGCGGGCACTACCATGCTCGGGTGCTCAGTACTTCGTAACTAGTGATGAGCGGGCACTACCATGCTCGGGTGCTCAGTACTAGTAACTAGTGATGAGCGGGCACTACCATGCTCGGGTGCTCTGTACTTGTAACTAGTGATGAGGGGGCACTACCATGCTCTGGTGCTCAGCACTGGTAACTAGTGATGAGCGGGCACTACCATGCTCAGGTGCTCTGTACTGGTAACTAGTGATGAGCGGGCACTACCATGCTCAGGTGCTCTGTACTGGTAACTAGTGATGAGCGGGCACTACCATGCTCGGGTGCTCAGTACTGGTAACTAGTGATGAGCGGGCACTACCATGCTCGGGTGCTCAGTACTGGTAACTAGTGATGAGCGGGCACTACCATGCTCGGGTGGTCAGTACTAGTAACTAGTGATGAGCGGACACTACCATGCTCGGGTGCTCAGTACTGGTAACTAGTGATGAGTGGGCACTACCATGCTCGGGTGCTCAGTACTGGTAACTAGTGATGAGCGGGCAGTACCATGCTCGGGTGCTCAGTACTGGTAGCTAGTGATGAGCGGGCACTACCATGCTCGGGTGCTCAGTACTGGTAACTAGTGATGAGCGGGCACTACCATGCTCGGGAGCTCAGTACTGGTAACTAGTGATGAGCGGGCACTACCATGCTCGGGTGCTCTGTACTGGTAACTAGTGATGAGCGGGCACTACCATGCTCGGGTGCTCTGTACTGGTAACTAGTGATGAGCGGGCACTACCATGCTCAGGTGCTCAGTACTGGTAACTAGTGATGAGCGGGCACTACCATGCTCGGGTGCTCAGTACTGGTAACTAGTGATGAGTGGGCACTACCATGCTCGGGTGCTCAGTACTGGTAACTAGTGATGAGCGGGGGCACTACCATGCTCGGGTGCTCAGTACTGGTAACTAGTGATGAGGGGGCACTACCATGCTCTGGTCCTCAGCACTGGTAACTAGTGATGAGTGGGCACTACCATGCCTCGGGTGCTCAGTACTGGTAACTAGTGATGAGCGTGCACTACCATGCTCGGGTGCTCAGCACTGGTAACTAGTGATGAGCGGGCACTACCATGCTCTGGGTGGTCAGTACTGGTAACTAGTGATGAGCGGACACTACCATGCTCGGCGTGCTCAGTACTGGTAACTAGTGATGAGTGGGCACTACCATGCTCGGGTGCTCAGTACTGGTAACTAGTGATGAGCGGGCACTACCATGCTCGGGTGCTCTGTACTGGTAACTAGTGATGAGCGGGCACTACCATGCTCGGGGTGCTCTGTACTGGTAACTAGTGATGAGCGGGCACTACCATGCTCAGGTGCTCAGTACTGGTAACTAGTGATGAGCGGGCACTACCATGCTCAGGTGCTCAGTACTGGTAACTAGTGATGAGTGGGCACTACCATGCTCGGGTGCTCAGTACTGGTAACTAGTGATGAGTGGGCACTACCATGCTCGGGTGCCTCAGTACTGGTAACTAGTGATGAGCGTGGCACTACCATGCTCGAGTGCTCAGTACTGGTAACTAGTGATGAGCGGGCACTACCATGCTCGGGTGCTCAGTACTGGTAACTAGTGATGAGTGGACACTACCATGCTCGGGTGCTCAGTACTGGTAACTAGTGATGAGCGGGGCACTACCATGCTCGGGTGCTCAGTACTCGTAACTAGTGATGAGCGGGCACTACCATGCTCGGGTGCTCAGTACTGGTAACTAGTGATGAGCGGGCACTACCATGCTCGGGTGCTCAGTACTGGTAACTAGTGATGAGCGGGCACTACCATGCTCGGGTGCTCAGTACTGGTAACTAGTGATGAAGCGGGCACTACCATGCTCCGGTACTCAGTACTGGTAACTAGTGATGAGTGGGCACTACCATGCTCGGGTGCTCAGTACTGGTAACTAGTGATGAGCGGGGCACTACCATGCTCGAGTGCTCAGTACTGGTAACTAGTGATGAGCGGGGCACTACCATGCTCGGGTGCTCAGTACTGGTAACTAGTGATGAGCGGGCACTACCATGCTCGAGTACTCGTAACTAGTGATGAGCGGGCACTACCATGCTCGGGTGCTCAGTACTGGTAACTAGTGATGAGCGGACACTACCATGCTCGGGTGCTCAGTACTCGTAACTAGTGATGAGCGGGCACTACCATGCTCGGGTGCTCAGTACTGGTAACTAGTGATGAGCGGACACTACCATGCTCAGGTGCTCAGTACTCGTAACTAGTGATGAGCGGGCACTACCATGCTCGGGTGCTCAGTACTGGTATCTAGTGATGAGCGGGCACTACCATGCTCGGGTGCTCAGTACTGGTAGCTAGTGATGAGTGGGCACTACCATGCTCAGGTGCTCAGTACTGGTAACTAGTGATGAAGCGGACACTACCATGCTCGGGGGCTCAGTACTGGTAACTAGTGATGAGCGGGCACTACCATGCTCAGGTGCTCAGTACTGGTAACTAGTGATGAGCGGGCACTACCATGCTCGGGTGATCAGTACTGGTAACTAGTGATGAGCGGGGCACTACCATGCTCGGGTGATCAGTACTGGTAACTAGTGATGAGCGGGCACTACCATGCTCGGGTGATCAGTACTGGTAACTAGTGATGAGCGGGCACTACCATGCTCGGGTGATCAGTACTGGTAACTAGTGATGAGCGGGCACTACCATGCTCGGGTGCTCAGTACTGGTAACTAGGGATGAGCGGGCACTACCATGCTCGGGTGCTCAGCACTGGTAACTAGTGATGAGCGGGGCACTACCATGCTCGGAGTGGTCAGTACTGGTAACTAGTGATGAGCGGACACTACCATGCTCGGGTGCTCAGTACTGGTAACTAGTGATGAGCGGGCACTACCATGCTCGGGTGCTCTGTACTGGTAACTAGTGATGAGCGGGCACTACCATGCCTCAGGTGCTCAGTACTGGTAAACTAGTGATGAGCGGGCACTACCATGCTCGGGTGCTCAGTACTGGTAACTAGTGATGAGTGGGCACTACCATGCTCGGGTGCTCAGTACTGGTAACTAGTGATGAGCGGGGCACTACCATGCTCGGGTACTCTGTACTTGTAAACTATTGATGAGCGGGCACTACCATGCTCGGGTACTCTGTACTTGTAACTAGTGATGAGCGGGCACTACCATGCTCGGGTGCTCAGTACTGGTAACTAGTGATGAGCGGACACTACCATGCTCGGGTTCTCAGTACTGGTAACTAGTGATGAGCGGGCACTACCATGCTCAGGTGCCCATTACTGGTAACTTGTGATGAGCGGGCACTACCCATGCTCAGGTGCTCAGTACTGGTAACTAGTGATGAGCGGGCACTACCATGCTCGGGTGCTCAGTACTCGTAACTAGTGATGAGCGGGCACTACCATGCTCGGGTGCTCAGTACTCGTAACTAGTGATGAGCGGGCACTACCATGCTCGGGTGCTCTGTACTGGTAACTAGTGATGAGTGGGCACTACCATGCTCGGGTGCTCAGTACTGGTAACTAGTGATGAGTGGGCACTACCATGCTCAGGTGCTCAGTACTGGTAACTAGTGATGAGCGGACACTACCATGCTCGGGTGCTCAGTACTGGTAACTAGTGATGAGCGGGCACTACCATGCTCAGGTGCCCATTACTGGTAACTTGTGATGAGCGGGCACTACCATGCTCAGGTGCTCAGTACTGGTAACTAGTGATGAGCGGGCACTACCATGCTCAGGTGCTCAGTACTGGTAACTAGTGATGAGCGGGCACTACCATGCTCGGGTGCTCAGTACTCGTAACTAGTGATGAGCGGGCACTACCATGCTCGGGTGCTCTGTACTGGTAACTAGTGATGAGTGGGCACTACCATGCTCGGGTGCTCAGTACTGGTAACTAGTGATGAGTGGGCACTACCATGCTCAGGTGCTCAGTACTGGTAACTAGTGATGAGCGGACACTACCATGCTCGGGTGCTCAGTACTGGTAACTAGTGATGAGCGGGCACTACCATGCTCGGGGTGCTCAGTACTGGTATCTAGTGATGAGCGGGCACTACCATGCTCGGGTGCTCAGTACTGGTAACTAGTGATGAGCGAGCACTACCATGCCTCGGGTGCTCAGTACTGGTAACTAGTGATGAGCGGGGCACTACCATGCTCGGGTGCTTAGTACTGGTAACTAGTGATGAGCGGGCACTACCATGCTCGGGTGCTCAGTACTGGTAACTAGTGATGAGCGGGCACTACCATGCTCAGGTGCTCAGTACTGGTAACTAGTGATGAGTGGGCACTACCATGCTCGGGTGCTCAGTACTAGTAACTAGTGATGAGCGGGCACTACCATGCTCGGGTGCTCAGTACTGGTATCTAGTGATGAGCGGGCACTACCATGCTCGGGTGCTCAGTACTGGTAACTAGTGATGAGCGGACACTACCATGCTCGGGTGCTCAGTACTGGTAACTAGTGATGAGCGGACACTACCATGCTCGGGTGCTCTGTACTGGTAACTAGTGATGAGCGGACACTACCATGCTCGGGTGCTCGGTACTGGTAACTAGTGATGAGCGGACACTACCATGCTCGGGTGCTCAGTACTGGTAACTAGTGATGAGCGGACACTACCATGCTCGGGTGCTCAGTACTGGTAACTAGTGATGAGCGGGCACTACCATGCTCGGGTGCTCTGTACTGGTAACTAGTGATGAGCGGGCACTACCCATGCTCGGGTGCTCAGTACTGGTAACTAGTGATGAGCGGGGCACTACCATGCTCGGGTGCTCAGTACTGGTAACTGGTGATGAGCGAGCACTACCATGCTCGGGTGCTCAGTACTGGTAACTAGAGATGAGCGGGCACTACCATGCTCGGGTGCTCAGTACTGGTAACTAGTGATGAGCGAGCACTACCATGCTCGGGTGCTCAGTACTGGTAACTAGTGATGAGCGGGCACTACCATGCTCAGGTGCTCAGTACTGGTAACTAGTGATGAGCGGGCACTACCATGCTCGGGTGCTCAGTATTCGTAACTAGTGATGAGCGGGCACTACCATGCTCGGGTGCTCAGTACTAGTAACTAGTGATGAGCGGGCACTACCATGCTCGGGTGCTCTGTACTTGTAACTAGTGATGAGGGGGCACTACCATGCTCTGGTGCTCAGCACTGGTAACTAGTGATGAGCGGGCACTACCATGCTCGGGTGCTCAGTACTGGTAACTAGTGATGAGCGGGCACTACCATGCTCGGGTGCTCAGTACTGGTAACTAGTGATGAGCGGGCACTACCATGCTCGGATGGTCAGTACTGGTAACTAGTGATGAGCGGACACTACCATGCTCGGGTGCTCAGTACTGGTAACTAGTGATGAGTGGGCACTACCATGCTCGGGTGCTCAGTACTGGTAACTAGTGATGAGCGGGCAGTACCATGCTCGGGTGCTCAGTACTGGTAGCTAGTGATGAGCGGGCACTACCATGCTCGGGTGCTCAGTACTGGTAACTAGTGATGAGCGGGCACTACCATGCTCGGGAGCTCAGTACTGGTAACTAGTGATGAGCGGGCACTACCATGCTCGGGTGCTCTGTACTGGTAACTAGTGATGAGCGGGCACTACCATGCTCGGGTGCTCTGTACTGGTAACTAGTGATGAGCGGGCACTACCATGCTCAGGTGCTCAGTACTGGTAACTAGTGATGAGCGGGCACTACCATGCTCGGGTGCTCAGTACTGGTAACTAGTGATGAGCGGGCACTACCATGCTCGGGTGCTCAGTACTGGTAACTAGTGATGAGCGGGCACTACCATGCTCGGGTGCTCAGTACTGGTAACTAGTGATGAGGGGGCACTACCATGCTCTGGTGCTCAGCACTGGTAACTAGTGATGAGTGGGCACTACCATGCTCGGGTGCTCAGTACTGGTAACTAGTGATGAGCGGGCACTACCATGCTCGGGTGCTCAGCACTGGTAACTAGTGATGAGCGGGCACTACCATGCTCGGGTGGTCAGTACTGGTAACTAGTGATGAGCGGACACTACCATGCTCAGGTGCTCAGTACTGGTAACTAGTGATGAGCGAGCACTATTATGCTCGGGTGCTCAGTACTGGTAACTAGTGATGAGCGGGCACTACCATGCTCGGGGGCTCAGTACTGGTAACTAGTGATGAGCGGGCACTGCCATGCTCAGGTGCTCAGTACTGGTAACTAGTGATGAGCGGGCACTACCATGCTCGGGTGATCAGTACTGGTAACTAGTGATGAGCGGACACTACCATGCTCGGGGGCTCAGTACTGGTAACTAGTGATGAGCGGGCACTACCATGCTCGGGTGATCAGTACTGGTAACTAGTGATGAGCGGGCACTACCATGCTCGGGTGATCAGTACTGGTAACTAGTGATGAGCGGGCACTACCATGCTCGGGTGCTCAGTACTGGTAACTAGTGATGAGCGGGCACTACCATGCTCGGGTGCTCAGTACTGGTAACTAGTGATGAGCGGGCACTACCATGCTCAGGTGATCAGTACTGGTAACTAGTGATGAGCGGGCACTACCATTCTCGGGTGCTCAGTACTGGTAACTAGTGATGAGCGGGCACTACCATGCTCGGGTGCTTATTACTGGTAACTAGTGATGAGCGGGCACTACCATGCTCGGGTGATCAGTACTGGTAACTAGTGATGAGCGGGCACTACCATGCTCGGGTGATCAGTACTGGTAACTAGTGATGAGCGGGCACTACCATGCTCGGGTGCTCAGTACTCGTAACTAGTGATGAGCGGGCACTACCATGCTCGAGTGCTCAGTACTGGTAACTAGTGATGAGCGGGCACTACCATGCTCAGGTGCTCTGTACTGGTAACTAGTGATGAGCGGGCTCTACCATGCTCGGGTGCTCAGTACTGGTAACTAGTGATGAGTGGGCACTACCATGCTCGGGTGCTCAGTACTGGTAACTAGTGATGAGCGGGCACTACCATGCTCAGGTGCTCAGTACTGGTAACTAGTGATGAGCGGGCACTACCATGCTCGGGTGCTCAGTACTGGTAACTAGTGATGAGTGGACACTACCATGCTCGGGTGCTCAGTACTGGTAACTAGTGATGAGCGGGCACTACCATGCTCAGGTGCTCAGTACTGGTAACTAGTGATGAGCGGGCACTACCATGCTCGAGTGATCAGTACTGGTAACTAGTGATGAGCGGGCACTACCATGCTCGGGGGCTCAGTACTGGTAACTAGTGATGAGCGGGCACTACCATGCTCGGGGGCTCAGTACTGGTAACTAGTGATGAGTGGACACTACCATGCTCGGGTGCTCAGTACTGGTAACTAGTGATGAGCGGGCACTACCATGCTCAGGTGCTCAGTACTGGTAACTAGTGATGAGTGGGCACTACCATGCTCGGGTGCTCAGTACTGGTAACTAGTGATGAGCGGGCACTACCATGCTCGGGTGATCAGTACTGGTAACTAGTGATGAGCGGACACTACCATGCTCAGGTGCTCAGTACTGGTAACTAGTGATGAGCGGGCACTACCATGCTCGGGTGATCAGTACTGGTAACTAGTGATGAGCGGGCACTACCATGCTCGGGTGATCAGTACTGGTAACTAGTGATGAGCAGACACTACCATGCTCGGGGGCTCAGTACTGGTAACTAGTGATGAGCGGGCACTACCATGCTCGGGTGATCAGTACTGGTAACTAGTGATGAGCGGGCACTACCATGCTCGGGTGATCAGTACTGGTAACTAGTGATGAGCGGGCACTACCATGCTCGGGTGCTCAGTACTGGTAACTAGTGATGAGCGGGCACTACCATGCTCGGGTGATCAGTACTGGTAACTAGTGATGAGCGGACACTACCATGCTCGGGGGCTCAGTACTGGTAACTAGTGATGAGCGGGCACTACCATGCTCGGGTGATCAGTACTGGTAACTAGTGATGAGCGGGCACTACCATGCTCAGGTGCTCAGTACTGGTAACTAGTGATGAGCGGGCACTACCATGCTCGGGTGATCAGTACTGGTAACTAGTGATGAGCAGACACTACCATGCTCGGGGGCTCAGTACTGGTAACTAGTGATGAGCGGGCACTACCATGCTCGGGTGATCAGTACTGGTAACTAGTGATGAGCGGGCACTACCATGCTCGGGTGATCAGTACTGGTAACTAGTGATGAGCGGGCACTACCATGCTCGGGTGCTCAGTACTGGTAACTAGTGATGAGCGG
This sequence comes from Anomaloglossus baeobatrachus, assembly GCF_048569485.1. Classification (NCBI taxonomy): domain Eukaryota; kingdom Metazoa; phylum Chordata; class Amphibia; order Anura; family Aromobatidae; genus Anomaloglossus; species Anomaloglossus baeobatrachus. The sequence continues at coordinate 687,476,378 of NC_134355.1, read as the reverse complement.
GCACTACCATGCTCGGGTGATCAGTACTGGTAACTAGTGATGAGCGGGCACTACCATTCTCGGGTGCTCAGTACTGGTAACTAGTGATGAGCGGGCACTACCATGCTCGGGTGCTTAGTACTGGTAACTAGTGATGAGCGGGCACTACCATGCTCGGGTGATCAGTACTGGTAACTAGTGATGAGCGGGCACTACCATGCTCGGGTGCTCAGTACTGGTAACTAGTGATGAGTGGACACTACCATGCTCGGGTGCTCAGTACTGGTAACTAGTGATGAGCGGGCACTACCATGCTCAGGTGCTCAGTACTGGTAACTAGTGATGAGCGGGCACTACCATGCTCGGGTGATCAGTACTGGTAACTAGTGATGAGCGGGCACTACCATGCTCGGGTGCTCAGTACTGGTAACTAGTGATGAGCGGGCACTACCATGCTCGGGTGCTCAGTACTGGTAACTAGTGATGAGCGGGCACTACCATGCTCGGGTGCTCAGTACTGGTAACTAGTGATGAGCGGGCACTACCATGCTCGGGTGCTCAGTACTGGTAACTAGTGATGAGCGGGCACTACCATGCTCGGGTGATCAGTACTGGTAACTAGTGATGAGCGGGCACTACCATGCTCGGGTGCTCAGTACTGGTAACTAGTGATGAGCGGGTACTACCATGCTCGGGTGCTCTGTACTGGTAACTAGTGATGAGCGGGCACTACCATGCTCGGGTGCTCAGTACTGGTACCTAGTGATGAGCGGGCACTACCATGCTCAGGTGCTCAGTACTGGTAACTAGTGATGAGCGGGCACTACCATGCTCGGGTGCTCAGTACTGGTAACTAGTGATGAGTGGGCACTACCATGCTCGGGTGCTCAGTACTGGTAACTAGTGATGAGCGGGCACTACCATGCTCGGGTGCTCAGTACTGGTAACTAGTGATGAGTGGGCACTACCATGCTCGGGTGCTCAGTACTGGTAACTAGTGATGAGCGGGCACTACCATGCTCGGGTGCTCAGTACTGGTACCTAGTGATGAGCGGGCACTACCATGCTCAGGTGCTCAGTACTGGTAACTAGTGATGAGCGGGCACTACCATGCTCGGGTGCTCAGTACTGGTAACTAGTGATGAGTGGACACTACCATGCTCGGGTGCTCAGTACTGGTAACTAGTGATGAGCGGGCACTACCATGCTCGGGTGCTCAGTACTGGTAACTAGTGATGAGTGGACACTACCATGCTCAGGTGCTCAGTACTGGTAACTAGTGATGAGCGGGCACTACCATGCTCGGGTGCTCAGTACTGGTAACTAGTGATGAGCGGGCACTACCATGCTCGGGTGCTCAGTACTGGTAACTAGTGATGAGTGGACACTACCATGCTCGGGTGCTCAGTACTGGTAACTAGTGATGAGCGGGCACTACCATGCTCGGGTGTTCAGTACTGGTAACTAGTGATGAGCGGGCACTACCATGCTCGGGTGCTCAGTACTGGTAACTAGTGATGAGCGAGCACTACCATGCTCGGGTGCTCAGTACTGGTAACTAGTGATGAGCGGGCACTACCATGCTCGGGTGCTCAGTACTGGTAACTAGTGATGAGCGGGCACTACCATGCTCGGGTGCTCAGTACTGGTAACTAGTGATGAGTGAGCACTACCATGCTCAGGTGCTCAGTACTAGTAACTAGTGATGAGCGGGCACTACCATGCTCGGGTGCTCAGTACTGGTAACTAGTGATGAGCGGGCACTACCATGCTCAGGTGCTCAGTACTGGTAACTAGTGATGAGTGGGCACTACCATGCTCAGGTGCTCAGTACTGGTAACTAGTGATGAGCGGGCACTACCATGCTCAGGTGCTCAGCACTGGTAACTAGTGATGAGCGGGCACTACCATGCTCAGGTGCTCAGTACTGGTAACTAGTGATGAGCGGGCACTACCATGCTCAGGTGCTCAGTACTAGTAACTAGTGATGAGCGGGCACTACCATGCTCGGGGCTCAGTACTGGTAACTAGTGATGAGCGGGCACTACCATGCTCGGGTGCTCAGTACTGGTAACTAGTGATGAGTGGGCACTACCATGCTCAGGTGATCAGTACTGGTAACTAGTGATGAGTGGGCACTACCATGCTCAGGTGCTCAGTACTGGTAACTAGTGATGAGCGGGCACTACCATGCTCAGGTGCTCAGTACTGGTAACTAGTGATGAGCGGGCACTACCATGCTCGGGTGCTCAGTACTGGTAACTAGTGATGAGCGGGCACTACCATGCTCGGGTGCTCAGTACTGGTAACTAGTGATGAGTGAGCACTACCATGCTCGGGGGCTCAGTACTGGTAACTAGTGATGAGCGGGCACTACCATGCTCGGGTGTTCAGTACTGGTAACTAGTGATGAGCGGGCACTACCATGCTCGGGTGCTCAGTACTGGTAACTAGTGATGAGCGAGCACTACCATGCTCGGGTGCTCAGTACTGGTAACTAGTGATGAGCGGGCACTACCATGCTCGGGTGCTCAGTACTGGTAACTAGTGATGAGCGGGCACTACCATGCTCGGGTGCTCAGTACTGGTAACTAGTGATGAGTGAGCACTACCATGCTCAGGTGCTCAGTACTAGTAACTAGTGATGAGCGGGCACTACCATGCTCGGGTGCTCAGTACTGGTAACTAGTGATGAGCGGGCACTACCATGCTCAGGTGCTCAGTACTGGTAACTAGTGATGAGTGGGCACTACCATGCTCAGGTGCTCAGTACTGGTAACTAGTGATGAGCGGGCACTACCATGCTCAGGTGCTCAGCACTGGTAACTAGTGATGAGCGGGCACTACCATGCTCAGGTGCTCAGTACTGGTAACTAGTGATGAGCGGGCACTACCATGCTCAGGTGCTCAGTACTAGTAACTAGTGATGAGCGGGCACTACCATGCTCGGGGCTCAGTACTGGTAACTAGTGATGAGCGGGCACTACCATGCTCGGGTGCTCAGTACTGGTAACTAGTGATGAGTGGGCACTACCATGCTCGGGTGCTCAGTACTGGTAACTAGTGATGAGCGGGCACTACCATGCTCAGGTGCTCAGCACTGGTAACTAGTGATGAGCGGGCACTACCATGCTCAGGTGCTCAGTACTGGTAACTAGTGATGAGCGGGCACTACCATGCTCAGGTGCTCAGTACTGGTAACTAGTGATGAGCGGGCACTACCATGCTCAGGTGCTCAGTACTAGTAACTAGTGATGAGCGGGCACTACCATGCTCGGGGCTCAGTACTGGTAACTAGTGATGAGCGGGCACTACCATGCTCGGGTGCTCAGTACTGGTAACTAGTGATGAGCGGGCACTACCATGCTCGGGTGCTCAGTACTGGTAACTAGTGATGAGTGGGCACTACCATGCTCGGGTGCTCAGTACTGGTAACTAGTGATGAGTGGGCACTACCATGCTCAGGTGCTCAGTACTGGTAACTAGTGATGAGCGGGCACTACCATGCTCAGGTGCTCAGTACTGGTAACTAGTGATGAGCGGGCACTACCATGCTCGGGTGCTCAGTACTGGTAACTAGTGATGAGCGGGCACTACCATGCTCGGGTGCTCAGTACTGGTAACTAGTGATGAGTGAGCACTACCATGCTCAGGTGCTCAGTACTGGTAACTAGTGATGAGCGGGCACTACCATGCTCGGGGGCTCAGTACTGGTAACTAGTGATGAGTGAGCACTACCATGCTCGGGGGCTCAGTACTGGTAACTAGTGATGAGCGGGCACTACCATGCTCGGGTGCTCAGTACTGGTAACTAGTGATGAGTGAGCACTACCATGCTCGGGTGATCAGTACTGGTAACTAGTGATGAGTGGGCACTACCATGTACTTGTAACAAGCTGGTAGGATGCTCCGATGGGCATGACTCATGTATTGCATACAATGGAAGTCAATGGGGAGCTCAAGCATTTTTCCAGATGATCTCAAGTCGAATCTATCCAAGCAACCAACTGCTCATGATGTGTACTGAGCACTGCGCATGGTAGTGCCCGCTCATCACTACTTGTTTGCACTCACTTGGTCTGTGTTTTGTGCTCCACTGAGGTATTTAGCACTGGTAAGGAGATGTATATGTGCTGCATTGTAATATTTGATTATGTTCAGCACAGTAATCAGGGGCGTATCTACACTATATACAGGAAATGACTAAGGGTGCCAAATACACTGGAACAAAAATAACCCAAATATTGTTATAGGAAATAATAAAAGGTAAATACCAAAATATCAAAAGGTTCCATGCATGTAATATTATGGGCATAGATGCCCAGGCTGTATGTACAAACAAAACTGAAATTACCAAAAGGAGACCATACAGAGAGCCATAAAATATAATTTTTATTAATTTAAGAATAAAAACAAGGTATAGACAAGAGTGATTGAAAGAAACACCAACATAAACAGCAGGGGAGAAATGAGTAAAATAATTGTGCCGGTACAAAGCTATGCATACACAGCACTGCTTATACTGTCAGAGAAGTTTTAGTAATAATGGAACAATTATATGCATAAGCAGGCAGGGTCATAGATAATAGAGGGTACAAGTGACAATCAGAAATATACCATCACATTAAATTCACAGCGATCAGAGTGATATCTTCAAAATGATCCATAGCAATTACCTAATGGCATCTCCTCCTGCTGGTGCTGGCGTCCGTCCCTACACGTGTTTCAGCATAAAGCCTTCATCAGGGGGCGTGGCGTCAGACCAGCGGAGGTTACGTTATATGCGCCCAACAGCCAATGGGCTGTTAAATGACATCACTAACCGGGATTGATTGGCAGCGCATGCGTCCAGCCAGGGAACCCCCGCGAACACACGGAGCCGCGTCATCCAAGGAGGAAGGACGTGACGCGAGCAGGCTCCGACCACGTGACCAAGCACGTGATCGGAGCCCGGTCACGTGACGCCGCCCCTCCAGGATACTGACGCGGCAACCAGTGACCACCGGAGATCCTGTCAGACGCATGCGCATAATCCCAAGTGGAGAAATCCTCACTATTTTATATATATACACATTATTTCAGCAGAGTTTTTATGAGTATACACTCTTTGTGGTATGCACTTGTATTTTTGGCAGCATGAATTTTTCTGCAATTAATAAAACATCACTTTTTAGCTATAAATATACACACATATTTTTGATATGCACATTTGCACTTTTGGTAGTATGATTTTTTTGTAAATTATAAACTACCAATATCATTTTTAGTTATTTAGAATATATATAATTATATATTTCATATATATTGAATGTTCTTTTTGTTATTATTTAGTATATACATATATGTGTATATGTATATGTATACGTACTTCATACACATTGTAATATATTTATGGATTTTTTCACATTCATATTTTATTCACCAGATTTTATTCGTTTAATTATCTTTTCAATATTTGTATCCATTCGGGTAATCTATTTTCTTCTTTTTTGCACATTGCACTTTATTCACATATTATATATAGCTGCATATGTTCTTATATTTGCACATGATTTTATGTCCATATATATATATATTTTTTCCATGGACTACTTGCACTGATGTCTATTAGATCCTCTCATCTCTACCTTTTTATTGTATTTTTCTAATATGTATTTTTCTAATATATGTATGCGCACAGCCAGGATTTCTCCACTTGGGATTATGCGCATGCGTCTGACAGGATCTCCGGTGGTCACTGGTTGCCGCGTCAGTATCCTGGAGGGGCGGCGTCACGTGACCGGGCTCCGATCACGTGCTTGGTCACGTGGTCGGAGCCTGCTCGCGTCACGTCCTTCCTCCTTGGATGACGCGGCTCCGTGTGTTCGCGGGGGTTCCCTGGCTGGACGCATGCGCTGCCAATCAATCCCGGTTAGTGATGTCATTTAACAGCCCATTGGCTGTTGGGCGCATATAACGTAACCTCCGCTGGTCTGACGCCACGCCCCCTGATGAAGGCTTTATGCTGAAACACGTGTAGGGACGGACGCCAGCACCAGCAGGAGGAGATGCCATTAGGTAATTGCTATGGATCATTTTGAAGATATCACTCTGATCGCTGTGAATTTAATGTGATGGTATATTTCTGATTGTCACTTGTACCCTCTATTATCTATGACCCTGCCTGCTTATGCATATAATTGTTCCATTATTACTAAAACTTCTCTGACAGTATAAGCAGTGCTGTGTATGCATAGCTTTGTACCGGCACAATTATTTTACTCATTTCTCCCCTGCTGTTTATGTTGGTGTTTCTTTCAATCACTCTTGTCTATACCTTGTTTTTATTCTTAAATTAATAAAAATTATATTTTATGGCTCTCTGTATGGTCTCCTTTTGGTAATTTTACTATATACAGGAGTAGCAGTCACACTTGCACACTTGAGTCTAAGTAGACCCAGAAGGACCATTTGGCCGACATGAAAAGACCACTGCTTTAAAAATCTATAACAGTAAGGGGCGATGTTAGAAAATTTGTATATGTGGCCTACGAGAATCAAGTTAGACCCCTGATGCTAATATGTATTTCCCCTGAAACAGCCATGACGAGCCTTGGGACGCCCGAGTCTAAGCATTTTCAGAAGCCTTATTGTCTTTGTTATTGTGTGAGAGATTAATGTCTCTTTGTGCCCCAGACAATTATGTTTTGCAATTTTCTAATTGTACCAATGATTTTACAGTTTAAATTAACGAAAAAGCAGAATAAAATGCAATTGTGTTCGGTTTTATAATTTCTCGTTGATCTCGGTTGATCGTTCCACCATAAAAATGATCCGGACCATGACCGAGAAATGAACATGCTGCTTCTAGTAGCCTCTACAGCAGGGGTGGGGAACCTTTTTACTGCCGGGGGCCATTTGGAATTTCCTACTAACCTTTGGGGGCCGCACAACATTATCAACCTGAAAAATAACCCTGCTATATTTGGTCAAACGATTAATTAACTCACCCCTATTGTGGTGGCCGGACCTGCTTCTCTTTGGTGCGATTGTGATGTTCGGTGATATTGATCATCTTGTTTCTCACAGCTGCTTTTCCAGGTTTGTCTCTGTCTGGAGATGCTGGGGGCATACACATCACAGGAGGGGCCAGGGCGCATAAATTACAGGAGACACTGGGAGTACACATCACAGGAGGGGCTGGGGCATATACATCACAGGAGGGGCTGGGGCATATACATCACAGGAGGGGCTGGGGCATATACATCACAGGAGGGGCTGGGGCATATACATCACAGGTAGAGTCTACAGTTACACCAGACAGTGTTCACTACTACATGGTTTGTTTTTCCTAGACAACATTATTCTCCTTACCTGATAGAGGCGATCTGTCAGGATCATCTGTATTCATTAGCACTGTATGGCAGCATTATTCCTGTACGATGGTGCACCATATAATAATGTTATATTACTGGGGTCATAAAATGTAATCTCTGTTCATAGCTATCCACCGTCTTCTGATGTCCAATAATTTCACCCTCAGACCTCTCATTTCACAAGAAACATTCCTATACGGCATTCAACCAGCAAAATGTGTCCAGGTCCTAAAAGTCTATCTCTGGACCTTGGGCACCAGGATCTGCAGCCTCTGTACCTCCTCCAGCCACAACCCAACTTACGTAAACTGAGCCTTGGATGAAGGTTGGTAGATTTAGCTAAGAAGTAATCCAAAGTAGCAGAAATCCAGCTCACCTGTGGTTGCTTACATGTGCATACGCTACCACCAATACTTTGTTGCAGTCCCCTCTGAATTTCTGGAAGCATGAAGTCTTCTTGAGTCAGAGACTATCACCCGTCACATCTAGAATTGACAATATTTGCTTACTCCCCATGCAGTAGCTCCACATCTGTCAGATTTCGGGGGTGTATTCTGTGCTCAGCTTCTTCTTCAGGTCACCACTGATTATCATTTAGATTCAGGTCTTCTTGAGACAAATCTTGATTTGCAGTTTGCTTAGTGTCATCTTAGTACTGAAAAGTGAAATTCCTCTTAATCTTAGGCTTTTTAGGAGAGGCATTAATGTTATGATGCTAAATTGACTGATATTTTTTCTTTTCATAATTCCCTTAATATTGAATAAAGCCTCAGTTCCAGCTGATGAAAAACAGCCTCCAGCATGCCTCACTGTAGGTATGGTGATCCCCTGGTGTTTGCTTTGTGCCAAACATATCTCTTTGAATTATGATGAAAAAGTTCCAGTTTGTGCTCATCAGACATGATGCATTTTCACACATGCTATTGGCAGACTTGATGTGGGTTTTAATGAAATTTAGTCAACCTTATTTATTTAGTTAAATAGAAAACTGTACAATCTATCTATACTTTTTGCAGATGTATAACACATAAAAAACATTAATTTCTTGAATGCCTTTCATTCTAGTACGTGTCAAACGGAAGACACATGGATGGTCAAAATGGACCGTGCCTCTCCTGTGTTTTTTTACACATGTACTCACACTATATATATATATATATATATATATATATATATATATATATATATATATATATATACAGTCAGGGCCAGAAATATTTGGACAGTGACACAAGTTTTCTTATTTTAGCTGTTTACAAAAACATGTTCAGAAATACAATTATATATATAATATGGGCTGAACGTGCACACTCCCAGCTGCAATATGAGAGTTTTCACATCCAAATCGGAGAAAGGGTTTAGGAATCATAGCTCTGTAATGCATAGCCTCCTCTTTTTCAAGGGACCAAAAGTAATTGGACAAGGGACTCTAAGGGCTGCAATTAACTCTGAAGGCGTCTCCCTCGATAACCTGTAATCAATGAAGTAGTTAAAAGGTCTGGGGTTGATTACAGGTGTGTGGTTTTGCATTTGGAAGTTGTTGCTGTGACCAGACAACATGCGGTCTAAGGAACTCTCAATTGAGGTGAAGCAGAACATCCTGAGGCTGAAAAAAAAGAAAAAATCCATCAGAGAGATAGCAGACATGCTTGGAGTAGCAAAATCAACAGTCGGGTACATTCTGAGAAAAAAGGAATTGACTGGTGAGCTTGGGAACTCAAAAAGGCCTGGGCGGCCACGGATGGCAACAGTGGTGGATGATCGCCGCATACTTTCTTTGGTGAAGAAGAACCCGTTCACAACATCAACTGAAGTCCAGAACACTCTCAGTGAAGTAGGTGTATCTGTCTCTAAGTCACCAGTAAAGAGAAGACTCCATGAAAGTAAATACAAAGGGTTCACATCTAGATGCAAACCATTCATCAATTCCAACAATAGACAGGCCAGAGTTACATTTGCTGAAAAACACCTCATGAAGCCAGCTCAGTTCTGGAAAAGTATTCTATGGACAGATGAGACAAAGATCAACCTGTACCAGAATGATGGGAAGAAAAAAGTTTGGAGAAGAAAGGGAACGGCACATGATCCAAGGCACACCACATCCTCTGTAAAACATGGTGGAGGCAACGTGATGGCATGGGCATGCATGGCTTTCAATGGCACTGGGTCACTTGTGTTTATTGATGACATAACAGCAGACAAGAGTAGCCGGATGAATTCTGAAGTGTACCGGGATATACTTTCAGCCCAGATTCAGCCAAATGCCGCAAAGTTGATCGGACGGCGCTTCATAGTACAGATGGACAATGACCCCAAGCATACAGCCAAAGCTACCCAGGAGTTCATGAGTGCAAAAAAGTGGAACATTCTGCAATGACCAAGTCAATCACCAGATCTTAACCCAATTGAGCATGCATTTCCCTTGCTCAAATCCAGACTTAAGACGGAAAGACCCACAAACAAGCAAGACCTGAAGGCTGCGGCTGTAAAGGCCTGGCAAAGCATTAAGAAGGAGGAAACCCAGCGTTTGGTGATGTCCATGGGTTCCAGACTTAAGGCAGTGATTGCCTCCAAAGGATTCGCAACAAAATATTGAAAATAAAAATATTTTGTTTGGGTTTGGTTTATTTGTCCAATTACTTTTGACCTCCTAAAATGTGGAGTGTTTGTAAAGAAATGTGACAATTCCTACAATTTCTATCAGATATTTTTGTTCAAACCTTCAAATTAAACGTTACAATCTGCACTTGAATTCTGTTGTAGAGGTTTCATTTCAGATCCAATGTGGTGGCATGCAGAGCCCAACTCGCCAAAATTGTGTCACTGGCCAAACATTTCTGGACCTAACTGTATATATATATTGGTACCTGTATACACATCTTACACATCACTAAACAAACACAAGTAAATCCAGCAAATTTCTGAATAAATTAGATCCCTTTGTTATTCCTTTCCCAATGGCCATGTGCTGATGATACACTGATACATGCATCCAGCAATCATTATGTGCTATGAATGATGCTGCATTACTCATTGCTTATAATACTAATGCAGGAACAGAACAGACAGAATGGCAAACATCGGCAGTAAAGGCACAAAAAACATTGTCCCATCACACACTGATGTAGTCTTCTCAGTGCGGTCCCCATACATCACATACCATGGTGCCCAGACTCTATGCCCATCATCACCGGATCGGTGTCACCGCGGATGATAGAATTGATCTAGATGACCTTCATCACCTGACTGTATCTACCATCTGTCTTGGACACCTGTAGACCCCTGCGCTTCAACAGATGAAAATTTTAACAAATTGTAGTAAAATTAAGTTTGTAAAAATAAAAGTAATATAAAAAGTTTTCCGAAAGCACAGGGGTAATCGATACAAACTGCCTAGCATACATACATAGAGACATACTCACAAGCCTGGTGTTCAGTGTGCACCATAACCCAATTCCACTGGACCTTATATTGAAAAATCCATTGAGCTTGGACCCCAGAGGTCAATTATTTCTTCTGTAATCAGAAACTAGGGATTCTTAATTTGTTATCCAGTGACCTCACATTACTGGGTATTATTTGTATATTGTAGGCAAAAAAATCCTTACATTCCAATTTCCTTATTTCCTCCGGTAAATTTTTAGATGATTTTAACAATATTAAGCGAACTCTCTCCTAAATGAGCCATCTATTACATTCCTGGCAAGAACACAAGATGGGACAAGTGACAGAGTCTCACCCTTCCACTGGCCCACCAGGGATTAGATTCTCCATAACTTTGATGCAAAGACTATCACGCTGTACAAAGGGTTGGTTACATGTAGTACAGTGCATTCCCCACTAGGTGGCAGCAGAGTAGTGATGGAAAGACAAAGTAACACAGTAACAGAAAGGCAGCTGAAGTACATCAGGGTAACCTCAGCAGGCAGTTAATAGGCAAACCATCGGGGGGCAAAAGAGTAGTCAAACAGTCAGGATCTAGCCAGGAAACTTGAGTCACTGCAAAAGGAGGATCAAAGCCAAGTTAGAAAACAGAACCGAGTCGGAAGCCGGGAGATCAGGTATGCAGAGGGAAACACCAACAACAGACAGAAGCAGGAAGTCAGGGATCGGGACAGATGGACGAACGGAGAAGGGTACAGGTCAGGGTACAGTAACAAGGAGTCAGATCAAACAGGTATTCTCACCAGAGCCAGTCACAGGCTGCAGGGCAAAACTATAACTAGCACCAGGATGCAATTGCACAGGCCAGATATAGTGTGTTCTGAAACCAGAACGAGGCTGATTGGAGTTAACCCCTGACATGACCAGGCCGGGTCTGGGAAACTCTAAAGCAGAGAATCCTGGCCCTGGATCATGACAAAGATGAAAGAAGAGGGCACCACCAATATGATTAGGGGATCAACCCTGCATATGCCAGGGCAAGAATTGTAAAAAAGCTTAAAGAAGCATTGGGGATCACCCAAAATATCCCAAGTGATATTGCTTGATAAAAAAAATAAATAAATATACTGTATATGTATATACATTTATCTATTAATATATATACCAGACACACAAATTAAAAACATTTAAAAAGGTCAAACAGCCATGATGATTGTACATCTGTCCCGATGACGGTAATGTTTTTTTAATTTCAGAATGACTATTTCATATTGCTTTTAGAACCAGGGCTACAAGCAACAAAAAAACTAAACCTAGTAAAAAAATAATGACCACTAAGCTTGTCTCAGTGTAAGACATTTAGCCGACTCAAGGTTAAGAAGATTTTTATGGTCGATAATTACTGTAACAAGTTAAGTAGCTACCTCCAGAAAGTGTCACCATTCCTCAAACACTAACAATCGCCAGTAATTAAATTTTACCAGTATCATAATAATTTATTAGAAAAGAAGGCACATGGATGCAGTTTACCAACAGACAGACCTTGAGACAATACAGCCCCCACCCCCACCTCTGACAAATCAACCTGCACTGTAAAAGGCTGAGATACATCAGGCTGTATCAATACGGGTGCTGATGAGAATCACTTCTTAAGACAGTTGAAAGCATACAAAACCCCATGAGTTTATCTAGAGAAGTGCATATGTGGCGCCCCTGGGGCTTCAGTCGCCACAGGTTACTGCATCTCTCTTAAGATGTGGTACTCATCCCGGGTAAGGAGAGGTTAGTCACTGGTGTTTCTCACTTTCACAAACCATAAACAGTTAGGTGCTTTCCCACCGGGGAGATGGCCTGGGGTAGATAGGGGGGTGGCCATCACAAAACATGGGACTTTCCCGGTCACACGCACAACCACGTGGGGGGCAGGCACCACTTGGGGAAATGGTAAGAAGCATTTCTACACATAGTTAGCCTCAGGCACAGCTTGGGGTGAGGAGCACAGTTGGGTCTTCAGTCCAGGCACATTCTCTACCTTCATACTTCTGGGAGTACCATAAGACTCGTGGGTTGGAGCAAGCTGCTCGACCCAGGTTCTCTACAGCTAAACAGGATTCCAGGGTCTGTGGAGAGTGCAGGAAACACCCGCAGCCCGTTCCATATTCCACCTACACCGGGATTGGAGGGACTCCGACCAGAAAGGTCTCACAGTGGGAACACTGGCGGTGACCTCGAATTGCTCAGGATTGGCTGGGGCCCATCATGGTGGTGACCAGCATCTCCCAGGTAAACCAGGACTGTGAGTAAAGAGACCTTGAATACGCAGAGACTGTGTCTGCCTTTCCTTGCCAGCACCCTGCGCTTTGGCGCCCGCCATTACTACTCCCCTCATCATCTTCCCTGGGGTCCACTCCACCTGTAGGGAGCAGAAATATCTTAGCTGCTACAACCATCCGCCCCGGAGGACAGCGACAGCAGCGGCGGCTAATCCCTGGCCGCGTATCGCAGGTGGCGTCACGAGACAAATCCTCCACCATCATCACCGTTCCCCCTTCTTTATTGTACACCTCGGGGCCATGAAACAGGGCAAAAGGGCCACCCGTGACATCCCCGTACCCGACATCTTCAGGCCCGGCGCCGAGTATTTAACCCCTTCCTCCTTTGGTGCTACACATACCCTTCTTAGTCATGTCAGTAAGTGGTCTTGCTATTGTCGCGGGCGGCGGGGCGCTGCTCTCGCTAACGCTCGGGTCCGGCGCTGCTGCTCGGTGGCTCGAGCGGTGGGCCGGATCCGGGGACTCGAGCGGTGCTCCTCGCCCGTGAGTGAAAAGGGGGTGGTTTAGTTGGGGATTTAGTCCGTGATGCCACCCACGGGTTGTGGTGAAGATGGGCACCACCGTTGCTGGTGACGGGGATCCCGGGAGCGATGTTAGGGAGCAGCTATGGGGAGATAAGGTATGCACACCAGTGACTATGGAAGGGGAATACATGGAATAGCAGAAACTGCTGTGTGAATACTGACATGAAAAATTCAATAGCTATTTGTAAGAATGAAATGTGAAAAATGGAACCTGCATTACTGCCATGAATATATGAATAAAGAGAAATTTAGCTACTGAATTGATCAATGCAAAAGAGCCCCAACACTACGCCAAAGTATTTCTCTACGTTGGGGTCCCTAGCTTGTGTGTGTCCTCTCATGCAGTTAAAAAACTTACCGTGTATGGGAGGCTGAGACCCAGGCTATATATACGATGTGGATTGGCAATAGGTGTGTGTGGGGAGGGTTCACAAACGAAAAACTACTAACATTAAGGAATAACGTTTGGAACTCCATTCTATGTCTGAACTGGGTGCAAAAAACCTAAAAAACATCACTATGGGGAGATAAGGTATGCACACCAGTGACTATGCAAGGGGAATACATGGAATAGCAGAAACTGCTGTGTGAATACTGACATGAAAAATTCAATAGCTATTTGTAAGAATGAAATGTGAAAAATGGAACCTGCACTACCGCCATGAATATATGAATAAAGAGAAATGTAGCTACTGAATTGATCAATGCAATAGAGCCCCAACACTACGCCAAAGTATTTCTCTACGTTGGGGTCCCTAGCTTGTGTGTGTCCTCTCATGCAGGTTCCATTTTTCACATTTCATTCTTACAAATAGCTATTGAATTTTTCATGTCAGTATTCACACAGCAGTTTCTGCTATTCCATGTATTCCCCTTCCATAGTCACTGGTGTGCATACCTTATCTCCCCATAGTGATGTTTTTTAGTTTTTTTGCACCCAGTTCAGACATAGAATGGAGTTCCAAACGTTATTCCTTAATGTTAGTAGTTTTTCGTTTGTGAACCCTCCCCATACACACCTATTGCCAATCCGCATCGTATATATAGCCTGGGTCTCAGCCTCCCATACACGGTAAGTTTTTTAACTGCATGAGAGGACACACACAAGCTAGGGACCCCAACGTAGAGAAATACTTTGGCGTAGTGTTGGGGCTCTTTTGCATTGATCAATTCAGTAGCTAAATTTCTCTTTATTCATATATTCATGGCAGTAATGCAGGTTCCATTTTTCACATTTCATTCTTACAAATAGCTATTGAATTTTTCATGTCAGTATTCACACAGCAGTTTCTGCTATTCCATGTGTGAAGCCCCACAGGTGTTGTGTCGGTGCATTACCTTCAGGGACTCCACGTGGATGGAACAGTCTGGTCACAGGTAGGAAACCTTCTTCTAGGATTGTCGTGACGCCACTCTCAGAATTGCGGTCAGTGGGGACCGCCACTGCAGATTAAGGGATGCCTGGGGCTGATGGTGGGTGCAGTCCGTTGTAATAGCCTCCTGAGAGTGAGGCAAGCCCCAGGGCCCTGTGTAGGTGTGTA
Source organism: Anomaloglossus baeobatrachus (assembly GCF_048569485.1). NCBI lineage: Eukaryota > Metazoa > Chordata > Amphibia > Anura > Aromobatidae > Anomaloglossus > Anomaloglossus baeobatrachus. The sequence goes on along the minus strand of NC_134355.1, from coordinate 687,461,262 downwards.
GAACCACAAGGCGCAGAATAACTTCACACAGGCAGAATGTCTTTCAGGGTTTTTACTCACAATTGATGGCAGGGTGAGTAACCCGGGCGTAGCTGGGATGAACCAGGCTGGAACCAGGTATCCTTCAGGCTGACTGATGAGGGTGGCTACCGACTCGCCTTCCTTAGCCCTTCTGTGGTTTGTGGTAACCCCGACTTTTAGTCCCTATGGGGGTCACCCAGGGAAGTAACTGCTCCCCTCGTTTGTTTGCCGTTTGCTTGTCGCCTGGACCAGATCACTCCAGCTGCTTGCCTCCTGTGAACTATGGGCCCTAACTGTGGCTACGTGGCTGCGGACTTTGTGGTGTTGTGGCGTGGGCTTTGAGGGCCCCACACCGGCAGGTTTAGCAAGGAAAGGTGGATCTATCCCCGCACCGGGATCTGCCGCCCGTTTGGGCCTGGTACTCCCTGACAGTCTCCGTACTTTCCACTACGTTGCTCTCTCTCTAGCTGTGTGTGGAGTTCGGGCAGCACTACCAGGTGACCGTTCTCCCCCGTCGGTAGTCACTGCGCGGACGCTGTTAGACTGCAACAGCTCCAGGGGCTGCTTCTGCTCTCCCTGAGCTGCACACTAAACCGGCTCACTTGAGGGACCTGCACTGCTGCTCCTGTCAGAGCTCCACTTCCATGCTCCTCACTCCTCCCTCTTTTCCCTTTGTGCCTGCCTACGCCACCTAGCAACCAGGCTCTCTACCACACCCCTTGAGTGGAGATGGAGGCTTCGCCCCCTCCTGGGATCCCCAGGGGTCCTCTCAAAGGTACATGTGTGAGACTTGATCACTATGCGCCTGTGTAGTCACACCTCGGTCAGCCTTCTGGATTACCTGTTTTGTACTGTCCCCAGCATGGGTGCAGTACTCAGTGGTGCCTGACCAGGTCAGGCGCGCCACATTCCCCCTTAGTTATCACCAGCACGTCCTCGGGCTGCAAGACAACATTTTAAAATGCGTAAAACAGTAAAACATGGTAAAACATTTTAAAACCACCTGGTACCATACATCACCACCCTCCACCCACAAGTCCGTTAACCCACCCAAAACCCTCTCAGGAGGCAGGTCACCGGTTTCTTTTGGTAACTAGGTCTGGGCCATCCGTTTCCCCAGACCTTTCCTCCAATCTGCCTCTCCCGTTGGCCGCGCCTTCAGCCACTTCTGGCAGGATGTGGAGGCGGCTTTCATGGTCTGGTGGTTTCAGGGTATACCTGGCCTGGTGGAGCCGCGCCTTCAGCCACTTCTGGCAGGATGTGGAGGCGGCTTTCATGGTCTGGTGGTTTCAGGGTATACCTGGCCTGGTGGAGCCGCGCCTTCAGCCTCTTCTGGCAGGATGTAGAGGCGGCCTCCGCAGTTGGTGCTGACCAGGTACCCTCTTTGTGGTGGAGAGCCAGGCCCCATAAACAGGCATGCTCCCTGGTTGCAGGCGAGCCAAGGCCCCATAAACAGACGTTCTCCCTGGTTGCAGGCGAGCCAAGGCCCCTAAACAGGCTGGCTCTGGTGGTGGTACCTCTGGGGTAATTATGTACACTGCGAGAGTTTGTGGCTATAGCCAGTTCATAGCCTTAAGGTTCATGGGTTTCTCACATTAGTTCATGTGGGCACATTTCTTAAACAGTAACGTTGCAAACTTGTCAAAACTTTAACTTTTCAACTGCTGTACTTCTTACTTTATACAGATTCCTCCTCACCAGGGCTTGGGCCTGTAGGGCTGCAGCACCTGTTGCTTTCTTCATTTCTCTCATCATCGGAGGTAGTCTCATCAGTGGGTTCTTTATCTTTCCTTTCTTCTTCTGTATCTGTTTCTTTTTCTGTTGAGACGGCAGGTTCACTGTAGGGATGTCTGGGACATGGTGTAACATCCAATGCATACCATCCCCTTTCTCCTTGGTGCATGGTGAATTCCACTGAATCTCCTGTCCGTAGGTTCCGTCCTGGATGTCCTCTGGGCAAATGGGCTCGAACGTCCCTTCTGTTAACAAAAATGCCTTCCTTCATACCAGGAGCTACTATGAAACCGTATCCTGATTTCAAGCTGAAGTCTTCGACTACACCACGACAAAGTGGGCCTCTAACCTGGGATTTGGCCCTTCTCAGGAACCGTTTCTCTTCCAAGTCTCTGGCCATGACTTCGTCTTTCTGCTCTGGAGACTGCGGTGCAGGGGAAAACTTTGTTCTGCTACGGCGCCGTGTCTTGCGGGCTGGATTCTGCTGGGTTGCCACTTCGCTGTTTGCAGACTCCCAGGTAATATACCTGGACAGATCTTCCTCAGCAGAGGGTGTCGGGCTCTCTTCATCCCAGCGGGAATACGGCAGCATCTCTGGCTCTGGGCATGGATCCACTGCTGATGGCTCCGGGGTCAGCTCCTCAGCCTCCTGGCCTCCCCTCCCCCTTAGTTCTTCTGAGCACTCCGGTTGTGGCAGCGCTGGGGATGGGGGTTCATCAGCCGGCCAGGGCGGTGGACTTTTTGGCGTGGACGTTGCAGGAGACTCCTTGTGGGTATGCGGGGGGAGCAGATACCGGTCCACCATCTCCTTCGGGAACTGGGCCTCTAGGTCAGCCTTCAGCTTCCAGTATTCGGGGTCCTCCCCCAGCGTAGACTGCCTAGCAGGGACCTCCTTGGACTGGGGAGCGGTGTCTGCTCTGGCCTTGCAGGCCGGGGTAAATGGTGGTACAATCTTGTCTTGATGGGCCGCGCCTGGCGTGGCGACGGCCTGGTCTTGGCGGGCCGCGCCTGGCATGGCGGCGGCCTGGATCAGCGTCGCTGTTGCAGTGGGAGTCTTAGCGGGCATCGCTACTGTGGCCGGTTCTTGGCAGGCCGGACAGGGCATCGCTGCGGCGGCCTGGATTGGCGTCGCAGCTGCGATGGGATCTGTGCAGGCTGGGCTGGGCGTCGCTGCAGCGATCTGAGCTTGGCGGGCCGCACCTGGCGTGGCTGCGGCCTGGTTCAGCACCTCACCTGCGGCGTGGATGAGCGTCGCTGCTGCGGTGGGGTCTTGGCGGGCCGGGCCTAGCAGGGCGGCGGCCTGGGTCAGCGTCACACCTGCGGCATGGATGAGGGTCGCGGTGGCAGCCGGATCTTTGCGGGCCGGGCAAGGCATCGCTGCGGCGGCCTGGGCTTGGCGGGCCGGGCAGGGCATCGCTGCGGCGGCCTGGGCTTGGCGGGCCGGGCAGGGCATCGCTGCTGCGGCCTGGTTCAGCGTCGCCGCGCCGGGCGCCTCTTCAGGGACCGCGGGCGTGGCAGCAGGGGTCGGGGCACTCGCGCTGGCAGGGGCAACACTGGACTCACCCATCGGTGGCACCATCGGGGTCTGAGTCGTCGCCGCTCGGTCTGGCACTCGTCGCGCAGCTTTTTCCTCATAGGCCTGCACCGCGGCAGCCATCTCCAGAAGCGCCGTGCGTTCCTCGCTGATCTGCCGTATGACCCTGGCCTCCAGTTGGTCGCAGAACTGGGCAAGTTCCTGATACCACCAGGCAGCGGAGCCTGGCTCTGGGTCTCTGCGTTCAGACGCCATTTCCTCTGCGCCTTCTTCTGCACGATTTCCCAGCAGCGGACTCGTCGCTGCCTCCAGTAGCAGGCTCTTCAATTTCTGCTCGGCCTCTTCCAGCAGCAGGCTTCTGGCTCCCTTTCTGTCCCAACGTCTCTGAACGCCTCCGCTCTCATCACTTGCGAGGTCAGGACTCTGCAGGGGATCTCTGGGTAGCCACACCTCTTCGTGGGCGGTAACTTCTCCCAGCGCGGGCTGCTGTTGTTTTTCAGCGCGCTTTTCATGGTGGCAATATGGCGACGCTTCCAATTTTTCAAGCGGACCGCCCAGGCACATGGTCACCTGTCTGAACAGGTCTAGTCCTTATCCTGTTCGTGACGCCAGATGTGAAGCCCCACAGGTGTTGTGTCGGTGCATTACCTTCAGGGACTCCACGTGGATGGAACAGTCTGGTCACAGGTAGAAAACCTTCTTTGTAGTTTGTCGTGACGCCACTCTCAGAATTGCGGTCAGTGGGGACCGCCACTGCAGATTAAGGGATGCCTGGGGCTGATGGTGGGTGCAGTCCGTTGTAATAGCCTCCTGAGAGTGAGGCAAGCCCCAGGGCCCTGTGTAGGTGTGTAGAACCACAAGGCGCAGAATAACTTCACACAGGCAGAATGTCTTTCAGGGTTTTTACTCACAATTGATGGCAGGGTGAGTAACCCGGGCGTAGCTGGGATGAACCAGGCTGGAACCAGGTATCCTTCAGGCTGACTGATGAGGGTGGCTACCGACTCGCCTTCCTTAGCCCTTCTGTGGTTTGTGGTAACCCCGACTTTTAGTCCCTATGGGGGTCACCCAGGGAAGTAACTGCTCCCCTCGTTTGTTTGCCGTTTGCTTGTCGCCTGGACCAGATCACTCCAGCTGCTTGCCTCCTGTGAACTATGGGCCCTAACTGTGGCTACGTGGCTGCGGACTTTGTGGTGTTGTGGCGTGGGCTTTGAGGGCCCCACACTGGCAGGTTTAGCAAGGAAAGGTGGATCTATCCCCGCACCGGGATCTGCCGCCCGTTTGGGCCTGGTACTCCCTGACAGTCTCCGTACTTTCCACTACGTTGCTCTCTCTCTCTAGCTGTGTGTGGAGTTCGGGCAGCACTACCAGGTGACCGTTCTCCCCCGTCGGTAGTCACTGCGCGGACGCTGTTAGACTGCAACAGCTCCAGGGGCTGCTTCTGCTCTCCCTGAGCTGCACACTAAACCGGCTCACTTGAGGGACCTGCACTGCTGCTCCTGTCAGAGCTCCACTTCCATGCTCCTCACTCCTCCCTCTTTTCCCTTTGTGCCTGCCTACGCCACCTAGCAACCAGGCTCTCTACCACACCCCTTGAGTGGAGATGGAGGCTTCGCCCCCTCCTGGGATCCCCAGGGGTCCTCTCAAAGGTACATGTGTGAGACCTGATCACTATGCGCCTGTGTAGTCACACCTCGGTCAGCCTTCTGGATTACCTGTTTTGTACTGTCCCCAGCATGGGTGCAGTACTCAGTGGTGCCTGACCAGGTCAGGGGCGCCACACATGTATTCCCCTTCCATAGTCACTGGTGTGCATACCTTATCTCCCCATAGTGATGTTTTTTAGGTTTTTTGCACCCAGTTCAGACATAGAATGGAGTTCCAAACGTTATTCCTTAATGTTAGGGAGCAGCTGGGATGTTGTTTTCCCCCTCCGTGGGTAGGGGTTGGTGGTCCTGGGGCCCGGTGGTGAGATGGGGAGGCAGGGTAGGTAGGTGAGGTGCAGGGTTGCAGGGACAGCGCGGCGCAGTGCCAGATGGCACGGGTGTACTCACTCAGCAAGAGATGCATAAAGTCTCCGGTAAAAGAAACGGCTGGATGGATGGGTCCCGCAGCCGGCTGCAGTGTCTCTCCCCGGACAGGTGATGGCGGCTGTCTTTCCCTGCACCTTTGTGTACTGTCTTGACTACGATGGGTCCCCAACGGTAGTCCGCTCCCCGGTGTATGGATGCCGGAGGAGCCCGTTTTGCCTGCAGGCGCTGGCCCTTGGGTCTCTATCTGTTGGCGGTGGCTGTATACCCTCACGGTGCGGACGGTTGCCTTCTAACGGGTCTTTGGATGTTAGGAAACCCCTGGGGTTCCTGTCACACTCGGATTTGACTGTTGACGGCTACTCCAAGCCTAGTCGGGGTCCGATGGCCCTACCTGGGTGTGCTTAGCTTCACTCTGTTCCCCGGTCCGGTACCGGTGGGTCACTGCCCAGCCCCGGTCCTTACGGCTCTGCGGAGTTCCATCAACTCCTGCAGACGGCCACCACCGTCTGCCAACCTTGCTGTCAGTGCCTGGGCTACAAACCCAGATACTCTCCACTTTACTCCTCTCACTTTAACCTCCTAAACTCAACTCCAAACTCTAACTGACTGCTCTTCCCGCCTCCAGGCCTGTGAACTCCTCGGTGGGTGGGGCCAACCGCCTGGCTCTGCCCCACCTGGTGTGGACATCAGACCCTGGAGGGAGGCAACAAGGGTTTCTGGTTTGGCTAATGTTACTGTCTGGGGTGGTGGGGTGTGTATGTGTTACCTGTGACGACCTGGCTAGTCCAGGGTGCCACACTATCGTTTTGAAATTCTTAATAAACTTCTGGTAATAATACGTAAGTTAAACCTTAAAAACGTTTTGAGAGCTTTGAGCATCTCGGGAAAGTCCCATTTCAAAATAGCCTGTAATTTAGTGGGATACAACAAAATCCTGCAGCTGAGATAATGTAAGTCAAAACCAGAAAATCTTCAACGACGTGTACACATTTTTCCAGCTTAGCGTAAAATTTATTCACTCTGAGAATTTGTAACACTTGTCTGACATGTTCCAAATGATGACCAAAATCCTGTGAATATATGAGAATGTCATCAAGCTAAATGATTACAAATTTCCCATAAGATGAGAAAACACAATATTAACAAAATGCTGGAAAACCGGAAGCGCGTTGGTTAGACAGAATGGCATCACCAAATTTTCTAAGTGCCCCTCCAGCATATTGAATGCCTTCTTCCACTCACCCCTGTCTGACCCGGATCAGATTATAGGCCTCCCTAAGTTCTAGTTTAGAGAACCATTTAGCACCGGCAATCTGATTAAATAGGTCAGGAATGAGTGGCAGGGGATCCGGATCATGAACTGTTATCTGGTTGAGCTCACAAAAGTTTAGGCTTGACCGTAATCCACCATCCTTCTTTTTAACAAAGAAGAATCCAGCAGATACCAGAGAGGAGGCTAGCCTGAAGTGCACTCTAGCCAAATTCTCCTCTTATATACTCCTTGAGAGCTAATCTCTCAGGGCCCGACAAGTTATACAGTCTTGGGCAATTTTGCCAATGGCCTCAATGTTATGGTGCAGTCATAAGGTCTATGCGGCAGCAACTCCTCACAACCCTTCTCAGAAAACACATCACTAAGATCTGAGAGAGTGGTTTTGAAAGACCAGAGGAAACCACCGAAATACAGGATCCTAGACAGTGTTCTTTACAATACATGCTCCGCATAATTACCGTATGTCTTGGGTTTTCCAGTCAACAGTGGGGTTATGTAATACAAACTAGGGGAACCCTAATGTAATTTGTGCAGAAAGGCCCTAAAGAAGTTATGACGTCCTAATGGAGTACTCCTATAAGATGTTCAAGCCTCTGTAGACACTCAACAAACCCCCTTGAGAAAAGGTGATAAACCATGGCAAACATCCATACTCGGCAAGATAGCTCCTCCACCTCTGACCCAGAAGAACAAACAACTAGATCAATAATGTTTGCCCCAGAACCACTATCCAGAAAGACCATAATAGTGTCATCTAGGCCCCCAACCTTAACCCTAGCAGGTGATAAACATTGAGACACTGTAGTGGAGGAAATATGTAGACCCAGGTTGGAATCCCCAACCCACCTGGGTCTAAAAGTTTTCTGACTCCTGTTTTTTCTTGGGCATGGAGGGGCAGGTACTGACAAAGTGTCCCTTTTTGCCACGGAAAACAATAAACTGTTCCTCTTTTAGGAGTAAAGGAGTTTCTCACCCCATGGTCTAAGGTGAGGCCTCCAAGGTAATCCCCCTCCCAGAGAATCTTGGTTTTATGAGACCTCTGCCGGAAACAGCGATCGATACATATGACTAGTGACTTGGCACACTTAAGACAAGGATGAGCTTCATACATTACCAGCACCTCCTTAACACTCTCAGATACACGCTATAAAAATGGCTTTTGAGTGCAGGGTCGTTCAACTGAGTGTCCATGGACCATCAACGCAATAATTCTCTGCAGCCTGATTCCTCTGTTGCAGTGAATGGATTTTACTTGGATAAAGATAATTTGTCTGGATCATCGTAGATGAACCTGAATGCAGAGAAAAACCCGTCCACTGACAAAAGAACCAGTGACTCGGAGGACAAGGAAAAATCTCATGCTTGTGGGTCCCCCTTCAAGAGCGGGATCACAATTACCATACGCTGTGCCTTACTACTAGAGTTGTGGGGACATAAATGGATGTACAACTTACATGCTTCTCTAAAAGCAACAAACTGGCTTCGCTCCCTCAAAAATCTTTCCAGTAGGGTCACTTTGGGTTTGAATGATCCAACGACCAATACAGATTGCTCCACTGAGGCAGACTGCGCTTGTTGCAGTACTGTCCCTTTTTAATTCAGCCACCTGGAGAGACAAGGTCTGTAATTGGCTTAATAGTGCACCAACTGGGTCCAAGCTGGAATATAAAGTATGGCTAGCTATAATGTCACGATGACTATGGGATAGCGTGGAATCAGGGCTCCTAAGCTATCCCTCAAGCTAGGTGACCCTACGCTATCCTTAACCTCAGGGATACTTGTAATGGTTGTATGAGAATACAATATATTTTTCTTTATGCTTTTTATTGTGAGAATATATATATATTTTTCTATATGCTTTTCTATAACCAAACTTACTTTTTATATGAATAAGAAGAGAGAGTCTGTTTTCTAATTACTGCTGCGTATCAGGAAAGCAAGTATGTGTGTGGCGCCCCTGAGTATATCAGGGTGCCACAGGGTACTGCAATCCTTACTCAGGGTGCAGGACACACCCCCTATGGTTCCAGGTTCAGGAGAAGCCGGTGTCACTAACATCAGCACAAATCCCAATCACACCTCACATCCTGTCCTGTCAGACACACCAGTGGGTTGGATAAGCGGAATAAGGCCACCCACCTAGGGGTCAGGCAGACTGATGGGAGGGAAGGAAGTCAGTTAGAGTTCAGTTGAGCAGTTGAGTGAGACCCCTCAAAGAGTGAGGAGCTGGGGAGTAGTAGCTCCCAGGGAGCTAGACCGAGGTTGGGTTGCAGACGGTAGTCCGGGACCAGAGGAGTCGGGGACCGGTGGCAGCAACATTGGAAAGGTGCGACGGACATAGTCAAGGAGGACTGTTGGCATCAGATATCCAAAATAACTGACCGGTACCGAGCACGACGGGATACAGGACCCTAGATCAAGAGCCAGTTCATCATCCTGATAATTAACCTGAGAGGGAGAGTCTCTTTATGATCTTCCCTAAGAGCTCTGAGATTGAAGATGACAGCACACCGTGGGGGATAGGGCTTTCCAGTAACGCGTCCCACTAAAATCCCAAGTGCCAGCCATCAAGAGCACGGCTACACTAAAAACATAGTAAGTGGGGCCCCAACAGCTTCAAGCCAAGGGGCCACACAGAGAACTAACTTGTGCACGGAGGTGTTTCCGGATTACCCAGTGACACCAGTGGGAGCAGACACCTGGACGGGCTCTCCCCCCGTAGAGACGGAGATGCACAGATTTTTTGGTTTATCTTCACTATGTGTCTGCTTTTTAATCCTCATCCTGCACCACAACTACGCACAGTGAGTATCCTGGTTCCCCTGCACCCTGCGCTCCCAAACATCTCACCAATAACCCCAGGGGCCAGGGCCTTCCCTACCTGTGGAGGCACTAACAACTTGCTGCTCCACACCATCTGCCCCAGTACTCCTTCCAGCAGCCGTGGTACTCCCATTACCGCAACCCGCAGGTGGTGTCACGAATTTCTCCCCTGTGAATAATCACTCTGTGAGGAGAGTGTGAGTCAAAAAGAAGCTTTTCTCCAGATCTCAGCTGTGTAGCTGTGATCTGGAGAAATGGAAGAACGATCAGACAGCTGATCGTAATAGTCCCCTAAGGGGACTAGTAAAATAAAAAAAGTTAAAAAAGTTAAAAAAAAGTTTAAAAAAAAATCTAAAAATTCAAATCACCCACCATTCGGTCCATTGAAAATTAAAGGGTTAAAAAAATATAAATACCATATTTGGTATTGCCGCGTTCAAAAATGCCCGATCTATCAAAATATAAAATCAATTAATCTAATTGGTAAACGGGGTAGCTGCATAAAAAATTCCAAATGCCAAAATTACGTTTTTTGGTTCCGCAAATGTTGCACAAAATGCAATAACAGGCGATCAAAACATGGCATCTACACAAAAATGATACCGATAAAAACGTCAGCTCGAGACTCAAAAAGTAAGCCATCACTGAGCCATAGAGCCTGAAAAAAAGAGAACGCTACGGGTTTCGGAAATGCAGCAAAAAGTGCGCCCCTTTTTTTGGATAAGCTTGTGAATTTTTTTAACCCCTTAGATAAAAGTAAACCTATAAATGTTTGGTGTCTACGTACTCATACTGACCTGAGACATCACACCAACGCATCAGTTTTACCATATAGTGAACATGGTGAATAAAAGATCCCAAAAACTATTATGTGATCGCACTTTTTTTGCAATTTTTCCGCGCTTGGAATTTTTTGCTATTTTTCAGTACACTATATGGTAAAACTTGTGGTTTCTTTTAAGGCTGTGTGCGCACTAGAAATGTGAAGTTTCTCAAGAAAATTTCTTGAGAAACTTCTGGGAGTGAAAGATTTCCGGACCTCCGGAAAAAATCCGCACCAAATCCGCATGCGGATTTGCCGCGGATTTGCCGCGGATTAGCCGCGGAATAGCCGCGAATTTGCCGCGATTTTCCCGCGGGTGGTTTCCTGCGGATTTTGCAGGCTGTACTGCCGAAATCCGCAGGGTACCTGCGGAAAAGAATTGACATGCTCATTTTCTCAAGAAATTTTCTCGACAAATTCTTCTCAAGGAAATTTCTTGAGAAAAATCCGCACAGTGCGCACAGCTATTTTTTTTTCTCATAGAATTTGCTGGGAAATGTCTGCACAAAGATTGCAGACATTTCTCAAGAAATTTCCGCGGCAAATCCGCAGGTAAATCCGCGGGTAAAACGCACTAGTGCGCACAGAGCCTAAAAGTACAGCTTGTCCTGCAAAAAACAAGCTCTCATATAACAAGATTGAAGGAAAAATATAAAAGTTACGGCTCTCGGAAGAAGGGGAGTAAAAAAAGTAAAACGGAAAAACAAAAAAATCACCCAAGGGTGAAGGGGTTAAATCACTCTGTCGAAATGTGACAGCATGATTTAAATCCCCATAGTGGAGAATGTGTCTCTGCCCGTCGCCATTGGAGGCTCCATGACCCGATCACGGGGAGTTGATGGTTGTCATGGTAGTGACAGGACATGTGATGACTCCTGTCGCTATCACGACATAGTTCCTGTTACAGTCGACTGAGTAGCGGCACTAACAGAAACACTGCATTTCTGATGATCAGAGCTGTGCAGCTCTGATCAGGAGAAATGAATGCGCGATCAGACAGCTGACCCTTATAGTCCCCTAGGGGGACTAAAAAAATAAAAAATAAACAAAAAAAATTTAAAAAAATTTAAAAAATAAAAAAACCTAAAAGTTAAAATCACACCCATTCGCCTAATTCAAAATTTAACTGTTTAAAAAAAAAAATCTACACACATTTGGTATCAACGAGCTCAGAAACATTCAATCTATCAAAATATAAAATCAATTAATCTGATCAGTAAACGTTATAGCAGGAAAAAAAATTCCAAACACCTTTTTTTGGTCATCGCAAATTTTTCAAAAAATGCAGTGACAGCCAATCAAAACGTAGCATCTGTGCAAAAATGGTACCATTAAAATTACAGCTCGAGCTGCAAAAATAAACCATCACTAAGCCATAGATCCCGAAAAATGAGAACGCTACCGGTCACGGAATATGGCGTAAAACGTGCGCCACTTTTTTCAGACAAACTTCCAAATTTTTTTAACCCCTTATATATCAGTTTAACCATATAGTGAACACAGTGAATAAAATATCTCAAAAACAATAGTGCTATCGCACTTTTTTTGCAATTTTTCTGCATTTGGAATTTGTTTGCTGTTTTCCAGTACACTATATGGTAAAACTTATGGTTTCATTTAAAAGTACAGCTCTTTCCACAAAAAATGAGCCCTCACATGACCATATTGACTGAAAAAAAAAAAGGTACGTCTCTCGGAAGAATGGCGAAAAAAAAAAACGGAAAGCGAAAAATCGGCCGGTCGTGAAAGGGTTACGATATAGCAGCAAAAAAAATTCCAAACACCTTTTTTGGTCATCGCAAATTTTTAAAAACATGCAATAACAGCTGATCAAAACATAGCATCTATGCAAAAATGGTATCATTAAAAAATTACAGCTCGAGCCGCAAAATTAAGCCGTCACTAAGCCCCAGATCCCAAAAAATGAGAATCCTATGGGTTGCAGAAAAAGTGCCACTTTTTTTGGACAAACTTTTTATTTTTTTTAACCCCTTAGATAAAAATAAACCTATACATGTTTGGTGTCTACGAACTCACAACGACCTGAAGTATCACACCGACACATCAGTTTTTAACCATATAGTGAATACAGTTAATAAAATATCCCAAAACAATCATGCTATGGGTTTCGGAAAAAGGCGCAAAAAGAGCGCCACTTTTTTGGACAAGTTTGTGAATTTTTTTAACCTCTTACATAAAAGTAAACCTATACATGTTTGGTATCTACGAACTTGCACTGACCTGGAGCATCACATCCACACATCAGTTTTACCATATAGTCAACATGGTGAATGAAATGTCCCAAAAGCTATTGTGTGATCGCACTTTTTTTGCAATTTTTCCGCATTTGGAATTTTTTTTTGCCATTTTCCAGTACACTATATGGGAAAACTCATGGTTTCATTTAAAAGTACAACTCATCCTTCAAAAAAACAATCCCTCATATGGCAAGATTGACGGAAAAATAAAAAGGTTACAGCTCTCGGAAGAAGGGGAGGTAAAAAAAAAATCGGAAATACTCCCGGTCATGAAGGGTTTAAGGAAGCCGGAGTATTGCAAAAGTGTAGGTAGCATCTTCAACTCATCAATGTCTCACAGAATTTTATAATATTGAGTATTGGAAATAAAAAATTACGTTTTTACTCTTAAAATGTTAAATTACCTGTACATTTTTCAGATAATGGAAGACAATAGACACTAGAGTTTCTGAAGGAATTTCCCTCGAACACATTGCATTTCTGCTGGGGTTTTTTTTACATTTTTTTGGTGCAAATTATAAAGAAACTTTCTCCAGCCCATTGTTGGGTTTTTGTTGTGTGAAATTACATCCAATTTTGCTTTTTTTCTCAGTTTATTTAGGTTGTTTCAATACGCACAAAGAAAACAAAAACATGTAGTTGCAATAATTTTTATGCAACAATTTCAAGGGTGCCAACACTTTTGCGCATGACTGTATTTGTCATATATGTCATGTTTAATAAAGTTAGTTTTATTCATCAAAAACACAACAAAAATGCATGGGATTTTTGTTTCATTGCTCAATCTAAAATTGTGAAATCTGAATACTTTTCGCTATTACTGCAAAAAGCAGCTTTTAATTTGCATATAAAAATAGAGCAAAAAATATGCTGCAAAAATGAAAAGTGTAAACATAACTTTACAAAAGGTTTTTTATACTTTGATATTTTTGGACCCTAAAAATAATTTTTTGACAAAAGATAATTTGTTTTTGCATTGCCGTATTCTGAAAACTGTATTTTTTTTATCTGCCAGAAAGCCATTTGAAGATGAGGTTTTACTTTTTAATCTACTTTGTTGTGTGACTTAGTTTGGTGTATTTTTTATTTTATTTATTCATTTTCTAATCTTATAGTTTCATAGTTTGGGTCATTCCAGACAATGCAATACTAATTTTGTATATTTTTCTTGTTTATTTTTGGTTTTCACATAAAACTGTTTAAAAGAACTGAGAGTCCTCAGTGGTTGATACCTTTTAATGGCTAACTGAAAAGATGGTAATAATTGCAAGCTTTCGAGACTACTCAGGTCTCTTCATCAGGCATGGTATAACACAAAATCTGAAGAGTCACATATTTATACACAACAGGACATAGAAAAGTGCAGTAAAAAAAAACAAAAAAAAAACAAGTTATATAAAACAGAACTATCACTATGGCAGGGGGGCAAACTGTTGTGGCCATAAATTTTGCTGCAGTTCAGTGTGAAAGTTTTATTGTCCTTTCATAAAACTTTCACACTGAAAAACAATAAAACTTTCACACTGAAACAAAGGACAATAAAACTTTCACACTGAAACAAAGGACAATAAAACTTTCACACTGAAACAAAGGACAATAAAACTTTCACACTGAAACAAAGGACAATAAAACTTTCACACTGAAACAAAGGACAATAAAACTTTCACACTGAAACAAAGGACAATAAAACTTTCACACTGAAACAAAGGACAATAAAACTTTCACACTGAAACAAAGGACAATAAAACTTTCACACTGAAACAAAGGACAATAAAACTTTCACACTGAAACAAAGGACAATAAAACTTTCACACTGAAACAAAGGACAATAAAACTTTCACACTGAAACAAAGGACAATAAAACTTTCACACTGAACAAAGGACAATAAAACTTTCACACTGAACAAAGGACAATAAAACTTTCACACTGAACTGCAGCAAAATTTATGGCCACAACAGTTTGCCCCCCTGCCATAGTGATAGTTCTGTTTTATATAACTTGTTTTTTTTTTGTTTTTTTTTACTGCACTTTTCTATGTCCTGTTGTGTATAAATATGTGACTCTTCAGATTTTGTGTTATACCATGCCTGATGAAGAGACCTGAGTAGTCTCGAAAGCTTGCAATTATTACCATCTTTTCAGTTAGCCATTAAAAGGTATCAACCACTGAGGACTCTCAGTTCTTTTAAACAATTTTTTTTATCTCTATTGGCTAACACGGTACAAAGATATATTTTACTTGCACATAAAACTGGAATTTTTAGTGTTACTTTTATTATACTTTGTTGTGTAACTTAGTTTGGTGTATTTTTTATTTTTATTTATTCATTTTTTAAACTTACAGTATCATAGTGTGGGTCATTCCAGACAATGCAATACCAGTTATGAATATTTATCTTTGTTTATTTTTGGTTTTCACATAAAACTGGAATTTTTAGTGTTACTTTTATTTTACTTTATTGTGTGACTTAGTTTTCTGTATTCTTTATTTTATTTATTCATTTTCTAATCTTATAGTTTCATAGTTTGGGTTATTACAGACAATTCAATACCAATTACGTATATTTTTCTTTGTTTATTTTTGGTTTTCACTTAAAACTGGAATTTTTAGTGTTACTTTTATTCTACTTTGTTGTGTGACTTAGTTTGGTGTATTTTTTATTTTTTATTTATTCCTTTTTTAAAGTTACAGTTTTATACTTTGGGTCATTCCAGACAATGCAATACCAGTTATGTATAATTTTTCTTTGTTTATTTTTTGGTTTTACATTAAGGTGGAATTTTTAGTGTTACTTTTAATCTACTTTGTTGTGTGACTTAGTTTGGTGTATTTTTTATTTGTATTTATTCATTTTTAGTTTGGGTCATTCCAGACAATGCAATACCAATTATGTATATTTTTCTCTGTTTATTTTTGGTTTTACATTAAACTGGAATTTTTAGTGGTGAGACTTTTTTCCACAGTTTTGTTGTGTATTTTTTCGCGATTTTTTGTTGTTGTTTTTTATACTTTTAAAAATTCTCTTAATTTTCCTTTCACTTTTTTATTTAACCCAACTTTCCTTGATGGTCAGATGCATTTCAATACTCCTGTATGTGGTCTGTTAGATTCTGCTCATGTTGTAGCTAGCAGATGGCTATTATTTGGCATCGGGTTCTCTCAGGACACCATTGGGTACTGATAGGGTTATGGAGGAGGGCCTCTATACCCTTAAACCCTTCATGACATGAGATATACATGTTTATCAGTGGGTATCAGCTATATATCATACAGTCAGGGCCAGAAATATTTGGACAGTGACACAAGTTTTGTTATTTTAGTTGTTTACAAAAACATGTTCAGAAATACAATTCTATATATAATATGGGCTGAAAGTGCACACTCCCAGCTGCAATATGAGAGTTTTCACATCCAAATCGGAGAAAGGGTTTAGGAATCATAGCTCTGTAATGCATAGCCTCCTCTTTTTCAAGGGACCAAAAGTAATTGGACAAGGGACTCTAAGGGCTGCAATTAACTCTGAAAGCATCTCCCTCGTTAACCTGTAATCAATGAAGTAGTTAAAAGGTCTGGGGTTGATTACAGGTGTGTGGTTTTGCATTTGGAAGCTGTTGCTGTGACCAGACAACATGCGGTCTAAGGAACTCTCAATTGAGGTGAAGCAGAACATCCTGAGGTTGAAAAAAAGAAAAAATCCATCAGAGAGATAGCAGACATGCTTGGAGTAGCGAAATCAACAGTCGGGTACATTCTGAGAAAAAAGGAATTGACTGGTGAGCTTGGGAACTCAAAAAGGCCTGGGCGTCCACGGATGACAACAGTGGTGGATGAACGCCGCATACTTTCTTTGGTGAAGAAGAACCCGTTCACAACATCAACTGAAGTCCAGAACACTCTCAGTGAAGTAGGTGTATCTGTCTCTAAGTCAACAGTAAAGAGAAGACTCCATGAAAGTAAATACAAAGGGTTCACATCTAGATGCAAACCATTCATCAATTCCAAAAATAGACAGGCCAGAGTTAAATTTGCTGAAAAACACCTCATGAAGCCAGCTCAGTTCTGGAAAAGTATTCTATGGACAGATGAGACAAAGATCAACCTGTACCAGAATGATGGGAAGAAAAAAGTTTGGAGAAGAAAGGGAACGGCACATGATCCAAGGCACACCACATCCTCTGTAAAACATGGTGGAGGCAACGTGATGGCATGGGCATGCATGGCTTTCAATGGCACTGGGTCACTTGTGTTTATTGATGACATGACAGCAGACAAGAGTAGCCGGATGAATTCTGAAGTGTACCGGGATATACTTTCAGCCCAGATTCAGCCAAATGCCGCAAAGTTGATCGGACGGCGCTTCATAGTACAGATGGACAATGACCCCAAGCATACAGCCAAAGCTACCCAGGAGTTCATGAGTGCAAAAAAGTGGAACACTCTGCAATGGCCAAGTCAATCACCAGATCTTAACCCAATTGAGCATGCATTTCACTTGCTCAAATCCAGACTTAAGACGGAAAGACCCACAAACAAGCAAGACCTGAAGGCTGCGGCTGTAAAGGCCTGGCAAAGTATTAAGAAGGAGGAAACCCAGTGTTTGGTGATGTCCATGGGTTCCAGACTTAAGGCAGTGATTGCCTCCAAAGGATTCGCAACAAAATATTGAAAATAAAAATATTTTGTTTGGGTTTGGTTTATTTGTCCAATTACTTTTGACCTCCTAAAATGTGGAGTGTTTGTAAAGAAATGTGACAATTCCTACAATTTCTATCAGATATTTTTGTTCAAACCTTCAAATTAAACGTTACAATCTGCACTTGAATTCTGTTGTAGAGGATTCATTTCAAATCCAATGTGGTGGCATGCAGAGCCCAACTCGCCAAAATTGTGTCACTGTCCAAAGATTTCTGGACCTAACTGTATTAGACAGAGGGGCTTTTGTGACCCCTCAGACTTCAGTATCTAGATGTAAGAACTAACCTTTTACCCTTGCATTTTGGCTTTCTGAGGACCTCTCTATTTGAAAAACTTGTAGATTTTCTGAAACAAGTTATTTTTCGTTATACAAGATTCATCGGATTAAAAGACGCACCTCAAACTTAGAGTAAAAAAAGGTAAAAAGAAAAAACAAAAATAACGGGGTCGGCTTATACACCAGTGGTGTCTTACTGGGAGGGCGGCAGTGATGGTTGAGCGGGCTCACAGAAGGCAGGGGAAGTGCTGTTGTAGGGCGATGCTGCAGGTGCTGTGGTGGGGGCTGTGCTGGCTGCGGGGGCCGTGCTGGCTGTGGGGAGCTGAGCGGTGAAGCGGGTGTCCCAGATGCTCTGTCAGCGGTGCGGGCTTCAAAGAAATGGGGCCCAGAGTCGGCACATGCGCAGATTGAGCTCTGGGCTCAATGACAAGCCAAGATCTAATTTGCGCATATGAGACCTCCAGGCGTCATTTTCCTTAAGTCCGCTGCTGGGAGATTAATGGACCAGAAGAGGTGGTGAGTGCGCAGATGAGATCTTGAGCCGAGAGCTCCATCTGTGCACGCGCTCACTCCGGGCGCCATTATTTGAAGCCCACACTGCCGACAGAGCATATTGTACACCCACTGTACCGCCCTGCTCCCCACAGCCACCACAGCCGAAGCATAGCCACCACAGTCCAGGCACAACGCCTGCAGCCAGCACAGCACCCATTCTCCACCTCCCAGGAAGCTACATTCGGATTTTAAGACGCACACCCCATGTTCCTCTCAAATTTTTGGGAGAAAAAGTGCGTCTTATAATCTGAAAAATATGGTAGGAAATTAGCATTGGCACACATGCGAGAGAGAGCCCATGAGGCCACCATGGAGTCCTTGGAAAGAGCATTTCTTGGGTTTCTTCCCATTTTATTAAGGGCTGAGATCCTCCAGAGGGATGTGACCTCCACAATTGCTTCAAAGCTGGCAAACAAGTGAAAGTGTTTGATGGAGACATGACATGAAGGGCTGAGGGTGGATGGTCTTCCTATTACCGGTGGCAAGAAGCTACTGATACAAGCCTGTATTTTACCTGTGCTATGGGCCACCATTCTTTATGATTGCCTTTGGTAACTGTTTTTTTTCCAAGTGCTTCAGTAACTTCTGTGCCAATATGATGGTCTCCAAAAATGAAAAATAAAAGGGAAGAAATTAAAATCGATAATCCAATATCCCTCCTATGTCAACAAAGCACAAAATCCATCAATAAAGAATACAGTGATAAAGTATATATTGTTACTGGCTCTTTCCAATGGACGAGCACCATTGACCCTCCCCAGCGCAGAAGAAAAATTCCCACATAGGAGCTATAATCACCAGTACAGAGCTCATCCCAGAGTATGAAAACCATGAAACATAATATAGATTTACGCCTGAAATCCAGACTGCAGAGATAGTATCAATAGTATTATTATTATTATTATTAGCCTTAAAGACAACAAATTCTGAAAGAAAAGAATGATTAGGTTGTGCTAGAAGGGTGGGAGAGGAAGGAAGGCAGGAAGGAAGGAGACAAGAGGAGAGGGGTGTGGAAGAAGGGTGGGAGAGGAACGAAGGCAGGAAGGAAGGAAGGAAGAAAGGAAGTAAGGAAGGAAGGAAGGGAGGAAGGCAAGGACGGAAGGAAGGAAGAAAGGAAGGAAGGAAGGAAGGAAGGCAAGGACGGAAGATAGGAAGGACGGAAGCAAGGAAGAAAGGAAGGAAGGAAGGGAGGAAGGCAAGGATGGAAGATAGGAAGGATGGAAGCAAGGAAGGGAGGAAGGCAAGGACGGAAGATAGGAAGGACGGAAGCAAGGAAGAAAGGAAGGAAGGAAGGGAGGAAGGCAAGGATAGAAGATAGGAAGGACGGAAGCAAGGAAGAAAGGAAGGAAGGGAGGGAGGAAGGCAAGGATGGAATCAAGGAAGGACGCAAGGAAGGAAGGGAGGAAGGCAAGGACGGAAGATAGGAAGGACGGAAGCAAGGAAGAAAGGAAGGAAGGAAGGGAGGAAGGCAAGGATGGAAGATAGGAAGGACGGAAGCAAGGAAGAAAGGAAGGAAGGAAGGGAGGAAGGCAAGGACGGAAGATAGGAAGGACGGAAGGAAGGAAGGAAGGGAGGAAGGCAAGGACGGAAGATAGGAAGGACGGAAGGAAGTAAGGAGGGAAGGGAGGGAGGGAGGAAGGAAGGAAGAAAGGAGACAAGAGGAGAGGGCTGTGGAAGAAGGGTGGGAGAGGAAGGAAGGCAGGAAGGAAGGAAGGAAGGAAGGAAGGAAGGGAGGAAGGCAAGGACGGAAGGAAGGACGGAAGGAAGGAATGAATGAAGGAATGAAGGAAGGGAGGAAGGAAGGAAGGAAGGGAGGAAGGAAGTAAGGAAGGAAGGAAAGAAAGGAGGGAAGAAAGGAAGGATGGAAGAAAGGAAGGAAAAAAGGAAGAAAAGAAGAAGAAAAGAGGGAGGGAGACAAGAAGAGAAGAGTGTGGAAGAAGAGTGTCAGAAAAAGGAGAATGGAAGGAAGGTTGGAAAGAGACAAGAGGAAAGGGGTGTGGAAGAAGGGTGGCAGCAAAAAGTAGAGAGGAAGGAGATAAGAGGAGATGGGTGTGGAATAAGGGTGGCAGAAAAAGTAGAGAGGCAGGATGGAAGGAAGGAAGGAAAGAAGGAAGGAAGGAAGGAAGGAAGGAAGGAAGGAAGGAAGGAAGGAGAGAAGAAGAAAGGGGTGGTTGAAGAAGGGTGGCAGAAAAAGTAAAGTGCAATGAAGGAAGGAGTCAAGAGGAAAGGGGTGTGGTGAAAGGAAAGCAGCAAAAAGGAGAGTGAAGGGGGGAAAGAAGGAAGGAATGAGAGAAAGGAAAAAGGAGAGGAAGGAGACATGAGGAGAGGGGTGTGGAGAAAGAGTAGAAGTAAGGCTGGAAAAATGAGAAAGAAAGAAAGAAAGAAAGAAAGAAAGAAAAAAGGTCAGTAAAAATTGAAAGAACTTAGGATGAAAGTAAAGAATAAGAAAAGAAGTAAAATAGAAGGATAAATGGAAGAAAACATGGGTAGGAGGAAGGTAGAATGAAGGTAAGTACAGAAGAAGGATATATGAAGGAAGGGAAGATGGGTGAGCTAGAAAGGATACTTATGTGGATTGATGGAAGGAATGAAAGATGGAGGAAAGCAAAGACAAATGGAAGAAAGTAATAGTTAACAGTACAGATATAACCCGGTTACAATATTAGCATCCGATCCCTGTATAATACATTATTCATAGAGATTATCGAACCTTTTGACAATTGGCAGGTTCAGCAAAATTTTCCCAAAAATTTGCTATGCAGCATATCTCAAATAATCCATTGTCCTTAGAAAGGTGGACCAACACAATCACTTCTGTCCTTTTCGTGTCCCTATGTGGAGTGAGACGCGCGCTCCTTGGCCACCGCTTGGCCGGTCCTCATCTATTTTACTGGCTATGATATCACCTCCTGATTGGCTGCTCTAGACCATGTGATAGCAGAAAATTCTACTTTAGTTGGATTCTCCGCAGATTGATTTAATCACCTCCAATTATTCCAACTTTACAGAACTTTCAATAGATGTCACTTTTGACAAATACAACATGTCCCATTTTCTTCAGCCTTTCTTTCACGTCCTTGTTATTCAGACTGTAAATGAGAGGATTTAACATGGGGCAGATAATAGCATAAAACACAGAGATATATTTCCCTTTGTTTGTGGAATTTTCCGCTGAAGCTCCAAAATACAAAATCATTCCAGTACCAAAAAATAAAGCCACCACTAAGACGTGGGAGGTGCAGGTGGAGAAAGCCTTAGATCTGCCTGCAGAATGGATCTTCAATATGGAGAATATGATACAACCATAAGAAACAATGATAAAGACAAAAGGAAGGAGAAGAGAAGTGAAACAAATGCAAAGTACCAGGAGCTTACTGACGAATAAGTGAGTACAAGTCAGTTCAGTGATGGCCAAGATCTCACACATGAAGTGGTTGACCTGGTTTGGGTTACAGAGAGGCATCGGCATCGCGAGGGTTGGAAAAACAAAAATGAAGAAGCTCAATATCCATACAATTACGGTCAGACGATAGCAGACGCTCCACCTCATCAGCACCGGGTAGTGAAGTGGTCGGCAGATGGCCACATACCAGTCGTAAGCCATTATGGTAAGAAGAAGACTTTCGGTTCCCCCCATAAGAAGTATAGTGTATAACTGGATGGCACAAGCCCCGATCGATATTGCTCGATGGATGGAGAAGATGTCCAGCAACAGTCGGGGCACAACCGATGTCGAGTTACATAAGTCTAAGAAGGATAAAATGAAGAGAAAGAAATACATGGGGGTGTGAAGATGAGGGGTGAGAAGGACAACCAGCATGAGGAGGGAATTGCCTGTGACCGTAATTACGTAGATGATGAAGAACAGAAGAAACAAGACAGTACTAATGGTGAGGTCTCGGGAAAAACCCAAAAGTATAATCTCAGTGACCATCGTCCTGTTTTCCTCCATTGAACCAAAATGTTTGGGTTGGGAAAAAATATTATATGTAAAAGAAGTTCTGGAGGGACTTATGTCATGGATGTGTTTTCTATAAAGTTCTTTCTTTTTATCATTTTATATTTTTTATATCTGCAATGAGGGATTTCCTTAGAATCCATTACATATTAAATATTTCATAAAAATATGGATTACTTAATAATCAGAATTTCATGCAAAAAATAAAAATAAAAAAAAAGGGGACTTGTAGCACATCGAATATTTGACATGGAATTGCTGGTCGGATATACAGTATTTATACACTAACAAGACAAAAAAAATCATTGGCCATTAAAGACTCGCGAGCTCCTGAGATCAATTATTTCACAACATTACAGAGATAATTGTCTACACAGGGGCTGATACTTTTGCTTTTAATATTTACAGGAAAACAAAACATTGTAAAATGTAAAATTATTATTTTTAATTTCGCTTGTATTATTTGCGTTATGTTTGCCCTCTGCTAAAAAGAACTGGACATAAGTATGTAATTTTTTTTAAACTGGGAGCAAATTCCGAGGTTCTCCTGAACCCGACGTTGTTTTTCCTTTGTTCCTGCGCCTCTCTGTTGTGGAGATATGGCTTCCTCTACCCTGAACATGAATCTGTTCTTTTTATCCAAGTGGGTGTCATATTCAGCTGTTCTTTGTGGGCGGGTACTAACAGACCACACCTAGTTGGCCAGCAAGACAAGATTTATATACTGGGAAGAATCGGCCATATCTCAGGAACGGAGAGTCAAAGGAAGAAAAGAAGAACATCGCCAGAATCAGGAGAACAGTGGCATTTACATCAATTAAAAAAATAAATCATACTTGTGGCAAGTATTAGCCTCTATAAAGGGGTTTAGAAATAAAAATAATTGGGTCCTTTTTTTTCTAATAACAGTGCCACACCTATTTATGGGTCATTTCTAGGGATGATCGAATACCCTATTATTCACTTCGACGGATATCCGGTGAATACCTTGCCGCTATTTGAGTATTCGCGAATATTCGACCTCCAATGTAAGTCTATGGGAAACCAGAATAATTTTACGTCGGACCTGTCGCTGACCTGTGGTGACTGAGGAAAAGGCTGAAAAGGATGGGAAAAGGCTGAAACAGTATGGGCAGAGCCTGTAGAAGGGGCCTGACTGCATTTCTGGTGTCTTTGAATAACGTGGTCAGAGCAGCACGCGGCGTTTACGTAGTCGCCAGAACAGCTCTCAATCCAAACTAAAAGAGGGGAGATTGCTAAGAAATAGTTTCTAGTGCCTAATAACTGTAATAAAATGTCAAATCAAGCCCCGACCTCCTAAAAAAAACACTTTAGCATATGTTCACATGTTTCGTTTTTTACATTTTTCCTTCTTTTTCGATTAGAAAGGGCTGTAACTTATGCATTATATTGGTATCTGTCTCACACCTCATCTTTTGGGACATATTTGACAGCACTTTAAAAGGTTAGCTACAATGTGCCCGTTGGGATGTTGACCTTGCCTTCCTCCTACTCCTCCACCAGCACCACCGGCTCCAGTGGGCCTCTACTCAAATGCAGGAAGGGCCACTGGCTGTCCTCAAATCTCAGACTTCTTAGGGCTCTGAGGTGGGCCCTGTAACATACATTGGGGAGGGATGGCAGTCATTTGTAGTTTTCTGCGTCCCCTATATCATTAGTGTGAAAGTTGGAATACGAACTCCATAACACTTTACAGTGCTATTGCCAATGTGGCCATTTGGGTGTTGGCCTTGCCCTCCTCCTCCTCCACCAACACCACCGGCTCCAGTGGCCCTCTACTCAAATTCTATTCAAATGCTTCAGTAAAGTCTGTTTGATGGACAAATGAATGCCACGCTGGGACATCAAAGCTGATGTCATTTATGATGATTGCATCTGACGAAAAGCAGGTTTGGAGCAGGAGACATCATCGCCTGCTTCCTAGACTGCAGTTTGTGAAGCATGCAGCTCCGTGGAAGTGGCAGTTGTTTCACTCTAGAACTCAGGCTTTATTCCACTAGCTAACACCGAGGATTTAAAAAAATTCAGTTTCCTCAGGGGGGTATGGTTCAAACACCATGTAGCACAGCATCAGAAGGTACTCCCAACAGCTTATTTTTTAAAAAAATGGTAGCATAAGCAACAGGGCATAACATGCCAAGGAGTTTCATACATTCATTTTCTCACACCGCCAAAAGGTCGCAGAAAGCGTCCGTTCCCACAAGCCGATACAGCAAAATATCAAGGGCTATCAATCGTGCAATGTGTGCAGTTATGGTTTCTGCCCATTAGTGCGTAATGGGGTATTTTCGTTTCTTTTTGAAGGTCCGTGGTATGGACAACTGAACGGAACGCTGGGACACCGAAGCGGATGTAGTCGTTGATGATTGAGTTTGGCCAACATTAGGTTGGGAGTGGAGGCATCAGCGCCACCATCTTGCACACCAGTTTGGGAAGCAGGCAGCCCAGGGGAAGTGGCAGAGTTTTGAGTCTGAAACTCAGGCTTTATTCCACTAGCTAACACCGAGGATTTAAAAAATTCAGTTTCCCCAGGGGGAATGGTTGAGAAACTATGGATCACTGCATCAGTAGGTACTCCCAACGGCTTTTTATTAAAAAATGGTAGGATAAGCAATAGGGCATAACATGCCAAGGAGTTTAATACATTCAGTTCCCTTAGGGTGTATTGGTTCAGAAGCCATATAGCTAAGCATCACAAGGTACTCCCAAGAGCTCCCAACAGCTTATTTAAAAAAAAAATGGTAGGATAAGCAACAGGGCATAACATGCCAAGGAGTTTAATGCATTCAGTTTCCCCAGGGGATAATGGTTCAGACACTATGGAGCAATGCATCAGTAGATACTCCCAACAATTTTTTTTAACAAAAATGGTAGCATAAGCAACAGGGCATAACATGTAAAGGAGCTAAAAAAAATTCGGATTCCGCAGCGGGCCATGTGTAACACACCATGGAGCACAGCATCAATAAAGAACACAAATAGAGACTGCCTGACCAATTGTTCTAGACAGTGTAGCCTCGACAGTGCTTGTGCCAGTGCATAATGTACAAAGGCTTGAAAAATATTGCCCTGGGTGATTGGGCCAAACAATTACATGGCAGCAGCATAACAAGTTACATTAGTCATGCGGTGTCATTAATGATAGAAGACAAAATAGTCTTGAATGAAAAACAATGAAACTTATTTGAACTTAAGAAATCCAAATTTTGGGGCTACACTTATTATTGGGTCTTGTTAACAGGCGGCCTGAGATACTCTGGGGCAATCAATCTATGGTTCATTTTGATGATCGTCAAACTGCTTGCACTTTCCGTGGATAGTCGTGTGCGACTATCTGTTATTATTGACCCCGCTGAGCTGAAAACACGCTCAGATAACACACTCGCAGCAGGGCAAGCTAGCACTTCCAAAGTGAATAATGCGATCTCTGGCCAAGTGTTGAGCTTGGAAACCCAATAGTTAAAGGGAACAGTAGACTCGGAAAGCACGCTGATACGGTCACCTACATAGTCCCTCACCATCTTACTTAACTGTTCCCTCCTTGTCATCGTTCCCTCCAACCGTTATCTGATTCGCAGTTGACGGTTTGTGGAAAATGGACTAGTTTTGGCACATTAGTCCCCCGCCTGTGTTGCTCCTACTATGCATAGCCCTCTATTGTAATCCTGTTGCGTGAGATGACACGCTACCTCTGATGCCAGCATGATCTCAGGGTAATCGTTTCATCAACTGCTCCACTACAGCCCTCTTGAATGTTTCCGTAGTACAATCCTTATTTGCCTTCACAAGTAGCAAAGCAAATTTGTCTTTGAAGCGTGGGTCAAGGAAGGCACATAACCAGCATTTGTTGTCTGCCAAAATGTGGACTTTCTGACAGTCATCAGAAAGGCAGTGTGACATGAACTGTGCCATGTGTCCCAGACTCTGAACTGGAAACCTGTGTCACTGCTAAGAATACATTCTGTCTCCTTAAACCTCCTCTCCTCCTCAGTCTCTCTCTCCTCCTCCTCCTGCTCCTCCTCAGGCCATCCATACTGGACAGCCCTGAAGCTTGGGTTGTCAATCCCTTGGTTACCAACTTCAAAGCATTCCTGTTCTTCATCATCTTCCTCATTATCATAATGCTGACCAAAGGTGGCCTGAGCTTGTTGGCCGAGGTTGTGCGGATTACTAGCAACCATTGTGAAGTCTGGATCCACAGACACTTCAGGTGCTTGAACACTTTGGTCAGTCAGACCATCCAGAGAGCATTTCAATAAACAAATCAGTGGAATGGTAATGCTGATAACAACATCCTCACTGCTCACTATGTTGGAACAGTAATCAAAATTCTCTAAGACCTGACAAATGTCTGCATTCCACACCCACTTGCCAGTACTTATGTCTGGCAGCTGCGTCTGACAGGCATGTCCCAGCTGGAATTGGGATACTGCCCTCTGCTGCTCATGGATCCTGGCCAACATATGATAGGTTGAATTCCATCTCGTAGGGAGGTCACATATTAGTCTGTGACAAGGCAAGTGTAAGTGCTGCTGCAGCACTGCCAGGCCAGCAAAAGAGGGGCATGACTTGCGGAAATGTGCGCTAATACGTTGTACATTGGTAAGTAGGTCTGGTATCCCAGGGTAATTCTTCAGAAAGTGCTGAACTACTAAATTTACAACATGGGCCATACAAGGAATGTGTACAAGCTTTCCAAGCTTTAAAGCTGCCACCAGATTATGACCATTATCACACACTACCATCCCTGGACATAGAACCAAAGGCTCAAGCCACTCATCTGTCTGCTCAGTTATTGCTTTCAAAAGCTCAGGTGCCGTGTGCGATTTGTCACCGATACAGATGAGCAGTGCTGCAGAGATCCCAGCTGGGGAATGATGTCAATGGTTGGACACCGGTGGATGTTGAGGACGATGCACAGGAGCCAGATGAAGAGTAGGAGGAGGAGGGAGTTGTTGCTGTGTTGGAGGCTACTGAAACTGTGATTGAAGTGGGCCCCGCTATTCTGGATGTGAGAATTATATGGGATGTTGCCGGCTCAGACTCTGTACCAGCCGCCACCAGGTTCATCCAGTATGCCGTCAGGGAGATGTAGTGTCCCTGTCCACTTCCGCTTGTCCTCGTGTCTGTGGTTAAGGGACCTTCCCTGTTATGGCGTTGGTGAGAGCTCGTTTAATGTTTACAGACACGTGATTGTGGAGTGCGGGGACGACACAACGAGAAAAAAAGTGGCGGATAGGCACAGAGTACCTGTGACGCCCCTGGACCATCAGGTCGTCATAGGGTAATGTATGCTCTTTCTTTTTAAGTGCAGTATCCAAATCCCTCATGGTTATGGGTCCCCATCTTACAGTGCTGCCTCCAACAGCAAATCAAATCCTAGATACACCCTGCACCACACCCACCAGGCACACCAGTGGGTGGCTTCAGCGGAATAGGGTCGCCCACCTAGGAGTCAGAAAGGGGAGGTGAGGAGTGTTGAGGAGGATGAAGTGGAGTAGTGAAGTGGAGGAGGTAGGGAGTGGTGGCTCCCAAGAGTAGTTATCTAGGTTGCAGACGGTGGTCTGGACCTAGAGGAGTCAGACCCCCGGTCGCAGGGGATTTAGGCTGGGTGCTTCAACCTGTTAAAGAGAACGGTCAGCAGCCTGGTCCTATCACCGGTCGTGGACCAAAGGCACAGGGGGGTACATGGACCCTAGGTCGGGAAGAAGCTTCAGGCAACCCGGAAATTAACCTGCGGAGAGCGGAGCCTTTATGGACTATTCCCACTAGCTCCAGAATCGGGGCACTAGTGCAACGAGGGGGATAGGGCCTTCCATATAAGCAGCCCACAAAAATCCCAAGTGTGAGCCCTGAGAGCAGGCTCCCACACTTAGCCATAGTGGGGAGCGGGGCCCGGCAAGTTCCAGACTACCGGGCCACTACGGTGAATTTAAACTTTGTGCCAGGAGGCAGGTCACGGACCATCAGGCAACACTGCAGGGGACGTGACCCGGACAAGCTCCCCTTGAACGGCAGCGGCACCCAGAGACTTGGTTTACCCGGTTGTCAGCGTCTGCTTACTGGCTGAGTAAGTACATGAGTAATCGCCCCATCACGGCACCCCGTATCATCATCCAGAGTTCCGGGACATTCCCCTACCCGTGGAGGGTAACGACACCTTGCTTCCTCATTCCATCACCCCGGGTACTCTCAATGGTAGTGGTGGTACTCTCAGTTATCGCACACCATGGGTGGCCTCATGAACTACAACTCCCCTGTTAATATTCCCCTTTACTTTAGAGTGTGGCCCCTAAGCTCCCAGGTCCGAAGACCTTCGAGCCACGAACTGACACCATCCCGGATCCGAGCGGTTCGATCCGCTGCTGGGGTGGCACACACTTAATGTTCTAACCCCGCCAAAAGGTCTCGGAAAGCCTCTGTTCCCACAAGCCGATATGAAATAGCAAATAGTCAACACCAGTAGGTATTGGACTGGAACTCTTACATGTACAGTTAATGTGAAAATAGCAACATGTGTTTGTGGCGCCCCTGACCTGGTCAGGCACCACTGAGTACTGCACCCATGCTGGGGACAGTACAATACAGGTAATCCAGAAGGCTGACAGGGGTGTGGAACACAGGCGCATAGTAATCAGCTCTCACACATGTACCCATGAGAGGACCCCTGGGGATCCCAGGAGGGGGAAAAGCCTTGACCTTCACTGGAATAGTGGAGGGGGCCAAAAGCCTCCATCTCCTCTCAAGGGGTGTGGTAAGAGAGTTTGGTTGCTAGGTGGCGTAGGCAAGAACAGGAGAGGAGGGGCAGTGAGTCAGTTAGAGCAGAACTCCATAGGGCTCAGTGAGGAGCAGACCTGTGGGGCTGTTGCTGTCTAACAGCGCCCGCGCAGTGGCTACTGACGGGGGAGAACGGTCAACTAGGAGTGCTACCCGAAATCCATCTTCAGCTAGAGAGAAGAGCACGGAGTGGGAAGTAAGGAGACTGCTGGAGAGTACCAGGCCCAAACGGGCGGCAGATCCCGGAGCGGAGATAGATCCAGCTTTCTTTTGCTAAACCTGCCGGTGTGGGGCTCTCAAAGCCCACGCCACAACACCACAAAAGCCGCAGCCACGTAGCCACAGTTAGGGCCCATAGGTCACAGGAGGCAAGCAGCTGGAGTGGCCTGGTCCAGGCGACAAGCAAACGGCAAACGAAGGGGAGAGAGGCTGCAGCATCTTCCCTGGGTGACCCCCATAGGGACTAAAAGTCGGGGTTACCCCAAACCACCAAGGGCTAAGGAAGGCGAGTTGGTAGTCACCCTCATAAAGTCAGCCTGAAGGATACCTGGTTCCCACCTGGTTCATCTCAGCTACGCCCGGGCTACTCACCCTGCCATCAAATGTGAGTAAAGCCCTTGAAAGACAGTTCTGCCTGTGTGAGTCATTCTGCGACTTGTAGTACTACGCATCTACACCGGGCCCTGGGGCTTGCCTCACTCTCAGGAGGCTATTCCAACTAACTGCACACACCATCAGCCCCAGGCGACCCTCAACCTGCAGTGGCGGTCCCTACTGGCCGCAATACTGAGAGTGGCGTCACGACAAGAAGAAGATCTCCTACCTGTGACCAGATCCAGCTGAGTGGAGTCCCTGAAGGTAATGCACCGACACAACACCTGTGGGGCTTCACATCTGGCGTCACGAACAGGATAAGGACTAGACCTGTTCAGACAGGTGACCATGTGCCTGGGCGGTCCGCTTGGAAAATTGGAAGCGCCGCCATATTGCCACCATGAAAAGCGCGCTGAAAAACAACAGCAGCCCGCGCTGGAAGAAGTTACCGCCCACGAAGAGGTGTGGCTACCCAGAGATCCCCTGCAGAGTTCTGACCTTGCCAGCTATGAGAGCGGAAGCGTCCAGAGACGTCGGGACAGAAAGGGAGCCAGAAGCCTGCTGCTGGGAGAGGAGCTGCTGAAAGAGGCAGAGCAGAAACTGAACAGCTTGCTATCGGAGGCAACGGCGAGTCCACAGCTGGAGAGTCGTGCAGAAGAGGGCGCAGAAGAAATGGCGTCTGACCGCAGAAATCCAGAACCGGGCTCCGCTGCCTGGTGGTATCGGGAGCTGGCCCAGTTCTGCGACCGACTGGAGAACCGGGTTGTGGAGCAGATCCGGGAAGAACGAATGGAAATGCTGGAGATGACCGCGGCGGTTCGGGCCTATGAAAGGAGAGCCGCGCGCCGAGTGCCAGACAGGACGGCGATGACGCAGACCCCGATGCTGCCACCGGTGGGTGAGTCGAGTGATGCCCCGGCCAGCGCAAGTGCCCCGACCCCTGCTGCCACGCCCGCGGTCCCTGAAGAGGCGTCCGGTGCGGCGACGCTGAAGCAGGCCGCAGCCACGCCAGGTGCGGCCTTCCAAGCCCCAGCGGCCGCAGCGATGCCCTGCTCGGCCCACCAAGACCCGGTCCCTGCAGCAACGCCCAGTCCGGCCCGCAAAGAACCGGCTGCCACCGCGACCCTCATCCGCGTCGCAGGCGTAACGCTGACCCAGGCCGCCGCCCTGCTAGGCCCGGCCCGCCGAGACCCCACCGCCGCAGCAACGCTCGTCCGCGCCGCAAGTGAGGTGCTGAACCAGGCCGCAGCCACGCCAGGCGCGGCCCGCCAAGCCCAGACTGCTGCAGCGACGTCCAGCCCAGCCTGCACAGAGCCCCCTGCAACAGCGACACAGATCCAGGCCGCCGCCAGCCAGGGCGCGGCCCGCCAAGACCAGGCCGCCGCCATCCAGGGCGCGGCCTGCCAAGACCAGGCCGCCGCCAGCCAGGGCACGGCCCGCCAAGACCAGGCCGCCGCCATCCAGGGCGCGGCCCGCCAAGAAGAGATTACCTCATCATTTACCCCGCCCTGCAAGGCCAGAGCAGACACCGCTCCCCAGTCCAGAGAGGTCCCTGCTAGGAAGACCCTGATAGGGGAGGACCCCGAATACTGGAAGCTGAAGGCTGACCTAGAGGCCCAGTTCCCGCAAGAGATGGTGGATCGGTATCTGCTCCCTCCGCATACCCCCAAGGAGATTCAGGCAACCCCTGCAGCCGCGCCAGAGAGTCCACCGCCCAGACCAGCTGAAGAAAGCCCATCCCCAGCACTGCCACCAAAGGAGTGCCAAGAAGAACTAAGGGGGAGAGGAGGCCAGGCAGCTGAGGAGCTGACTCCGGAGCCACCAGCAGTGGATCTATACTCAGAGCCGGAGATGTTGCCCTATTCCCGCTGGGATGAGGAGGACTTGACACCGTCTGCTGACGAAGATCAGCCCAGAAACCTTACCTGGGGCCCTGCAGGCATTGAAGTAACAGCCCGGCAAAACCCAGCCCGCAAGACCAGGCGTCGCAACAGAACAACACTGTCCCCTGCACCACAGTCTCCAGAGCAGAGAGAAGTCACAGCCAGAGACCTACAGGAGAAAAGGTTACTGAGAAGGTCCAAAGCCCAGGTCAGAGGACCCCTTTGCAGAGGAGTAGTAGAGGACTTTAACTTAAAAAGCGGATATGGCTTTATTGTAGCCCCTGGTATCAAAGAAGGGATATTTGTCAACAGAAGAGATGTGAGCGCTCATCTGCCTAGAGGACACCCTGGCAGAAACCTAAAGATGGGGGATTCAGTACAATTCACTATGCATGAAGGCGAAAGAGGACTGTACGCGCTTGACGTAGCACTATGCACCAGCAAACCTTACAGCCACCCCATGCTACAAGATAGAGAAAGCAGAGACAAGGAACCTGCAGATGAGACAACAACAGATGAAGAAAGAGGCCAAGAAAGCAACAGGTGCCGCAGCCCTACAGGCCCAAGCCCTGGTGAAGAGGAGTCTGCATAAGTTCAAGTAAAGTACAGCAAGTTTTGACCAGTTGGAAAGTTTGTTTTGCAACGTTTTAAAGTTCAAGAATGTGCCCACATAAACTATTGTGAGAAATAAACCTTAAGGCTATGAACTGGCTATAGCCACAAACTCTCGCAGTGTAAATAGTTACACCAAAAGGGCACCACCACCACCAGAGTCAGCCTGTTTAGGGGCTTGGCTCGTCTGCAACCAGGAGGAGCCCGTCCGTATATAGGGCCTTGGCTCGCCTGCGACCAGAGAGCATGCCTGTTTATGGGGCCTGGCTCTCCACCACAAAGAGGGTACCTGGTCAGCACCAACTGTGGAGGCCGCCTCTGCATCCTGCCAGAAGAGGCTGAAGGCGCGGATCCACCAAGCCAGGTATACCCTGAAACCACCAGCCCATGTAAGCCGCCTCTACATCCTGCCAGAAGTGGCTGAAGTCGCGGCCAACGTGAAAGGGTTTTGGGTGGGTTGACGGACTTGTGGGTGGAGGGTGGTGATGTATGGTACCTGGTGCTTTTAAAATGTTTTACATGTTTTAATGTTTTATGCATTTTAAAATGTTGTCTTGCAGCCCGAGGACGTGCTGGTGATAACTAAGGGGGAATGTGGCGCCCCTGACCTGGTCAGGCACCACTGAGTACTGCACCCATGCTGGGGACAGTACAATACAGGTAATCCAGAAGGCTGACAGGGGTGTGGAACACAGGCGCATAGTAATCAGCTCTCACACATGTACCCATGAGAGGACCCCTGGGGATCCCAGGAGGGGGAAAAGCCTTGACCTTCACTGGAATAGTGGAGGGGGCCAAAAGCCTCCATCTCCTCTCAAGGGGTGTGGTAAGAGAGTTTGGTTGCTAGGTGGCGTAGGCAAGAACAGGAGAGGAGGGGCAGTGAGTCAGTTAGAGCAGAACTCCATAGGGCTCAGTGAGGAGCAGACCTGTGGGGCTGTTGCTGTCTAACAGCGCCCGCGCAGTGGCTACTGACGGGGGAGAACGGTCAACTAGGAGTGCTACCCGAAATCCATCTTCAGCTAGAGAGAAGAGCACGGAGTGGGAAGTAAGGAGACTGCTGGAGAGTACCAGGCCCAAACGGGCGGCAGATCCCGGAGCGGAGATAGATCCAGCTTTCTTTTGCTAAACCTGCCGGTGTGGGGCTCTCAAAGCCCACGCCACAACACCACAAAAGCCGCAGCCACGTAGCCACAGTTAGGGCCCATAGGTCACAGGAGGCAAGCAGCTGGAGTGGCCTGGTCCAGGCGACAAGCAAACGGCAAACGAAGGGGAGAGAGGCTGCAGCATCTTCCCTGGGTGACCCCCATAGGGACTAAAAGTCGGGGTTACCCCAAACCACCAAGGGCTAAGGAAGGCGAGTTGGTAGTCACCCTCATAAAGTCAGCCTGAAGGATACCTGGTTCCCACCTGGTTCATCTCAGCTACGCCCGGGCTACTCACCCTGCCATCAAATGTGAGTAAAGCCCTTGAAAGACAGTTCTGCCTGTGTGAGTCATTCTGCGACTTGTAGTACTACGCATCTACACCGGGCCCTGGGGCTTGCCTCACTCTCAGGAGGCTATTCCAACTAACTGCACACACCATCAGCCCCAGGCGACCCTCAACCTGCAGTGGCGGTCCCTACTGGCCGCAATACTGAGAGTGGCGTCACGACAAGAAGAAGATCTCCTACCTGTGACCAGATCCAGCTGAGTGGAGTCCCTGAAGGTAATGCACCGACACAACACCTGTGGGGCTTCACATGTTAATTAAAACTTAACTTTTAATTGGGTAATATAAAAATATAGTATAAAGTGCAAATAGTGATCCACACACCAATTTAAAAACCTAAGAATGATGAGGCCAATCAAGGAATAAGACACCATCACTCTCGTATCATGACACAGGAGAGCAGAGGGGTAATCTACCCTATGTATCAATACTCAACTAAATATCGTCAGCTATAGGGACAGCAGGTGAAAATGGTCCACAGAAAATAGGCTTCCAATCCGCCTAAGGTATTATATAGCAATTGGCGATATTATAGCAAAAAATAGCTGCCTAATGATAATCACACAAGCCGATATGGCAACATCTCAAGGGCTATCAATTGTGCAATGTGTGAAATTATGGTATTTGCCATTGGGTGCGTAACGGGGTATTTTCGCTTCTTTTAAAAGGTCTGTAGTAAGGACAACTGAACGGAACACTGGGACATCGAAGCTGATGTCGTTGATGATTGAGTTTGGCCAACATCAGGTTAGGAGAAGGAGGCATTAGCGCCACCTTCTTGCACACCATTTTGGGAAGTGGGCAGCCCAGGGGAAGTGGCAGAGTTTTGAGTCTGGAAATCGTGTTTTTCACCTAGAGCTGTCAACCACCTAGTGGTGTGCTTGGCTAACATATGGTTTCTCATGCTGGAGGTGCTCAATCTGGAAGTATTTCTGCCTCTGCTAAGCTTGGTCTTACAGATTTGACAAATGGCAACCATTTGGTCTCAAGGACTCAGGAATAAAACTCCCACACATTCGCACCACGGACCCTTGAACTCTGAGATGGCTGAGGTGCTTCACGGACCTTTGGACTCTGAGATGGCTGGAGTGGTGCATGGACCCTTGCACTCTGAGATGGCACAGGTGGTGCACAGACCCTTGGACTCTGAGATGCCATAGGTGGTGGTGTCATGTGCACAGTCGATTGACCTCTAGCAGTGGTCAAAACCCTATGTCTTACAGCCTTTTGCGGACTATGGGCAAATGCTCCTCTGCACTGCTGCTCTCGCAGTCCATGCCACCCATCCATGTTGGATCAGTCACCTCATCATCGACCATGTCGTTTTCAAATTCCTGAAGATCAATATCTTCGGGAATGGAGGTTTGAGGCTGACCTGAGGGCAACTGTGTCTCATCATCCTCCAACACTTCCACCTGAGTGCCCAGCATGTCACGGCCAACAACATGGCTTTTTTCTGGCCTTGGGTGCTCAAAGATCTGTGCATTACTGCACACCACGGCCTCATCTGCGTTGGTGGTGTTGCGCGGTGAAAGGCAAGAAAGGTCAAAGGGTCCCATAAACAGTTCCTCAGAGTAACCTACTTTGGTGTCATATGTTTCCTTAGAATTCTGATGTTGTGAGGAAGGAGGACCAGGCTGAGGATTCGATGGGCCAGCCTTTGGGCTACTCAAGTCTGTCTGTGTGGACCCCTGGGATTTGCTAATCGACAAGTAACTGGAGGCATTTTCTGCTATCCAACTAGTTACCTGTTCGCACTGTTCAGGGCGCAAGAGTGCTTTCCCACGTGGACAAGAAAATTGGGATAGGAAGGCAGAGGTAGATAAAGCAGGAACCTTTTTCTTTGGCTCGATCACACTGCTTGGGCGACAACCACTGTCACTACCACCTCGAACATGGCCCTTACCCCCTCTTTTTCCCATTTTTTTGGTTTGATTATTTGAAGGTGAATACTGTAACGTGACCTTTTCTACAGGCAGTGGAACATTACTGATGCCGGGTTGTTAAACTTGTGTTAATAGTTTCTCACGATAGCTGTTTCTGTAAGTCTAAAAACCAAAAGGTAACTTTATTGGACAAACTACCACTTGGAGGAGTCGACAAAGATGTTGTGTGTCTTTCAACCCCAAAAAAAAACAGGGTTTGACAACACTTTTATTTTAGCATTAATTTTTGGCACTCAGACTGTGTTTTAGTAAGAGCAAGCCACTAGGTAGGTTCTGCAAAATATGAAGCCCCCCCAAAGTATGCTAGCTTGTTGCTAGGAAGGTACTGGCCTTGAGGCACAAGTAGTGACCCTGACACCAAGTATTAATAAAAATTGGGTAACACTCAGACTATGCGTTAGTTGCAGCAAGCCACTAGGTAGGTTCTGTAAGGTAAGTGTGACGCCCTGCCAAAACCAGGTAGTCACAAAAGTAGTCCACCTTCCTTGTCACCACCAAAAACCCACACCCAGGTACAACACACAGCCATTAAAGCCTAGCCACCCCTTCATGATAATACGGACACACCAGTGGGTGGGATAAGGCAGATGAGATCGCCCACCTAGGGGTCCTGAGGTGTCAGAGGCGGAAACACGTTAGTTTTTTAGTTAGTTGAGTTTAGTGGAAGTGGAGAGTTCAGAGAGTGAAGTGTACACCACAGTCAAGTGCAGACCGTTGACAGTGTAAATTGTAGTCAGGGGTAGGGGCCCTTCGACTACCTGGCTAGGTGGCAGACAGTGAACGGGGCCACAGGCAATGGAGATCCAGTCGTGGGAGGCCTTAAGTGGACCAGGTGCCGATAGCGGGAATCCAGTCCGGAGGCCGTGCACAGTCGGGGTGCCTGGACCCTAGGACGAGGAAGGTTGCAAGCCCCTTGTTAATCAACCAGCAGAGGACGAGGTTTCAGGTCTTGTTCTCCAGAAGCCCAGAGAGTTAAACGGAAAGCCCAATGCAGGGGATAGGGTGTCCGTCAGAACCCACAGAAATCCCAAGGGTCAGATTTCGCGGGCCACAGCTCACAAACATACACAGTATCGGGAGTGGACTTCTCCGTTCCATGCAAAGTTGTCCGACAGAAGAGACAAACACAGAGTGCAGGAGGAAGGGACACCTGTTCACTAATTCGGGTGTGGGACCCGAATACACCCACCAACGGCAGCCGGTCACTGGCAACTTGGTTTACCACTGGACTTGTGTGAGATTACTGAACTGTGAGTACACAATTGAACCCCAGTCCAACCTGGCACACCACCTCCAGCAGCCATTACTCCCGTGTACCGACCACGGGCCCCGGGACTACACCTCCCCTACCTGTGGAAGGGATCCCATCTTGCTGCCCCGCTACACCAGCCCCGGGCGCCCTATCACCAGGCAGCGGCGGTATCACCATCCCTCACCGCAACCCACGGGTGGCGTCACCGACACAACAAACTCCCTGTAAATATTCCCCTTTCCGATGATTGTGAGGACGGACGGCCGTGCAAGCCCGGGTTCGGTCACCACTCGAGCCTCAGCAGCGAACCCGGATCCGAGCGGGCCCAGAGAAGCAGCGACGGCCCCTGCCCGCAACATATGAAACCCCCCCAAAGTATGCTAGCTTGTTGCTAGGAAGGTGCTGGCCTTGAGGCACAAGTAGTGCCCGTGACACCAAGTATTAATAAAAATGGGGTAACACTGAGACTGTGTGTTAGTTGCAGCAAGCCACTATGTAGGTTCTGTAAGATATGAAGCCCCCCAAAGTATGCTAGCTTGTTGCTAGGAAGGTACAAGACTTAGGGCAGAAGTTGTGCCCCTGACACCAAGTATTAATAAAAATTGGGTAACACTGAGACTGTGTTTTAATAAGAGGAAGCCACTATGTAGGTTCTGTAAGATAGGAAGCCCCCAAAAGTATGCTAGGTCTTTGCTAGAAAGGTACTGGCCTTGAGTCACAAGTAGAGTTGAGCGATGTTCGAATCGAACCGTTCGCCAGTTTCAAATTCGAGTTGTTTTGGGCGATCTTCGAGTCGTTCGATGAACTCGAACGATTTGCTTCACGTTCGACCGTTCGATAATGGTTCGATCACAAAAAGCGTAGCTAGTTACTAGCCGGCTTTTCACTGTAATACTGTCAGTCACTGTTAATAATGATATTATCAAAATTCAGCTTATAGTGTGCGGGGGGCATGGGGTTTAGATCAGTGCTGCTGAGTGCTGAAAGAATGGCGATTGCCACCCCACCTCTCCATCTGTAGTAGCCAATTTTTAACTGCAGCTAGTCCAGGCAATCCCTTGGACATAGTATGTGTGTGATAGTCAGTGGTGTAGCACTCTTGTAAAGTAAGATACACCACCTGTTTCCAATTGCACAGTCATGGCATCAATGTTCACTTGGAGATACTCCTATATCCAGAGCCGTATTTACCACTAGGCACTGGAGGGCACGTGCCTGGGGCAGCGCCTTCCAGGGGGCGGCGCCAAAACCAAAATTTTAAAAAAAAACTTTTTTTTTTTTTTAAATCTTCCTTCCTCGTTCAAACTCTTTATAAATCTGGCATCTTTTTGGAGGAGGGAGGGGGCACCGCAGTCATTTACATTCGCGTCTATAAGACACGAATGGAAATGAAGCTGTCATCGCGCAGACTGGGGTCAGAGGAGCTCCAATCAGCTCCCTGCGCTGATGTGTGGCCGTGCGCTCACTCTGCAGAGGTCACAGCAGAGGAAGAGGACGCCGCCGCAGAAGAGGACGAGAGATGATGCTGCCGCCGCCGCTGCCGCTGCTGCCGAATACTTGAGATGCAGCCTCCGCAGAGGAGGACCCGCCACCGCCGCATATGATAACGGGAGATGCAGCCTGGAGCAGGTAAGCACTTTAGCCGAAGACAGCACCGAGCAAGCAACCCGGGGGGTGGGGGGAGCGCAACATGGAAGATGGGGGATGGAGCACAATGGGGGTGTGCTGCATAGAGGATGGAGCATGAATGGGATATGCAGCCTAGAGGATGGGGTGATGGAGCATTAGGGGGTGCACATCATGGAGAATAGGAGGGATGTAAAATGAGAGTGGTGGACAGTATAGTGAATGGGGGTCGCAGTATGGAGAATGGGGTGGCATAGGGGGGCAAGTTATTGAAAAGTAATAACATGGGAGGGGGCTTGATATGGAGAAGGGGCAGCATGGGGGGGCTCGGTATGGAGGGGGGCTTGATATGGAGAAGGGGCAGCAATGGGGGGCTCAGAATGGAGGGGGCTTGATATGGAGAAGGGGAAACATGGTGTGCTTGGTATGGAGGGGGCTTGATATGGAGAAGGGGCTGCATGGGGGGGTTTATTATGGAGGGGGCTTGATATGGAGAAGGGGCTGCATGAAGGGGCTTGATATGGAGAACGGGCTGCATCGGGGGGCTTGGTATGGAGGGGGCTTGATATGGAGAAGGGGCTGCATGAGAGGGCTCGGTATGGAGGGGCTTGATATGGAGAACGGGCTGCATGGGGTGCTCAGTATGGAGGGGGCTTGATATGGAGAAGGGGCTGCATGGGGGGGTTTATTATGGAGGGGGCTTGATATGGAGAAGGGGCTTCATGAGGGAGTTTGATATGGAGAACGGGCTGCATCGGGGGGCTTGGTATGGAGGGGGCTTGATATGGAGAAGGGGCTGCATGGGAGGGCTCGGTATGGAGGGGCTTGATATGGAGAAGGGGCTGCATGGGGTGCTCAGTATGGAGGGGGCTTGATATGGAGAAGGGGCTGCATGGGGGGGTTTATTATGGAGGGGGCTTGATATGGAGAAGGGGCTTCATGAGGGGGCTTGATATGGAGAACGGGCTGCATCGGGGGGCTTGGTATGGAGGGGGCTTGATATGGAGAAGGGGCTGCATGGGAGGGCTCGGTATGGAGGGGCTTGATATGGAGAAGGGGCAGCAATGGGGGGCTCAGAATGGAGGGGGCTTGTGACTCGCCCACTCCACGGCTATGGGACACCCGGTGCCGGGCCGGACTAGTCTGGGGGTCGTCAGTGGTGGCGGGGCCCGACTCCGTGGCCCTGGTGGGTGTCAGTTTTATATGTGGCTTGGTTAAATAAAGTTTGTGTTCGTGACGCCACCTGTGGTATGCGGCTATTAAGCCGCCGCTGGTGTATGAGGCCTCCGGGGTGATGTAATGGCAGCAATGGTGGTACTGCTCCCCACAGGTGGAGCGGTGCCCCGGGGCACAATTGGTGCTCGTGAGAGTCTATGGTGTGGTGTGGAATAACAGAGGCAACACCAGAGGGTGCAGTTCAAGTTGTTTACTCACAGTTCCTGGGTTTAGGCGCGCTGATGCCTCTGGACTGCTGAGACCCACTGTCAGGGACCTCCGCCGATCCTGGGTAATTTCTGGAGTAAAAGCCGGTACCCTTCTCTTAAGTGTCTCTGTCTGCAGCTGTCTTCTTAAACCTTGCCTTTTATAGGGTAAACCTGGCATGGCCTCCACTACAGCCTCCAGGCTGGGGGGTCACCTGTCGGCTGATTACCCCTTTTCTAGAGGTGCTGCTGTGGGCTGTGGCCCGGGGAGTTTACAACTTTCCCTGGGCCTCGGTTTTTACTGTTTGGAGATGATTTTGCACTCCTCCGGTTTCTAGGGACCGTCCCCTGTTGCAGCTTGATCCCTCCACCGATGTTCCTGTGGAACAGGCCACCACAGCTCTACAGCTACCCATGGCCCTGGGACCCCTTCTGTTCTCTGCTTGGTGTCACCTGGACCCTCTGAGTCCCAGGATCTTCACCAGGAAGCGTCTCTTTCTTTTCTTAGCTCCTGACTGACTAGAGCTGTCTTTCCTTCTCCCCTTCTCGTCTGCCTCCTGCAGGCCTCCTTCTCCTTCCTCTCTCTCTCTCTATCTGACTAAACTAGACCTTCCTTTCTCTGACTGCTCTCTGGTGGCTCCTCCCACCTCCCCAGTTGCTCTGATCTCCCCTATAGGAGCAGGGATGGGTCTTACGACCCCTCCCAGCATGCAGCATGGGGGGGTAACTGCCACTATCCCTGGTCCCAGTGTGTTCCTAACAATGGGTGTAGTGTAGATTTACCAGGGGACCGGCGTTCACTCCTTTCCTTACCCGGAATGGGGCATCACACTGCTGGATGGGGTGCAATGTCCTGTGGCGACGGAAGCCTCAGGGGCGCCACACTTGATATGGAGAAGGGGCAGCAATGGGGGGCTCAGAATGGAGGGGGCTTGATATGGAGAAGGGGCAGCAATAGGGGGATCACAATGGTGGGGGCTTGATATGGAGAAGGGGCAGCAATAGGGGGCTCAGAATGGAGGGGGCTTGATATGGAGAAGGGGAATCATGGGGGGCTTGGTATGGAGGGGGTTTGATATGGAGAAGGGGCTGCATCGGGGGGCTTGGTATGGAGGGGGCTTGATATGGAGAAGGGGCTGCATGGGAGGGCTCGGTATGGAGGGGCTTGATATGGAGAAGGGGCAGCATGGGGGGACTCGGTATGGAGGGGGCTTGCTATGGGGGGGCTTGGCATGGAGGGGCTTGATATGGAGAAGGGGCAGCATGGGGAGTGCTCAGTTAGGAGCCTGGGAGTGCTCGGTATGCAGAATTCAAAGCATACGGATCATTATAGAGTGGGGACAGCATGAGGGGGCCAGCGAAGTGGGGGCTGC
Source organism: Anomaloglossus baeobatrachus (assembly GCF_048569485.1). Classification (NCBI taxonomy): domain Eukaryota; kingdom Metazoa; phylum Chordata; class Amphibia; order Anura; family Aromobatidae; genus Anomaloglossus; species Anomaloglossus baeobatrachus. The sequence continues at coordinate 687,420,280 of NC_134355.1, read as the reverse complement.
ATGGAGAGGTGGGGACAGTGGAGGTCATAGTTCATAAGTGAGGAAGGTGTGGAGGGTATAATTCATAGTGGGGAGGACAGTGGGGGTTTTCATTTGAGGGGGCATGGAGTCATATTTCACTATGGACAGTGTAGTGAGAAAATATTATAGGCGAGAATAATGTAGAGGCTGTATACTATAAGTGACACGGTGTGGGGTCATTTTTTGTGCTGTGAGCTCAGTGATGGGCAATTATTTATTCTTGGGCACAGCCTAGGGCTTACTTATGGTGGTTACTCTTTAGTGAGGAGCATTACATTGACACGGTTTGTCTTAAAGGGAATTTGTCACCAGGTTTTTGCCACCTAATCTGAGAGCAGCATAATGTAGGGGCAGAGATCCTGATTCCAGCAATGTGTCCCTTACTAGGCTGCTTAGTGTAGTTTTGATAAAATCACTATTTAATCAGAAGTAGCTTATCATTATATGACTAATTGGTGTGCTGCAGGTAGTCCAGCATATTCATGAGCTCTGTGTAACTGCTAGATCTGCAGCAGAGAAAATGACAGTAAACAGCTCAGTAAGTGACACATCGGTGGAATCAGGGTCTCTATCTCTACTGCATCCCGAGCGCATGAAATCGGCTTTTTTTTTCTACAGAAAAACTGCATCCATTATGCAGTGTTTCTGCAGCGATTGGATGCCCACATGTGCTGTCAAATCCCTGCAGAATATTCTGCAGTTACGTGCGAACAAGGCCTTACGGAGTCTTTTACTCCCAAAATTATAATTCATCTGCAGACACATTTAAGGCCACTTTACACGCTGCAACATCGCTAGCCGATGCTAGTGATGTCGAGCGTGTTAGCACCCGCCCCCATCGTACGGCCGATATGTGGTGATCGCTGCCGTAGCGAACATTATCGCTACGGCAGCTTCACATGCACATACCTGCTCTGCGATGTCGTTGTGACCGGCAAACCGCCTCCTTTCTAAGGGGGATGTTCGTTCAGCGTCACAGCGACGTCACTAAGCGGCCGCCCAATAGAAGCGGAGCGGCGGAGATTAACGGGTCAAACATCCCGCCCACCTCCTTCCTTCCTCATTGCTGGCGGGACGCAGGTAAGGAGAGGTTCCTCGTTCCTGTGGCATCACACATAGTGATGTACTTGCAACGATTCAAAATCGCTAATAGGTGTCACACACAACGACATCGATAAAGCGGCCGGATGTGCGTCACAAATTCCGTGACCCCAACGAGATCGCTTTACCGATCTCGTAGTGTTTAAAGCCACCTTTATACAGGGGACATCACACTGACATGTACAGTTTTAACTTAATATTTTATTATATGTGTTCTGCTTTCGTCCACGTGTGAGCTGTGTGGACTCCGGCATACAGCTAACCTTCATCCACTGTTTCAATAAACAGACTGTGTTGCCTTTAAGTCTTTATTTATTAAATGATGATGGATAGGTGGATGATCATAAGAAATGGATGATTAATTGGTAAAAACTATAACAAAAGATACAAATCCAAATCAGTACAGGCATATCACAAATAACAGAATGACATACATAGTAGTACTGGTATTTACAGAATCTGCATAACATAGAGAGCAATGCATATGACTGAATACAACATTTACACTGCTGAAGCTGCCCTACACCTGCTCTGCATGTATCACAGCCTATGCAATCTGAGTAGAGCCACTGTTACTTCACAGTGCCTACATAACAACTGTACACATATTCTAACATAAATATGTAGTTTAGTACAATGATTCCTACCGGGATCCACTAGTCAGGAGGAACGATTGAAGAAGAGGAACTGGAGCCAGCTATAGCACCTCTGAATCCTATGGAGGTACCAAGACATCTGCATCTCCAACTCAGGAAGGGAAGGGAAAAGGGCAGTCCAAGGAAGTATCTTTTCCTTAAAGCAACAGGCTCCAACCCACAGAAATACTGAGGAGATGTATGAGGAAAACACTTAAAACATAAGAAAGCCAACAGTGACCTCTTGTGGGCAACAAACGATATTACCCTTATCCTATTTAATGGATAGAAGACAGAACACTCCCCGCTTGGCGTTAACCAATGCCACTATTGGACTCCTGAGGGGATAACAACAACACAAGTTCAGTGACTGGTCTGGTGAACAGTTTGTTCTCTCCGAGCTTGCTCACGCTGACCTCTACCTTGCATACTCTCCCGTCCTTGCTGGGAAAGGGTTTGGTGACCAGGCCGAGTGGCCACTCATTTCGGTGTGATTGACTGTCCTTTACAAGTACCACATCGCCAAGTCTGATGTTTGGATGGTCTTTCTGCCATTTTGTTCTGGTTTGCAGAGTGGAGAGATATTGTTTCCTCCATCTGTCCCAAAAGGCATTGGACACGTTTTGTACTTGCCTCCATTGTCTTCTGTAGAGGTCTTTCTCGGTGAATTCTCCAGGTGGAGCTCCTGGGACACAGGTTTTCTGTGTAAGTAACATGGCAGGAGTAAGAACTGTTGAGTCTCCAGAATCTCCAGAAAGAGCTGTCAATGGCCTAGCATTTATGATAGCTGTAACTTCAGCCAAGAACGTAGTCAAGCTTTCGTGGGTAAGTCTGGTGTTTGCTTGCAAGAGGATAGAATCTAGAATCTTGCGTGCAATTCCTATCATTCTTTCCCAGGTGCCTCCCATGTGCGAAGAGTGTGGCGGGTTGAAGGTCCAGGTGCATCCTTGCTCACCTAGGTACCTCTCTACATTTGTAATGTCTAGATTGGAAGGGATTTGGAGTTCTCTTGCTGCTCCAATAAAGTTTGTGCCTCTATCAGAACGAATGTGCTTCACAGGGCCTCTGATAGCGATGAAGCGTCGAAGTGCATTTATGAAACTTGAAGTGTCCATAGATTCTATTACTTCGATATGAACAGCTCTGACAGACAAACAGGTGAATAGAACTGCTCAACACTTTGCTTCGGCATGGACCTTCCTAGTGCGTCTTGTAGGTACGGACCAGGGGCCGAACACATCCAGTCCAACGTTGGTGAAGGGGGGTTCAGTACTGAGCCTGTCAGGTGGAAGATTGGCCATCTTCTGGTTTTGAAACACGCCACGAAGTTTGCGACACGTAACGCAGTTGAAGATGAGTTTGCTCGCGCTTCTCTTCGCTCCGACTATCCATAGTCCAGCCGCTCGTAGACTCCCTTCGGTAAACAAACGACCTTGATGTCTCACCAAGATGTGATGATGTTGAATGAGCAAGGTTGTGACGTGATGACGTCCAGGAATTATTACCGGGTGTTTCTCTGAGACTTCTACCTTAGCTTCTTGAATGCGGCCACCTATTTTCAGCAGCCCATCTTTGTCAATGAACGGGTCGAGTTTCCTCAACGCACTGTCTCTAGGAATGGGTAGTCCTTTGTCGAGATTGCCTATTTCCTTGTTGTAGGCTTCATTTTGTACAACATGGAGTATTGCAATCTTGGCTTTCTCTAGGTTGGGAGCAGTAAACGCATGCTTGCAGTGATGCCAACCTTTACTGCATCTCTGATTTGTTGGTAGTTCGGACTTGTAAAACTGAGTCACGTGTAGTAAAAAGGGGATGGCCCTAACAAGTGAGTTCCAGGTTGAGAATCTACTGAACCGATGAGATCCGAGGTGACATCCTGAAACCACTGTATGAAGAGCTGACACTTGAGGACGAAGGTCGTCGTCGACATCTGGATCCACCAGTGCAAATGTATCGGGCCTGCTGATGTAGGATGTTGTTCGGTACAGGAAGGCAGGGCCTGTGAACCATGTAGTGTCCTTAAGGTGACTTGGTGCAACGGATCTAGTCGCATGGTCGGCGGGATTGTGATGAGTAGATACGTAATGCCACTGATCAGGGCAAGTTGATCTTCTTATTCTCAACACCCGGTTGCTGACGTAGACGTAGAAGCGTCGTGTTTCGTTGCAGATGTATCCTAGTACCACCTTGCTGTCAGTGTAGAACTCTGCATCTTTGATCTCCTGATTCATTCCATCTGAGATAAGTTCAGCCAGCTCAACTGCAAGGACGGCAGCACAGAGTTCCAGTCTAGGTATCGTGTGTTCACGGAGTGGCGCCAGTTTTGTCCGACTCATGACAAACCCAATATGGATCTGTTCATTCACATCGGTGGTTTTAAGGTATACTACTGCTGCGATTGCTTTGACTGATGCATCGCAGAAGATACAGAGTCTTTGAGATTTGACTTCTGTGGATGGCACAGGAGCGTATGGTCGGTTCATATGAAGATCGGTCAAGGCCTCGAGAGACTTCCTCCACTCTGCCCACAGGTCTGCCTTTTCTGCAGGAAGTGTATCATCCCAATCAGATGTCTCTTGGGTGAAGTCTCTTAGCATCATTTTACCTTGGACGGTAACTGGAGTTACGAATCCCAGAGGATCGTACAAACTATTCACAAAGGAAAGGACACCTCTACGTGTGAAGGATTTTTCTTCTTTGTTGATCTGAAAGGTGAAGGCATCTGTCTTCAAGTCCCAAAGTAGTCCTAGGCTCCGTTGCATGGGAAGAGAGTCGATGCTCAGGTCTATGCCCTTCAGATCACTGGAATAGTCTTGAGAGGGAAAGGCTTCCATCAGTTCTCGGCTATTGGATGCAATCTTATGCAACCTTAAGTTGGACTGAGCGAGCATTTCTTGAGCTCTTTTTAGAAGACTGATTGCTGCCTCGTTTGTGGGTGTGGATTTCAAGCAGTCGTCTACGTAGAAATCTTTTTCCACAAAGGATCTGACATCCGACCCGTACTTCTCTTCACCTTCTTTGGCGGAATTCCTGAGACCGTAGATAGCCACTGCGGGGGAAGGACTATTCCCGAAGATGTGTACCCTCATCCGGTACTCTATGATGTCTTTATCTGGGTCATTGTCACGGTACCAGAAGAACCTCAGGTAGTTTCTGTGTTCCTTTTTGACGAGAAAGCAGTGAAACATCTGTTGAATGTCAGCCATAAATGCCACCGTATCTCTGCGGAAACAGAGTAGAACTTCTAGGAGTCTGTTGTTGAGGTCTGGGCCAGATAGTAGGACATCATTCAACGAGACGTCTTCGCACTTGGCACTTGAGTCGAACACCACTCTTATTTGGCCTGGCTTTTTAGGATGGTACACTCCGAAGATGGGTAAGTACCAGCGTTCCTCAGAGTCTCGTAGTGTTGGTGCGATCTCTGCATGGTTATTTCAGAATATCTTCTCAATGAAGGTAAAGAAATGTTCTCTCATCTCGGGAGACTTCTTGAGCTTGTGTCTGAGGGAGACAAATCGACTGTAGACCTGTTCTCTGTTGTTGGGTAGGCGTTGTCTCCGTGGTCCGAATGGTAAGGGTGCCACCCAGCTGTTCGACTTGTCTTTGGTTATTTCTTGGTCCATGATGTCCAAGAACATCCTGTCTTCTATGGACATTGCTGTTTTGTTGTCCTCTTTGGTCCTGTGGAAGACTGTACAGCCTATGTGATCTTGTTCGCCCTCACAAGCGTGCTCTTCATTGGAAGGAACTGCGAAAAGACATGGCAGAGGAGTACTGCTTGGTAATTCCTTTACCAACAGACTGTTGTGACATGGTCAGAAGAAAGACGGACGTCCATTTTCTAGTGTGTTGGTGAGCATACTGTTGACTGAGGCTGGCTTGTGTGCTCCTCCTAGACAGACATCTCCTACTATGACCCATCCTAGGTCAAGTCTCTGCTCATATGGAGCGTTCTGGAAGCCGTTAATGGACTCTCTAGCCTTATGCACGCGTAGCATGTCTCTTCCAAGGAGTAAGGCTATTGGAGCTTCTGAGTCCAGTTCTGGAATCAGGTGAGCTATACGCTTCAGATGGGGGTGATGAGCTGCTACCTCTGGTGAAGGTATCTCGGACCTGTTGTCAGGAATCTGGTTGCACTCCAGTATGGTAGGTAATGATAGGCAGGTCTGACCATCTATGGATTCCACCTTGTATCCGCTTGCCTTCCTCCCCGCCGTCCCAACGGTACCTGAACATGTCTTCAAGGAGTAGGGAGAACCGGGGCCTGCAATGTTGAAACTGCTGAAGAAGATGGACTTGGCAAGAGACCTGTTGCTCTGGTCGTCCAAGATCGCATAGATCTTAATTGCTTTGTCCCTGCGGCCTGCTGGGTAGACTCTGACAAGGCAGATTTTCGAACAGGACCTTCCTCCTGTGAGTCCTTTACAGATCTCCGTACATTGAGAGGTAACCACCGTGGTATCTTCATCAGTGTTCTTCTGTTTTCCATCGTGTTCTTCTGCTTGCGGCAACACTCGTGTAGGTGGTCCAGGGTGTAAGGCTGTATTGTGATCCGTGCTGTCACATTCTGCACACTTCACACTAGCTTCGCAGTTCCTGGCCATGTGCGATGTTGCAGCACAGCATTTGAAGCAGATGTTGTGTTCCTTGAGGAAGCCTTTGCGATCCTATAGAGACTTCTCCCTGAAGGCTCTACATTTTAGTAGAGGATGTGGTTTCCGGTGTAGAGGACACTGTTTATTGATATCCTGGGGTTTGTTCTCTTCTGGAGGATGCTTACTCTCTTTGTGAGCAGGACCTGAGGAGACAATGTTAGTTTTGTGGATTGCCACGGGTGCCCTACTGGGTTTGACACCCTGGGCGGTGGTACATGACAGAGTAAAATCAAAACTAGGGTCATTTCTGATTTTAGCTTGCTGAGCTACAAAACCTACAAATACAGCAAAGGGCGGGAATGGCGCGTTATGTGTTTGCTTATACCGTGAACCGTGTGAGACCCACTTTTCTTGTAGATTGTAAGGAAGTTTTTGCACTATCGGATTGACACCCCTAGCGGTATCCAAGAATGCCAATCCGGGCAAATCTCCTTCCTCTTGGGCAACCTGTAACTCTACTAACAGATCACTTAGCTCTCTTAGCCTTTGAAAGCCTTTGGGTCCTATCTTAGGGAAGTCATCAATTCTTTTAAACAAAGCATTTTCAATAACTTCTATGGACCCATAGCATTCATCAAGTCTCTTCCACGCCAAGTGTAGACCTTTGGGTGGGTTTTTAATGTTAATGTCTCTTAGTCTTTTGGCGTGTTCTACCGATTCACTACCAAGCCATTTTACCAGGAGATCTAACTCCTCACTACAAGAAAGGTCCAAACCTCTTATGGTGTTCTGGAACGAGGCTCGCCACGACCTATAATTCTCGGCACGATCATCGAACTTTACAAGTCCTTTTGTGACCAGATCTCGACGAGCAAAGAACTTTGCAAAGTCCATGGTGGCTTGGTCAGTGCTGGTGCGAGCCGGTGTGTGGTCGTGTCTATTGTGTGGTGTATCACCATACCTGTAGGGTGTTTCCGCCTTCGGAAAGTCAGCATAGTACCTCCCCGGAGAGGAAGGTGTCTCTTTGTGGTAAGATGGTGGTTGTACCTTTCGCTCTATGGAATAGTAGTTTTGGTGAACCTCCTCGTGCTGTACACTCTCTTGCTTGAAGCGGTGTAATTCGAGGTTGGATGGCTGGCCGTCTGCGTAGTCTGTTTGGTGAAGCACATCTGAGCTGTCATCTATCCTGGAGTATTGGTAGATGTATTCTGCGATGCGCTGTGCTGGATCCTGCTGGTTTAGGTCCGGCCCAAGAACATTGCTGCATCTTTCTTCGGGGTGCTCTGCCGCTTCCAGGAACTCTGCCTTGGCTATTGCGGCCGCTGTCTCCTTTTCTACGGCAAGTCTTTCTAGAGTCAGTTGCAGACGTGCACTCTCTGCTTCTTGTTCTGATTGCAGACGTGCACTCTCTGTCTGTTTTAGTTTGAGTTGCATTTCCTGCTCAGTGAAGGAGGACCTCACTTTAGCTGCTTCGGCCTCAGCGCAGGCGACGGCAGCAAGCTCCCTAATTGAGGACTTATTAGAGCTTTCCCGTGACCTTGTCTTCAGGGAAGACGCTCGGCTGACAGACATTGTGCACTTGGCTGCAGACTACTTTAGCGGGAAACAGAGTCTATTTGCGGACGGCCTTCCGCGTGGTGGAGAGTGGAATGGTGGTTTCTGGCGTACTGCGGTCTAGTCACTGCGGCTGTATGGTGGCTGCTGCGACATCCACATGCGGTACAGCGTGGATGTTAGCGGTCCCGTACTACAGCCTGCGACCGGCTATCTTTACTGGAGCTGGACTGCGCTCTTGTTCTATGTAGCTGTATGGAGGCTGCTGTAATACCCGTGTGCCGTGTAGCGTGGGTGTTAGCTGTCCCGTACAGTTCGTACAATCGCTGCCTGCGACCAGCAGCCCGTTTTTACTGTTCTGCCTTCGTCCACGTGTGAGCTGTGTGGACTCCGGCATACAGCTAACCTTCATCCACTGTTTCAATAAACAGACTGTGTTGCCTTTAAGTCTTTATTTATTAAATGATGATGGATAGGTGGATGATCATAAGAAATGGATGATTAATTGGTAAAAACTATAACAAAAGATACAAATCCAAATCAGTACAGGCATATCACGAAAAACAGAATGACATACATAGTAGTACTGGTATTTACAGAATCTGCATAACACAGAGAGCAATGCATATGACTGAATACAACATTTACACTGCTGATGCTGCCCTACACCTGCTCTGCATGTATCACGGCCTATGTAATCTGAGTAGAGCCACTGTTACTTCACAGTGCCTACATAACAACTGTACACATATTCTAACATAAATATGTAGTTTAGTACAATGATTCCTACCGGGATCCACTAGTCAGGAGGAACGATTGAAGAAGAGGAACTGGAGCCAGCTATAGCACCTCTGAATCCTATGGAGGTACCAAGACATCTGCATCTCCAACTCAGGAAGGGAAGGGAAAAGGGCAGTCCAAGGAAGTATCTTTTCCTTAAAGCAACAGGCTCCAACCCACAGAAATACTGTGGAGATGTATGAGGAAAACACTTAAAACATAAGAAAGCCAACAGTGACCTCTTGTGGGCAACAAACGATTTTGTCCTTATCCTATTTAATGAATAGAAGACAGAACAATATGTATGCAGACGGTTCTGTCCCGCTTGGCGCGACCGATGTCTTGATGCCGCAGTGCACTCTCCTATTTGCATATTAAAGATAGTCCATCGTCTTAACCGACAGATCCTTTGGAGAGAGTCAGTGTTGTCTAAAATGACTTGGCATTTCTGCATGTGTCCTGACACTGGAGGAGCAGAGTAGCACTCAAAGTGTCAGTGTGGATGCGCACACAATGTGACTGCAGTGTCGGCGTGGGTGCGCACACAATGTGACTGCAGTGTCAACATGGATGCGCACACAATGTGACTGCAGTGTCAGTGTGTGTGCACACACAATGTGACTGCAGTGACGGCATGGATGCACACACAATGTGACTGCAGTGTCAGTGTGGGTGTGCACACAATGTGACTGCAGTGTCGGTATGCATGCAATGTGACTATAGTGTCAGTGTGGGAGTGCACACAAAGTGACTGCAGTGTCGGCATGGGTGTGCACACAGTGTGACTGCAGATACGTTCTGACACCTGGTTGCTGCCTGTATTTGACTGCAGATTCAGTGTGGAGGAAGGGTGTTGAAGTGATCAGACAGCACATCACAGCGCCGTGTCCCCCTCCCTTCTGGAGCCACTAACTTGATATACTTCCAGGTGCATCAAGTGGCAGCTACAGACACAGGATCCAGGCATCAGAATGCAGCACTGACACTGGAGTGTGCCGCTGTGCTCCTCCTGTGTTGTGTGCACACTCGCACTGACACTTGGAGTGTGCTGCTTTGCTCCTCCTGTATTGGGTGCGGTGCAGACAGGAGATCTGATGTTGCACTGCTCACTCTTACCAATGGATCACTATCAGTCATGACTAAGGACTGGCTTGTATTTTCTGGTTCTGGTGATGTATTATTGTATTTAGGGTGGTTTTGGTGATGTATTACTGTACTGATGGTGGTTCTGGTGATAGTCACGTGGATGTTCTAATCTTTACCTTATCAGTATTGATCAGTCTTGAGCCTAAAACATAGGGCAGTGTGCTGGACTAAAAATATAGCTATCTGCATGTCTGTCAGCCGAATAAGTAAGAGACTAAATCCCCCATACTCTATAGTCTGATCTTTCAACCGACAGCTTTCTTGGCTCTCCCAGATATAGAAGCACTCATTCTGCCAAGTGTTCCTGTGTTCTCTATTGGAGTCGCTGCTAGACATCTCTGGCAGCAGCTTATCATTTAGAGGATAAGAGGATCTACACTTCGTAATCAGACATGCTGGATTCTTATTCCTTCCCCCCGACAATCATAGGTTAGAGCCCCCATACAAATTGAACTGTCAGCAGAACCTGTCGATAATGGCGGGTTTACACAATTTTAGATGAATATGTATGGAGGTCTTAACTACTATCTGAAGGCTATGGGCACTCTCAGGGTATGTGCATACGAGGTCTTGTGGATGTCTGTGAACCCCCTGAGTTATTCAGACAGAATACGCTTCAGGACAGTCAGCCTTTTATCCTGAAGCAAATATGTATACACTACCATTCAAAAGTTTGGGGTCCTCCAGGCAATTTTGTCTTTTCCATGACAGATCCTACTTTTATTTACAAATGAGTTGCATAATGAATAGAGAATATCGTCCAGACAGTGACGAGGTTAGAAATAATGATTTTTACATGAAATAATAATTTTCTCTTCACACTTGGCTTTCGGCACAGAATGCTCCTTTGCAGCAATTCCAGCTTTGCAGAGCTTTGGCATTGTAGGTGTTAATTTGCGGAGGTAATCTGGAGATATTTCACCCCATGCTCCCCCCTCCACAAGTTGGATTGGCTTGATGGGCACTTTTTGGCACCATACGGTCGAGCTGCTCCCACAACAACTCTATATGGTTGAGATCTGGTGACGGGGCCCCTCCATTACAGATAGAATACCGGCTGCCGGCTTCTTCCCTAAATAGTTCCTGCATAATTTGGAGGTGGCTTTAGGTCATTGTCCTGTTGTAGGATGAAATTGGCTCCAATCAAGCGCTGTCCACAGGGTATGGCATGGCGTTGCAAAATGGAGTGATAGCGTTCCTTATTCAAAATCCCTTTTACATTGTACAAATCTCCCACTTTACAAGCACCAAAGCAACCCCAGACCATCACATTACCTCCACCATGCTTGACAGAGGGCGTCAGGCACTCTTCCAGCATCTTTTCAGTTATTCTGCGTCTCACAAATGTTCTTCTGTGTGATCCAAACACTTCAAACTTGGATTCATCTATCCATAACACTTATTTCCAATCTTCCGCTGCCCAATGTCTGTGTTCTTTTGCCCATATTAATCTTTTCCTTTTATTAGCCAGTCTCAGATATGGCTTTTTCTTTGCTCCTCTGCCCTGAAGGCCGGCATCCCGGAGTCACCTCTTCAGTGTAGACGTTGACACTGGCATTGTGCGGGTACTATGTAATGAAGCGGCCAGTTGAGGAACTGTGAGGCGTGGATTTCTCACACTAGAGACTGTAATGTACTTGTCTTGTTGCTCAGTTGTGCAGCGCGGCCTCCACTTCTCTCTTCTCTGGTTACAGCCTGTTTGTGCTCTCCTCAGTTGTGCAGCGCGGCCTCCACTTCTCTCTTCTCTGGTTACAGCCTGTTTGTGCTCTCCTCTGAAGGGAGTAGCACACACCATTGTAGGAAATCTTCAGTTTCTTGGCAATTTCTCGCATGGAATATCCTTCATTTCTAACAACAAGAATAGACTGTTGAGTTTCATATGAAAGTTCTCTTTTTCTGGCCATTTTGAGAGTTTAATGGAACCAACAAATGCAATGCTCCAGATTCTCAACTAGCTCAAAGGAAGGTCAGTTTTATAGCTTCTCTAATCACCAAAACTGTTTTCAGCTGTGCTATCATACTTGCACAAGGGTTTTCAATGGATTTCTAAACATCCATTAGTCTTCTAACACAGTTAGCAAACACAATGTACCATTAGAACACTGGAGTGGTCGTTGTTGGAAATGGGCCTCTATACACCTATGTAGATATTGCAATTAAAATCAGACGTTTGCAGCTAGAATAGTCATTTACCAAATATACAATGTATAGAGGGTATTTTTGTTTAATTTAATGTTAGCCTCATTGAAAAAAAAGGCGCTTTTCTTTCAAAAATAAAGAAATATCTAAGTGACCCTAAACCTTTGAACTGTAGTGTATATATTATATTTTCTTTTTCTGCTGTTGCTTCTTGGTAAGCGGCATCCAAGCAGAAGCCGCCCGTATAATGGACCACTCACTTTTAGCCGCTTCATGTCTGAGGAAACCTGACACGCTTAAAAAAAACTTCAACGACTGAACATATCTCCTCCTCCTTTTACTCGTCCAGCTCTTTTCTTTCAGCATGAGTATATGTCCTTGTCACTTTTCCATCTGTTTGTGTTGTCTTCTGAATTGTTTGTCACCTTTTGAACACCTTAGAAAGTGTTTTCTATGTGTTTGTATGTGTTTGTGTTTGCCTACCATTGTTATCAATGGGGTTCGACGGTGTTCGACGAACGTTCGACGAACACACCCGCCGTTCGACGAACCGAACTTGAACACTAGGGGGGTGGCTCATCTCTAGTTATGTACTTTCCTCGACCCACTCTACAAAGACAAATTTGCTTCGCTACTTGTCGAGACAAATAAGGATTGTACTACGGAAACATTCAAGAGGGCTGTAGTGGAGCAGTTGATGAAACGATTACCCTGGGATCATGCTGGCATCAGAGGTAGCGTGTCATCTCACGCAACAGGATTACAATAGAGGGCTATGCATAGTAGGAGCAACACAGGCGGGGGACTAATGTGCCAAAACTAGTCCATTTTCCACAAACCATCAACTGCAAATCAGATAACGGTTGGGGGAACGATGACAAGGAGGGAAAGATTAAATAAGATGGTGAGGGACTTTGTAGGTGACCGTATCAGTGTGCTTTCCGAGTCTACTGGTTCCTTTAACTATTGGGTTTCCAAGCTCAACACTTGGCCAGACATCGCGTTATTCGCTTTGGAAGTGCTAGCTTAGCCTGCTGCGAGTGCATTATCTGAGCGTGTTTTCAGCTCAGCGGGGTCAATAATAACAGATAGTCGCCCACGATAATCCACGGAAAGTGCAAACAGTTTGACAATGATCAAAATGAACCATAGATGGATTGCCCCAGAGTATCTCAGGCCGCCTGTTAACAAGACCCAATAATAAGTGTAGCCCCAAAATTTGGATTTCTTAAGTTCAAATAAGTTCCATTGTTTCTCATTCAAGACTATTTTGTCTTTTATCATCTAATGACACCGCATGACTAATGTAACTTGTTATGCTGCTGCCATGTAATTGTTTGGCCCAATCACCCAGGGCAATATTTTTCAAGCCTTTGTACATTATGCACTGGCACAAGCACTGTCGAGGCGACACTGTCTAGAACAATTGGTCAGACAGTCTCTATTTGTCTTCTTTACTGATGCTGTGCTCCACAGTGTGTTACACATGGCCCCGTGAAAATTTAGAACGTTTTTTAGCTTCTTGGCATGTTATGTCCTGTTGCTTATCCTACCAATTTTTTAAAAAAAAAAAGCTGTTGGGAGTATCTACTGATGCATTGCTCCATGGTGTCTGAACCATTATCCCCTGGGGAAACTGAATGTATTAAACTCCTTGGCATGTTATGCCCTGTTGCCTATCCTACCATTTTTTTTTTTTAAAACAAGCTGTTGAGAGCTGTTGGGAGTGCCTTCTGATGCTGTGCTACATAGTCTTTGAACCATTTCCCGATGGGGAAACTGAATTTTTTGAAATCCTCGGTGTTAGCTAGTGGAATAAAGCCTGAGTTCTAGAATGAAACAACTGCCACTTCCACGGTGCTGCATGCTTCACAAACTGCGGTCTAGGAAGCAGGCGATGATGCCTCCTGCTCCCAACCTGCTTTTGGGCAGATGCAACCATTATCCGCGACATAAGCTTCGATGTCCCAGCGTGGCATTCAATTGTCCATAAAACATACATTACCGAATCATTTGAAGAGCATTTTAATAGAGGGCCACTGGAGCCGGTGGTGCTGGTGGAGGAGGAGGAGGGCAAGGCCAACACCCAAATGCCCACATTGGCAATAGCACTGTAAAGTGTTATGGAGTACGTATTCCATTTTTCACTCTAATGATATAGGGGACGCAGAAAACTACAAATGACTGCCGTCCCTCCCCAATGTATGTTACAGGGCCCACCTGAGAGCCCTAAGAAGTCTGAGATTTGAGGACAGCCAGTGGCCCTTCCTACATTTGAGTAGAGGACCACTGGAGCCGGTGGTGCTGGTGGAAGAGGAGGAGGGCAAGGTCAACATCCCAATGGGCACATTGTTGCTGAACTTTTAAAGTGCTGTAAAATATGTCCCAAAAAAGGAGGTGTGAGACAAACACCAAAATAATGTATAAGTTACAGCCCTTTCTAATCGAAAAAGAAAAAAAAAATGTAAAAAGCGAAATGTGTGAACATATGCTAAAGTGTTTTTTTTTTTGGGAGGTCGGGGCTTGATTTGACGTTTTATTACAGTGATTAGGCACTAGAAACTGTTTCTTAGCAATTTCCCCTCTTTTACTTTGGATTGAGAGCTTTTCTGGCGACTACGTACACGCCGCGTGCTGCTCTGACCACGTTATTCAAAGACACCAGAAATGCAGTCAGGCACCTTCTACAGGCTGTGGCCATACTGTTTCAGCTTTTTCCCATTTATTTCAGCCTTTTCCTCAGTCACCACAGGTCACCGTTAGGTCCGACGTAAAATTATTCTGGTTTCCCATAGACTTACATTCGAATATTCGTGAATACTCAAATAGCGGCGAGGTATTCACCGGATATCCGTCGAAGCGAATAATAGGGTATTCAATCATCCCTAGAAATATCCTCCAAATAGGATGTTCCGGTACACCTAGGGTCATGAAGGGTTTAAATTCACTCGTTTGCTAAAATACTAAAAGAGTTTATTTAGATATTTTACAGAAATTATAGTCAGCATAACATAATGTATCCTGATTATTATTGAACGAATAGATATAGTATTGGTCAATGGAAATTGATGTTTCCAGTGATCCATTGTCAACACAATAACTCCATCCCTCCATCTTATTTAGTTATTTTATGTATTTCTATAGAGCGTGATATCAATATTAGTCCTAAAAATTATGATTTTGCAGGTACCTAATAATTTAAGGAACGAAAACCCAGGTGCGATAAAAATGTTTTTGTGACCTCTTTGTTCTTCAGGCTGTAAATGAGCGGATTTAACATTGGAATGATAAGAACATAAAACACGGAGATATATTTTTCCTGGTTCGTCGAGTACTGAGAAGATGGCCCAAAGTACATAGCCATGGCCGTGCAGTAGAACATTACCACCACAATGACGTGTGAAGAGCAGGTGAAAAACGCTTTGATTCTCTCCACCGATTGAATGTTTAGCACAGTTGAGATGATACAAATGTAAGTGATGATGATGAACAAGAAAGGAAGGAGGAGAGTGAAGAAACTTATAGAAAATATTGCTAGTTGGTTAAGATATATATTGTCACATGAGAGCTTTATGACGGCTATGACCTCACACATAAAGTGGTTGAGCCTATTTGGACTACAAAGCCTCATTGGCATGAGGAGTGAAGGGACCACAGAGATAAAAAAGCTTGTTATCCATACCATGGTGGCCAACTGGCAGCAAACTCTCCATCTCATCAAAACCGGATAGTGAAGTGGGTTGCAGATGGCAATATATCGATCATAAGCCATGAGGGCAAGCAACAAGCACTCCGTATCACCAAGAAATAGACTGATGTAGAGTTGGATGCCACAACCTGCAATTGAAATGATCCTCTCGGTGGAGAAGAGGTCAACTAGAAGCTTCGGGAGAGCTGAAGAAGAATAGAAGAGGTCAATGAAGGACAAATTGCAAAGGAAAAAGTACATTGGGGTGTGTAGTTTAGGGCTGATCAGGATGAGCAAAATCATGAGAACGTTTCCGATCACAGTCACCAAGTAGATGGAAAAAAAAATCAAGAATAGAACAATGTTTATCCGAAAGTCACCAGAAAATCCTAAAAGAATGATTTCAGTGGCAAGTGTCTTGTTATCAGCTTCCATCCCTCTGTGAACGTACACTATGGAAGTTACACTGGATATGGAAATTGGTCAGTGAAGACTCTAAACCACAAAAAATAAGTTTTCTTTTGCTTATGATCCTCTCAATGTTTAAGTACCCAGACATGATCGGTTAAGGTGGGAGAACTCGTGTTCATTGGGTCTTATTTATTTAGCACCAACTTATTTTGCAGCCCCTTACACTCGCCGTCCTCACAATTTGTCCTCTTTGGTAATACAGATGATGGCTTTCTTAAGCTAACACACAAGAAAGTTATCACAATATTGTAACACTTAATTCCGTTGCAGCCATTGAACTTATCTAGATACGGATAAAGTCACACCTAACGTTAGGATATCTTTGGGCTTCTAGGAAAGGCTGCATCTGTATATCTTTTGGAGTGTAGAGTTTTGTGCTACAATTACAGGTTGGTCACGACATTGATAGATCGTCACATGTAAGCTCATCATTTGACTTTCTTCAAGACCAGAAACAAATTGTGAAAATCGTAGAACAAAGCATATAAAGGGTTCCTTAGAAAACCAAAAGACAGATTGTAAACCAGACAAGCCAAAGATCCTTCGTCAACTCAAGACGAATTTTACGAATAAACTTTATTTCATTTGGGACATGTGAGGAGAAGACCAACTTCAATGGAGAAGACAATTAGGCTTTGTGAGGAGAAGACCAACTTCAAGACGAATTTTACAAATAAACTTTATTTCATTTGGGACATGTGAGGAGAAGACCAACTTCAATGGAGAAGACAATTAGGCTTTGAAGAACAGAAAAGTGATGAACAAAAGATGAATGGATTAGACAAATTTGTAGAAGTCATGACCTGAAGATCTGAATCTGTAGTCAAACATATGGTCACCAAGAGGTGAAATCAAGAAAACAATGCTAAATATCAGAAAACGGGTCATATATTGGTTTATTAGAGATAGTAGATCCAATTCTTAAAAATATGAAGGATCAATGTAAAGAAGGAGATAATGAGGCCATAACCGACATTATGTACATAGATGATCTTACTTTAATATCTACTGAATAATGTTTCTCGTCTTAGGAGCTCTTCAGACTCGACTGTTGAAGTATCTACATGGCCAAGCAGCAATCACGGACTGTATACAGGTCAATGTGTTGACAACAAACTGAGGATCATGAAATTGAAATCTAATGAAACACAATAGAGTTACACGTGAGGCAGCGAAGCCGCGTACAGCCGGTGCTGTCATATTTGGGATCCTTTATATAGTGTGTTCACCATGAGCTCCCTCGGAGACATTTTTTTTTAACAAGCTCCAATGGAACCAAAAACACTCAAGAGATTTTCTGCTGAAAATTTAGCAGATAAAATTATCTAAAAGTAAAAATATAAAGATGTGATTTAACCCCTCAATTACATAACCCTTCATTTTTGCGCTTTAGTTTTCCATCTCTTTTTTCCAAGAGCTAGAACTTTTTTTAATTTTCATGATATTGCCATACGAGGACTCGTTTGAGTTCAGTCGTTGTGATTTTATATTTTCTTTTAACTTTGTTCATTGTGCTGCAAAAGTGACCAGTTGGCTCAATTCTCCAGGACGATTACAATCACACCAAACTTAAAAGATTTATTTATATTTTAGTTGTATAAAAATTGTTAAAAAAAATTAGTTTCTAAAAGTATTTTCTGATTCCTGCAAATTTTTTGACTTTTTAAGGAAACATTAATTTTTATCGATACCATTTTGAGTTGCATATGAAGTTTTGATTGTCTTTTATTGCATTTTGGCAATTGAAAAATAGACAATTTGTTTTCTTTTTACTTTATTTTACAATGGTTTAATTAAATATTTAATTATTTGGTACCAAATGTTATTTTTGGAATGGAGTGATTAAAATTGTAATAATTTTGAACATTTCTTTTTTAATATTTATTTTTCAATCCCCTTCGGGGACTTGAACTTACAATCACTTGATTGCTTGTTTTGTATATTAAAGGATTTCATTGTAGAGTCGATACAATGAAGTTCTCCGAAGAACAGGTTGAGAAAGTGAAACAAAAAGTTCTACAACTTTTTGTGAAATATTGATTAGGCTTCATTTGATCCCCTGATGAAGCCTATGCGAAACATGTGTATCACCCAGGGAAGGAGGTACTCGGTCCTGGGAGGTTCCAATGGGGAATGTTACTTCGGTGGCTGTTGCCCGGTCCTGTGTCCTGGGGTTCCTTTTGTAAAGGGGGTTATTTACAAGGGAGATAATAGTTAATGTTCATGTGATGCCACCTGCGGATTGCGCTTAAAGTGTACAACCACCGCTGCTCAATGTGGGTACTCCCAGGGCTGGTGGTAGTTGCAGCAATGATGTTGGGCCCTCCGCAGGTAGGGCTGTGCCTGGGAGAGATGTGTAGGAAATAACGGAGACCACACCAGATTGTAATGAACAGTCTCTACTTACTACGACCCTTTGAATACTGGTTTAGGTCCCGTGGAGTATCAGTGTCAATGTAGTGACCCAGGTTGCTTTGTCCCTGACACTCTCTGTTGGTTGGGTCCCCGTAGCATAGAGCATTTGGGGCCTGACTGTCCCTTTTGGGGTAACAGTTTCCTTCTCCATACGGCGAGCAGTGCGGACCCTGTGGCGATTTAAGTGTCCAAACCCTGATTCTAGTTTACTGCTGATGCCCCTGGATTATTTGGTTTGGCAAAGTCCATGAAGGTGTCCTCACCGGGCAGGTATTTATAAAGTCGTTTGAAACTGACACCTGATCTAGGACCCTGTACCCCGTTTGTGCTCCGGACTCAGCGGTACCTGTCCGTACCCTCCCTGGCGACCTCTCTCCTGTGCCCCCGGGGTCACCGTTGCACGGACCCAGCTCAGACATGTCCACACACCTCTCTGTGTGCCACCCTTTTCTCGACTCACTGTCCCCTCCCACCAGGCTCACTAACCTTGGGACTCATTCCTCACCCTAGGCGACCATCCCTTTTTCTTAGTTAACCCTCTATGCCCGGTGTGGAGTGGAGAACTAGGATTTTTGGTTGTGCTTTGGTGGTATCGGCACTGTTACTCCAGGTCCCAGGGGATAGGTCCTGCATCCCCAAGAGGATGCAGTTCCTTTTAGTGCCCTGATTAGCTCAGGGGCGCTACACATGTGTTGGGGTTGTGCATATGTTTGGCATTCACTAAGCGAGTGATTGGTAAGCAATGGCTTCATCACTGTTTGTCCTTGATTTGCACTTCCCTTTATCGGCTTTGTCCTGCACACTGTGCCACACCACTACAGTCCAGTGTTTATTTCTGTCTGGTTGGTCTCTTATTCTGTCAAGCCTCTACCTCTGACTCTTGGCCTTTTTTGTAACTAACTAGGCTCCATATTTTCATGATGTTGGGAAACGTGTCATGACGGTATAATGTAAATCATGGCAGCGCAAAGATTAGTCAGTCCTGAGAATGCTAGAAGATGAAGGAAGAGACTACACTAGAAAGAAGAGGCTGCACTACACCAAAGAAGATCATCGGCTGGAACCAGGCTTTCAACAGCACCGGTGATGGCCAAGTAAGAATCTTTTTTTCTACGTTCTACCTGTTTATGATACTCTGGGGGATTTGGAAAGATGTGATGCAAATCAACCTTCTCTGTCCAATTCATCTGAATATGTCGAATGTTTACTCACATTCAATAGTCAGAAGAGATTACAGCATCTAAAGGACATGATTTAAGTAATCCAACAATTGCATGGTTACGATACACACAAAAAAAGTCCCATCTACCTCAGAAGGAACCGAATAAAAACAAAATCACATATCTGAAAAAAATTCCTGGTAGTGCTCCACCAATGCTATGAAAGATGAAGGGGTTGTCCAGAGAAAACAAGTTATCACCCATCTACATTATAGGCTGCACCTTAAAGATCGGTGGAGGTTAGACTGCTGAGACCCACATTGATTTGCAGTAGGGATCAGCGAACCTGAACAGTAAAGTTCGGTGTACTTACCGTACACCTTGTGTTCGGAGCTGAACACCGAACACAGACTTTTGACTGGATGTCCGGTTCCTGTTCGGGTTTGTCACCCCAATAAAGCTTGTTGAAAGGTTGCAAAGCAGCCAATCAGAAAGGTTTTAGGCTGTGGGCACTTCCAGACTCATTGCAGCCATAAAACAGGACATACCAGTCTTCATGGCACAGCTGTAATACTGCTTCCAGGTCCACTCATTACATCCCATGCATATTCACTGTTTCCCCTCCACCGTCTGTGACAGCGTCTGTGATATGCTGCAGTCAGACTGCTGGCGTGCCGGCATCACTGATTGGTTGCCCTCACATAGGCTTTCTGTCTGCCTGAGTAAAGTGTAAAAATAAATTAAAAAAATGATGTATGGTGACCCATATAGAGATATCCAGCGCAGATAAAGCAGAGGACTACAGGTTGCAGCCCCCATCTATGTGCAATATCTTGGCTGTGTATCAACATAAGAGTGACCCCATGTGGCTTTTATCTTAGATTATTTAAAGAAAAAAATTTAAAAACAGCATGCTGTCCCCCAATTTTGGTACCCAGACAAGATAAAGTGGACAGCTGGGGGCTGGTATTCTTAGCCTGGTGAGGCTCATGATTTTTTGGCCATCCCCAACTTAAAAATAGCAGCCCGCAGCAGCCCAGAATTGTTGCATTAATTAGATGCGACAATTTTGGCATTTTGCCCAACTCATCCTGATTGCCTTGATGCGGTGGCAATCGATGTAATGTAAGGAGATAATGAGCTGTGATTTGTCATCTGTCATCAAGCACTGAATTAGTAATGGTAGGGGTCTATGAGACTCCCCCATTACTAATCCTGTAAATGAAAAGAAATACACACAGAGAAAAATTATTTAAAAAAAAAAAAGACACCCTCCTTCACCAATTTATTAACCCCAGAAGCACCCATGCAGTTCCAATGTAATCCACACAAGATCCCACAACTATCCCAGCTCTGCTACATTTTGAGGTTGCAGTGCGCAATCACATTAGAAAATGCTGTGAGTGGTGACTTCACTGAGCTCACCTGAGGTCACAGCTGGAGGTTCCCATGGTACTGCAGCTATGACCTCAGGTGATCTGATCTGAGATGAACTCATTGACCTCACCTCAGGTGAAGTAATTGAACTCAATGACGAATTATTGGATTAGGCAATGTGTGCACATTGAGTATTTGGTTGCAGACATTCCTGTGCCAAATCTACATCTCCAAGCAAAATCGCATCAAAACCTCATCACATTTAGAAGTGTTTTTAGCCAGAAGATGCAGATTTGGTGCAGGAATTTGGTGTCTAAATTTCAGTGCCAAATCTGTATCTCCTTGCAAAAAAAAACACAGTTTAGGTGTGGGTTTTCCTGGCAGAAAATTGTGTTTCTTTTGCCAAGAGATGCAAATTTGGTGCTGGAATTTATACACCTAATTTCTGCACCAAATCTGCATCTCCTGGCAAAAAAGATCACTATTGCAGCAAAAATTGCATGGCATTTAGATGGCATTTGCTTTTGCCAGAAGATACAGATTTGGTGTAGGAATTTGGTGTATAAATTCCAGCACCAAATCTGCATCTCTTGGCAAAAGAAACGCAA
Source organism: Anomaloglossus baeobatrachus (assembly GCF_048569485.1). Lineage (NCBI taxonomy): Eukaryota > Metazoa > Chordata > Amphibia > Anura > Aromobatidae > Anomaloglossus > Anomaloglossus baeobatrachus. Next base: position 687,398,590 of record NC_134355.1, on the reverse strand, counting down.
TTTTCTGCCAGGAGATGGAGGTCTCACTGAACTCAATGAGTTCACCTGAAGTGAGGTCACTGAGTTCAAGAGTTCACGTGAGGTGAATGTACCAGCAGTCACAGGTGGGGAACCATGGGAACCTCCAGCGGTGAATGCAGGTAAGCTCAATGACATCATCTCTCACAGCTGAAGCTGAGGGGTAAAAGGGAGTGTGTATTTTATTTCAAATAAATAATTTTTTGGGTGTTTGTCTTTTATTCCTTTTCACTTACAGGATTAGTAATGTGGGTCTCAAAGTCAACTCCTGTAATTCTCACCGCTGGTGCAGGATACACACTGGTACAGACACAGGATACAGGTTGTTATGGACACAGGTGCAGAATACTGGCTGGTACCATGGACAAACAGGACAGGTCCAGGGAACAAACAGGACATATACAGCAGAGCAGAACTGGTTGCATGCAGGACTTGTGCTAGATGCATGTGTACCACCCCGCGGGCTCGGCCGGCTGCCGAGCCGCTTGGATCCATGCTCGTATGGTGGGTGGCTCGAGCTCCTCACAGACCCGGGAGTCACGTCGCTCTGCAAGGGGGCTGGCGCTACATGCAGGGACTTCGATGGGGAGTCGGAGCCGCGGTGGTTTGTAGGGGATTTAAGTTCGTGACGCCACCCATGGGTTGTGGTGAATGGATGGACACCACCGCGGCCAATGACTAGGCCTCCCGGGGATGGTGTTGCGCAGCTTAGTGTTGACCCCTCCGTGGGTAGGGGAGTGATGGTCCCAGGGGCCCGAGGGAGGTGCTGAGGCAGGGGAATGGATGGTGCTGGCATGTTGGTGCAGTGCGGCGCGGTGCGCGGCCTGAAGGCACTGGTTAACGCACTATGATACAACACACTGGAGTCTCTGTTAAACCAAACGGGATGATGAACGGTGCCCGCAGCCAGCTGCAGCTTCCCCCTAACAGGTTGGTGGTTTCCGCCTTTCTCCTGCACCTCTTTAATGTGAACGTTATGACTCCTATCCCTAAGCAACGGTAGTCCGCTCCCCGACTTGCTGGATGTTGGGAGAGCCCTGTTTGCCCGCACACGCTGGCCCCTTGGGTCTCTATGCCTTGGCGGTGGCTTTAGCCTAATGGTTGGGCTGTTGTCTTCAGTCGGGTCTTGTGTGGGAAAGGTCCTAAAGTCCAGTCCTCAATCAGTTGATTCGACTCAACCCTGTTGGTTCGGGGCTTCGTACTGGGTCTGAGTACCCCTCCTGGTGCTCTGGTTTCCAATCGGCTCCCCGGTTCTGTAGCGGCGGGCCACCGCCCGACCCCGGTCCCTACGGTTCCACCGGCTGTAATCCCAGCTCCTGCAGGCAGCCAACACCATCTGCCTCCTTGCCTGATGTGACTGGGCTCCAACCCAGACACCTGGTAGACTGTGGCAGGCCTGGTCACAGGTCTGCCCTTAAACTTGACTTCACTCCTCCACTGTCAAGGCTAATCATCTACTCTCTGTTTTTCCCGCCTCCAGGCATGTGAACTCCTCCGTGGGCGGAGCCAACCGCCTGGCTCCACCCCCCTGGTGTGGACATCAAACCTGGAGGGAGGTGACAAGGTTTTGAAGTTTGGCTGCTGTCACCTTTTTTGGGAGGGTGTGTGTATGGGACTACCTGGGACGACCTGACTAGTCCAGGGCATCACATTCCCCCTTGGTTTCATGCAGACCGTCCGTGGGCTGCCCGTCCATCATCGGTTTATTTTGTAACTGCAAAAAGATAAAACATTTTTAAACATTATGCATTTTTTTTTCGAATCTTCCCTTACAGGAGGCACATGCTTAAACGTTGCAAACTGTAACACTTTTATTAATGCGGGAACGGGACCGGGTCCTTCAGTCACCCACCCAAACAAACCTCACCTTGATGCTGCCTAGGTGTTGTTTAACGGGACGGGTACAGGTTCCACATCTGCTTGTCTCTTAGAGGCCCCACGTCCTGGGCGCCCCCGTTCCGGAGGATGGCCACTGGTTGCAATGGTGGTGGCGGGCCTCAGTCATCTATTTCCCGCAGGCCTATCCTCCAGTCTGCCTCTCCGGAGCTGTGAAACGGGAAGGCCGGTGAGGGATTATTTACATGCCCAATAGTTTTTGGGTTGGCCTGAAAGTTCTTGGCCTTGTCTTTTATGAAAACGGGGCAAAAATAAAGTCCCAATGGGCAGTATGGTCCCAACGGGGACTGTTTAACTTTGGCAACCGGATTCCGCTGCCTTTAACTTTCATCCTCCTCGTACTCAACCTCAACAGTCACTCCAGGGCTGTACAGTGGGGGAGGGGTCTGGGAGCGCTCCGGGCCTTCATGGCGTGCCCTCCTCTGTATGTTCAGGGCAAACCAGCCCCTCTCCCCATAATGGCGGGTGTAGCAAACCAGCTCTCTGGGGATCAGGTCACGGTCCGGGTGGCCCATGGGCAGGTGGGGGTAGACGTCCCGATGGGACACGAAGACCTCCGCTCCCAAGCCGGGCTCAAACACAAACCCCCACCCTCTGTCGGGGTCAAACCTCCTGACCTGGCCTTCGTGCCTCGGGCCCCGTATCCGAAAGGTAGCATTACAGAGATTGTCCTTCTCTTTTATGGTGCGGGCCAAAACCTCCGCCTTCTTCTTTTCCCGGGCTGCAATTTCCCGGCCCAGCTGGCGCTGCTGCCGCTCCCAGACCAGGGCGTCTGTTTGCCCTCCTTGCGCGCGGATTGGGCCCAGCCAGAGTTCCCCCGTGCCGGCCACGACCTGCACCTCATCTGGGGAACCCCACTATGTTGCGGCCTGGAGTGCTGCCTCGCAGCAACAACCCTGCCCTGCCTCAGGCGAAGCCTGGGGTCGGGAAACGGCCAGCTTTACCGGCTGGGCGGGTCTCCGGTGTGCGATAGCCTCCCTCTTGGCTGGGCGGACTGCCGGGGTCTCTCTGGGCGTCGCTTTCTCCGGGACTGACAGGGCTACGTCCGGGACGGGCACCTTCCAGGGTAACGGGGTCAGTGCGGGCCGAGCATACGGCCGTCCGCGGGCCGCATCTACAGTTGGGTCCTTACGGGCAGTTGGGACGGGTTCCACCGCTGGTGTCGGGGGCGGCAGACCGAGCGGGGGGCAGCCGCAACTGGAACGTGCCATGGAGGAGGCGACAGGGGAAGCAAGGGCAGACCGGATCCCTCAGCTGCAGCGACCAGTCCCTCCAGGACATAGGGGCGTGGGTCGCCCACCCGCTACTCCAAATTCACCTTCATCTCACGTGCCCACACAGCCGAAACTGTCTCCCCCATCTCGGTTGCCCACTGCTCCATTAGGTACCTCACCTGCACTTGTAGGCGGCAACAAATGAGAGTTGTCCGGGCTTCCACCCTCGCCGCTGTTCCAGGCGCGGGCTCCGGGAATTCGGGCTTCTCTGACGGGGCAGACATGTTGCAGCTTGTGCTTCCAGGAACCAGACGGGGGGCAGAGTCCTGCAGTCCCTGCCCTTATCTCCTCAGTCACATGAGGCTGGATCTTCACCTGCCCCCTCTTGGTCTTTTTAGGGCACTCCGCTTGCTTTCTGCACCGCTGTGCTCTCAGGGGGTGGGGCTTCACTTTCGTGCCCTTTCTGCTTGGAGAAGACGGCTTAGGCGGGAAGCTTCGCGCCACAGGAAGGTGACAAGATGGCGGACTCTGCAATTTTCCAACGGGGACTCCGCTGATGATAACTTCAAGGCGCACCTCCACAGGTAAGTGCATGGGCTCAATCCTGTTCGTGACGCCAGAAGAGTCGATGTGTACTGCCCCGCGGGCTCGGCCGGCTGCCGAGCTGCTCGGACCCGTGGGTGGCTCGAGCTCCTCACGGACCCGGGGGGTCACGTCGCTCTGCAAGGGGGCTGGCGCTACACGCAGGGACTTCGGTGGGGAGTTCCACGGCCAGAACCGCGGTGGTTTGTAGGGGATTTAAGTTTATGACGCCACCCACGGGTTGTGATGAATGGATGGACACCACTGCTGCTGTTGACTAGGCCTCCCGGGGACGGTGTTGCGCAGCTTGGTGTTGACCCCTCCGTGGGTAGGGGAGTGATGGACCCGGGAGCCCGAGGGAGGTGCTGAGGCTGGGGAATGGATGGTGCTGACGTGTCGGTGCGCAGCCCAAAGGCACTGGTTTACTCACTATGATACAACACACTGGAGTCTCTGGTAAACCAAACGGGATGATGAATGGTGCCCGCAGCCGGCTGCAGCTTCCCCTTAACAGGTTGGTGGTTTCCGCTTTTCTCCTGCACCTCTTTAATGTGAACGTTATGACTCCTATTGTCTTCAGTCGGGTCTTGTGTGGGAAAGGTCCTAAAGACCAGTCCTCAATCAGTTGATTCGACTCAGCCCTGTTGGTTCGGGGCTTCGTACTGGATCTGAGTACCCCTCCTGGTGCTCCGGTTTCCAATCGGCTCCCCGGTTCGGTACCGGCGGGCCACCGCCCGACCCCGGTCCCTACGGTTTCACCAGCTGTAATCCCAGCTCCTGCAGGCGGCCACCACCGTCTGCCTCCTTGCCAGAGGTGACTGGGCTCCAACCCAGACACCTGGTAGACTATGGCAGGCCTGGTCACAGGTCTGCCCTTGAACTTGACTTCACTCCTCCACTGTCAAGGCTAATCATCTACTCTCTGTTTTTCCCGCCTCCAGGCCTGTGAACTCCTCGGTGGGCGGAGCCAACCACCTGGCTCCACCCCCCTGGTGTGGACATCAAACCTGGAGGGAGGTGACAAGGTTTTGAAGTTTGGCTGCTGTCAACTTTTTAGGGAGGGTGTGTGTGTGTGTATGGGACTACCTGGGACGACCTGACTAGTCCAGGGCGTCACAATTGCAGACCTGAGCCAACAAACAGGAACAAAACACGCTACTCTCAAAACTTAATACATTGCTCTGGCCCCTTCCATCAGGGAAGGGAGCCTTAAATACCTGGTTCCTCCCAGTGATAAGCTGGGGAAACATTGTGCATGGTTCCACTTAAAGGGAAAGGAAGCACACTGCCACACCCCTTAGGCTGAAGGCCAGGATACTCCATACTTCATGCGCGGGGCCTGGGGCCTAGGCAAGACCTGAGGGCAGACACACACAAGGGCATCTGCAAGGGGGACAGCACACCATGTGGACGGCAATGATGAGAAGCAGAGGACCACGCAACACGTGAGTGGCACAGATAGGGGGATTGCTGAGGACTACGCAACACAAAGATGGCCATGCAGGAGTGCAGGGGACAAAGCTACACATGGACAGCCATTCAGGTAAGCAGAGGACCGCGCAGCAGGAGGATGGCCATGCAAGAAAGAGGAGGGATCAGGCTGAGAATATCTTGGCTTAATCTTGGTATCGAAATTGGGGGCATCCACGTCATTTTTTAATTATTTATTTAAATAATTTAAAAAAAAAAAAACATGGGATCTTTAGTATTTTGCTATACGGGCAAGATAACACACACGACTGGGAGCTGCAGTCTGTAGCCATCTGCTTTATCTGCACTAGGTATCCATATAGAGGGGACCATACTTTTTATTTATTTATTTATTTTACAGGACTTTAAAGATGCAATCACAAACGCTGCCACAGAGGGTTGGGGCGCAGTCATGACAGCCTATGTTGATACAGTACTCGATTCACTGTGGATAACGACACAATCTTACCAGCTTCCTCCAGCATCTTCACAAGGTCTTTTGCTTCTGTTCTTGGGTTGATCTGCACATGTCTGACCAAAGCACGTTCACCCTGGTACACAGAACCCGTCTCCTTCCTGAGCGGTATGATGGCTGGACATTCCATTCTTGTGTGTACTTGTGTATAATTGTTTGTACAGATGAATGAGGCACCTTCAGGTATCTGGAAATTTCACCCAAGGATGAATCAGACTTATGTAAGTCCACAATTCTCTCCCTGAGATCTTGGCTGATTTCTTTTGACTTTCCTATGATGCTACACAAAGAAGCCGTGTGTTTCAGGTGTGCATTACAATACATCCACAGGTGCCTCTCTAATTAACTCAGATGTTGCTAATAAACCAATCAGAAGCTTCCAAAGTCATGACATCATCATATGGGCGGCCCCATATTGTTTACATGCACAGTACTCTTAGTGTATGAAAACTTTTGACTTTGTAGAAAGTAATAATAATTCCTTAAAACATTCTCCCTGTCTCTCATTATTCCGGCATTTGGCAAAAAAATATATATTTTGTTTCCTAATTGACCTAAAACGGGAAAGGTTTATTCTGATTTCATGTCAGATAGTGAGAAAAATCTGCAGATGTGTCTTTATAGAGAGCAGAGGGAAAAACCTGCAGATGTGTCTTTATAGAGAGCGGAGGGAAAAACCTGCAGATGTGTCTTTACAGAGAGCATAGGGAAAAACCTGCAGATGTGTCTTTATAGAGCGGAGGGAAAAACCTGCAGATTTGTCTTTATAGAGAGCGGAGGGAAAAACCTGCAGATGCGTCTGTATAGAGAGCGGAGGGAAAAACCTACAGATGTGTCTTTATAGAGCGGAGGGAAAACCTGCAGATGTGTCTGTATAGAGAGCAGAGGGAAAAACCTACAGATATGTCTTTATATAGAGCGGAGGGAGAAACCTGCAGATGTGTCTTTATAGAGGGAAAAACCTACAGATGTGTCTTTATAGAGCGGAGGGAAAAAGCTACAGATGTGTCTTTATAGAGAGCAGAGGGAAAAACCTGCAGATGTGTCTGTATAGAGAGTGGAGGGGAAAACCTGCAGATGTGTCTGTATAGCAAGCGGAGGGAAAAACCTGCAGATGTGTCTTTATAAAGAGCGGAGGGAAAAACCTGCAGATGTGTCTTTATAGAGAGTGGAGGGAAAAACCTGAAGATGTGTCTGTATAGAGAGCGGAAAGAAAAACCTGCAGATGTGTCTGCATAGAGAGAGGAGGGAAAAACCTGCAGATGTGTCTATATAGAGAGAAAACTTCTGGTTTCCACTGTACAGGCAATTTTTAGAGTTATTTTTTTTATATTTTATTTGTTTCTATTTTTTGTTCCTATTTTCCAATGTATTCTTAATGCTGTACCTTGCTAACTTCTCAGAATCAGAAGGAGGATCTAGAGTCACAGACAAGAACTGCTGTCTTATATTCTTTTATTTATATTATATATACCTATATATATATATATATATATATATATATATATATATATATATATATATATACACAGTATATTATTATTATTATTATTTCAGTTATAAGAAGTTACATTAAAAAATGTATCACTTTTTTTCCAACACAGAATTTATACGTTTCACAATTCCACTAATAATGTCAATGTCGAAGAATAATATTATAATAAAAGATAATCAAAATAATACAAAATTAAATAAAATGCCACAACCTCTAGAATCCCATAATAGTCATTCCCCGATGAAGCCTGAGATAATTAAACCACACTGACTACCGTAATGAAAAACATGGGAGATTATTTTATCCCTTTGCGATAAATTAGAAACTACAGAGGATGAACCTCGGGATTTTCTTTCTTCTTTTTTTTTGTAAACTGATTTGTGCAACTGATACATTTGTCTTACAGACTCCACATCAAAGAAATGAGGTCAGTTCTTTTTTCCGTGGGGACGTTTTCAAAATTTCGGCAGAAAATAAATTACTAAAAATAACCTTATGAACAGCAATGTGAATTTCCCATTGAAATACATAGGGAGACTGAAAATTATTTAAAGTCGATCCTTATGGGGATTTTGCAGTCATATGTGATGGATTATGGTCCAAAATCAGCCCAAAATGATACCCCTTGCAATAATTTTCCTGTTAATTTTATGAGTGTACTGCACATTCTTAACCAATGCCATCAGTATGTTTTGCAGCAATAAGGCTGCTAAGAACTTGAGGCAGCTCTCTGGTTTTACCCATCATGAGATGTTTCTTGTGTAGGACCTTTGTAATGAGATACCTTTTTACAATCTATCAGATGAAAAAGCTGATATTATTTTTCACTAAGTGGCAGGATTGTTTTCTAATTACTGGTAGATTTCAGCTGGTGTCATGCCTTTCCATGGCTTCTTTCACCTTTCTTTCTTCATGTGTTCACACCTTTTCCCTGTATTGTTTCTTCTGATAAGGTACTGCACTACCACTGACCCCGATTCCTACATACGTTTTGGAGCTTTTGCCTTCTTCCTGGGGGATGTGATTCTTAACCAATTCCATCAATATGTTTTGAAACAATAAGGCTGCTAAGAACTTGAGACAGCTCACTGGTTTTACCCATCATGAGATGTTTCTTGTGTTGGACCTCTGCACTGAGACAACTTTTTACAATCCATCAGATGAACCAGCTGATATTTTTCACTAATTGGCAGGATTGTTTTCTAATTACTGGTAGATTTCAGCTGGTGTCATGCCTTTCCATGGCTTCTTGCACCTCTGTTTCTTCATGTGTTCACACTTTTTCTCTGTATTATTTCTTCTGATAAGGTACTGCAGTACCACTGACCCCGATCCTAACGCACGTTTCGCACTTTTGCCTTCTTCCTAGGGAATGTGATTCTTAACCAATTCCATCAGTATGTTTTGCAACAATAAGGCTGTTAAGGACTTGAGAGCTCACTGGTTTTACCTAACATGAGATGTTTCTTGTGTGGCACCTTGGTAATGAGACACCTTTTATTAGTCCACCAGATGAACCAGTTGATATTTTTGACCAAGTAACAGTATTGTTTTCTAATTACCGATAAATTTCAGCTGGTGTCATGACTTTCCACGGGGTTTTATGCTTCTATTTCTTCATTTGTGTAACACTATTTCCTGTATAATTTCTCATTATTACATGTTTATATATTACATTATATATTACAAATCAGAAATAAAGCTATCCCAAAATTACAGCACTGTAACAAAGTAAGAGAGTAATTCACTGAAAGTCAGTGTATAACTGGACTGCTAATCATATACAAAAAAATGCACAATATGACCAAATAAACTACAGAATTTTTTATTAATGAAAAATAAAACAGAAATACACAATATAAGTAAAAATGTTTAGATATTAGACTGGTACAAGGTGGCAAAGCCATAATGACACTACAGCACTGAAAAATTGGCCAAAATGCGCTTAGTGCATAGTACCTAGTAAGGTGCTGCAGTGCCACTGACCCCCATCCATCCTAACGCATGTTTCGCGCTTTTTCCTTCTTCTTCGGGGATGTGATTCTTAACCAATGCCATCAGTATGTTTTGAAACAATAAGGCTGTCAAGGACTTGAGGCAGCTCACTGGTTTTACCCATCATGTGATGTTTCTTCTGTGGTGCCTTGGAAATGAGACACCTTTTTATAGTCCATTAGATTAATTAGATGATATTATTTTTCACTAAGTGGCAGGATTGTTTTCTAATTACTGATAGGTTTCAGCTGGTGTCATGACTTTCCACAGGTTTTTACATCTCCCTTTCTTCATGTGTTCAACGCTTTAACCCTGCATCATTTCTAATTACTACATATTTATATATTATTATGATATAGAATAATATATGTGTAATAAATGTTCTCCAAAGCTCAATTGTCTTTTTTTTTGTTTGCAGTTATCTGGCATAATCAAATGGAAAGAAAAAAATCTCGGTGGATACAGAAGCCTTACGTCACCTCACCATCTTCCTGCAGATGCAACCACAAGAGTGGAGCAAGAATAATGTCGCTGACCACAGAAGAGGCCGTCAGAGAGGCTGCATGTGCAAAGGGTATATAGAGGGGGAACATAAGGTGGGAAACCCAGTATAGGGGAGACTGTGACTATTTATGGGCCTCTTTCTTATTTCTTTGGTGCAATGGGCTTGACCTTATTACTCCGCTCCACATTTTCTGTCCCACATCACTTGAGGAGTTTCTGTGGTTACCACAGCTGAAACGTCCACAGACTTACAGTAAACTACATTGGAACTGAGAAAAGCAACAGATCATGCATGCATCGCACCACAATATTGTCGAATCTAATGGATATAACAAACATGGACAGCTGAGGGCTGGTATTTTTAGGCTGGGGGGGGCAATAACCATGGCTCCTCCCATCCTGATAATACCAGCCCTCACCTGTCTGCTTTACCATGGCTGGATATTTTTTTTTTCCTTCTATTTTGATATCCAGCTATGGTAAAGTTCAAAGGTGGGGGCTACAGCATGCCGCTGATGCTTTACCCACGCAGGCTATCAAAATATGGCAAGAGCCTACGTAATTATTTTGTAACTATTTCTTTATTTTTACACTACTATTTAGCAAAATGACTGCAACCAATCACAGACACGGACACACGGGGAGAGCATGTAAAGGAGTCTGCAGCCAATCACAGACACTGGCACAGAGGGTGGGCGGGGGAAGCAGTGAATACTGATGAACCTTAACAAACAGTCCAGGAAGAGAATCTGACTGCAGCGTGATCCTCTGGGAAACATGCTACAGTTGAAATCAGAGGTTTACATACACTATCTAAAAATACACATATTTGTGTTTTTCTCACTATTTGACATGAAATCAGAATAATCCTTTCCCGTTTTAGGTCAATTAGGAACAAATATTTATTTCTATATGACAAAATCCAGAATGAGAGAGAATGTTTTCAGGCATTTTATCACTTTCTGCAAAGTAAAACATTTCCATACACTAAGGCGGGCTTTGCACACTACGACATTGCAGGTGCGATGTCGGTGGGGTCAAATTGAAAATGACGCACTTCCGGCATCGCATGCGACATCGTAGTGTGTAAAGGCTCGATGATACGATTAACGATCGCAAAAGCGTCGTAATCGTATCATTGGTGCAGCGTCGGCGTAATCCATGATTACGCTGACGCTACGGTCCGATGTTGTTCCTCGTTCCTGCGGCAGCACACATCGCTGTGTGTGAAGCCGCAGGAGCGAGGAACATCTCCTACCGGCGTCACTGCGGCTTCCGTAGGATATGCGGAAGGAAGGAGGTGGGCGGGATGTTTACATCCCGCTCATCTCCGCCCCTCCGCTCCTATTGGCCGCCTGCCGTGTGACATCGCAGTGACGCCATACGACCCGCCCCCTTAATAAGGAGGCGGGTCACCGGCCAGAGCGATGGTCGCAGGACAGGAGAGTCCATGTGAAGCTGCCGTAGCGATAATGTTCGCTACGGCAGTTATCACAAGGATATCGCCGCTGCGACGGGGGCGGGAACTATCGCGCTCGGCATCGCAGCATCGGCCTGCGATGTCGCAGCGTGCAAGTGCCCCTTAGAGTACTGTGCCTTTAAACAATAGAGGACAGCCCATATGATGATGTCATGTCTTTTGAAGCTTCTGATAGGTTTCCTGGCTACATCTGAGGTAATTAGAGACGCACCTGTGGATGTATTGTAATGCACACCTGAAACACACGGCTTCTTTGTGCAGCATCATGGGAAAGTCAAAAGAAATCAGCCAAGATCTCAGGAAGAGAATTGTGGACTTGCACAAGTCTGGTTCATTCTTGGGTTCAATTTCCAGATACAGTCAGGGCCACAAATATTTGGACAGTGACACAAGTTTTGTTATTTTAGCTGTTTACAAAAACATGTTCAGAAATACAATTCTATATATAATATGGGCTGAAAGTGCACACTCCCAGCTGCAATATGAGAGTTTTCACATCCAAATCGGAGAAAGGGTTTAGGAATCATAGCTCTGTAATGCATAGCCTCCTCTTTTTCAAGGGACCAAAAGTAATTGGACAAGGGACTCTAAGGGCTGCAATTAACTCTGAAGGCGTCTCCCTCGTTAACCTGTAATCAATGAAGTAGTTAAAAGGTCTGGGGTTGATTACAGGTGTGTGGTTTTGCATTTGGAAGCTGTTGCTATGACCAGACAACATGCGGTCTAAGGAACTCTCAATTGAGGTGAAGCAGAACATCCTGAGGCTGAAAAAAAAGAAAAAATCCATCAGAGAGATAGCAGACATGCTTGGAGTAGCAAAATCAACAGTCGGGTACATTCTTAGAAAAAAGGAATTGACTGGTGAGCTTGGGAACTCAAAAAGGCCTGGGCGTCCACGGATGACAACAGTGGTGGATGATCGCCGCATACTTTCTTTGGTGAAGAAGAACCCGTTCACAACATCAACTGAAGTCCAGAACACTCTCAGTGAAGTAGGTGTATCTGTCTCTAAGTCAACAGTAAAGAGAAGACTCCATGAAAGTAAATACAAAGGGTTCACATCTAGATGCAAACCATTCATCAATTCCAAAAATAGACAGGCCAGAGTTAAATTTTCTGAGAAACACCTCATGAAGGCAGCTCAGTTCTGGAAAAGTATTCTATGGACAGATGAAACAAAGATCAATCTGTACCAGAATGATGGGAAGAAAAAAGTTTGGAGAAGAAAGGGAACGGCACATGATCCAAGGCACACCACATCCTCTGTAAAACATGGTGGAGGCAACGTGATGGCATGGGCATACATGGCTTTCAATGGCACTGGGTCACTTGTGTTTATTGATGACATAACAGCAGACAAGAGTAGCCGGATGAATTCTGAAGTGTACCGGGATATACTTTCAGCCCAGATTCAGCCAAATGCCGCAAAGTTGATCGGACGGCGCTTCATAGTACAGATGGACAATGACCCCAAGCATACAGCCAAAGCTACCCAGGAGTTCATGAGTGCAAAAAAGTGGAACATTCTGCAATGGCCAAGTCAATCACCAGATCTTAACCCAATTGAGCATGCATTTCACTTGCTCAAATCCAGACTTAAGACGGAAAGACCCACAAACAAGCAAGACCTGAAGGCTGCGGCTGTAAAGGCCTGGCAAAGCATTAAGAAGGAGGAAACTCAGCGTTTGGTGATGTCCATGGGTTCCAGACTTAAGGCAGTGATTGCCTCCAAAGGATTCGCAACAAAATATTGAAAATAAAAATATTTTGTTTGGGTTTGGTTTATTTGTCCAATTACTTTTGACCTCCTAAAATGTGGAGTGTTTGTAAAGAAATGTGACAATTCCTACAATTTCTATCAGATATTTTTGTTCAAACCTTCAAATTAAACGTTACAATCTGCACTTGAATTCTGTTGTAGAGGTTTCATTTCAAATCCAATGTGGTGGCATGCAGAGCCCAACTCGCCAAAATTGTGTCACTGTCCAAAGATTTCTGGACCTAACTGTACCTGAAGGTGCCTCATTCATCTGTACAAAGAATTATGGATACACGTGCTACGGTTGTGATATCCGTCGTCCAGATGAACTATAGAGATTGGAGCTGGATACACGTGCTATGGTTGAGATATCCATCATTGAGATGAACTTAAGGACTATTGTTGCCGGCTAGTTTGGGATCTTAGCATTGCATTGTGGCCATCTACCTAGAGTTGCTGTAATACCGTGCATATATACAAATTAAAATGGTTGAAGAAAAACAAAAAGCCAGCACTAAATGTGCACTTCAGCACTAAAATTCCAAACTGTACTTATTATAAAAATTTTGAGATTTTTGGCAAAAAATTGCAATTTCTTGAGCTGCCTCACCACGTCACGGCAAATCTCATTTGAGGCAGTCCTACACTAAAATATTTTTATAAAATGTGCCATACGGCCTCACATATGAATAGTAGAACTGCTCTTAGCAGCACTCACCTGGTCTATTTCAATCCCGTACCCATGACTGAGTCATGGCTGTGGGCAGGACAGGTCCAAGCAAATGCTGCATGAAGTAAATAGCCTGTGGACAAGGCCTGATGACTTAGTGTGAACAGTCACCAACCGCCAAAATCTAGACAGATGGAATACATCCCAAATTGGGGTGCATAGCAAGGTGGGGGTCAGCCACCGACCGATTCAATGAAGAAAAACAAAAAGCCAGCACTAAATGTGCACTTCAGCACTAAAATTCCAAACTGTACTTATTATAAAAATTTTGAGATTTTTGGCAAAAAATTGGTCGGTGGTTCACCCCCACCAAGCTATGCACCCCAATTTGGGATGTATTCCATCTGTCTAGATTTTGGCGGTTGGTGACTGTTCACATTGTCATCAGGCCTTGTCCACAGGCTTTTTACTTCATGCAGCATTTGCTTGGACCTGTCCCGCCCACAGCCATGACTCAGTCATGGGTACGGGATTGAAATAGACCAGATGAGTGCTGCTAAGAGCAGTTCTACTATTCATATGTGAGGCCGTATGGCACATTTTATAAAAATATTTTAGTGTAGGACTGCCTCAAATGAGATTTGCCGTGACGTGGTGAGGCAGCTCAAGAAATTGCAATTTTTTGCCAAAAATCTCAAAATTTTTATAATAAGTACAGTTTGGAATTTTAGTGCTGAAGTGAACATTTAGTGCTGGCTTTTTGTTTTTCTAAATTAAAATGGTTGCATCGTTACTCTGCCTAAGTGATTAATATGTACCGCCCCGCGCTCAGCCGCAGCCAAGCCGCTCGGTTCTGGGCTTGTGTGTCGGTGGCTCGAGCACCTCCAGACCGGGGGTCACTTCGCTCTACAAGGGGGGCTGGCGCTTTGAAGGGGGGTTTAGATTAGAGTTTGTGACTCCACCCACGGGTTGTGGTGAATATAGACACCACCGCTGCTGTTTACTAGGCACCCCGGGAAAGATGTTGATGCAGCTTTTTGGTGTTAACCCCTCCGTGGGCAGGAGTGGTGGCCCCGGGACCCGATTTAGTGTGATGCGATGTCGGTGCTCGGCGGGGCAGGGCGGTGCATGGCCCGAAGGCACAGTGGTACTCACTCTGACAGATACACGGGAGTCTCTGGTAAACCAAAGGGATGGTGATCGGTGTCTGCAGCCGGCTGCTTCTGGTCCCCCAAACGGGTTGATGGTGTTCGTCTTTCTCCTGCACCTTTTTGTAGTTGTGGACAGCCCGTGCTTCAGCATTGTGAGTCCCGCTCCCTGGCGTTGTGTGTCGGGAGAGCCTGTTTGCCCGCAGGCGCTGGCCCCTTGGATCTCTTGGCCTGGGCGGTGGCCGTTATCCGGAATCGGTGGGCTGTTGCCTTCTTTCGGGACTTGGGTGGGAAAGGACCTAGAGTCCCAACCTCAATCAGTTAATTAACGGGGTCCGGTAGTTTCAAGACCGCGTTTCAGGGTCTGAGTACCCCCACGTGTGCTCCAGTTTCCAGTCGGCTCCCCGGTTCGGTACCGGCGGGCCACTACCCTGTCCCGGTTACCTACGGTTCCACCAGGCTGTCTTCCCGGCTCCTGCAGATGGCCACCACCGTCTGCCTCCTAGCCAAAGTGCCCGGGCTCCGACCCAGGACACTTGTCAGATTTGCTCCTCTCACTTCACTTCACTGTCAAAACTCGTCTACTCTCCTCCTCTCCTCCAACTCATCTCAGACTGAACTAACTGCTTTTTTCTGCCTCCGGGTCTGTGAACTCCTCGGTGGGCGTGGCCAACCGCCTGGCTCCACCCCCCTGGTGTGGACATCAGACCCTGGAGGAGGTGACTAGGGTTTAGTAGGTTGGCTGTTGTCACCTTATTAGGGGATGGGTGTTTGTGCAAGGGCCTACCTGTGATTACCTGGCTAGTCCAGGGCGTCACAAATACAGCCCACAACCTCAGATCTTCACAAGTACTAATGCATGAAAAAAGCACATAGAAAGAATAAGCTTCACCTGCCAAAGAACAAGACAGAAAAAAAATCCTTCCAGAGAGCAAAATTCCTCTTCCCTCGCAAACTCGAAACTTGCAAAAGAAATCCACACCGAGTGATATCTCACCAGAAATGTATGTGTTGCGGGCAGGGGACAGACCACGGCAGTTGGGCTGCTTGAGACGCTCGGATCCGGGGTCGTGGCGGTGGCTCGAGGGGAAGCCAGACCTGGGGCTGAGTGACTCGCCCACCCCAGGGCTATGGGACACCCGGTGCCGGGCCGGACTAGTCCGGTGGTAGTCAGTGGTGGCTGGGCCCGGCTCCGTGGCCCTGGTGGGTGTCAGTAGAATATGTGGCTTGATGAATAAAGTTTGTGTTCGTGACGCCACCTGTGGTATGCGGCTAATAAGCCGCCGCTGCTGTAAGAGGCCTCCAGGGGATGATATGGCAGCAGTGGTGGTACTACTCCCCACAGGTGGAGCAATGCCCCGGGGCACAGTTGGTGCTCGTGAGAGTCTATGATGTAGTGGAAGTTAAGCAGCTAAAATAACAGAGACCACTCCAAGGGTGCAGTTCAAGTTCTTTACTCACAATTCTTGTGTGGGCCCAGGGACCCTTGGACTGCTGGGACCACTGTCAGGGACCTCCGCCGTTTCTGGGTGATTCTGAGAGTAAAAGCCAGTACCCTTCTCTTTAGTGTCTCTATCTTCTGCTGTCTTCCTTAGCCTTGCCTTTGATAGGATAAACCTGGCTTGGCCTCCACTACAGCCTCCAGGCTGGGGGGTCACCTGTCGGCTGATTACCCCTTTTCTGAAGGTCTGCTATGGGTTCTGGCCCGGGGAGTTTACAACATTCCCTGGGCCTCGGTTTTTACTGTTTGGAGATGATCTTTGCACTCCTCCAGTCTCTAGGGACCGTCCCCTGTCGCAGCTTGATCCCTCCACCGATGTTCTTGTGGAACAGGCCACCGCAGCTCTAAACTGCCCTGGACAGCTCTACAGACTACCCGTGGCCCTGCGACTCCTTCTGTTCTCTGCGTGGTGTCACCTGGACCCTCCGAGTCCCAGGATCTTCACCAGGAAGCGTCTCTTTCTGTTTCTCAGCTCCTGACTGACTTGGAGCTTTCTTTCCTTTCTCTTCTCCTCCTTGCCTGCCTCCAGCAGGCCTCCTCCTCCTTCCCCACTTTCTCTCGTTCTCCTTCTTCAACTACATGCTGGCTCCTCACTCTCTCACTCCCTGAGGTAGACTGACTAAACTTGACCTTCCTCTCTGTGTCTGCTCTCTCGTGGCTCCTCCCACCTCCCCAGTTGCTATGCTGTACCCTATAGGAGCAGGGATGGGTCTTACGGCCCCTCCCAGCATGCAGCATGGGAGGGTTGTCTGCCACTTTCCCTGGTCCCAGTGTGTTCCTAGCAATGGGTGTAGTGTGGATTTACCAGGGGACCGGCGTTCACTTCCTTCCTCACCCAGAATGGGCATCACACCGCTGGATGGGGTGCAATGACCTGTGGCGACGGAAGCCTCAGGGGCGCCACACTCCCCCACAGCGAATCCCAGCACGTCCTCGGGCTGAAAAACAACAAAAACATGTGGAAGAACTGCAAAACATTTTTGTTATGAATAACAGTAAAACAGTAAACATCTCTTCCCTTTATGGGAGGCACATATAAGTAAACGTTGCGAACTTCTTATAAAGAAAACTCTATGTGTGCACTTCCAGTCCATTGCACGGTTCGGGCACATCCCCCATAATTCTGGTAGGGGGCACAACAGGTGCAACTATATACATTTCTTGGCTACAACAAGTCCAGTAGCCTGGCAGTTCGTTCAGCTTCATTTTAAACGCAAGGCACATAAACAACATACCAGCCACTAAGTCCAGTGGCCTGGTAAGACATGACACAAAAACATTCACCGGGGCCCACATTCCAGTTCCGTGGCCCGGTAACACATACACATGGGGGGTGGCATCTTCAAAAAGTACACGGGGCAGTAAGGCAGGGTAGGGTGTCGTCTTCAAAAAGCACATTAGGGCAGCACAAAAGGGACATCTTCACAAAGTGGTGAGGGGCAGACAGGGGCTATATACAGTTCAGCTGCTTCTTACTTCTTTACATGTAGGGATTCTTCTCCGGCTCCCCACCTGACAGCAGGTAGACAGCGGTCAGCACAGTCTGCGTCTGCTGGTCTTGGCGGGCCGCGCCTGGCATGGCGGCGGCCTGTATTGGAGTCGCTGCTGTGACCGATTCTTGATGGGCCGCACCTGGCGTGGCTGCGGCCTGGGCTTGGCGGGCCGCATCTGCGGCGTGGATTAACGTCGCCGCTGCCCGAGCGGGGTATCGCTGCTGGGGCCTGAGCTGGACGGGCCGGGCTTGGCGTCGCTGCTGCGGTGTGGATGGGCGTCGCTCCGGCGGCGAAATCTTGGCGGGCCACACCTGGCGTGGCTGCGGCCCGGATCGGCGTCGCCGTGCCGGGTGTCTCTCCAGGGACCGCGGGAATGGCAGCGGGGGTTGGGGCACTCGCGCCGGCAGGGGCAGCATGGGACTCACCCAGATCTAGGCCGGAGATGCTCTGCAGCAGGATCGGCATCGCTGGTGTGGACTCTGGATGGACGTGGGCATCACCCCCACGCAGGCCTCGCTGCACAGACTTCTGCAGACTCCTCATGGCCAGCACCATCTCCTTCCCCCACGCGGCTGTCTCCCGTCCGCTCTGCTCCTTCATCCCGTCAGCCATCCTCCCGACCTCAGCCTCCAGCTCAGCGGCGGTCACAGGCCTGATCCAGGTAAGCTCCCCCTGGCCTCCGCTTGCAGGAGCCATCTTCTCTCTTCCTCTAGGCAGCATTCTTGCTCTTGTCTGGTCTGGCATTTAGACTCTTTCTGCCAGCCGGCCAGCTTGTCTAGTCGCCATTTTTTTTTCGTTTTCCGCCTTCCAAGGCGGGCACTGCTTTGCGCTCTTTTCTTGGACAAGGGGGCGGGGCTTCTCTTCGCGCCCTTTCTTCTAGCACGCCCCCCTTCTTCCCGCGCTCAGTGGCTTCAATGGCGGCAGTTTCTCACAGTAAAACACAATTCTTCAGGCGCACAGTACCCGGTGTGACCGGGCACGAAATCCTGTTCGTGACGCCAAAATTGACTCGCCCACCCCAGGGCTATGGGACACCCGGTGCCGGGCCGGACTAGTCCGGTGGTAGTCAGTGGTGGCTGGGCCCGGCTCCGTGGCCCTGGTGGGTGTCAGTAGAATATGTGGCTTGATGAATAAAGTTTGTGTTCGTGACGCCACCTGTGGTATGCGGCTAATAAGCCGCCGCTGCTGTAAGAGGCCTCCAGGGGATGATATGGCAGCAGTGGTGGTACTACTCCCCACAGGTGGAGCAATGCCCCGGGGCACAGTTGGTGCTCGTGAGAGTCTATGATGTAGTGGAAGTTAAGCAGCTAAAATAACAGAGACCACTCCAAGGGTGCAGTTCAAATTCTTTACTCACAATTCTTGTCTGGGCCTAGGGACCCTTGGACTGCTGGGACCACTGTCAGGGACCTCCGCCGTTTCTGGGTGATTCTGAGAGTAAAAGCCGGTACCCTTCTCTTTAGTGTCTCTATCTT
This sequence comes from Anomaloglossus baeobatrachus, assembly GCF_048569485.1. Classification (NCBI taxonomy): domain Eukaryota; kingdom Metazoa; phylum Chordata; class Amphibia; order Anura; family Aromobatidae; genus Anomaloglossus; species Anomaloglossus baeobatrachus. The sequence goes on along the minus strand of NC_134355.1, from coordinate 687,379,415 downwards.
CTGCTGTCTTCCTTAGCCTTGCCTTTGATAGGATAAACCTGGCTTGGCCTCCACTACAGCCTCCAGGCTGGGGGGTCACCTGTCGGCTGATTACCCCTTTTCTGAAGGTCTGCTATGGGTTCTGGCCCGGGGAGTTTACAACATTCCCTGGGCCTCGGTTTTTACTGTTTGGAGATGATCTTTGCACTCCTCCAGTCTCTAGGGACCGTCCCCTGTCGCAGCTTGATCCCTCCACCGATGTTCTTGTGGAACAGGCCACCGCAGCTCTAAACTGCCCTGGACAGCTCTACAGACTACCCGTGGCCCTGCGACTCCTTCTGTTCTCTGCGTGGTGTCACCTGGACCCTCCGAGTCCCAGGATCTTCACCAGGAAGCGTCTCTTTCTGTTTCTCAGCTCCTGACTGACTTGGAGCTTTCTTTCCTTTCTCTTCTCCTCCTTGCCTGCCTCCAGCAGGCCTCCTCCTCCTTCCCCACTTTCTCTCATTCTCCTTCTTCAACTACATGCTGGCTCCTCACTCTCTCACTCCCTGAGGTAGACTGACTAAACTTGACCTTCCTTTCTGTGTCTGCTCTCTCGTGGCTCCTCCCACCTCCCCAGTTGCTATGCTGTACCCTATAGGAGCAGGGATGGGTCTTACGGCCCCTCCCAGCATGCAGCATGGGAGGGTTGTCTGCCACTTTCCCTGGTCCCAGTGTGTTCCTAGCAATGGGTGTAGTGTGGATTTACCAGGGGACCGGAGTTCACTCCCTTCCTCACCCAGAATGGGCATCACACTGCTGGATGGGGTGCAATGACCTGTGGCGACGGAAGCCTCAGGGGCGCCACATGAGCACCCGTCCGTCGCCCCCAAAGGGAAAAGGAGGGTTATTACATGAGGAAGGTTTTGTCAGTGACACTACCCATGTTGTGCGTTGATTGTTGGTGACACTGTCGCTGCCGCTGGAGGTGATGCCCGGGACTGATGGAGTGGGGCAGCTGTATGTTAGACCCTCCACTGGTAGGGGAGGTGTTGTCCCGGGGCCCCAATACAGATGGGATGGTGCTGCGGAGCGCAATCTGCAGGGTTGGACCAGATGATGTTGGTGTACTCACAGTTCTTGAATAAATTCACAGAGAGTCCAGATGGTAAACCAAATTGCCAGTGACCGGTGACCTCCGGCGGGTGTGTTCGGGTCCCACATCCTGGTGCAGCAGAACAGGGCCCCATCCTACTGCACTTAGTGTTTGTGTCCTTGATTTTGACTACTCCGCTTGAAACGCGGAAGTCTGCTCCCGGTGATTCTGTGTGTTGGGAGCTGTGGCCCACGAGAACTGACTCGTGGGATCTTAGCAGGCAATTAGCATCACATATGATGTTCCACCAACTCTGTCTCCTTTGAAAGTGTTGGGCCAAGAAGAAAAAGGGAGAAACTTACCACCTGTGGGTAAACTGATTACACGTAAAAAAAGAAAATAATTAGAACAGTACACTATAGAGAAAAAAAAGGAAGGCGCAGCGGTAATATACAACTCATCAGAGTAGAAAGGACTCTGCAGATATACTTGTTTCCCCAGACAAACATTGCCAAAGCCAAAAGAGAAACCTTCGGGGACACAACCTTGGAACACAACAACAAAACCCGGTATTTTACAAAACCGAAGTCACGAGAAAAAGAACTAAAAATAAAGTTAGAGTCTATTCAAATTTCTATTGATGACATAAAAACGAGAGTGGTGGAAACAGAAGGAAAGGTGACCTTTATCAGTAACTCACAAATCGCACTAGAAGAGGAACATAAAGCTCTCAGGGAAGAAGTGAACTTGTGGACTTGAAGGATAGGAACCGTAGAAATAATCTAAAGCTAAGCGTGTGACGCCCTGGGCAAGCCAGGGGTCACAGGTCATGACACCACCACACCCTACACCCCAGATAGGTACACCAAAGCTACTCAAAAATCCTTGTTGCCTTCCTCCAGGGGCTGATGTCCACACCAGGGGGTGGGCCAGGCGGTTGGCTCCGCCCACTGAGGAGTTCACAGCCCTGGAGGCGGGAAAACCAGGCAGTTAGCTCAGGCAGAGCTTGAGTGAGGAGTAAACAGTGAAGTGGTAGAGGAGCTACAGAGAGGAGTAAAGGTGGAAGAGAAAGTGACAGTGGAGAAAGCCTGAAGTTGGTCCGGGTGTGTGCCCCGGACTGAGACAGCAAGGTCAGCAGACGGCGGTGACCGTCTGCAGGAGAGGCTGCTTGGAGGTTGCCAAAAGGACCGCGGTCGGGTGGTGGCCCGGCGGTACCAGAGCGGTATACAAAGAACAGTCAGCACCAGTGGCAGGGGCCTTTCGGATCCCGGCAAGGCTAGGAGTCGCCGTGAATTTGCCAAATCCGTCAGTGAAGGGGACCTCCGGGTCTCCCAACAACCAAGTCCCGATTGAAGGCAACAGTCCAACCGTTAGAGAGAGACACCGCCACCGCCAGGGCACCAGTTTCTCAGGGCCAGCGCCTGCGGGCAAAGAGGGGCTCCTCCGGCCTATATCCAAGCCGGGGAGCGGGTTACCGGTGGGAACCCATCGCTACCAACATAGACTTAGGTGCAGGAAAAGGGACCGTCACCGTCAACTACTGGGGAAAAGCAACAGCAGCCGTCCGTGGGAACCGTCTTTCCAGCCGTGTGTTTTACCGAGAACGGTGTCATCGTCTCAGGCTGAGTGAGTACCACAGTGCCGTGAGGCACAGCGCTGCCCCCGCGTCCCTGCACCCCACCAGGTCCTGCACCGGTCCCGCCATCCCTCATCCCCCAACTCATCACTGGGCCCCGGGACGACCACCCCCTACCCACGGAGGGGAGAACCAACAACTTTGCTGCTCCAGTCACTGCTCCCGGGATCCCCATACAGAGCAGCGGTGGTGTCTATTCAATCACCACAACCGTGGGTGGCATCACGGACATTAATCAAATCCCCCCACCAACAAATCAAACCCCCCTTTCACTCACGGGTGAGGAGTGTCGCCCGAGACCCCCGGGATCCGGCCCACCGCTCGAGCCACCACAGAGCAGCAGCAGCCGGACCCGAGCAGTGGGGTGAGCGCAGTGTTGACACCCTCCTCCCCGCCCGCGACAAGCGCATACCAGAAAATGTTACACCAAACAACCTGATTCTATTTATCAAAGTCCTACAGATGTCATAATTAGAAATGAGTGAACCTGAGGTTGAGTTTTCGTACCTGTAGTACCGGTGTCCCTGCAGGGACAATGACTTACTCACCGATGGGTTGAGTCCTCCCCCGCAGCGCCATGGTCGCCTGTCACGGGTGAGTCATGGTTGACATACAGTCATGTGGTTTCTGGCCATTGAAGTTCACAACTTTTGGCTGCACAGAATGCTCCCTGACTTTCCATTGTTCCTGCTGTCAGTAGTCATTGGTGTAGGTAGCTTTCCTGCTGGATTCATCTCTCCCCCTTTTGAACCCATCAGGAGCTTGCCTTCCACCCAGCTGCTGGTCATCAGTATTCTCCATGTGCTTAAAAACCCCTTTCTTCCTTGTACTGGTGCTGGTGCTTCAGTTTATCTATGCCCTGGGTGCAAAAAGGTGGCTTGTACTCTGTTGTATCGTTGCTGAAAACTATGCTGAACGTCTACCGGTCTATAGATAAGTAGTTCATGCTCTTCCCCCGTGTGTCCTCCTTGAGTCGTCTATGGTGTTTAGTGGGGTTGACGAAGAGCTCATCCCATCCATTCCATATTTAAGGTCCAGCATTGGGGATACCTGGGGTCAGGTACCTAGGTTCTGTACCTATCTGCCGAGCTATCTAGGGCAGTGAGGGACACCAGGGACCAGCACTAGGTTTAGTCAGGGGTCACCATCTTTCCTTTCCCTAGACACAGGGTTTCCCTTCCCTTTAACCTTTCACTTGGTATTTCCCAGTACCTAGTGTGACACCGCCCATGTTCTCATCTGCCTCCTTCTCCCCCCAGGGCATGTGCATGCCACACAGGCTCTCTGGGAATGCGCTTAGGGCGCACTCACACACACCGATCCACCTCTTAAAAGGCTGGCGTGCTATTTCCAGGAGATGCCTCTCAGTCATAGGCTATGTATTTTAGGCACCCTCCCATTAGGGGAGGTGCCTGCGCAATGTCTCTAGTTAGTTATTCTGTTTGTCTGCTAGCTAGTTGTCAGGTCCCTTTATCCCTGTGTCCCTTACATGTACCTGTAACTGCCTTTCCATACATATTTGTCTCTGCCGTGCCCACCTGCTTGTCTACCTGTACATGTGTCCGTACCTGAGTCCATCCCCTGTCCTGGGGGTCAGCTATCCTGAGATTGGTACCTTGCATCTGCCTTGCTCTAGGTGTTTAGTTAAGCCTCTTCTACTAAAGGGTAAGCCTGGGTTACCCCTGTGGTCCAGTGGATCCACTACCCCTGCTCGCTGCCTCTTCACCGGCTGCGGGCTTTACAGTACCGAACAAAGACTTTACAAAAAAACAGTGTTTGAGTTTGGAGATCGGGTGCTTTATGTATGCAAACCACTCGCGCAAGCATTCCTGTGCTCTCAAATTAGTGACTTCCACTGGGGTTTAGGTCCAAAACAAGATTTTTTGAAAAGTCCGGCTACATCATCTGTACCAAACATCCACAGGTCCGCTCATTTCTAGTCAAAATTGAAAAACCCGATAAATGGCCTTTTATATATATATCTATATATATATATCTATATATATAATTGCCTTATTCTGTCTGTCTGTCTGTCTGTCTATCTGTCTGTCTGTCATGCTCCGAAATTGTGTCCTTACGGTGACACAAAGCTGATTGGCCGCTGGGCTCGCCATGGCCCCGCCCCCCCACACGGATTGGCCTCTCGCCCCGGCTCTCTGCAGGCCCCGCCCCCCTCACGCAATGCACGCTCGCTCTGGCCCAACTGACACGGGGCTCCGATTCCCAGGTGAGTACACACACACATCAGATCACACTCACTCTCACACTCACTCTCACACACACCTCACACATCACAACATGCTGGGATATCGCTTGCTTCTACACCGGCTCCGTCAGGATCCCGGCAGCGCCAGACATAACCTTGCGATGCTGGGATCTTAACGGAGGCCGTGAAAGCTGGTAACCATTATACACATCGGGTAACTAAGGTCCCTTAGTTACCCGATGTGTATCATAGTTACCAGTGTACACCGGCTCACACTCACTCTCACACACACCTCACACACACATCACATCGCATCCACACATCAAGGTCCTGCAGCTGCGGAACATACATAACATAACAGCACACACATAACAGCACACACATAACAGCACACACATAACAGCACACACATAACAGCACACACACATAACAGCACACACACACAAATCAGATCACACTCACACACACCTCACACATCACATCGCATCCACATACTCACAACATCCTGGGATATCGCTTGCTTCTCGGCGGCGATACTGTGCTGTTGTGAGCTTCCAGGACCTGACGGAGGATCACATGGCCAGAAGCATGTGATATCCCCGGATGTTGTGAGTATCAGCGCGTATGTGCAATATCGTCAGTGTCTGTGTGTGTGAGTGTATGCGATCGGGTGTGTGTGAGTGGATGCGATCGGTTGTGTGGGTGAGTGGATGCGATCGGTTGTGTGGGTGAGTGGATGCGATCGGGTGTGGGTGAGTGGATGCGATCGGTTGTGTGGGTGAGTGGATGCGATCGGGTGTGGGTAAGTGTCGGCAGAGGAGCACGGCGTGCTGGAGGAGGCTGGGAGCAGAGAGGCTGATCTTGGGGAAGGCTGGGAGGGGGAGGCTGATGCTGAGGGAGGCTGGAAGGAGAGAGGCTGAGCAAACGTGCTCCATCCGCCATACTGCGCACTCCCCATCGTGCTGCATCCCCCATGCTGCGCACTCCCAAACGTGCTCCATCCGCCATGCTGCGCACTCCCCATCGTGCTCTATCCGCCATGCTGCACACTCCCAAACGTGCTCCATCCCCCATGCTGCGCACTCCCAAACGTGCTCCATCCGCCATGCTGCGCACTCCCCATCGTGCTCTATCCGCCATGCTGCACACTCCCAAAAGTGCTCCATCCGCCATGCTGCGCACTCCCAAACGTGCTCCATCCGCCATGCTGCGCACCCCCCATCATGCTCCATCCGCCATGCTGCGCACTCCCAAACGTGCTCCATCCGCCATGCTGCGCACTCCCAAACGTGCTCCATCCGCCATGCTGCGCACTCCCAAACGTGGTCCATCCGCCATGCTGCGCACTCCCAAACGTGGTCCATCCGCCATGCTGCGCACTCCCAAACGTGGTCCATCCGCCATGCTGCGCACTCCCAAACGTGCTCCATCCGCCATACTGCGCACTCCCAAACGTGCTCCATCCGCCATACTGCGCACTCCCCATCGTGCACCATCCGGCATGCTGCGCACTCCCAAGCGGATGGAGCATGATGGGGGGTGCGCAGCATGGCGGATGGAGCACGTTTGGGAGTGCGCAGCATGGCGGATGGAGCACGTTTGGGAGTGCGCAGCATGACGGATGGAGCACGTTTGGGAGTGCGCAGCATGACGGATGGAGCACGTTTGGGAGTGCGCAGCATGCCGGATGGAGCACGTTTGGGAGTGCGCAGCATGCCGGATGGTGCACGATGGGGAGTGCGCAGTATGGCGGATGGAGCACGTTTGGGAGTGCGCAGTATGGCGGATGGAGCACGTTTGGGAGTGCGCAGCATGGCGGATGGAGCACGTTTGGGAGTGCGCAGCATGGCGGATGGACCACGTTTGGGAGTGCGCAGCATGGCGGATGGAGCACGTTTGGGAGTGCGCAGCATGGCGGATGGAGCACGTTTGGGAGTGCGCAGCATGGCGGATGGAGCACGTTTGGGAGTGCGCAGCATGGCGGATGGAGCACGTTTGGGAGTGCGCAGCATGCCGGATGGTGCACGATGGGGAGTGCGCAGTATGGCGGATGGAGCACGTTTGGGAGTGCGCAGCATGGCGGATGGAGCACGTTTGGGAGTGCGCAGCATGGCGGATGGACCACGTTTGGGAGTGCGCAGCATGGCGGATGGAGCACGTTTGGGAGTGCGCAGCATGGCGGATGGAGCACGTTTGGGAGTGCGCAGCATGGCGGGTGGAGCACGTTTGGGAGTGCGCAGCATGGCGGATGGAGCATGATAGGGGGTGCGCAGCATGGCGGATGGAGCACCTTTGGGAGTGCGCAGCATGGCGGATGGAGCACGTTTGGGAGTGTGCAGCATGGCGGATAGAGCACGATGGGGAGTGCGCAGCATGGCGGATGGAGCACGTTTGGGAGTGCGCAGCATGGGGGATGCAGCACGATGGGGAGTGCGCAGTATGGCGGATGGAGCACGTTTGGGAGTGCGCAGCATGGCGGATGGACCACGTTTGGGAGTGCGCAGCATGGCGGATGGAGCACGTTTGGGAGTGCGCAGCATGGGGGATGCAGCACGATGGGGGGTGCGCAGCATGGGGGATAGAGCACGATGGGAGGTGCACACCTCCCCCCAACACACACACACACGCGCACTGCACAACACACACACACTAGGAATCACAAACAACGCCCTACACAGACACCCACACACAGACAACGCTGCACACACAAATATACGCACATACTGCACAACACACACATTGCTCAAAACATACCTCCCCCCAAAACACACCACACACACACAAACCGCACAACACACACACACACACAACGCTACAGACACACAGCGCTCCACAAACAACGCAACACACGCAAGAAACATACAACACCGCTCTCACCCCCCGCGACACTCAGAACATGTACAGCGCCCTACACAAACACTTGGTAACTACACACAACAACATCTATATATATATATATATATATATATATAACAAAAATCATACATGAACTACACAATACGTAAATTCTAGAATACCCGATGCGTAGAATCGGGCCACCTTCTAGTATATATATATATATAGAGAGAGAGAGAGAAAGAAGAGAGAGAGAGAGGAGAGAGAGAAGAGAAGAGAGAGAAGAGAGAAAGAAGAGAGGGAGAGAAAGAGAGAGAGAAGAGAGAGGGAGAGAGAGAAGAGAGAGAAGAGAGAGAAAGAGAGAGAAAGAAGAGAGAGAGAGCGAGGAGAGAGAGAAGAGAGAGAAGAGAGAGAGAAGAGAGGGAGAGAGGGGGAGAGAGAGGAGAGAGAGAAGAGAAGAGAGAGAAGAGAGAGAGAAGAGAGGGAGAGAGAGAGAGAGAAGAGCGAAAGAGAGAGAGAGAAGAGAGAGGGAGAGAGAGAGAAGAGAGAAAGAGAGAAGAGAGAGAGAGGGAGAGGGAGAGAGAGAGGGAGAGAGAGAGAAGAGAGAGGGAGAGAGAGAAAGAGAGAGAAAGAGAGAGAGAGAAGAGAGAGAGAGGGAGAGAGAGAAAGGGAGAGAGAAAGAGAGAAAAAGAGAGACGAGAGAGAGAGGGAGGGAGAAAGAGAAGAGAGAGAGCGAGAAGAGAGAGAGAAGAAAGGGGGAGAGAGAGAGAGAGGAGAGAGAGGGAGAGAGAGAGAGAAGAGAGAAAGCGAGAAGAGAGAGAGAGAGAAGAGAAAGAGAGGGAGAAGAGAGGGAGAGAGAGAGAAGAGAGAAAGCGAGAAGAGAGAGAGAGGGGGAGAGAGAGGAGAGAGAGAAGAGAGGGAGAGAGAGAGAAGAGAGACAGAGAAGAGAGAGCGAGAAGAGAGAGAGAGGGGGGGAGAGAGAGGAGAGAGAGAAGAGAGTGAGAGAGAGAGAGAAGAGAGACAGAGAAGAGAGAGAGAGGGAGAGAGAGAGAAGAGAGACAGAGAAGAGAGAGAGAAGAGAGAGAAAGAGAGAGAGAAGAGAGGGAGAGAGAGAGAAGAGAGAGAGAGGGAGAGAGAGAGAGGGAGAGAGAGTGAGAACAGAGACAAAGAAGAGAGAGAGAAGAGAGAGAGCGAGAAAAGAGAGAGAGCTAACTAATAAGAATCAAGAAAAGCTAAAAATAACATGAGTTTTAAGCCAAGATAAAAATATTCTTTAGTAGAACACAAAAAATGATATATGCAATGAAATAAAACCCTCCACAGGAAAATTGCCCACAATATACAAAGCACAAGAGACGTAGAAATACACGTCGTATAAAATAAGAAAAAAACAAACAAATGTGGGGAGACACTATATCTCTCAATTAATGAGACAACAAACAAATACAAAATGCATGTTCCACGTAAAGAAAAGAAAAATACACAGTGTTAACCACTAGAGGTCACTGCAGGACATGAAATCCAACTGTAAAACTATATACAATGGGCAAAAAGTGCACATGGCCCGTATCAGATTGCACACAGTGAACTGGTGAAATAAAAGTATATTTAGAATCATTGATAATGCACATAACCCTAATTGTACAAAGATGAATAAATAGATATCAAGAGATAAACTGCATAAAAAATGTGCAGAACCAAAATTCATATAATTTGCTATTGCAGGTAACTCAGATTGTGCAAAAGCAAGAGGTAGATACCAAGAAATGAATAAGTCATTGATTGAAAAAATCTCTATGTGTGGGCTCATAAATCAGATACTGCAGATAAAGTGGAGAAAATACACACAGCAGCCAAGAAAAATAAAGACCTGCTGTATATGTGCTAGAGTGCAGGGAGCAAAAAGACCTGGAGGGATTAGCAGACAGCCTGATGCGCGTTTCGTCCTGAGGGTCACTAAGCACTGAACAAAAAGCACTCGTACAAGCCATAAAAACCAAAGAGCCATTAGAGGTCTGATGATTGACTGTATCCTCATGGGACACTTGACAAGGGGCCTGCGGTACTGTCTGGTGATGCCCAAAGTGGATCTATGCCAATGAGGGAGTATGTTTCCAAAGCAAGGTGATAAGACGAGTTATATTGCCTTTATGACATCGACTGGTCCAGGATCACCCCATACCACCCACAGGGCAATGGCGCATGTGAGCACTTTGTAGCGCCCCTGAAGCCAACAAGGAGCTACAAGGTACTGCATCCCCAACCAGGATGCAGGGCCTACACCCCAGGGCCCCAGAAGACCAGTGCCGGTAACAAAAAAAACAATCCAAACAATCCCTGTTTTATCCCCAAATTCCCCCATAGACTGGTGCCAGACTAGGGTTGGACCTAATGGATGGCCACTTAGAAGTGGAGCTAATCCAGTCCACTAGATGACCAGGTGGGAGGGGCGGACAATGGACAGTGAGACAGTCAAGAGGAGAGAGAGCAAGTGGAAAGACTGACAGGAGTGTAACGGTGACCTGAGGGGATAGGCGTCTGGTTGCCGGTGGAGTGCGGTGGAGTACTCCCGGAACCATAGCACCGACGGGGTACAGAATCCTAGGTCAGGCAAACTCTCCAGGCTGACCTGATATCTGCACAGTGAGGGAACCATCAAGGAACTCATTGACCTTGAAGTTCGGGACTCAGTAGCAATGGGAGAACCAGGGAAAAGGACCAGAGACACCGACCCCATAGGGTTCACGCTACCATCATACCGACTATCGTTAAGAGACTACCAGGAGGGGACCACTAGATGCTCCAAGCCACGGGGAGCCACCAACCAAAGACAGATGCAGGGGAAAGAAGCCACCAGGTCACTAAATCGGCATTGGAACTAAGGGGACCAGCAGTCAAGACCTGCCTTCCTCGGGTGACCAGTTTCCATCTGACTGTGAGTAAAGGAACCAGTTACACTACAACCCCTCATGTGGCCTACCTTCTTTCTGCACCCATCTGTATCACCTATCCTCTGGGGCCCGGCCATACTTGCGGAGGGTCTAACATCCAGGCTGCCAACAACACCAGCCCCAGTAGTGAGAACTGTGCAGCAGTCGTTCCATCCACATAGCCGCAAACCGCAAGTGGCGTCACGTATAAACTTTCATTTAAACTCCCCTGCAAATATACCCCTTTTAAAAAGAACCCAGGGCACGGGACCGGGCAACGGCCACCAAGTGACATTTCCCCAGCAATACACCACCCGGGACCAAGTACCCTATATCCCTGGGCAGCACAACTTCAACCTGACTCTTTTCCAAATGCTGGACACGTCACGGGGTATGTACTGACGGAACAGGTGCCCCTAGGCTGGCCCTCAGACTCGAGACCCTGCACTGTCCCTTACAGGTAGGCTTGATGGTAGCCAGGTTCGAGCACCCAGCGTGACCCTGACTCCTGTCCAGCCCTGATCTTACTTCCCCCACCCTGCAAGTGGGTCAGAAACCCAGTAACAAAAGCCCCGCAGAAACGACACGGACCAGGGGGAAAGAAAACTAGTACACACTGCACTCACACACAAAGGATGGACAGTATGTGTGCAAGGGAATAAAGCAAAGAGTAGGAAATAAACACTGTGCCGCCCCAGTGTCAGCAGCCAAAACTGTTCGGATCTGGATCCACGGTGGCTTGAGGGGTCTCCGGACCCGGGAGGGGTCGTGCGGCCACTCGAAATAAAAGGGGGTATTTACAGGGGGTTGTGTGTTTAAAGTTCGTGATGCCACCCACGGTGTGTGGTAAGGTGGAGTACCACCGCTGCTGTTGGGAGCGCCTGGTGGCGATTGGATAGCAGCCAGGTGTTTAACCCCTCCATGGGTAGGGGGGAATGCCCCCGGGCTCGGTGATGGTGGTGAGGGGATACTGTTGGGGAGGAAAGGGTCACTGCTTACTCACTCAGTCCAATAACACTGACACCAACAACTTGTAAACCGAAATTCTGAGCACCGCTGCAGTAGGGAGGGAGCACACCTGGATCCCGTGCCCGTTGGTGTTGCTTGTTAGCCTGTGACCTTTCTCTTGGCACCTTCTTTACTGTTTGGACCCTGCAGCGTGGAACTATTCGGGTCCCGCTCACCCGTATGGCTAACGGAGTGAGCTTGCTCTCAGGGTTCACGCTTGGGATTTTCTGGACTGTGTATTGGGAAAGTCCTATCCCTCTCGTTGCGCTAGTACCCCGATTTTGGAGCGGGTGCAGGACGATTTCTAAAGACTTCGTCCTTGTCGGGTGAATTACCAGGACGCTTGAAGCTACTTCCCGGCCTAGGGTCCACGTACCCCGTCGTGCCCTGGACCCTGCCCGGAGATGGCACAAGGCCGCCAGCTGCCCTCCTTGGCAGTTCCGTGCCCCTTGACACGATCCCCTGCGGCCGGGGTTCCAGCTCCTACCAGGCCCAGACCAATGTCTGCCACCTAGTAGTCTCAAGGAGCCCTGCTCCCCAACCTCTCATCTTGAGAGTCTCTCCTCAACTGCCTGCTCCTGACACTCCTGACCCTTCCTAACCAACTCCCCAAGTGGGCAGCCCTATTCCCTTCAGGCTGTCCACTGGTGAGTCTGGTGGGTGTGGTGCAGAGTGTTCCTAGGATTTTAATTAGCTCGTTCTTAGCAACACCAAAGGTTAGGGACCCGTAACCAAGGAGGATGGGATACTGTGCAGAAGGGCAGATTGCACAATACCGTGTGACCACCTGATAGGCCAGGGCATCACAAACACACAACTGGGGAACTTTTACACAACGCAGAAAAGCAACTGCAGATCACCATGAAACTGGATAACCACAAAGACTGGGATCGCTGAAGCTATATCCGGCAAATACAGTATCCAGAACCTTATAAAGGGTGAAGGCGGCTGTGAGAGGTCATTAGCAACCTGAGCTCTAAGCAATCGCTCTCAAGCCAGCAGGAATTAACTCCTGCTTTACTGGAGAGCAGTGAAGCAAAACACAGCCAACGCAGTGACAGGCTGTGCAACTAAGAAATCCCAGGCTTCTTGTCAGACTCTGCGGTGTGAACAGAGTCTGACGCCGCAAAGACACCCAGTGACTCCAAAGCTGAACACCGAATGACAGAACATTAGAGGAAGACAAGGCACGTTGGCAGGAATACTTGCCAGAACTGGTTTGTCGAAAACCACTTAAACACACCTCTGTAAAAATAAATTATTTATTCAAATTAATGGTAGAAAAATATACGACACCAAATATCTGACATAGACACGAAAACACAGTGATCAAATACGGCCTAGTGGAGAGCAGAGGGAGCGTGCAAAGATAGATAGTTGATAGTTTAATGGCTCTCAGTGAACTAGGAGGGACTACAATACTCCTCAACTCCTCCTGCCTACTTGCGGAGAGTGTTGTAAAGTTTTGAACACTCCCCGCTCCGGGTGGCTGTCCCTATATATCCCTGTACTCCACTGACCTATACCACCACCACCAGGTGCATTGTGAGACGACCAGGACAACATATAATATATTAAAATCTGTTGGTTCCTGACTAGGATTGCAGACTATGCAGTCCTCCCTGGGAGGAGCTGTGGGTACCGGTCTCGTCGGGCCCATCAGCTCTGTCCTAAACTGCTGTTTACAGTACCTGGACTGCAGCATAGTCTGCAATCCTAGTCAGGAACCAACAGATTTTAATATATTATATGTTGTCCTGGTCGTCTCACAATGCACCTGGTGGTGGTGGTATAGGTCAGTGGAGTACAGGGATATATAGGGACAGCCACCCGGAGCGGGGAGTGTTCAAAACTTTACAACACTCTCCGCAAGTAGGCAGGAGGAGTTGAGGAGTATTGTAGTCCCTCCTAGTTCACTGAGAGCCATTAAACTATCAACTATCTATCTTTGCACGCTCCCTCTGCTCTCCACTAGGCCGTATTTGATCACTGTGTTTTCGTGTCTATGTCAGATATTTGGTGTCGTATATTTTTCTACCATTAATTTGAATAAATAATTTATTTTTACAGAGGTGTGTTTAAGTGGTTTTCGTGTAACTCCACCTTGGTTGTTATCCTAATAGTGGTCTATGGGCAGAACTGGTTTGTACCTAAACAACCGGGTCCATTTTGCCACAGGCTTTGCACCTTATCTATTACTGGTAAGAAGGGCTGGGAGAGAGGTCTTTGAACTAAACCTGTAGCGCCTGGAAGACCTGACAGAGCGAACTGCCACCTCATGGGTGAAGCACCGCCAATGGTTGCGAACTATCTAGCAGTTGTCCGGCCAGCAGTTACAGAAGAAATGTACCCTGGCTGTGGCCCAGTCAAGGACATGCCATTACATCTTAGGGACCGAGTCCCAGTCTGAGATAAATGGCCCCAGTGGAAACTGAGCAAGAGATGGGAAGTTTGACCTTACAAAGTAATTGAGCGGGTGTATGCTGAAGGTCCGGTGCACAGGGTGCAGATTGAAGATGAGATGGCTGGCCCCCCCAGAGTCCTAAATCAAAACATGTTGAGGCCATGCCAGTTTGCAATTCCTCCAGCTACACCACCAACAGGTAGTCCTGTTCCTCTGCTGTAAGCTGTGTTGCTTGGATTTGATGGCGACAAAGACTGGTGGATCCTTCCTGACACAGTAAGGGGTCCTCAGTCCACAGACACTGGTGATTCCAGGAGTAGGCTATCACCACCTCATGAAGTAGAAGTACACCAGGACCCCCCTGAAACCCTGCCGACAGACAGCCTCCCAAAAGATAGCCAAGTCTCCCCAGAGACTAAGAGCTCTGGAGGTCTCAGAGGTCTACGGCGGGGGTTACACCAGTCAGATATGTTGAACAGTGTGCCTTATCTGTGCCGTCATTGTCGTTGTCCTCTTTCATTGGTGCTCTGTACATGCTTAGCGTTCCCTTGCTGTGCGACGGAACTGGGGAAGTGTGGCGCCTGGCCTAGCCAGGTCGTCACAGATAACACACTAACACACCCTACCCCCATCAGACAGGGACAAAAGCCAAACACAAAACCCTTGTTGCCTCCCTCCAGTGTCTGATGTCCACACCAGGTGGGGCAGAGCTAAGCGGTTGCCCCCCCCCCAAGGAGTTCACAGGCCTGGAAGCGGGAAAAGTGACAGTTTAGTCCAGGAGGTGGAAGTGAGAGGAGTAAACACTTGAGTGTCTGGGTCCAAGAGACCCAAGGGCGAGCGCCTGCGGGCAAACGGGCTCCTCCGGTACCCATACACCGGGGAGCGGACAACCGTTGGGAATCCATAGTAGTCAGAAGAAGAACATCCAGGTGCAGGGAAAGACAGCCGCCATCACCTGTCCAGGGAGAAGCGCTGCAGCCGGCTGCGGAACCCGTCCATCCAGCCGTTTGGTTTACCAAGGACTTTGTACCTTTCTTGCTGAGTGAGTACACCCGTGCCATCCGGCACCGCCGCCGCGCTGTCCTTGCAACCCTGCACCTCACCAACCCTGCGTCCCCGTCACACCACCGGGCCCCGGGACCACCGACCCCTACCCACGGAGGGGGAAAACAACATCCCAGCTGCTCCTTTCCATCGCTCCCGGGATCCCTGTCACCAGCAGCAGTGATGCCTATCTTCACCACGACCCGTGGGTGGCGTCACGGACTAAATCCCTCAAACCAACCACCCCTTTCACTCACGGGCGAGGAGCGCCGTTCGAGTCCCCGGATCCGGCCCACCGCTCGAGCCACCGAGCAGCCATCGCAGCAGCGCTGGACCTGAGCGTTAGCGAGAGCGCAGCAGCAATGGCGTCCTCCCCGCCCGCGACAGAAGCTGACGAGAAGGATGACGAGAGAGCTGGATACTCTTCATTGTAGAGCCCTCATCCAGGCCTGAAGAATAGACCGTTGTTGCTGATTGGTAGTCCTGATATTCTCATTGTTGACAACAGCCATTCTTAAGTGGGGAGGCATGTAGGTGGTATTGACCCTACTAGATGGTTGAATGGTACTGTGACTTTAAGATACTGTGCTCCCCTATTGTTCTGCATGTTATGGGGACTGGCCGGCTCAGCCAGCCCTCCCCGCCTGGACTATGAATTTGAACTAACACCCCCAAAAAGTGTGGGAAAAGGGAAAACACTATGGGGAGGGGGGAAATTGATGTTACTGTACTGCTGTCTGCCTGAAAGGTTTTTAATTGTTGTGACTCCAAGATGCATCTCAAAGTTAAGTCTTGTGTGTACTGCCAGTCTTCTGGGAGCAAGAGGCCTACATCGGTCACTCGGGCATGTCTTCATTTTTTAAATTAAAATGCCGGGCCACAGCCTGTGTATAGAGTGGACAGTACCACCCAGCTCTTTTAAGGCCCTATGGGGAGGGGGCAATTGATGCTTCTGTACTGCTGTCTGTCTGAAAGGATTTTAAATGTCAAGACTCCAAGATAGGTCTCAAAGTTGTCTCTTGTCTGTACTGGTAGGGGTATGGGAGCACCAGTCCTATACCTATCTCTCATCCACCTCTATTTTTCTACTGTCAATAGTCAAGGAAGCTAATGGCTATGCCAAAATAGTGGTGCTGCACTGTAAAACGTATTTCTGTTGTTTTTGAAGCTTTTCAACCCCCCTAAACGTTTTCTCTGCCTGACAATTGGCCTCCCATTGAATCAATGGGATTCAGAAAGGTTTTATACAGGTTCAATGTACGGTTAGATGAATGCACCATATGTCTGGTTAGGCTCGGCGAACCGAACCTAGAGAGGTTCGCTCATCTCTATTTATAACCTTTTCCAGACTGATAGATGTCAATTACTTTGTTTCTCCTTCATTCCTGAATTTCTTTGGATCGTGGCATGATGTTGAGCTTTTGAGGATTTTTCGGTCTTCTTTACTTTGTCAGGCAGGTCATATTTAAGTGATTTCTTGATTGAACATCTGTGGCAGTAATCAGACCTGGGTGTGGGTGGGAAATAGAACTCAGCTTCCCAAAGATGTGATAAACCACAATTAATGTATGTTTGCACTCACTTTTTCACACAGGGCCGTGTAGGTTTATATTTCTTTTTCCTTTAATAATAAAGATGTTCATTTATAAGCTGCATCTTGTGTTTCCTTGTCTTATCTTTGCCTAATATTGACATTTGTTTCCTGATCTGAAGCATTTAAAGTGTAACAAACATGCGAATAATAAGAGATCAGGAAGGGGGCTGTAATGCTGCCACCAGGGGGAGCCAGAGCTCTGTAGCATAATACACTACACAGAGCAATGAGAACCAGGAAGTGAATTCACAGCGTTCTCATGCATTACCTCAAAGCACAGCTGAGAAGCAGAGCTGCAGAGCATGCAAGGAATAGTCACACAGGCTGGGTCAAACACCGTACGGGCAGAAGCAGGACCGGAGGGACGAGCAAAAGCGGAGTCAAAGTCAGGCCAAGGTCAGTACCAAAGGAAGCAACCGAGTGGGGAAATAGGAGAGGGGACAGAGGACAGGAGGGACGACCAGGGGATGGAAAGCAGTGCTAAGCTTATAGCCGGCGCTGGTTCACTGGAAATGCCAGCTTTTAAGGCATCCAGGGTCTGGAAGTGAGGCTCGAGAGAAGGCTCCGCCCCCTAGCCATGTGGACAGGGAGGCGAACCATGACAGTGGCAAATAGTTTTTAACACCACTGTATCTGTCGGTGTATCTGTATGTGTTCCTCTAGTGAGTAGTGTATCTGTATATGCCCCTATACTGTATATATCTGTCGGTGTATCTGTATGTGCAGCACCCCACGCGACCTGCAGCGCTTACTCGTCACCGGGCCAGTAGTTTTGTGGGGTTGCTGTGAATGGCCTGACGCGTCTCTGTGGCCCTGTCAGCTACAGGCAAAGCGAGTGCAAGGGGGATGGAGGTTTGTTTTGCAGCACCACCCGTGGTGCGCAGCCAGGGATTAGCCGCCGCTGAGAGATGTTGTTCTCCTCTGGGGCTGATGTTACTGCAGTTCAGATAGTCCAGCTCCTCACAGGTGGAGCGAGCTCCAGGGAGGACGGTGGCGATGGGGGAAGGGCAGCTGGTGCCGAAGCGTGGGGCGTTGGCGCCGGCAAATCAGAGTCTCACACAGGGGCTGCGGTTCCAGGTGTTTTACTCAAAATTCGTGTGCTGCGCCCACAGAGTACCGGTCAGCGCCGTGATGATCCCAAGCCGATCCCGGATGAATCAGAGGTCACCACCGGTATTGTGAAGCATGGGAGATCTTCCTCCTTGCGCCTTGTAGTGTGGATCCTCGTGGCGTGAAGCTACTTGGGGACCCCAGTGTCCTTGGCTTTAGTTGCCATCCCGTATGCAGGCAGCGCGAAACTTGCTATGGACCCAACTGTGGCCGTGGCTCCTTCTCTATATGCTGCTGGTGGCCCGGGACTTTTGTTGGTGGGCAATGAGACGTGAAATCCCCCTTCCCTGCAGATTCTGGTAGTCCAACATGAAGTATGTTATACCCTAGGACTTTTGCACCCTGTGTGGCTCCGGTCCCGAAGGGGCTGTTGGGGCTCACCCTCCAGCTACCGAGTTGCTCTTCTGTCTCACAGATCCACCTGGTCGTCTCCTGCTTCTCTCTCAGTCTGCCCAGTACCCGGTCGGCCCCTTTGGGGGAGTTGTTTGGCATCCCCCCAGAGGCCTTGCTCTTCTCTGCCTCAAGCTGTTCTCTCTCCTGCATCCAAACTGTTCTTAGGTAAAACTGTTCTGAAGTAAAAACTGTGTGTGCTTGCTCACTTCCCCAGACAGCCCCCACCTTTCTGATGACTCAGCAGTGCTGGGGAAAAACCCATTGCTATGGTGTCCAACTGTGTTGTGTAACTGCTGGCTGGCTGTGTTGTGTAAGCCATGAACACCAGTGGTTACCCCCTCTTACCCGGGATGAGCATTGCATGTTAAGTCAGATATAATAGCCTGTGGTGACTGAAGCCTCAGGGGCGCCACATATATGTCTCTGTGCTGTATATATCTGTCAGTGTATCTGTACGATCCCCGTACTGTATATATCTGTCGGTGTATCTGTATGCCCCCGTAATGTATATATCAGTCAGTTTATCTGTATGTCCCCCGTACTGTGTATATCTGTTGGGGTATCTGTATGTGCCTCTGTGCTGTATATACTTTTGGTGTATCTGTATGTGTCTCTGTACTGTGTATATTTGTTGGTGTATCTGTATGTTCTCCTCATTGTATATCTCTGTGGGTGTATCTGTATGTTCCAATGTACTGTATACAGTATATCTGTCAGTGTATCTGTATGTGCCCCTGCAATGTATATATCTTTTTATGTGTCTGTATGTGTCCTTGCACTGTGTATATCTGTCAGTGTATCTGTACATTCCCTGTATTGTATATATCTGTTGGTGTATCTGTACCTTCCCTGTACTGTGTATATCTGTCAGTGTATCTGTATGTTCCTCGTACTATATATATCTGTGGATGTATCTGTATGTTTCCCATACTGTATATATTTGTCTGTGTATCTGTATGTTCCCCATACTGTATATATCTTTCAGTGTATCTGTGCGTTCCCCATACAGTATATACAGTATCTGTCGGTGTACCTGTATGTTCTTCGTACTGTGTATATCTGTCGATGTATCTGTATGTCCCTGTACTGTGTATATCTGTCAGTGTATCTGTACTGTGTATATCTGTCGGTGTGTCTGTATGTTCCCTGTCCTGTGTATATCTCTTTGTGTATCTGTACGTTCCCTGTACTGTGTATATCTGTTGGTGTATCTGTACGTTCCCTGTACTGTGTATATCTGTCGGTGTATCTGTATGTTCCCTTTACTGTGTATATCAGTTGGTGTGTCTGTGTGTTCCCTGTACTGTGTATATCTCTTCGTGTATCTGTACGTTCCCTGTACTGTGTATATTTGTCGGTGTATCTGTACGTTCCCTGTCCTGTATATATCTGTCGGTGTATCTGTACGTTCCCTGTACTGTGTATATCTGTCGGTGTATCTGTATGTTCCCTGTACTGTGTATATATCTGTCGGTGTATCTGTATGTTCCCTGTACTGTGTATATCTGTCGGTGTATCTGTATTTTCTCTGTACTGTGTATATCTGTCGGTGTATCTGTATGTTCCCCGTTCTGTGTATATATCTGTCGGTTTATCTGTATGTTCTCTGTTCTGTGTATATATCTGTCGGTGTATCTGTATGTTCCCCGTTCTGGATATATATCTGTCGGTGTATCTGTATGTTCCCTGTACTGTGTATATCTGTCGGTGTATCTGTATGTTCCCTGTACTGTGTATATCTGACGGTGTATCTGTATGTTCCCTGTACTGTGTATATATCTGTCGGTGTATCTGTATGTTCCCTGTACTGTATATATATCTGTCGGTGTATCTGTGTGTTCCCTGTACTGTGTATATATCTGTCGGTGTATCTGTATGTTCCCTGTACTGTGTATATATCTGACGGTGTATCTGTATGTTCCCTGTCCTGTGTATATCTGTCGGTGTATCTGTGTGTTCCCTGTACTGTGTATATATCTGTCGGTGTATCTGTATGTTCCCTGTACTGTGTATATCTGTCGGTGTATCTGTATGTTCCCTGTACTGTGTATATCTGTCGGTGTATCTGTATGTTCCCTGTACTGTGTATATATCTGTCGGTGTATCTGTATGTTCCCTGTACTGTGTATATCTGTCGGTGTATCTGTATGTTCCCTGTACTGTGTATATCTGTTGGTGTATCTGTATGTTCCCTGTACTGTGTATATATCTGTCGGTGTATCTGTATGTTCCCTGTACTGTATATATATCTGTCGGTGTATCTCTGTGTTCCCTGTACTGTGTATATATCTGTCGGTGTATCTGTATGTTCCCTGTACTGTGTATATCTGTCGGTGTATCTGTATGTTCCCTGTACTGTGTATATCTGTCGGTGTATCTGTGTGTTCCCCGTTCTGTGTATATATCTGTATGTTCCCTGTACTGTGTATATCTGTCGGTGTATCTGTATGTTTTCTGTACTGTGTATATCTGTTGGTGTATCTGTGTGTTCCCTGTACTGTGTATATCTGTCGGTGTATCTGTATGTTCCCTGTACTGTGTATATCTGTTGGTGTATCTGTATGTTCCCTGTACTGTGTATATCTGTCGGTGTATCTGTATGTTCCCTGTACTGTATATATATCTGTCGGTGTATCTGTATGTTCCCTGTACTGTATATATATCTGTAGGTGTATCTGTATGTTCCCTGTACTGTGTATATCTGTCGGTGTATCTGTATGTTCCCTGTACTGTATATATATCTGTCGGTGTATCTGTGTGTTCCCTGTACTGTATATATCTGTCGGTGTATCTGTATGTTCCCCGTACTGTGTATATCTGTCGGTGTATCTGTATGTTCCCTGTACTGTAGGTATATCTGTCGGTGTATCTGTATGTTCCCTGTACTGTGTATATATCTGTTGGTGTATCTGTATGTTCCCTGTACTGTGTATATCTGTCGGTGTATCTGTATGTTCCCTGTACTGTATATATATCTGTCGATGTATCTGTATGTTCCCTGTCCTGTGTATATCTGTTGGTGTATCTGTATGTTCCCTGTACTGTATATATATCTGTCGGTGTATCTGAATGTTCCCTGTCCTGTGTATATCTGTTGGTGTATCTGTATGTTCCCTGTACTGTGTATATCTGTCGGTGTATCTGTATGTTCCCTGTACTGTGTATATCTGTTGGTGTATCTGTGTGTTCCCTGTACTGTGTATATCTGTCGGTGTATCTGTATGTTCCCTGTACTGTGTATATCTGTTGGTGTATCTGTATGTTCCCTGTACTGTGTATATCTGTCGGTGTATCTGTATGTTCCCTGTACTGTATATATATCTGTCGGTGTATCTGTATGTTCCCTGTACTGTATATATATCTGTAGGTGTATCTGTATGTTCCCTGTACTGTGTATATCTGTCGGTGTATCTGTATGTTCCCTGTACTGTATATATATCTGTCGGTGTATCTGTATGTTCCCTGTACTGTGTATATATCTGTTGGTGTATCTGTATGTTCCCTGTACTGTGTATATCTGTCGGTGTATCTGTATGTTCCCTGTACTGTATATATATCTGTCGGTGTATCTGTATGTTCCCTGTCCTGTGTATATCTGTTGGTGTATCTGCATGTTTCCTGTACTGTATATATATCTGTCGGTGTATCTGTATGTTCCCTGTCCTGTGTATATCTGTTGGTGTATCTGTATGTTCCCTGTACTGTGTATATCTGTCGGTGTATCTGTATGTTCCCTGTACTGTATATATCTGTCGGTGTATCTGTATGTTCCCTGTACTGTATATATATCTGTTGGTGTATCTGTATGTTCCCTATACTGTGTATATATCTGTCGGTGTATCTGTATGTTCCCTGTACTGTGTATATCTGTCGGTGTATCTGTATGTTGCCTGTCCTGTGTATATCTGTTGGTGTAGCTGTATGTTCCCTGTACTGTATATATATCTGTTGGTGTATCTGTATGTTCCCTGTACTGTGTATATCTGTCGGTGTATCTGCATGTTCCCCGTACTGTATATATATCTGTCGGTGTATCTGTATGTTCCCCGTACTGTGTATATCTGTCGGTGTATCTGTATGTTCCCTGTACTGTATATATCTGTCGGTGTATCTGTATGTTCCCTGTACTTTATATATATCTGTCGGTGTATCTGTGTGTTCCCTGTACTGTATATATCTGTCGGTGTATCTGTATGTTCCCTGTACTGTATATATATCTGTCGGTGTATCTGTATGTTCCCTGTACTGTGTATATCTGTCGGTGTATCTGTATGTTCCCTGTACTGTGTATATCTGTCGGTGTATCTGTATGTTCCCTTTACTGTGTATATCTGTCGGTGTATCTGTATGTTCCCTGTACTGTGTATATCTGTCGGTGTATCTGTATGTTCCCTGTACTGTATATATATCTGTCGGTGTATCTGTGTGTTCCCTGTACTGTATATATCTGTCGGTGTATCTGTATGTTCCCCGTACTGTGTATATCTGTCGGTGTATCTGTATGTTCCCTGTACTGTAGGTATATCTGTCGGTGTATCTGTATGTTCCCTGTACTGTATATATATCTGTCGGTGTATCTGTATGTTCCCTGTACTGTGTATATCTGTCGGTGTATCTGTATGTTCCCTGTACTGTGTATATCTGTCGGTGTATCTGTATGTTCCCCGTACTGTGTATATCTGTCGGTTTATCTGTATGTTCCCTGTACTGTGTATATCTGTCGGTGTATCTGTATGTTCCCCGTACTGTGTATATATCTGTCGGTGTATCTGTATGTTCCCCGTACTGTATATATATCTGTCGGTGTATCTGTATGTTCCCTGTACTGTGTATATCTGTTGGTGTATCTGTATGTTCCCTGTACTGTATATATATCTGTCGGTGTATCTGTATGTTCCCTGTACTGTATATATATCTGTCGGTGTATCTGTATGTTCCCTGTACTGTGTATATATCTGTTGGTGTATCTGTATGTTCTCTGTACTGTGTATATCTGTCGGTGTATCTGTATGTTCCCTGTACTGTGTATATATCTGTCGGTGTATCTGTATGTTCCCTGTACTGTGTATATATCTGTTGGTGTATCTGTATGTTCCCTGTACTGTATATATATCTGTCGGTGTATCTGTATGTTCCCTGTACTGTATATATATCTGTCGGTGTATCTGTATGTTCCCTGTACTGTGTACAGTTAGGTCCAGAAATATTTGGACAGTGACACAAGTTTTGTTATTTTAGCTGTTTACAAAAACATGTTCAGAAATACAATTATATATATAATATGGGCTGAAAGTGCACACTCCCAGCTGCAATATGAGAGTTTTCACATCCAAATCGGAGAAAGGGTTTAGGAATCATAGCTCTGTAGTGCATAGCCTCCTCTTTTTCAAGGGACCAAAAGTAATTGGACAAGGGACTCTAAGGGCTGCAATTAACTCTGAAGGCGTCTCCCTCGTTAACCTGTAATCAATGAAGTAGTTAAAAGGTCTGGGGTTAATTACAGGTGTGTGGTTTTGCATTTGGAAGCTGTTGGTGTGACCAGACAACATGCGGTCTAAGGAACTCTCAAATGAGGTGAAGCAGAACATCCTGAGGCTGAAAAAAAAGAAAAAATCCATCAGAGAGATAGCAGACATGCTTGGAGTAGCAAAATCAACAGTCGGGTACATTCTGAGAAAAAAGGAATTGACTGGTGAGCTTGGGAACTCAAAAAGGCCTGGGCGTCCACGGATGACAACAGTGGTGGATGATCGCCGCATACTTTCTTTGGTGAAGAAGAACCCGTTCACAACATCAACTGAAGTCCAGAACACTCTCAGTGAAGTAGGTGTATCTGTCTCTAAGTCAACAGTAAAGAGAAGACTCCATGAAAGTAAATACAAAGGGTTCACATCTAGATGCAAACCATTCATCAATTCCAAAAATAGACAGGCCAGAGTTAAATTTGCTGAAAAACACCTCATGAAGCCAGCTCAGTTCTGGAAAAGTATTCTATGGACAGATGAGACAAAGATCAACCTGTACCAGAATGATGGAAAGAAAAAAGTTTGGAGAAGAAAGGGAACGGCACATGATCCAAGGCACACCACATCCTCTGTAAAACATGGTGGAGGCAACGTGATGGCATGGGCATGCATGGCTTTCAATGGCACTGGGTCACTTGTGTTTATTGATGACATAACAGCAGACAAGAGTAGCCGGATGAATTCTGAAGTGTACCGGGATATACTTTCAGCCCAGATTCAGCCAAATGCCGCAAAGTTGATCGGACGGCGCTTCATAGTACAGATGGACAATGACCCCAAGCATACAGCCAAAGCTACCCAGGAGTTCATGAGTGCAAAAAAGTGGAACATTCTGCAATGGCCAAGTCAATCACCAGATCTTAACCCAATTGAGCATGCATTTCACTTGCTCAAATCCAGACTTAAGACGGAAAGACCCACAAACAAGCAAGACCTGAAGGCTGTGGCTGTAAAGGCCTGGCAAAGCATTAAGAAGGAGGAAACCCAGCGTTTGGTGATGTCCATGGGTTCCAGACTTAAGGCAGTGATTGCCTCCAAAGGATTCGCAACAAAATATTGAAAATAAAAATATTTTGTTTGGGTTTGGTTTATTTGTCCAATTACTTTTGACCTCCTAAAATGTGGAGTGTTTGTAAAGAAATGTGACAATTCCTACAATTTCTATCAGATATTTTTGTTCAAACCTTCAAATTAAACGTTACAATCTGCACTTGAATTCTGTTGTAGAGGTTTCATTTCAAATCCAATGTGGTGGCATGCAGAGCCCAACTCGCCAAAATTGTGTCACTGTCCAAATATTTCTGGACCTAACTGTATATATCTGTTGGTGTATCTGTATGTTCCCTGTACTGTGTATATCTGTCGGTGTATCTGTATGTTCCCTGTACTGTGTATATCTGTCGGTGTATCTGTATGTTCCCTGTACTGTGTATATCTGTCGGTGTATCTGTATGTTCCCTGTACTGTGTATATCTGTCGGTGTATCTGTATGTTCCCTGTACTGTGTATATCTGTCGGTGTATCTGTATGTTCCCTGTACTGTGTATATCTGTCGGTGTATCTGTATGTTCCCTGTACTGTATATATATCTGTCGGTGTATCTGTATGTTCCCTGTACTGTATATATATCTGTCGGTGTATCTGTGTGTTCCCTGTCCTGTGTATATCTGTCGGTGTATCTGTATGTTCCCTGTACTGTGTATATCTGTCGGTGTATCTGTGTGTTCCCTGTACTGTGTATATATCTGTTGGTGTATCTGTATGTTCCCTGTACTGTGTATATCTGTCGGTGTATCTGTATGTTCCCTGTACTGTGTATATCTGTCGGTGTATCTGTATGTTCCCTGTACTGTATATATATCTGTCGGTGTATCTGTATGTTCCCTGTACTGTATATATATCTGTCGGTGTATCTGTGTGTTCCCTGTCCTGTGTATATCTGTCGGTGTATCTGTATGTTCCCTGTACTGTGTATATATCTGTCGGTGTATCTGTATGTTCCCTGTACTGTGTATATCTGTCGGTGTATCTGTATGTTCCCTGTACTGTGTATAAATCTGTCGGTGTATCTGTATGTTCCCTGTACTGTGTATATATCTGTTGGTGTATCTGTATGTTCCCTGTACTGTATATATATCTGTCGGTGTATCTGTATGTTCCCTGTAATGTATATATATCTGTCGGTGTATCTGTATGTTCCCTGTACTGTGTATATATCTGTTGGTGTATCTGTATGTTCCCTGTACTGTGTATATCTGTCGGTGTATCTGTATGTTCCCTGTACTGTATATATATCTGTCGGTGTATCTGTATGTTCCCTGTACTGTATATATCTGTCGGTGTATCTGTATGTTCCCTGTACTGTGTATATCTGTCGGTGTATCTGTATGTTCCCTGTACTGTGTATATCTGTCGGTGTATCTGTATGTTCCCTGTACTGTGTATATATCTGTCGGTGTATCTGTATGTTCCCTGTACTGTGTATATATCTGTCGGTGTATCTGTATGTTCCCTGTACTGTATATATATCTGTCGGTGTATCTGTATGTTCCCTGTACTGTATATATATCTGTCGGTGTATCTGTATGTTCCCTGTACTGTGTATATATCTGTTGGTGTATCTGTATGTTCCCTGTACTGTGTATATCTGTCGGTGTATCTGTATGTTCCCTGTACTGTATATATCTGTCGGTGTATCTGTATGTTCCCTGTACTGTGTATATCTGTCGGTGTATCTGTATGTTCCCTGTACTGTGTATATCTGTCGGTGTATCTGCATGTTCCCTGTACTGTGTATATCTGTCGGTGTATCTGTATGTTCCCTCTACTGTGTATATCTGTCGGTGTATCTGTATGTTCCCTGTACTGTATATATCTGTCGGTGTATCTGTATGTTCCCTGTACTGTGTATATCTGTCGGTGTATCTGTATGTTCCCTGTACTGTATATATCTGTCGGTGTATCTGTATGTTCCCTGTACTGTGTATATCTGTCGGTGTATCTGTATGTTCCCTGTACTGTGTATATCTGTCGGTGTATCTGCATGTTCCCTGTACTGTGTATATCTGTCGGTGTATCTGTGCGTTCCCTGTACTGTGTATATATCTGTCGGTGTATCTGTATGTTCCCTGTACTGTGTATATCTGTCGGTGTATCTGCATGTTCCCTGTACTGTGTATATCTGTCGGTGTATCTGTGTGTTCCCTGTACTGTATATATATCTGTCGGTGTATCTGTATGTTCCCTGTACTGTATATATCTGTCGGTGTATCTGTATGTTCCCTGTACTGTGTATATCTATCGGTGTATCTGTATGTTCCCCGTACTGTGTATATATCTGTCGGTGTATCTGTGTGTTCCCTGTACTGTGTATATCTGTCGGTGTATCTGTATGTTCCCTGTACTGTATATATATCTGTCGGTGTATCTGTGTGTTCCCTGTACTGTATATATATCTGTCGGTGTATCTGTATGTTCCCTGTACTGTATATATCTGTCGGTGTATCTGTGTGTTCCCTGTACTGTATATATATCTGTCGGTGTATCTGTGTGTTCCCTGTACTGTGTATATCTATCGGTGTATCTGTATGCTCCCTGTACTGTGTATATATCTGTCGGTGTATCTGTATGTTCCCTGTACTGTATATATATCTGTCGGTGTATCTGTATGTTCCCTGTACTGTATATATATCTGTCGGTGTATCTGTGTGTTCCCTGTACTGTATATATATCTGTCGGTGTATCTGTGTGTTCCCTGTACTGTGTATATCTGTCGGTGTATCTGTGTGTTCCCTGTACTGTGTATATATATCTGTCGGTGTATCTGTATGTTCCCTGTACTGTATATATATCTGTCGGTGTATCTGTATGTTCCCTGTACTGTGTATATATCTGTCGGTGTATCTGTGTGTTCCCTGTACTGTATATATCTGTCGGTGTATCTGTGTGTTCCCTGTACTGTGTATATCTATCGGTGTATCTGTATGTTCCCCGTACTGTGTATATATCTGTCGGTGTATCTGTATGTAGATGCTCTGTGTATTCGTCCCTCGTGCCTGGTGTGTGACAGTGACGTCTCCGCTCTCAGCCCCTTCCCTCCATGACTCGCTTTCTTGCACGCCCTCTATGGCTGCATCACAGCTGACTCTCCAGTCACATGATTTCATATTCTCTCTGTACAGGAAACCGAGGCTGTATATACTGTATACAGTATATATCTCATCACAAGCAGCCGCTGCCGGCACATGACGGACAGGAGCCCGGGCACAGCGCACAGACATGGCGTGGACGTCGTACCAACTAATCCTGGCCGGGATGATGCTCGTCACCGGCTCCATAAATACGCTGTCAGCCAAGTATGTATACTGTGTATCGCGGCACTATTGTGTGTGTATATGTATATATATATACCGTATATACTGTATATTCACCGGCGGACACAGACAGAAGGGGTCGGTGTGCAAGAACAGTATATGGTCCAATAACTCATCATAATGCACAATTCCACCTGTTCTGGGGATGAGGATGGGCCCCTGACCGCCGGGGCACCAATGGCGTATCCGCCCCATATATATATACAGTATATATACAGGTCCTATATGTCGCCGAGGATCTCGCTGAACACGACTCCACACTGACAGATGTTACTGGTTATACTGGTTACTAGGGGTGATTATATGGTGGGAATATTCGGGGAATTCCTGCCGTAGAGAATGATGGGATGTAGTGCGGACGGCGGCGGCTTCTGTGTGTGATCAGCGGCAGCGGTGCGATGTGCTAGCTGCTGATCGTCACTATTTATAGAACGCGCTCTGCTCTTATGTAACAGAAGCTTCATCAATGAAAACTCCTGCAACTTCCTTGTGTGTCTGAGTTTCTGTTCCTCATCCTGGTGGGATCTCTGCTCGGCGCAGCAGATCTGTTGCAGTGTGTCAGTATTAGGAAATCCTCCTGGCTGCAGATCTGCACTGATACATTGTAACAAACCTCAGTAAGCAGAGAAGAAAGTCTGAACATTCCTCATCCTCAGAGAGTTTGCTACGTTTGTGTCCACTCTCCCTGCGGACCATTCTCACACTTTCCCTCCTTGGTGGGGGATTTTGTGCAGATACTTGGTTTCTTATGTAAATTCCCATCAGCAGCCGCTCTGCTCTGTTCAGCTTTTGCTCTAATCCTCGGCTGCTGTTTACCTTTATATAAAAGCCCTGAGTATCATTTATCAAGTCTTGATTTCTTTCTTAACACAGTTCTTTCCTCTTCATTTCTTCCCTGCAGTCTGTTTCCTCTTCATTTCTTCCCTGCAGTCTCTTTCCTCTTCATTTCTTCCCTGCAGCCTCTTTCCTCCTCATTTCTTCCCTGCAGCCTCTTTCCTCCTCATTTCTTCCCAGTCTCTTTCCTCTTCATTTCTTCCCTGCAGCCTCTTTCCTCCTCATTTCTTCCCACAGTCTCTTTCCTCTTCATTTCTTCCCTGCAGCCTCTTTCCTCCTCATTTCTTCCTTGCAGCCTCTTTCCTCCTCATTTCTTCCCACAGTCTCTTTCCTCTTCATTTCTTCCCTGCAGCCTCTTTCCTCCTCATTTCTTCCTTGCAGCCTCTTTCCTCCTCATTTCTTCCTTGCAGCCTCTTTCCTCCTCATTTCTTCCCTGCAGTCTCTTTCCTCTTCATTTCTTCCCTGCAGCCTCTTTCCTCCTCATTTCTTCCCACAGTCTCTTTCCTCTTCATTTCTTCCCTGCAGCCTCTTTCCTCCTCATTTCTTCCTTGCAGCCTCTTTCCTCCTCATTTCTTCCCACAGTCTCTTTCCTCTTCATTTCTTCCCTGCAGCCTCTTTCCTCCTCATTTCTTCCTTGCAGTCTCTTTCCGCTTCATTTCTTCCCTGCAGCCTCTTTCCTCTTCATTTCTTCCCACAGTCTCTTTCCTCCTCATTTCTTCCCACAGTCTCTTTCCTCTTCATTTCTTCCCTGCAGCCTCTTTCCTCCTCATTTCTTCCCACAGTCTCTTTCCTCTTCATTTCTTCCCTGCAGCCTCTTTCCTCCTCATTTCTTCCTTGCAGTCTCTTTCCGCTTCATTTCTTCCCTGCAGCCTTTTTCCTCTTCATTTCTTCCCACAGTCTCTTTCCGCTTCATTTCTTCCCTGCAGCCTCTTTCCTCTTCATTTCTTCCCTGCAGCCTCTTTCCTCTTCATTTCTTCCCTGCAGTCTCTTTCCTCTTCATTTCTTCCCTGCAGTCTTTTTCCTCTTCATTTCTTCCCTGCAGTCTCTTTCCTCTTCATTTCTTCCCTGCAGCCTCATTCCTCTTTATTTCTTCCCTGCAGCCTCTTTCCTCTTCATTTCTTCCCTGCAGCCTCATTCCTCTTTATTTCTTCCCACAGTCTTGTTCCTCTTCATTTCTTCCCTGCAGTCTCTTTCCTCTTCATTTCTTCCCTGCAGTCTCTTTCCTCTTTATTTCTTCCCTGCAGCCTCATTCCTCTTTATTTCTTCCCACAGTCTTGTTCCTCTTCATTTCTTCCCTGCAGTCTCTTTCCTCTTCATTTCTTCCATGCAGTCTCTTTCCTCTTCATTTCGTCTCTGCAGCCTCTTTTCTCTTAATTTCTTCCTTGCAGTCTCTTTCCTCTTCATTTCATTTCTGCAGCCTCTTTCCTCTTCATTTCTTTTCTGTAGCCTATTTACTCATTTCTTCCCTGCAGCCTCGTTCCTCTTCATTTCTTCCATGCAGCCTCTTTCCTCTTCATTTCTTCTCTGCAGCCTCTTTCCTCTTCATTTCTTCCCTGCAGCCTCTTTCCTCTTCATTTCTTCCCGGCAGCCTCTTTCCTCTTCATTTCCTCCCTGCAGCCTCTTTCCTCTTAATTTCTTCCCTGCAGTCTCTTTTCTCTTCATTTCTTCTCTGCAGCCTCTTTCCTCTTCATTTCTTCCCTGCAGTCTCTTTCCTCTTCATTTATTCTCTGCAGTCTCTTTCCTCTTCATTTCTTCCCTGCAGCCTCTTTCCTCTTCATTTCTTCCCTGCAGCCTCTTTCCTCTTCATTTCTTACCTTCAGTCTCTTTCCTCTTCATTTCTGCTCCACAGTCTCTTTCCTCTTCATTTCTTCCCTGCAGCCTCTTTCCTCTTCATTTCTTCCCTGCAGCCTCTTTCCTCTTTTTTTCTTTCCTGCAGTCTCTTTCCTCTTCATTTCTGATCCACAGTCTCTTTCCTCTTCATTTCTTCCCTGCAGCCTCTTTCCTCTTCATTTCTTCCCTGCAGTCTCTTTCCTCTTCATTTCTGATCCACAGTCTCTTTCCTCTTCATTTCTTCCCTGCAGCCTCTTTCCTCTTCATTTCTTCCCTGCAGTCTCTTTTCTCTTCGTTTCTTCCCTGCAGTCTCTTTCCTCTTCATTTCTGATCCACAGTCTCTTTCCTCTTCATTTCTTCCCTGCAGCCTCTCTCCTCTTCATTTCTTCCCTGCAGCCTCTTTCCTCTTCATTTCTTCCCTGCAGTCTCTTTCCTCTTCATTTCTGCTCCACAGTCTCTTTCCTCTTTATTTCTTCCCTGCAGCCTCTTTCCTCTTAATTTCTTCCCTGCAGCCTCTTTCCTCCTCATTTCTTCCTTGCAGTCTCTTTCCGCTTCATTTCTTCCCTGCAGCCTCTTTCCTCTTCATTTCTTCCCACAGTCTCTTTCCTCCTCATTTCTTCCCACAGTCTCTTTCCTCTTCATTTCTTCCCTGCAGCCTCTTTCCTCCTCATTTCTTCCCACAGTCTCTTTCCTCTTCATTTCTTCCCTGCAGCCTCTTTCCTCCTCATTTCTTCCTTGCAGTCTCTTTCCGCTTCATTTCTTCCCTGCAGCCTTTTTCCTCTTCATTTCTTCCCACAGTCTCTTTCCGCTTCATTTCTTCCCTGCAGCCTCTTTCCTCTTCATTTCTTCCCTGCAGTCTCTTTCCTCTTCATTTCTTCCCTGCAGTCTTTTTCCTCTTCATTTCTTCCCTGCAGTCTCTTTCCTCTTCATTTCTTCCCTGCAGCCTCATTCCTCTTTATTTCTTCCCTGCAGCCTCTTTCCTCTTCATTTCTTCCCTGCAGCCTCATTCCTCTTTATTTCTTCCCACAGTCTTGTTCCTCTTCATTTCTTCCCTGCAGTCTCTTTCCTCTTCATTTCTTCCCTGCAGTCTCTTTCCTCTTTATTTCTTCCCTGCAGCCTCATTCCTCTTTATTTCTTCCCACAGTCTTGTTCCTCTTCATTTCTTCCCTGCAGTCTCTTTCCTCTTCATTTCTTCCATGCAGTCTCTTTCCTCTTCATTTCGTCTCTGCAGCCTCTTTTCTCTTAATTTCTTCCTTGCAGTCTCTTTCCTCTTCATTTCATTTCTGCAGCCTCTTTCCTCTTCATTTCTTTTCTGTAGCCTATTTACTCATTTCTTCCCTGCAGCCTCGTTCCTCTTCATTTCTTCCATGCAGCCTCTTTCCTCTTCATTTCTTCTCTGCAGCCTCTTTCCTCTTCATTTCTTCCCTGCAGCCTCTTTCCTCTTCATTTCTTCCCGGCAGCCTCTTTCCTCTTCATTTCCTCCCTGCAGCCTCTTTCCTCTTAATTTCTTCCCTGCAGTCTCTTTTCTCTTCATTTCTTCTCTGCAGCCTCTTTCCTCTTCATTTCTTCCCTGCAGTCTCTTTCCTCTTCATTTATTCTCTGCAGTCTCTTTCCTCTTCATTTCTTCCCTGCAGCCTCTTTCCTCTTCATTTCTTCCCTGCAGCCTCTTTCCTCTTCATTTCTTACCTTCAGTCTCTTTCCTCTTCATTTCTGCTCCACAGTCTCTTTCCTCTTCATTTCTTCCCTGCAGCCTCTTTCCTCTTCATTTCTTCCCTGCAGCCTCTTTCCTCTTTTTTTCTTTCCTGCAGTCTCTTTCCTCTTCATTTCTGATCCACAGTCTCTTTCCTCTTCATTTCTTCCCTGCAGC
The DNA here is from genome assembly GCF_048569485.1 of Anomaloglossus baeobatrachus. Classification (NCBI taxonomy): domain Eukaryota; kingdom Metazoa; phylum Chordata; class Amphibia; order Anura; family Aromobatidae; genus Anomaloglossus; species Anomaloglossus baeobatrachus. Next base: position 687,346,772 of record NC_134355.1, on the reverse strand, counting down.
CTCTTTCCTCTTCATTTCTTCCCTGCAGTCTCTTTCCTCTTCATTTCTGATCCACAGTCTCTTTCCTCTTCATTTCTTCCCTGCAGCCTCTTTCCTCTTCATTTCTTCCCTGCAGTCTCTTTTCTCTTCGTTTCTTCCCTGCAGTCTCTTTCCTCTTCATTTCTGATCCACAGTCTCTTTCCTCTTCATTTCTTCCCTGCAGCCTCTCTCCTCTTCATTTCTTCCCTGCAGCCTCTTTCCTCTTCATTTCTTCCCTGCAGTCTCTTTCCTCTTCATTTCTGCTCCACAGTCTCTTTCCTCTTTATTTCTTCCCTGCAGCCTCTTTCCTCTTAATTTCTTCCCTGCAGCCTCTTTTCTCTTCATTTCTTCCCTGCAGCCTCTTTCCTCTTCATTTCTTCCCTGCAGTCTCTTTTCTCTTTATTTCTTCCCTGCAGTCTCTTTCCTCTTCATTTCTTACTTTTCATTTGTTCCTTTGGTTCTTATAAATATTGATGATTTGAGTCTTTTCTCCATTACGTGTTTATTATTCTCTCACATTTAGTGCTGCTTCTTTACAATTTTTGACATTGGTGAATTAATTCTGCACTGAGACATTGCAGCAAACAATCAGAACATATTGTAATGGCACTAATAATGAGGGCATACTGCCTGCACTAATAATGGGGGCACACTGCTGGCACTAATAATGGGGGCACCCTGCCTGTACTAATTTTAGAGGCATACTGTCTGCACTAATATTGGAAGCATATTGCCTGCACTAATATTAGGGGCATACCAACTGCACTAATAATGGGGGCACATTGCCGGCACTAATAATGGGGGCACCCTGCCTGTACTAATAATGGGGGCATACTGCCTGCACTAATAATATGGGCACATTGCCGACACTAATAATGGGGGCATACTGCCTGCACTAATAATGGGGGCATACTGCCTGCAGTAATAATGGGGGCACATTGCCTGCACTATTAATTGGGGCATACTGCCTACACTAATAATGGGGGCATACTGCCTGTATTAATAATGGGGGCACACTGCCTGCACTAGTAATGGGGGCACACTGCCTGCACTAATAATGGGGGCACACTGCCTGCACTATAAATGGGGGCACACTGCCTGCACTAGTAATGGGGGCACACTGCCTGTATTAATAATGGGGGCACACTGCCTGCACTAATAATGGGTGCATACTGCCTGCACTAATAATGGGGGCACACTGCCTGCTCTAATAATGGGGGCACCCTGCCTGCACTAGTAATGGGTGCATACTGCCTGCACTAATAATGGGGGCACACTGCCTGCACTAATAATGGGGGCACCCTGCCTGCACTAGTAATGGGGGCATACTGCCTGCACTAGTAATGGGGGCACACTGCCTGTATTAATAATGGGGGCACACTGCCTGCACTAATAATGGGTGCATACTGCCTGCACTAATAATGGGGGCACACTGCCTGCACTAATAATGGGGGCATACTGCCTGCACTAGTAATGGGGGCATACTGCCTGCACTAATAATGGGGGCATACTGCCTGCACTAGTAATGGGGGCACACTGCCTGCACTAATAATGGGGGCACCCTGCCTGCACTAATAATGGGGGCATACTGCCTGCACTAATAATGGGGGCATACACTAATAATGTGCCAAGGTTTGTCTCTGTTGTGGAGTTTAGTGACAGGTTCTGGGTCAGAGTCTCACTTTATCTTGTAGGACTCAGCTGATTAAATGGATTCCCTTTCCTTTGGAGAGGAGAGGGTTAATGTCAGTTTACCTTCCAGCAAGACCTGACTCCTGGTCAGGTGTTTCTGATTTAGACCACTCGCAGGTCCTGTATATACCCTCTACCTCCACCAGAGGGGGCCGGTTATTTTCATTCATTTGGAAGCTTGGCCAGGAGGTAGAAGGAGCTGGAGAAACCCTCTCTTGGCTTTGTGTTGTGGGCTGCAGCAGGTCATGGTGTGCTGTTTGGTAGTTACCTTGTAGTCTGTTTACTTTTTCCCTTTTATGTTGTTTCCCCTTGTGTGTTCTTTTAGTGGCTCCTTTGTGTGATTGCTGTGTGTATGAGTTGTTGTTTACCGGTGGTTGTGGGTTTTGCGTTTACGGTCCCATCTCACCCCTCATGGAGATGGGGAAGGGCAATTACATCAGGGCTAAAACAGGAATCAGGGACATGCTGGTGACTCAGACCTCGCTACCATCAAGCGTACCTCTGAGCTGAGGGACAGCGCAGGGTCTGTAGTCTGAGGGTTAGCTTAGGTGTCACAGTTTTGTCATCCAGTCTTCGTGACATAATTACTGGCCCAACTGTTTCTGCAGCGCCTTTATGGCTCAGGTATCGGCTTTGGCTCAACTTTTGCAGACCCTGCCACAGGAAGGGGTGAAGATGCGTGCACAGGTTGTGCAGCATCTGCACCACATGGCGGGTCTGTTGGTAGCAAGTCAGACGTTGCCTGAAACTAAAATTGACCTTCCAGACAGGTTTTCTGGGGAGGGCGCAACAAGTTTAACATTTTTGAAGGAGCGTGCAAGCTTTATTTTAAGTTTCACCCTTGTTCATCAGGGAGTGAGTGAGTGAGCGGGTTGGGATCATAGTCTCCTTATCGCGGGAAGATCCCCAGTCTTGGGCCTTTTTCGTTGCCGGCCGATTGTTTGCTTTGTGGGCGGTAGACAATTTTTTTGCGAACCTGGCCTTAGTCTATGGTGATCACGACAGCATCTCCCTTGTGGAATTCCACCTCCTCAGTCTACAGCAGGGTGCACAGCCAGCTGAAGAGAATTGCTCAGAGGTGGGCCACAGACACCCTATGGAACAATGCAGCTCTCCGGAGTCAGTTCTTTCAGGAGTTGTCTAGCCGGTTGAAGGACTCTCTGGTGCAGTAGCCTGCTCCAAATGACGCCATGTCTCTGGCGATAAGGGTGGATAGACACTTTAGGGAGAGGTCAACCAGGACCAAGTTTCCCATTGTCCATCTTCAGAGGGAGGTCCCACTGGTACAGCTGGATGAACCCATGCAGGTGGTGGGGTTTCCCCTCATGCTAAGTCACCTGTGGTTCGCTGTAGGATGGCGGTGTGCTTTTTCTCTGGTAACAAAGGTCATTATGTTGGGTCTTGTCCATCTGTCTCCAGTAGGACGTCATCTGCCCTTAAGCCACATTACCCTGGTTTTATGGAGGAAGGCGACCAGTGCTTGTATATTTCCTCCATTATCCCCTCTTTGCCAGCCCAGGATTTTCTGGCATCTAGAGAGGATTCCCTTCCCTCTCCTCCCGTGTTACCTGAGTGTAAGGTCTCTAAACCCCCAGACCATTTGGAGAAGGATGGTCTATATCTCCTCCATTAGTCTTGTCTCTTCTTCCGGGGTCTCTAAGCCTCATGTGAAAGGAGGCATGGACAATCATCCCTCTCCTCAGGGTAATCTTAGGCCTCGGTGTCCTCCCCGTTGTGGTGGTCAGAGGGGGGCGGCCGTGATTCCTGAGAGGATGGCTTTGCAGTAAGGGTATTTGCCAGTATCCAAACATATGCGTGGTAATAAATGTCCAGGTCCAGACCTGTGTGTGAATGACCTTGTAGGGGTGGTCACTAGTAACATTATGTGAAAGTGTCCATTCGGGGGCTCTAGGAGGCTGGGTCCATACCGTGTGATGAAAATTATCAGCCCTACCACCGTGCGGCTGGAGCTACCCCCTCGACTTAACACCTAAATGTAGTCCACAGGTTGGTGCTTAGGAGATGTGTGGTGTGTCCGCAGGCCGCATGCGTTTCTGGTAAGGGTCTGTTCACACGGGAGGTGGCAATCAGGTCGGATGGATTCCATCTTGAGAGTTTGGAAGCCTCTCATTAAAGGGGGGGGTAATGGTAATGGGGGCACACTGCCGGCACTAATAATGGGGGCACACTGCCGGCACTAATAATGGGGGCACACTGCCGGCACTAATAATGGGGGCACACTGCCGGCACTAATAATGGGGGCACACTGCCGGCACTAATAATGGGGGCACACTGCCGGCACTAATAATGGGGGCACACTGCCGGCACTAATAATGGGGGCACACTGCCGGCACTAATAATGGGGGCACACTGCCGGCACTAATAATGGGGGCACACTGCCGACACTAATAATGGGGGCACACTGCCGGCACTAATAATGGGGGCACACTGCCGGCACTAATAATGGGGGCACACTGCCGGCACTAATAATGGGGGCACACTGCCGGCACTAATAATGGGGGCACACTGCCGACACTAATAATGGGGGCCCACTGCCGACACTAATAATGGGGGCACACTGCCGGCACTAATAATGGGGGCACACTGCCGGCACTAATAATGGGGGCACACTGCCGACACTAATAATGGGGGCACACTGCCGGCACTAATAATGGGGGCACACTGCCGACACTAATAATGGGGGCACACTGCCGGCACTAATAATGGGGGCACACTGCCGACACTAATAATGGGGGCACACTGCCGGCACTAATAATGGGGGCACACTGCCGGCACTAATAATGGGGGCACACTGCCGGCACTAATAATGGGGGCACACTGCCGGCACTAATAATGGGGGCACACTGCCGGCACTAATAATGGGGGCACACTGCCGACACTAATAATGGGGGCACACTGCCGACACTAATAATGGGGGCACACTGCCGGCACTAATAATGGGGGCACACTGCCGGCACTAATAATGGGGGCACACTGCCGGCACTAATAATGGGGGCACACTGCCGGCACTAATAATGGGGGCACACTGCCGGCACTAATAATGGGGGCACACTGCCGACACTAATAATGGGGGCACACTGCCGGCACTAATAATGGGGGCACACTGCCGGCACTAATAATGGGAGTACACTGCCGGCACTAATAATGGGGGCACACTGCCGGCACTAATAATGGGGGCACACTGCCGGCACTAATAATGGGGGCACACTGCCGACACTAATAATGGGGGCACACTGCCGGCACTAATAATGGGGGCACACTGCCGGCACTAATAATGGGGGCACACTGCCGACACTAATAATGGGGGCACACTGCCGGCACTAATAATGGGGGCACACTGCCGGCACTAATAATGGGAGTACACTGCCGGCACTAATAATGGGGGCACACTGCCGGCACTAATAATGGGGGCACACTGCCGGCACTAATAATGGGGGCACACTGCCGGCACTAATAATGGGGGCACACTGCCGGCACTAATAATGGGGGCACACTGCCGGCACTAATAATGGGGGCACACTGCCGACATTAATAATGGGGGCACACTGCCGGCACTAATAATGGGGGCACACTGCCGGCACTAATAATGGGGGCACACTGCCGACACTAATAATGGGGGCACACTGCCGGCACTAATAATGGGGGCACACTGCCGGCACTAGTAATGGGGGCACACTGCCGACACTAATAATGGGGGCACACTGCCGGCACTAATAATGGGGGCCCACTGCCGACACTAATAATGGGGGCCCACTGCCGACACTAATAATGGGGGCACACTGCCGGCACTAATAATGGGGGCACACTGCCGGCACTAATAATGGGGGCACACTGCCGGCACTAATAATGGGGGCACACTGCCGGCACTAATAATGGGGGCACACTGCCGACACTAATAATGGGGGCACACTGCCGGCACTAATAATGGGGGCACACTGCCGGCACTAATAATGGGGGCACACTGCCGGCACTAATAATGGGGGCACACTGCCGACACTAATAATGGGGGCACACTGCCGACACTAATAATGGGGGCACACTGCCGACACTAATAATGGGGGCACACTGCCGGCACTAATAATGGGGGCACACTGCCGGCACTAATAATGGGGGCACACTGCCGGCACTAATAATGGGGGCACACTGCCGGCACTAATAATGGGGGCACACTGCCGACACTAATAATGGGGGCACACTGCCGGCACTAATAATGGGGGCACACTGCCGGCACTAATAATGGGAGTACACTGCCGGCACTAATAATGGGGGCACACTGCCGGCACTAATAATGGGGGCACACTGCCGACACTAATAATGGGGGCACACTGCCGGCACTAATAATGGGGGCACACTGCCGGCACTAATAATGGGGGCACACTGCCGACACTAATAATGGGGGCACACTGCCGACACTAATAATGGGGGCCCACTGCCGACACTAATAATGGGGGCCCACTGCCGACACTAATAATGGGGGCCCACTGCCGACACTAATAATGGGGGCACACTGCCGGCACTAATAATGGGGGCACACTGCCGGCACTAATAATGGGGGCACACTGCCGGCACTAATAATGGGGGCACACTGCCGACACTAATAATGGGGGCACACTGCCGGCACTAATAATGGGGGCACACTGCCGTCACTAATAATGGGGGCACACTGCCGGCACTAATAATGGGGGCACACTGCCGACACTAATAATGGGGGCACACTGCCGGCACTAATAATGGGGGCACACTGCCGGCACTAATAATGGGGGCACACTGCCGGCACTAATAATGGGGGCACACTGCCGACACTAATAATGGGGGCACACTGCCGGCACTAATAATGGGGGCACACTGCCGGCACTAATAATGGGGGCACACTGCCGGCACTAATAATGGGGGCACACTGCCGACACTAATAATGGGGGCACACTGCCGGCACTAATAATGGGGGCACACTGCCGGCACTAATAATGGGGGCCCACTGCCGGCACTAATAATGGGGGCCCACTGCCGACACTAATAATGGGGGCCCACTGCCGACACTAATAATGGGGGCCCACTGCCGACACTAATAATGGGGGCCCACTGCCGGCACTAATAATGGGGGCACACTGCCGGCACTAATAATGGGGGCACACTGCCGGCACTAATAATGGGGGCACACTGCCGACACTAATAATGGGGGCACACTGCCGGCACTAATAATGGGGGCACACTGCCGGCACTAATAATGGGGGCACACTGCCGACACTAATCATGGGGGCACACTGCCGACACTAATAATGGGGGCACACTGCCGGCACTAATAATGGGGGCACACTGCCGGCACTAATAATGGGGGCACACTGCCGACACTAATAATGGGGGCACACTGCCGGCACTAATAATGGGGGCACACTGCCGGCACTAATAATGGGGGCACACTGCCGGCACTAATAATGGGGGCACACTGCCGGCACTAATAATGGGGGCACACTGCCGGCACTAATAATGGGGGCACACTGCCGGCACTAATAATGGGGGCACACTGCCGGCACTAATAATGGGGGCACACTGCCGGCACTAATAATGGGGGCACACTGCCGGCACTAATAATGGGGGCACACTGCCGGCACTAATAATGGGGGCACACTGCCGGCACTAATAATGGGGGCACACTGCCGGCACTAATAATGGGGGCACACTGCCGGCACTAATAATGGGGGCACACTGCCGACACTAATAATGGGGGCACACTGCCGGCACTAATAATGGGGGCACCCTGCCGGCACTAATAATGGGGGCACACTGCCGGCACTAATAATGGGGGCACACTGCCGGCACTAATAATGGGGGCACACTGCCGGCACTAATAATGGGGGCACACTGCCGGCACTAATAATGGGGGCACACTGCCGACACTAATAATGGGGGCACACTGCCGGCACTAATAATGGGGGCACACTGCCGGCACTAATAATGGGGGCACACTGCCGACACTAATAATGGGGGCACACTGCCGGCACTAATAATGGGGGCACACTGCCGGCACTAATAATGGGGGCACACTGCCGGCACTAATAATGGGGGCACACTGCCGGCACTAATAATGGGGGCACACTGCCGGCACTAATAATGGGGGCACACTGCCGGCACTAATAATGGGGGCACACTGCCGGCACTAATAATGGGGGCACACTGCCGACACTAATAATGGGGGCACCCTGCCGGCACTAATAATGGGGGCACACTGCCGGCACTAATAATGGGGGCACACTGCCGGCACTAATAATGGGGACACACTGCCGGCACTAATAATGGGGGCACACTGCCGGCACTAATAATGGGGGCACACTGCCGACACTAATAATGGGGGCACACTGCCGGCACTAATAATGGGGGCACACTGCCGGCACTAATAATGGGGGCACACTGCCGGCACTAATAATGGGGGCACACTGCCGACACTAATAATGGGGGCACACTGCCGGCACTAATAATGGGGGCACACTGCCGACACTAATAATGGGGGCACACTGCCGGCACTAATAATGGGGGCACACTGCCGGCACTAATAATGGGGGCACACTGCCGGCACTAATAATGGGGGCACACTGCCGGCACTAATAATGGGGGCACACTGCCGGCACTAATAATGGGGGCACACTGCCGGCACTAATAATGGGGGCACACTGCCGGCACTAATAATGGGGGCACACTGCCGGCACTAATAATGGGGGCACACTGCCGGCACTAATAATGGGGGCACACTGCCGGCACTAATAATGGGGGCACACTGCCGGCACTAATAATGGGGGCACACTGCCGGCACTAATAATGGGGACACACTGCCGGCACTAATAATGGGGACACACTGCCGGCACTAATAATGGGGGCACACTGCCGGCACTAATAATGGGGGCACACTGCCGACACTAATAATGGGGGCACACTGCCGACACTAATAATGGGGGCACACTGCCGGCACTAATAATGGGGGCACACTGCCGGCACTAATAATGGGGGCACACTGCCGGCACTAATAATGGGGGCACACTGCCGGCACTAATAATGGGGGCACACTGCCGACACTAATACGCTCACTATTTATAAATCCACAACGATCCTCTTCTGCTCATAGAGAATAAAAAACATTAGATTTTTTTTCCTCCAAAATTAAAAAATAACAATGTGAACACTGCGGTAAATTGTAGAATCTCAGCGGAATTATCTGCGTCCGGTGACTTTCGCCTTTGACTTATTTGTCATTCTGAGTTTCTTCCATGTTTGCACTTTTAGAATCATCATCCATGTAACATCGCCGGCACGTGATGAGTCAGACGTCACCGCAGGCACAGGAACCGGCCCCTGACTCAGCAGTCACTACTGTCAGGACGGCAGGGCTGTGTGGTCACCGCAGTCACATTCACAATCTGCAGTCATGGAATAACTGACACCAGATAACGAAGGAGATGTCACCTGCAACCCCATGCAACACCATAGATAACCAGGGCCTTCGACAGTGCATTACAGCCAAGACTGGTGTATGGGGCCCGTTGAAGAGGGGGGCCCGACCGAGCCCAGGGTAATTACTTAAATTTATTAAGCGCCAGGCTGGGCCCCCTCTTCACCGGGCCCCCGCCACAGCTGCAGCAGACAGGCCCTGCCGTCTCGCTTCAGTCACCGCACACACGGCTAAATTGCATGCAAAGCCCTTCTAGGACATCGCATGCAAATTAGCCATGAGGCCGGAAGCAAGGTGATTTGGCAGAGAAGGCAGCCGCCCGCGTCATCTTGCGGCACAGCGTGATGAGTTCATCACTCTTCAACCTCATCACACTGCTGCAGTTAATGCGGAGGTGGCGAGGACACGGCATTTGGTGAGAACAGTAGGCGCTGTGTGAGCTCAAGATCACTGGGGGAAGTGGGGGGGGCACCGTCCCCAGTCGCTGCCTTGCTTCAGCTGGATACGCGGTGGAGGGAGCACCTCCAGCTGAAATGCGTTGCGACTCAAAGAGGATGCCGCATGACATGGGAGCTAGGGAGTGTGAGTAAAATGTTTGTTTTTTTCTTTCTGCGGCAGACAAATATATGAGAGGCCCAAGAAGGGGACATATTCAAGAAGGAAGACATATATACCAGGAAGGGGACAAACACCAGGATGGAGTCATTATACTGGAATGTGCCCAGGAGGGGGAATATACATGCCAAGAGGGGCCTAGGATGGAATATATATACCAGTATGGGGACAAATAAACCAGGATGGTGACATATATACCAGGAGGGTCCCAGCCAGGAGGAGGACATATATGCTATGAAGGGGACAATAAACCAGGATAAGGACATACATACCAAAAAGGGCCCAGGATGGGGACATATATATCAGGATGGGCCCATATATACCAGGAGGATATTATATAGAGGAACAATGTGTGTGTGGGGAGATAGTCTACAGAGGGGTAGTGTGTGTGAGGATATAAATATAAAGAGTGGCAACTTGTGTGGGGGGATAGTATACAAAGGTGCAGCATACTTGAGGGATATTATACAGAGGGGCATTGTGTGTGGGGATATTATTATCTGAGTACAGTTAATGTAGTAGATGTCACCTGCAGTCCTATGTAACACCACAGATAACACAGGGAGACGTTAGAATCTGCTCTCTGTATTTCCCGGAGTGATTATTATTTGGTTATTTACTTAGTACAGGTCTCTGAAGTCTCTGAACTCTTCGGTTGTGAATGAGGGGGCAGAGTCCGTCCTCTGCTGTTAATCATCTGCAGCTGAAAGTGAAACTTTCCCCTGGTTGCAGATATGATCCTTTCTCTCTTCCGAAATCTATCGCCGGTTCATGTCTCGTTCTCTAGTCGTATCCAGAGCTGCATTCACAAAGCTGCAGTTTTCCTTTTTCTGTAGCAGCAGGGGATTGTTTTCAGCCTCGCTCAGACGTCAGCGATTTTCGGCGGTGATCGGCCATTGTCAGATTTTACCATTGGAGTTTTATTAGTTTTTTGAAAATATGAGAAGGTTTCTCCGGCTTCTGTTATCAAAGATAAAGATCGGACGCGTCTACGTGATCTAGAGCAATACTCCATCATGTGACTATAAAGGGTCTGAATGAGACCTTACATGGGACTGCTGCTTATCTTATGGCTGACAGTGGGTGAAGCTTCAGGGTATTGATGGTGAAAAGCCACCAGATTCTATGTCTCGTCCTTGTCAGATGTTCCGGGAAAAGAAATTAAAACAACAAGACTGTCATCTTGGTCATTAACTCTGCAGAGCACTGCAGATGATATCAAACGCGTCTCAACTGCTGCGCTCTGCATAGGCAGTGAACAAGATGATAGAAGCCGAGCACCTAATGAATGAAGACAGTAGTGAATCGTATGCACTGCCTCCTCGTGTGCCGCGCTCTGCTCTCCAGAAGCTCTTTACCCCTTTTCTCACTTTGGATTCTGTCAGAGGGGAGACAGAGAACTGCTGGACGTGCTGTCCCAAATATAAAAAATGTCCCTAGAAACAAAACATTAACCCGAAAATAAACTTTTATATTTTAGACTTTTTTTTTAAACCTAACTAGGGTTATGGCTACAATTACAGCTTGTTAAAGGCAAGGGTTAAAGCCAGGGCTATGAGTAGGTTTAAGGTTAAGGTTAGGTTTAGAGCTAGGGCTAAGGATAGAGCTTGGGTTTGGATAGGGGTAGGGGTAGGTTAGTACTAGAGCTAGGGGTAGGGCTAGATTTGGGGTTAGAGCTAGGGTTAAGGTTAGGGTTTAGGTTAAGGCTTTATTTAGGGTTAGGGCTACGGATAGTGTTAGAGTTAAGTCAAAGGTTAGGACTAGGCTTAGAGCTAGGGCTATGACTTGGTTTAGGATTAGGGCTACGGTTAGGCTTAGAACTAGGGCTAAAGATGGTACTAGGGATTGGATTAGGAATAGGTTAGTGTTAGAACCAGGGCTAAGGTTAGAGCTAGGGTTTAATTTAGGGCTATGGCTAGGCTTAAGGTTAAGGCTATGGTTAGTATTAGAGCTAGGGCTAAGGTTAGAGCTAAGGTTTGGATTAGGGATAAATTAGTATTAGAGCTAGGGCTTAAGGTTAGAGCTAAGGTTAGGGCTAGAGTTTAGGCTGGGACTATGGCTAGGCTTAAGGTTATGGCTATGGTTAGTATTAGAGCTAGGGCTAAGGTTAGAGCTAGGGTTTAGTTTAGGGCTATGGCTAGGCTTAAGGTTAAGGCTATGGTTAGTATTAGAGCTAGGGCTAAGGTTAGAGCTAGGGTTTGGATTAGGGATAGATTACTGTTAGAGCTAGGGTTTGGATTAGATCTAAGATTAGGGCTAGAGTTTAGGTTAGGACTATGGCTAGGCTTAAGGTTATGGCTATGGTTGGAAGTAGGGTTTGGATTAGAACTAAGGTTAGAGCTAGGGTTTAGTTTAGGGCTATGGCTAGGCTTAAGGTTAAGGCTATGGTTAGTTTTAGAGCTAGGGCTAAGGTTAGAGCTAGGGTTTGGATTAGGGATAGATTACTGTTAGAGCTAGGGTTTGGATTAGATCTAAGATTAGGGCTAGAGTTTAGGTTAGGACTATGGCTAGGCTTAAGGTTATGGCTATGGTTGGAGGTAGGGTTTGGATTAGAACTAAGGTTAGAGCTAGGGTTTAGTTTAGGGCTATGGCTAGGCTTAAGGTTAAGGCTATGGTTAGTATTAGAGCTAGGGCTAAGCTTAGAGCTAAGGTTTGGATTAGGGATAGATTAGTGTTAGAGCTAGGGCTAAGGTTAGAGCTAAGGTTAGGGCTAGAGTTTAGGTTAGGACTATGGCTAGGCTTAAGGTTATGGCTATTGTTAGAGCTAGGGTTTGGATTAGAGCTAAGGTTACAGCTAGGGTATTAGAGCTAGGGCTAAGGTTAGAGCTAGGGTTTGGATTAGGGATAGATTAATGTTAGAGCTAGGGCTAAGGTTAGAGCTAGGGTTTGGATTAGAGCTAAGGTTAGGGATAGAGTTTAGGTTAGGACTATGGCTAGGCTTAAGGTTATGGTTAGTATTAGAGCTAGGGCTAAGGTTAGAGCTAGGGTTTGGATTAGAGCTAAGGTTAGGGCTAGAGTTTAGGTTAGGACTATGGCTAGGCTTAAGGTTATGGTTAGTATTAGAGCTAGGGCTAAGGTTAGAGCTAGGGTTTGGATTAGGGATAGATTAGTGTTAGAGCTAGGGCTAAGGTTAGAGCTAGGGTTTGGATTAGAGCTAAGGTTAGGGCTAGAGTTTAGGTTAGGACTATGGCTAGGCTTAAGGTTATGGTTAGTATTAGAGCTAGGGCTAAGGTTAGAGCTAGGGTTTGGATTAGGGATAGATTAGTATTAGAGCTAGGGCTAAGGTTAGAGCTAGGGTTTGGATTAGGGATAGATTAGTGTTAGAGCTAGGGCTAAGGTTAGAGCTAGGGTTTGGATTAGGGATAGATTACTGTTAGAGCTAGGGTTTGGATTAGATCTAAGATTAGGGCTAGAGTTTAGGTTAGGACTATGGCTAGGCTTAAGGTTATGGCTATGGTTGGAAGTAGGGTTTGGATTAGAACTAAGGTTAGAGCTAGGGTTTAGTTTAGGGCTATGGCTAGGCTTAAGGTTAAGGCTATGGTTAGTTTTAGAGCTAGGGCTAAGGTTAGAGCTAGGGTTTGGATTAGGGATAGATTACTGTTAGAGCTAGGGTTTGGATTAGATCTAAGATTAGGGCTAGAGTTTAGGTTAGGACTATGGCTAGGCTTAAGGTTATGGCTATGGTTGGAGGTAGGGTTTGGATTAGAACTAAGGTTAGAGCTAGGGTTTAGTTTAGGGCTATGGCTAGGCTTAAGGTTAAGGCTATGGTTAGTATTAGAGCTAGGGCTAAGCTTAGAGCTAAGGTTTGGATTAGGGATAGATTAGTGTTAGAGCTAGGGCTAAGGTTAGAGCTAAGGTTAGGGCTAGAGTTTAGGTTAGGACTATGGCTAGGCTTAAGGTTATGGCTATTGTTAGAGCTAGGGTTTGGATTAGAGCTAAGGTTACAGCTAGGGTATTAGAGCTAGGGCTAAGGTTAGAGCTAGGGTTTGGATTAGGGATAGATTAATGTTAGAGCTAGGGCTAAGGTTAGAGCTAGGGTTTGGATTAGAGCTAAGGTTAGGGATAGAGTTTAGGTTAGGACTATGGCTAGGCTTAAGGTTATGGTTAGTATTAGAGCTAGGGCTAAGGTTAGAGCTAGGGTTTGGATTAGAGCTAAGGTTAGGGCTAGAGTTTAGGTTAGGACTATGGCTAGGCTTAAGGTTATGGTTAGTATTAGAGCTAGGGCTAAGGTTAGAGCTAGGGTTTGGATTAGGGATAGATTAGTGTTAGAGCTAGGGCTAAGGTTAGAGCTAGGGTTTGGATTAGAGCTAAGGTTAGGGCTAGAGTTTAGGTTAGGACTATGGCTAGGCTTAAGGTTATGGTTAGTATTAGAGCTAGGGCTCTAAGCTTTAGGTTAGGGCTACGGCTAGGTTTAGGGCTTGTGCTATAGTTACTGTTAGAGCTAGCACTAGGGTTAGGGCTGGATAATAATATAGTTGAATAAAAATAAAAAAATAAATCTCTTTATTTTTAAAAGTTTATGTCAGATTTCAGCATAATGTAATGATAATACAGGGTTAATGGGTAAAGGGCGCAGGACGCTCACACTGCACCTCTGCCCTGGAGCTTTGCTGTCCCTTTACCGTCAGGTCAGGGGTGTTCCCCGGTTGTCGCTCTGTTTACCTGGATCATCCGCAGGATCCGCAGGTTCTCACCTGTCACTGACTCATGCAGGTCCTGACAGGTCCCCGGCACCGGCTGACGGCCACATTCCTGAGACTCTTCTTGTTTGGCACCTATATTGCAGTTTTATGCAGGATCTATAGGACAGTGTATGTGGTATTTGAGTATTTGGCAGTAATATATAAGTATAGGTAAAACATTTATTGTATAAGGCAGGATCTAAATGGTAGGATTATGTGGGCCATGTGGGGCTCATACTATATGTATAGGAGGCTATGTGGGGCTCATAGTATACATAGGAAGCTATATGAAGCTCATACTGTATATAGGAGGCTATGTGGGGCTCATAGTGGATATGTGAAGTTTATACTGTATACACTGTGTGCAGAATTATTAGGCAACTTCCTTTCCTTTGGCAGAATGGGTCTGAAGAGAGATTGGACGGGCTCTGAAAAGTCCAATATTGTGAGATGTCTTGTAGAGGGATGCAGCAGTCTTGAAATTGCCAAACTTTTGAAGCGTGATCACCGAACAATCAAGCGTTTCATGGTAAATAGCCAACATGGTCGCAAGAAGCGTGTTAGGCAAAAAAGGCGCAAAATAACTGCCCATGAATTGAGGAAAATCAAGCGTGAAGCTGCCAAGATGCCATTTGCCACCAGTTTGGCCATATTCCAGAGCTGCAACGTTACTGGAGTATCAAAAAGCACAAGGTGTGCCATAACCAGGGACATGGCCAAGGTAAGGAAGGCTGAAAAACCACCACCTCTGACCAAGAAACATGAGATAAAACCTCAAGACTGGGCCAAGAAATATCTGAAGACTGATTCTTCAAAGGTTTTATGGACTGATGAAATGAGAGTGACTCTTGATGGGCAGATGGATGGGCCAGAGGCTGGATCAGTAAAGGACAGAGAGCTCCACTCGGACTCAGACGCCAGCAAGGTGGAGGTGGGGACTGGTATGGGCTGGGATCATCAAAGATCAACTTGTGGGACCTTTTCGGGTTGAGGATGGGGTGAAGCTCAACTCCCAGACCTAATGCCAGTTTCTGGAAGACAACTTCATCAAGCAGTGGTACAGGAAGAAGTCGGTATCGTTCAAGAAAGACATGATTTTCATGCAGGACAATGCTCCATCACATGCATCCAACTACTCCATAGCGTCGCTGGCCAGTAAAGGTCTAAAAGATGAAAAAATAATGGCATGGCCCCCTTGTTCCCCTGATCTGAACCCCATAGAGAACCTGTGGTCCCTCATAAAATGTGAGATCTACAGGGAGGGAAAACAGGACACCTCCCGGAACAGTGTCTGGAGGCTGTGGTGGCTGCTGCACGCAATGTGGATCGTAAACAGATCAAGCAATGACAGAATTTATGGATGGTCGGCTGCTGAGTGTCATCAGAAAGAAAGGGGGCTATAGTGGGCACTCATTTTTTGGGGTTTTGTTTTTGCATGTCAGAAATGTTTACTTCTAAATTTTGTGCAGTTATATTGGTTTACCTGGTGAAAATAAACAAGTGAGAGGGGAATAGATTTGGTTTTTATTAAGTTGCCTAAAAATTCTGCACAGTAATAGTTACCTGCCCAAACAGGTATCCTCCTAAGATAGCCAAATCTAAAAACCCCTCCAACTGCCAAAAATATTAAGCTTTGACATTTATGAGTCTTTTGGGTTGATTGAGAACATAGTTGTTGATCAATAATAAAAAAAATCCTCTAAAATACAACTTGCCTAATAATTCTGCACACGGTGTATAGTTGGCTATGTAGTTGCTCATGTGACTACCCAGGGCAGTGGGATACTCGGTCCCGGGCGTGTGGTGAACAGGGGAGTTGTGGTCGTGACTGATGCCCGGTTCCATGGCCCTAGGGGTCGATCCAAAAAAGGGTGATAAAATAAATGAGTTTTTGACCACGCCACTTGCGGGTTGCGGCTAATTTGTAGGAGCTGGCGCTGCGTGATCTTACTGGGGCGGGTAGTATAATGCAGCTCAGGTGTTCTGGCCCTCCGCAATTAGGACTAGGCCCTGGAAGAGGATGATGGTGGTTGTAGTGTGCGGTATGAGCTGATGATGCACCAAGGTAAAAAGAATTCAAGCCTCACAGGGACTGCAGTTTAAACTGGTGTTTACTCACTGTTCTGGTACCAGTGTCCTGGTGGTGCTGGTTTCAGGTGTTCCTTCACCTTTTGTTCCCAGTGCCAGTTAGTCACCTGGTGAGCTGTCCTCCGTGCACACTTTGGTTTTTGGTGGCTCCCCGTAGCCTAAAGCTTCCTGGGATCCCCTCCACTTCACAGTCTTTACCCGTATAGCAGGCAGCCTGGAAAATTTAATGGGCTGGACTCCTGTCCCTGTCCCCAGGTCCCCTTTTTGCTGCTTTCCGCCGGACACTCAGGTTGGTGAGGGACCCTGAAGATCCCCTCACCTGGCAGATTTAACAGGTAGCTTGAAGCGTACTCCCGTTTAAGGATTCTGCACCCCGCCTGTGCTGGATGCTGTGAGTCCTGGTCCTGCACTCCTCTGGCAACCCTGGGATCCTTGAGTACTGGTTCCTTACTCCACAGCAACTCTCCTCCTTTTTAGCTCCAGTTCTTTCTTCAGGTTTTAACACCTTTCTCCTCACTTTCTCTCACGTCCTCCTCACTCATAACTGATGTCCTCCTCGCTCATAACTGACGTCCTCCTCGCTCATAACTGACGTCCTCCTCGCTCATAACTGACGTCCTCCTCGCTCATAACTGACATCCTCCTCGCTCATAACTGACATCCTCCTCACTCTTAACTGACGTCCTCCTTGCTCTTCACTGACGTCCTCCTCGCTCTTCACTGACGTCCTCCTCGCTCTTCACTGACGTCCTCCTCGCTCATAACTGACGTCCTCCTCGCTCTTCACTGACGTCCTCCTCGCTCATAACTGACGTCCTCCTCGCTCTTCACTGACGTCCTCCTCGCTCTTCACTGATGTCCTTCTCGCTCTTCACTGATGTCCTCCTCGCTCTTCACTGACGTCCTCCTCACTCATAACTGACGTCCTCCTTGCTCTTCACTGGCGTCCTCCTCGCTCTTCACTGACGTCCTCCTCGCTCTTCACTGACGTCCTCCTCGCTCATAACTGACGTCCTCCTCGCTCATAACTGACGTCCTCCTCGCTCATAACTGACGTCCTCCTCGCTCATAACTGAAGTCCCCCTCGCTCTTCACTGACGTCTTCCACGCTCTTCACAGACGTCCTCCACGATCTTCACTGACGTCCTCCACGATCTTCACTGACGTCCTCCTCGCTCTTCACTGACGTCCTCCTCGCTCTTCACTGACGTCCTCCTCGCTCTTCACTGACGTCCTCCTCGCTCTTCACTAACGTCCTCCTCGCTCTTCACTGACGTCCTCCTCGCTCTTCACTGACGTCCTCCTCGCTCTTCACTGACGTCCTCCTCGCTCTTCACTGACGTCCTCCTCGCTCTTCACTGACGTCCTCCTCGCTCTTCACTGACGTCCTCCTCGCTCTTCACTGACGTCCTCCTCGCTCTTCACTGACGTCCTCCTCGCTCTTCACTGACGTCCTCCTCGCTCTTCACTGACGTCCTCCTCGCTCTTCACTGACGTCCTCCTCGCTCTTCACTGACGTCCTCCTCGCTCTTCACTGACGTTCTCCTCGCTTTTCACTGATGTCCTCCTTGTTCTTCACTGATGTTCTCCTCGCTCTTCACTGACGTTCTCCTCGCTCTTTACTGACGTCCTCCTTGCTCTTAACATACTTTAGTTCCCGCTCTCTGTTTAAGTCCAGCCCCTTCCCCTCCCGGATTTCTAGCTTACCGATTGGATGAGCCCCCTTCCAATAGGCGGCTTCCATCAGACCCATCTCTAAGCTGTCTCCAGGCAGGGAAAAGGGGTTATGTGTTTTTGTGTTGTGTTGTCACCAGCACTGGTATTCCAGGGTTTGAGTTGTCCACAGGTTGCATATTTTGTGGCACCTGATACCTCAGGGGTGCTAGACTCATATTGTATATAGTTGGCTATGTGAGGTTTCATATTGTATATAGGAGGCTATGTGGGGGCTCATACTGTATATAGGGGTCTATGTGTTGGCTCATTCTGAATATAGGAGACTATGTGGGGGATCATGCTGTATATAGGGGGCTATGTGTTGGCTCATTCTGAATATAGGAGACTATGTGGGGGATCATGCTGTATATAGGGGGCTATGTGGGGGCTCAGGGCTATGTGGGGCTGATAATATATCGGAGGCTATGTGGGGGCTCATGCTATATATAAGGGGCTATCTGGGGCTCATACAGTATTTAGGAGGCAAAGGAAGGGCTCATGCTGTATATAGGGGAATGTGTGTGGGCTTAGACTGTGTGTATATAAAATAATAATATGATTGATATGTTAATATTAGTTAATGTTAAACAAAATTCATTTCAGGCTATTGGTTTGGCCTCCAGAACAGTCATGGTATCTCTTGTGGCCCCTTGGAAAAATGTATTGCCCACCCCTGGTATACACTATATACAGACCTCCTATGTATAATAATAGTATTATTAGTATTGTGGTTTTTACTCATGATCAGTTTTGCATTATTCGGCCACTATGTGGTGGTAATATGTGGTCTGGTCATAGTGGGGTAGTATTTTTCTCTTGTAGAGATTAAATACTTGGAAGTTTAACCCCTCCCTGTCATGTGACATTTACACACTAGCAGACATGCACTTATACAGTATTTCTCCGGTGAAAACAAGGACTCCCCTCTCTACAGGGTAGGTGATGTTGTTTATTGGTGGGGTCCGACTGCTGGGACCCGCACCGATCAGCAGCTTTAAGAACTTCTGTCCAGACTGGAGCTTATCTACATTCTATGCTGTCATGTCGCCATCTGGTGGTGAATCTGCAGAACATCTCTTCTGCTTTGCATTATTTGGGGTGTAACATTTTTATTTTGCTCCCGGCCAGTCACCTTCCATGGACAGGACAGTGATATTTTCAAATGTGTCTGTTTTCTAAAAGAAAAGGGTGGATTTGCATCTTTTCATTGAAATACAAGGAAAAAACATCATATGAATTAAAAAGGCCTGCAGAAGTGTAAGGAAATCCCCAAGAAGCTTGTCAGGAAAAAGAAAGAGGCTCATAGCAGCCATGTGTTCTATCACATTATTGTGCCGCCCCCGTGTCAGCAGCCAGGCTGCTCGGATCCGGATCCGCGGTGGCTCGAGGGGTGTCCGGACCCGGGGGTCGTGCGGCCACCCAGAATGAAGGGGGTATTTACAGGGGATTGTGTTAAAGTTTGTGACGCCACCCGTGGTGTGTGGTAATTAGGAGTACCACCGCTGCAGTTGGGAGTACCCGAGGGTGATGGACAGCCAGGTGTTAGGACCCTCCACGGGTAGGGGGGATGCCCCGGGACTCGGTGATGGTGTTCGGGGAGTGCCGTGGGGAGTGAAGGGGTCACTCTCGTACTCACTCAGTCCAGTAAGCTGACACCGACAACCGGATAAACCAAAGTTCTGGACACCGCTGCTGCTGAGGGGAGGTAGTTTGGGTCCTATCCCCAATGGTGTTGCCAGGTGATCCGTGACCTGCCTCCTGGCACCTAGTTTACTTCTCTTGTGGTCTTGGTAGTATGAAACTTGCTGGGTCCCGCTCCCCACTATGGCTAATTGAGGGAGCTTGCTCTCAGGGTTCACGCTTGGGATTTTCTGGAACGTTTTGGTGGAAAGTCCTATCCCCCTCATTGCGCTAGTACCCCGATTTTGGAGTGGGTGGAGAGCGGATCGTGAAGGCTCCGTTCTCGTCGGGTCAATTGTCAGGTTACCTGAAGCTACTCCCCGACCTAGGGTCCACATACCCTGTCGTGCCCTGGTCCCAGCCCGGTGATGGTGCAAGGCCGCCGGCTGTCCTCCTCGACAGTTCCGTGCCCCTTGCCATGATCCCTTGCGACCGGGGGTCCAGCTCCTACTAGGCCCAAACCACCGTCTGCCACCTAGGCATTTCGTCAGGAGCCCTGCTCCTTGTGACATCTCCTCTCAAGAGTCACCACACAACTCATCTTGTGACCTCTCCTTTTGAGAGTCACCACTAAACTGGCTAACTCACTCCTCTCTTTTGACACTCCTAACCTCCCCTAAGCAACCCCCCAAGTGGGCGACCATATTGCACTCAGGCCGTCCACTGGTGTGTCTGGTGGGTGTGGTGCAGAGTGTACCTAGGATTTTATTGGCTGATGTAGGAACACCACGTAGTTAGGGACCCGTAACCAAGGAGGAGGTGGATACTGCACTGAAGGATATGCTGTACAATACCCTGTGACGACCTGATAGGCCAGGGGCGTCACATTATCAATCATCAGCGGCGTACCCCTCTCACACTATGTACCTCTGCTTGCTTTTAGATGGGCGGACAATTTTGAAGCTAAAGGATGTAAAGGATCCCCGTCTCATCAGTTTGAGCATCCATTCCTGCAGGTGAGACACATCCGTGTAATAGTCCCATGAAAGAGGCAAAGAATGGGCAAAAATTAAATTTGGTTCCCCCACCTATACACAGCTTAAGTGGTCAATCATAGTGCCAGAGCGTGCTTACAGATGCTGCGCACTGTGTACTGAAGACGCTGTATGACCTTATTAGCTATAACCACCACACTGTCCACCCTTATTAATTATAACTGACACACTGTCCACCCTTATTACCTATAACTGCCACACTGTCCACAACTATTAGGTATAACTGCCACACTGTCCACCCCTATTAGGTATAACTGCCACACTGTCCAGCCCTATTAGGTATAACTGCCACACTGTCCAGCCTTATTAGGTATAACTGCCAAACTGTCCACCCCTATTAGGTATAACTGCCACACTGTCCCCCCTTATTAGGTATAACTGCCACACTGTCCACCCTTATTAGGTATAACTGCCACACTGTCCGCCCTTATTAGGTATAACTGCCACACTGTCCACCCTTATTCGGTATAACTGCCACACTGTCCAGCCTTATTAGGTATAACTGCCAAACTGTCCACCCATATTAGGTATAACTGACACACTGCCCACCCTTTTTAGGTTTAACTGCCACACTGTCCACCCTTATTAGGTATACATGCCACACTGTCCACCCTTATTAGGTATACCTGCCACACTGTCCACCCTTATTAGGTATAACTGCCACACTGTCCACCCCTATTAGGTATAACTGCCACACTGTCCACCCTTATTAGATTTTGCTGACACACTGTCCACCCCTATTAGGTATAATTGCCAGTGCCCAACCTTGTGAGGTATAACTGCCACTATATCCACTGTTATTAGGTATAACTGCCACACTGTCCACCCTTATTACCTATAACTGCCACACTGTCCACCCTTATTAGGTATAACTGCCACACTGTCCAGCCTTATTAGGTATAACTGCCACACTGGCCAGCCTTATTAGGTATAACTGCCACACTGTCCACCCTTATTAGGTATAACTGCCACACTGTCCACCCTTATTATGTATAACTGCCACACTGTCCAGCCTTATTAGGTATAACTGCCACACTGTCCTCCCTTATTAGGTATAACTGCCACACTGTCCACCCTTATTAGGTATCACTGCCACACTGTCCACCCTTATTAGGTATAACTGCCACACTGTCCACCCCTATTAGGTATAACTGCCACACTGTCCACCCTTATTAGATTTAGCTGACACACTGTCCACCCCTATTAGGTATAATTGCCATACTGTCCACCCTTATTAGGTATAACTGCCAGTGCCCAACCTTATGAGGTATAACTGCCACTATATCCACTGTTATTAGGTATAACTGCCACACTGTCCAGCCTTTTTAGGTATAACTGCCACACTGTCCACTCTTATTAGGTATAACTGCCACACTGTCCACCCTTATTAGGTATACCTGCCACACTGTCCACCCTTATTAGGTATAACTGCCACAGTGTCCACCCTTATTAGGTATAACTGCCACACTGTCCACCCTTATTAGATTTTGCTGACACACTGTCCACCCCTATTAGGTATAATTGCCAGTGCCCAACCTTGTGAGGTATAACTGCCACTATATCCACTGTTATTAGGTATAACTGCCACACTGTCCACCCTTATTAGGTATAACTGCCACACTGTCCACCCTTATTAGGTATAACTGCCACACTGTCCACCCTTATTAGGTATAACTGCCACACTGTCCACCCTTATTATGTATAACTGCCACACTGTCCAGCCTTATTAGGTATAATTGCCACACTGTCCACCCTTATTAGGTATAACTGCCACACTGTCCACCCTTATTAGGTATAACTGCCACACTGTCCACCCTTATTAGGTATAACTGCCACACTGTCCACCCTTATTAGGTATAACTGCCACACTGTCCACCCTTATTAGGTATAACTGCCACACTGTCCACCCTTATTAGGTATAACTGCCACACTGTCCACCCCTATTAGGTATAACTGCCACACTGTCCACCCTTATTAGATTTAGCTGACACACTGTCCATCCCTATTAGGTATAATTGCCACACTGTCCACCCTTATTAGGTATAACTGCCACACTGTCCACCCTTATTAGGTATAACTGCAACACTGTCCACCCTTATTAGGTATACCTGCCACACTGTCCACCCTTATTAGGTATAACTGCCACACTGTCCACCCTTATTAGGTATACCTGCCACACTGTCCACCCTTAGTAGGTATAACTGCCACACTGTCCACCCTTATTAGATTTAGCTGAGACACTCTCCACCCCTATTAGGTATAAATGCCAGTGTCCACCCCTATTAGGTATAATTGCCAGTGTCCACCGCTATTTTGTATAATTGCCACACTGTCCACCCTTATTGGGTATAACTGCCAGTGCCCAACCTTATGAGGTATAACTGCCACTATATCCACTGTTATTAGGTATAACTGCCACACTGTCCACCCTTATTAGGTATAACTGCCACACTGTCCAGCCTTATTAGGTATAACTGCCACACTGTCCGCCCTTATTAGGTATAACTCCCACACTGTCCAGCCTTATTAGGTATAACTGCCACACTGTCCACCCTTATTAGGTATAACTGCCACACTGTCCACCCTTATTATGTATAACTGCCACACTGTCCAGCCTTATTAGGTATAATTGCCACACTGTCCACCCTTATTAGGTATAACTGCCACACTGTCCACCCTTATTAGGTATAACTGCCACACTGTCCACCCTTATTAGGTATAACTGCCACACTGTCCACCCTTATTAGGTATAACTGCCACACTGTCCACCCTTATTAGGTATAACTGCCACACTGTCCACCCTTATTAGGTATAACTGCCACACTGTCCACCCCTATTAGGTATAACTGCCACACTGTCCACCCTTATTAGATTTAGCTGACACACTGTCCATCCCTATTAGGTATAATTGCCACACTGTCCACCCTTATTAGGTATAACTGCCACACTGTCCACCCTTATTAGGTATAACTGCCACACTGTCCAGCCTTATTAGGTATAACTGCCACACTGTCCACTCTTATTAGGTATACCTGCCACACTGTCCACCCTTATTAGGTATAACTGCCACACTGTCCACCCTTATTAGGTATACCTGCCACACTGTCCACCCTTATTAGGTATAACTGCCACACTGTCCACCCTTATTAGATTTAGCTGAGACACTCTCCACCCCTATTAGGTATAAATGCCAGTGTCCACCCCTATTAGGTATAATTGCCAGTGTCCACCGCTATTAGGTATAATTGCCACACTGTCCACCCTTATTGGGTATAACTGCCAGTGCCCAACCTTATGAGGTATAACTGCCACTATATCCACTGTTATTAGGTATAACTGCCACACTGTCCACCCTTATTAGGTATAACTGCCACACTGTCCAGCCTTATTAGGTATAACTGCCACACTGTCCAGCCTTATTAGGTATAACTCCCACACTGTCCAGCCTTATTAGGTATAACTGCCACACTGTCCACCCTTATTAGGTATACCTGCCACACTGTCCACCCTTATTAGGTATACCTGCCACACTGTCCACCCTTATTAGGTATAACTGCCACACTGTCCACCCTTATTAGATTTAGCTGAGACACTCTCCACCCCTATTAGGTATAAATGCCAGTGTCCACCCCTATTAGGTATAATTGCCAGTGTCCACCCCTATTAGGTATAATTGCCACACTGTCCACCCATATTAGGTATAATTTCTACAGTGTCCACCCATATTAGATATAACTGCCAGTGCCCAACCTTATCAGGTATAACTGCCACTATGTTCACTGTTATTAGGTATAACTGCCACAGTGTCCACCCTTATTAGGTATAACACTGCCAGTCTCTACATTATGCCTCCTCACAGTGTTCCCCCCATACAGCCCCCTCACATTTGCCAGTTGACCATAAAAGTCCCCTATTTCTTTAGTTCCATTGGAGTGCCTACCCTCCCGCTATCTTCTATCCCGCCATCTCCTATTCCTCGCAGGAGTGATGTGACCACATCATGTCATACATCACTTTGACCCTGAAAGTGTCGGCTATCAAGATTGAGTCCAACTGTACAGCGAGCCTGAGTTTTGCTGTAGCACAAATCTGAGTCCTTCTGGAGGGTGAGCCTCAGTTTAGTTATAGGCCAAGCTTGGGTCCTGCTGGAGGGCAATCAGGTGTCCCGCTGTTTGGTGAGCCTGAGTCTTGCTGTAGGGTGAGCCTGACTCCCACTGTAGGGCTAGCCTCAGTTTCGTTAGAGGTCAAGCTTGTGTCTCGCTGTGGGGTGAGCCTGAGCATGTCCCGCTGTTGGACATGCCTCAATTTCATTATAGGTTTAGCCTGGGTCCCACTGTAAGGCAAGCTTGAGACTCGGTTTAAGGCAAGCATAAGCCAGACTATATGATGAGCCTGTGTTTCCTGTGCAGCGAGACTGACCCAGTCTTTTTGGCGATACTGAGTCCTACTCTAGGGCAAAACTGAGTCTGGCTTAGGGCATGCCTCAGTTTATTATAGGCCAAGCTTAGTTCCCGCTATAGGATGAGGCTGTGTTTCACTGTGGAGCGAACCATAGCCAAACTGTAGGGTGAACCTGAGTTCCGCTGTAGGGTAAACCTTGATCCCTCAGTGGGGCGAGCCTGAATCCCACTATAGGGCGAGCCTGATTTTCACTAGTGGCCAAGCCTTAGATTTGCTGGGGGGGCGAGCCTGATGAGATGCGTTAAATGGCAATGTAGAGTTATTTCAGTACGTTTTTATCACATTCTGTGAGCCCACCAGTCAGTGACCGGGTGGTCTCATTGGGTGGGACACTATGCTAAACAGACCTCTCGGGGGCCTACGATTCCAAAGTGAACTCAGGGCAGGTTGGATTACAGTCAGTCGTGGATGAATGTGAGAGAGCAAAACAGAGGTAAGTAGGAAGTGATCTCAGGTATCAGCAGACGTTCGAAAAACAAGGTGAACTCCACAACTTGTGACAAAGGAGGTCTTCTGTAGTGGTGATGTCTATGTGGAGGTCCATCTATGGCCGGATGTCAGAGTTTTGTGCCAGGCTGCAGAGCTTGTGTCTGTCTTCCAGGCGGTGGGCATGTTCCTGGGAGAACTCTCCTGTCTGGCCGTCTTCTACATTTTGGTGCTCAAGGACCGACGATCCTCTCAGCCGACCCTGGAGCCTTCGCAGCCCTTCAACTCCCTTCTCTTTCTCCCACCGGCGATCTGTGACATGACTGGCACCAGTATCATGTATGTGGGTGAGTACAGAACAAAGCTGCTCCACTCATCACTAGTCTTACAATAATTATTAAAGGGGGTTTCTGGGGGTCTATAAAAATGAAGCTGAACCTCTGTACAAAAATTCTACAACTTTCTCACATACCTTTTTAATTGTTCACCATTTTCCAAATCTCTGCTTGGCGTTTTGCTCACAGAGCATTGTCTTCACTGCATACATTGTGTCCTCTTCTCAGCTGGGAGCAGATCTGGCTATATACAGGATTATCTTCCGTGAGTGCTCCATGCACCGGGTGCTCACCTTCCTTACGGTATATTCTTACATATTTGTTGTATCTTTCACATTCCAGCTCTGAACATGACCAGCGCTTCCAGCTTCCAGATGTTACGAGGAGCCGTCATCATATTCACCGGTCTTCTCTCCGTTGCCTTCTTGGGGAGGAAGCTGGAGTGCAGTCAGTGGGTGGGAATCCTAGTCACCATCGCTGGCCTGATCATCGTGGGATTGGCCGACTTAATCAGTGGTCCGAGCAGTGGGAAAAACCTCAGTGATGTCATTACAGGTTAGGTAACATTGATCACAAGGTTCTGGGAAAGCTGAATCAGCGCATTTTGGGGAGGTCTACCACCTCGTTCTATGATGTCTCTTGGTCACGTTTACCTATCTTGGGCCAAACTTTGGTATCGTACCAGTTGTTTCAAACTTTAGCCAAGTGTACGGCTTGGTAAAGGTCCATTGAGGTCCCTGGGAAAAATTACAGTCCAGGCATTACCTACTGCTCATCTTCTCCTCTTCTCCACTCTGCAGGGGACCTGCTGATCATCATGGCCCAAATTATTGTAGCCATCCAAATGGTGTTGGAAGAGAAATTCGTCTACAAACATAACGTGCACCCGCTCCGAGCAGTGGGCACAGAGGGTGAGTACAAACTAGAATTTATGACTAGTCATGAGTGGGCACTTCATTTCTTCCGGAAAAATGCTTGCGTTTCCCATTGACTTCCATTATGCTTGGGTACTCAAGATGCAACCATCGGAGCATTCAACTGCTTGTTATGAGAACCGAGTACCTGAGCATGGTAGTGCTCGGTCATCACTAGTTACGAGAACTGAGCACCCAAGCATGGTAGTGCTCACTCATCACTAGTTATAAGTAATGAGCACCGAGCATGGAAAGTGGACATCCCCTTAAAGAAGGTCCTGGACGGGAGTGAGGATAACAAAGCATAAACTAACAGGGACTTTTATGTCTTACACAGGTCTGTTTGGATTTTGCATCCTCACGTTACTGCTGATCCCCTTCTACTACATTCCTGCCGGCAGTTTCAGCAGCAGCGAGCGAGGCGTTCTGGAAGACTCCTTGGATGCTTTTTGCCAAATGGGCAACCAGCCGCTCATAATTTTGGCTCTACTGGGAAACATCAGCAGCATCGCCTTCTTCAACTTCGCTGGTATCAGCGTCACAAAGGAAATCAGTGCCACCACTCGTATGGTGCTGGACAGCCTCCGGACCGTGGTCATCTGGGTTGTCAGCCTGGCGGTGGGGTGGGAGAAGTTCCACGCACTGCAGATCCTGGGCTTCATCATTCTCCTACTGGGAACCGGACTTTACAATGGGCTGCACAAACCTCTGATGTGTAGACGCTGCAGACAGGAGAGCGAGGAGACTGAAAGTCTTCTACATGGCGAACGGACGTCCGTTAATGCTGACTGATAATGACCATTAATGGAAGATCTTAGAAAAATATTGCAATTTGGAGACATCTGTGGACTTCAGATTTAGAATTTAATTCTAGACAATGTTTCTACTGGGACGGAGTATCAGTAGAGCATACGCACCACCACCTCTTTACTCCATCTGATGGACATTTTGGATGGAGATGTGACCTTCAAAATTTGCTGGACTATTCCACCTTCACCCAAGAAGGTTAAGAAATTTACAAATTCAAAAATTTGGAAAATAATTTATTGTTACATCCCTTCTTTGGTCTAATTTGGCACAAACGTTCTTCGGCTTCCACCTCTGGAGTGATTTTATTTACATCCGAGATTTTGGCCCACTTTTTGTGCCTTCTTGAGAAAAGTGTGAAGGACAAAAATTAAGACTTTGCACAAAATTCATAACATTTTGAAAAATTTGGAACAAAAAAGCAACAATGAATATGACAAGACAAAACAGAAAAAAAAGGCAAATGGTTAATCAGGTCCTTAGATGTCTGATAGTATTCTTGGTAATTCTAGAAAGTTGTTTTTTTTCTGGATGTGGCCTGCTGTTAACTTGGCCGTTAGACAGGTCCTATCAATCCTAAAGGTTTAAACAGGGTTTTGTGTGTCACCTTTAGTTTTTTGTGCACTTTTCTCCACTCTTCTGTTCTTGAAGGGCGGGTCTTCATCTGAGATTAGACTCCACCTTCACTTTGGACACCTATGAGGACATTTGAAAAGCTCCTCGGGGGCCGGTCTTCAGAAGAGCTTAGACTCCACCTTCCCTTTGCACACCTATGAGGATATTTGAAAAGCTCCTAGAGGGTGGGTCTTCAGCAGAGCTTAGAGTCCACCTTCCCTTTGCACACCTATGAGGACATTTGAAAAGCTCCTCGGGGGCGGGTCTCCTGGTAAAATTAGACTGCACCTTCCCTTTGCACACCTATGAGGGGGAAAAAAATGGACATCCAAAATGGTATCCAAAAAGGTTCATTCTGGATCTAAGTTTTGTTAGAAGCCCTCACTGCACGGTGGAATTACTCTTCACGGTTCTAACATGAACTTTTTTGCTTATTCTCTGAGACTTTCCATATAACAAGCTTTATATTACTGCTCTCCTGCTGCCTTCTCCGCTTTTCTACAAATATAGGTCTCCTAAAATTTGCTTGAGGTGCTACTAATCTCATTCTCACCTATATCGGTAGCTGATTTTTGGGACTTTTGAGATATAGGGCCGAGTGGACATGTACTAAATAAACTTCCATTTGAAATGCACAAAATAAATGCAAATTCAATAAAACAATTATTTTATAAATTTGGCTTCTGTTATTAAAAGGGATTGTCCAGTGTGAACTGAAGTTGATAGTTGGTGGTGCCGATAGGAGATTTATTCATTAATAATAGTATAACTTTGGAGCGTCCATGTTATACGGTGGTGTAAGTGAGCCTTAAGTGTGGCACTCTATCGAGTACTGTCCCTGGACTCCTATTGACACCATTTATTAAGCCCCTGGCAGATGTTGCTTGTCAATTTACTCCTAATTCTGCCATATAGTTCTCCGGTGATCTGAGCCTCCGTGCAGCACTTACAGCTTTCAAAAAGACTGGAAACTGCTGAAGGTCTGAGCAGATGCACATCAACAATAAGATCCCCTGGTGATGTCGCTGGGGCCTCGATAATGCCGAAGTTTCCGAGGATGTCCTCATTTGAGTGTCTGCGAGGACCCTGGTACAGATGCACAGATATAATATAGGTCAGTAAAGTATTTTATATAGATAGGTAGTCTTAGTTGCAACTAGGGAAACAAGCAGCAGGAGTGGGAAGTCAGTGGAAGTTAGTTAATAGGATAGAACAGGAACACAGGAAGAGCAGTAAGAAGGTTACCAGAGAGCTGGATACAGGAGGGAGGAGTGAAGAAGGTTCAGAAGCAGAGAGGAGTTTGTGAGTCAGTAAGCTAATGATGGGCAGTCCGGCTCTTTTGGTGATCTGGTTCCCATGGCTCCTCTCACGAAAAAGAGCCAACTCATTCGGATCGTTCTTGGCTCCCTATTAAACATGTGTTCACCCCAGGTGAACACATATTTAAGATTATAGTAATGCCAATGAAACCCCGCCCACCCGCAAGAGACAAATTAGATAGTTGAGTGGGCGAGGTTTAGCCGCGGGTGGGCGGGGTTTCAGCTGCAAAAAGCACCGTTTAGAGAATTTAGTGGCTCTCACTGGGGATCCGGCTCCTGTCAGTCACAGCAGGGAGCCGGATCTTTGTGTCGGATCGTTCGCGACCAACACATCACTACAGTAAGCGGCAGGAGCTGAAGTGTACAGGCAGGACCAAGAGCTAGGGTCTCTCTAGAAAGGGAGGAATTTTCCTGTGTCAAGACCTCGCCCTTCAGCGTCCTGAAGCTGGTGGGATGTCAGGGTACAGCAACACCGCCGGCGGGTCCCTGAACTGGCCAGGAGCTTCTACGCATCTGAGGATCTGAGTGATACACTGCGGCCGCACGGCAAAGATACAGGGGACTAAGCTTACATATGACTCAGCTGCTGGAGGAAAGTGCCCAGGGCGAGTGCCAGGAGCAGACACAGCACGAGCGGTCCTAAGGGCCTGAAGCACGGATGAAGAGTGGTCTGCAATAAAGGTTCATGTTTGTTTTACCAGAGACTGATGTGTGTTCTATGTCGCCCCCTGTCTATTGCAAGGACCCTACGAGTAAAGGTGAAAGTGACCCCAAACGTAAGGACTAAAGCCTCATACCCCCTCATATTTATAATGCATATAAAAAAACATAGGGTACCCTATGTGCACTATGCTTTTAATTAGCTACAGCAGGGTATATGTATATATTATTTTCATCTTTGTTTTTTTTACAGGCAGATTACAGTACAAGCAATGTGCTGTACTGGATGGCAGAAAGCACAGTACTGTATCCACAAGTGCAAATTTATAAACATACAGTATATAGTATATACTGTACAATGGAACACTGCACTGTATATAGTAATTATGAACACAAAGGTTACCTCCTCATAACGCAAAGCATTGCTTGGAAACCAAGTTACAAATTTGTAAAAAGCTGTGCTCTTCTTGCAAAACGCTCGCAAACTGGGTATCTCGTAATCCGAGGTTCTAATGTATAGATAAATGTCAGCAGCAGCTCTCAGCAGAATGACATCAGACAGGGATGCTTCCGGGTAAAAGTGCGCTGGCCCTGTAAGAAAATGGGCGTGGCCTCAGACCCATCCTTCGGGCAGAACCATTAGGCAAGTGAGGTGTACTCAGGCTCTGGGAGACAGCAGCGCGGACTGGGGGCAGGGCGGCCACCGCAGGATGGTCAGACAGGTGAGACAACTGATGTTCCTGTTGGGAGATGGGGCATGACAGTGTGGCGCCCTGGACAAGCCAGGACGTCACAGGTACTGCAACAACACACCCCACACCCCGGTTAGGAACACCGAAGTCAAACACAAATCCTTGTTGCCTTCCTCCAGGGACTGATGTCCACACCAGGTGGGGCGAAGCCAGGCGGTTGGCTCCACCCACTGAGGAGTTCACAGTCCTGGAGGTGGGAAAAGGAGGCAGAACAGTTTGAGGAGTTGTAGAGTGAGGAAGTAGTAGTGGAGGAACTGACTGACCGTGTCCGGGTGCGTGGCCCGGGCACATACAGCAAAGTTGGCAGACGGTGGTGACCGTCTGCAGGAGAGGCCGATCGACGTACAACCGTAAAAACCGGGGACGGGCGGTGGCCCGCTGGTACCGGATTGGGGAGCGAAGAGAGGCCAGCACCATCCGGCAGGGCCTACGAACTCTGACCAGGCTAGGAGTCGCCGTAAAACCGGTCAAATCCGTCAGCGACGGGAACCTCCGGGGTTTCCCAGCATCAAAGACCCGACCGAAGGCAACCGTCCAAACCGTGAGGGAGATAGAGCTACCGCCAGAGCTAGAGCTCCCAGGGCCAGAGCCTGCGGGCAAAGGAAGGGCTCCCTTAGCCAACACACCGCTGGGGAGCGGGCTATCAGTGGGAAGCCATTGGGGCCGAGTACAAAACACTGGTACAGGAAGAGACAGTTACCGCTAACCTACCGGGAGTGACCGCCGCAGCCGTCTGTGGGACTCGTCCATCCAGCTGTTTGTTTTACGAGAGACTCCGTGTGCGTTACAGGCTGAGTAAGTACCACCGTGCCTTCTGGCACTGCGCTGCCCCGCGACCCTGCACCCGGCCAGGCCCCACATCCTACCTTCCGACCTCCACCACCGGGCCCCGGGACCACCAAAAACCCCCTACCCACGGAGGGGAGAAAACATCTCAGCTGCTCCCTGTCAACGCTCCCGGGATCCCCGTACAGAGCAGCGGTGCTGCCCCCAACCTCACCACAAACCGTGGGTGGCGTCGCGGACAATATCCCTACACCAAACCACCCCATTCACTCACGGGCGAGGAGTGCCGCTCGAGCCCCCGGGATCCGGGCCACAGCTCGAGCCACTGACCGAGCGAGCAGCCACAGCAGCCGGACCCGAGCAGTGGGTGAGCGCAGCGTCCCCTCCCCGCCCACGACAACAGCGCGGGGACACTGGTATGGGTGTTACAATATTGTTATGGGAGCCTCGCTCTGACCCTGTTATGGCCTCATTCTGGCCTCGTCCTGACCTCACTCTGACCTCATCCTCGCCTCATTCTGATCTCATTCTGGCTTCATTCTGGTCTCGTTTTTGCCTCGTTCTGACCCCACTCTGGCCTTGTTATGACTTCGTCCTGGCTTCACTCTGGCCTCGTTATGGTCTCATTAGGGCCTCGTCCTACCCTCGCTCTGACATCATCTTGACTTCATTCTGGTGTCATTCTGGCCTCGTTTTGACTTCATTCTGGTCTCATTCTGGCTTCGTTCTGACTTCATTCTGGTCACATGCTGACCTCGTTCTGGCCTCATTATGGACTAGTGCTTGTCTCACCCTGGCTGCGTTATGGCCTAATTCAGGCCTTGTCCTGTCCTTGCTTTGGCCTCATCCTCGCCTCATTCTGATCTCATTCTGGCTTCATTCTGGCCTTGAGCTGGCCTCGTTTTGGCCTTGTTCTGACCTCACTCTGGCCTCGTTCTGGCTTCACTCTGGCCTTGTTCTGGCCTCATCCTGGCTTCACTCTGGCCTCATCCTCACCTCATTCTGATCTCATTCTGGCTTCATTCTGGCCTCGCTCTGTCCTCATTCTGGCCTCATCCTGGCTTTGCTCTGGCCTCATCCTTGCCCCATTCTGATCTCATTCTGTCTTCATTCTGGCCTCGCTCTGGCCTCATCCTTGGTTCATTCTGATCTCAATCTGGCCTCGTTCTGGCCTCATTATAGACTAGTGCTTGTCTCGTCCTCGCTTTATTATGGCCTCATCCTGGCTTCATTCTCGCCTCATTCTGATCTCATTCTGGCTTCATTCTGGCCTCGCTCTGTCCTCATTCTGGCCTCATCCTGGCTTTGCTCTGGCCTCATCCTTACCTTATTCTGATCTCATTCTGGCTTCATTCTGGCCTTGAGCTGGCCTCGTTCTGACCTCACTGTGGCCTCGTTCTGGTCTCATTCTGGACTCATTCTGACCTCGTTCTGGTCTAATGCTGGCCTCGTTCTGGCCTCGTTATAGATTAGTGCTTGTCTCATCCTCGCCTTATTATGGCCTCATCCTGGCCTCATCCTCGCCTCATTCTGATCTCATTCTGGCTTCATTCTGGCCTCGCTCTGTCCTCATTCTGGCCTCATCCTGGCTTTGCTCTGGCCTCATCCTTACCTTATTCTGATCTCATTCTGGCTTCATTCTGGCCTTGAGCTGGCCTCGTTCTGACCCTCACTATGGCCTCATTCTGGTCTTATTCTGGACTCATTCTGACCTCGTTCTGGTCTAATGCTGGCCTCGTTCTGGCCTCGTTATAGATTAGTGCTTGTCTCATCCTCGCCTTATTATGGCCTCATCCTGGCCTCATCCTCGCCTCATTCTGATCTCATTCTGGCTTCATTCTGGCCTTATCCTCGCTTCATTCTGATCTTATTCTGGCCTCGCTCTGGCCTCATCCTTGGCTCATTCTGATCTCAATCTGGCCTCGTTTTGACCTCGTTCTGATCTCACTCTGGCCTTGTTCTTACCTTGTCCTGGCTTCACTCTGGCTTCGCTCTGGTATCATTCTGGCCTTGTTCTCACCTCGTTCTGGTCTCGTTCTGACCTTGTTCTGGCCTCATTAATGACTAGTCCTGGCCTACTTTTGGCCTCGCTCCTCTGGCCTCATTCTGGCCTAGTGCTTGTCTCGTCCTGGCCTTGTCCTGGTTCTCATAGACTTGTGTTGAGCTCTTGTGAGGTAATTTGTGACATCCAGGCACTCAAAAAAGTTAATCACAAGATGGCGCAGTGGAAACGGAGCGGCAAGGAAAAAGCATGAAAACACTGGAGGGTGAGTATAAGATGCCGGGGGGCAGGAAACTAACAGTTAAAGCTCGGCTCCAGTGCTGAAACAAAACAAACCCTGGTGCGGGGATTCACAAACAATCCTGACAACCTCGGCCTCTTATTTGTAACGTGTCCGCAGCTCCAAGGGGAGCCTGCCTGATTATAACCGTCTAGCCTCCACACGCGCTGCCTCCACCCCTGGAGCCTCTCTTTTTTGCCAGTTCAGGCTCTGTTGTTGGGACAGTGACCAGTGCATGCTGGGAGAGAAGAATTAGTCACATGACAGAACTAAAGACACCCGGGGGTTAAACCTCTCTGGACCTTCCCTCCATATTGGATTGGAGAAATTTGGGTGATAAAGAATACGGCCCTGGGTACAGCAGCCACAAGACCACATGTTGTTCACCATTGTATGGTGGAATGTACAGAAGTATTACATGAAACTACACTATATGGCGGTATTATATAAGCTCATATGGCGCTATTACATAGGCTCTTGTTGTCAGTTTCATTTGCATATGGCATTAGTTGATTAATGGTATGGTTTAGGATATAGGGCATTATTTTCTTGGTGCTATATGGCAATATTGTGTAGTCTAATGTAGGTGGTATTATTTTCATTATGAATATATTTTTATATTGCTATTGTCACTGGTGACATCGTATGAAAGATTATCATAGTATTGTGCTGGGTCTTGAAGGCAATATTTGTATTCTATATATTATTTGGGCAGTAAATGGTGGCATTATTTTCATTGTATATGGCAGTATTCTTTGGACTATATTATTGTGACGTTGGCGTCTGTATGACAGTATAACTCTATGTGCGCACACTGCTGATTTGTTTCTCCAGCGAAAAGCGCACCTCTGGCCGAAAAACGCACCTACCTGAGGAAAAACAGGACCAATAAGGCATGCGTTCTTACTGCGTTTTGTTGCGGTTTTACTACGTTTTTGCATGCATTTTTGCCCTTGCTTTTTTTAACATTGTCACTGGCAAAGCGCAAGGAAAAATGCAGAAAATAAGTGACATGCGGCATCTTTTTGCTGCAGAAAATCTCTGTAAGGAAAAAAAGAAGCAACGTGCGAACAGCATTTCGGTTTTCTCATAGACTTTGCTGGGGAAGGACTGAATGAAGCTTATGAACACAAAATGCACCAATTCTGCACCAAAAACGCCGCAAACAACACAGCAAAAAAAGCAGTGTGCGCACAAGGCCTCATGAAAGCTTTTGTCAGATTTATCATTTTCATATCTATATATATAAAGCTGAGTGTATGTATGTATGACGGCCACATTTATAATCACAAACGTTTGCACAGACGCCTCATGTGACTCAGGGAACGTCATAGGCTATGTTTTCACGGGAAAATTTAACCCCTCGCTTTACAGTTATTCACTAAAAATACCTGCTTACATTAAAGCCAATGGAGCTGGGAGCTACAGGTCATTAATAGCAGCTGTGATTGGTTGCTATAGGAACAAAGACATTCCTAGTATAAGAAGCTTATGTGTGAGGTGATGTGATGTCAGTGGAGACAGACAGAGACAGAAAGACAGACTGAGAGAGAGAGACAGATAGAGAGAGAGGCAGAGAGCGACAGACAGGGAAAGAAACAGATGGGGAAAGAGACAGAAAGACAGAGACAGGCAGGGAAAGGGACAGGCAGGGAAAGAGACAGAAAGACAGAGACAGGCAGGGAAAGGGACAGACAGGGAAAGAGACAGAAAGACAGAGACAATGAAAGAGTAGACCTGGCTCAACTACCGAAATAGGGGTGCTCTGGAGAAAAATAGTCCAATAATAGAAAATGTAGCTCCGGCACACAACAAGAAAGAGAAAAAGAAAAGAGAAAGACAGAGACAGACAGGGAATGAAACAGACAGAGACAGACAGGGAAAGAGACAGACAGGGAAAGAGGCAGACAGACAGGGAAACAGACAGACAGGGAGAGAGACAGACAGACAGAGACATACAGGGAATGAAACGGACAGAGAGACAGGGAAAGAGACAGAGAGGGAAAGAGACAGACAGAGGCAGACAGACAGGGAAAGAGACAGGGTCAGACAGAGACAGACAGATAGGGAAAGAGACAGACAGGGAAAGAGGCAAACAACAGACAGTGAAAGAGACAGACAGAGGCAGACAGACAGGGAAAGAGACAGACAGTCAGACAGAGACAGACAGGGAAAGAGGCAGACAGACAGGGAAAGAGACAGGCAGGGAAAAAGACAGACAGAGAGACAGGGAAAGAGACAGACAGAGGCAGACAGGGAAAGAGACAGAGACACACAAACAGGGAAAGAGACAAACAGAGAGAGACAGACAGTCAGACAAATAGACAGAAATACAAACAGACAGAGAGAGACAGACAAAAATACATAGACAAACAGGGAAAGAGACAGACAGAGAGACAGAGAGAAGAAGACAGGCCAAGAGACAGACAGAGACAGACAGACAGACAGACAGACAGACAGAGACTGGGAGAGAGACAGAGAAAATGTGTGCAAGCCAAGACAATGGGGAAAAATTTGCAAAGTAACGAGTAACCTGAATGCGGTACTATTCGTGTGAGTAGTGAACAGTGCGGCTGTTATGGGGGGCTGTCTGATAATAACTTAAAGGAGTATCAGACAGTCAGGGTCCACCGTGCAAAGACTCTGCTGCAGACTATGGCAGAGTGCAATACCTCTGTTAACTCACAGAAGGATATAATAAGAAAGTAAAGCAATTCCTCCCTTACTTGGAGTGTGTGTGGAATGATCTCTGTTAATAATCACAGAGACAAAGGCAATGTGTGCGAAATGGCACCTACCTAGGTCCGCTCTTCTAGTGGTGCAAAAGAGACGAACAGCAGCGTAAGCCGCACAAAGCTCCTACCTGCGTTCGCTCCACTAGTGTGCGAGGACACGAACCACTAGATATGGCACCTGCCTAGGTCCGCTCTTCTAGTGGTGCAAAAGAGACGAACAGCAGCGTAAGCCGCACAAAGCTCCTACCTCTGTTCGCTCCCCTAGTGTGCGAGGATACGAACAACTGCCAGACGCAGTATAAGGAACGTTACCCTAGCGGCAACGTCCACCTACGAGTCGAACCACAAGGCCCAGCCAGACCATGTGCCTCAGGCACCTGCCTATGTCCGCTCCCCTAAGAGGTAAGGATACGGACAGCAGCCGAAGCTGTAAGGTATAAGAACGCTACCCTGCCGGTAGCGCTCACCTAGCATAGACAGAGAGATGCCTAGAGGGACGTGCACAGAGCGTCTACTCTCATGCATGAACCAAGAGGACTGAGCGCCGGGCGGCGTGTGTCAGGGTCTTATATAGACTCTGTGCCTCATCCAAGATGGAGGACACCAGAGCCAATCGGCTGCCAGAACGACAAGAGTGACGTCATGCTGGCCTATCACCGAGCAAGGCGTCACAAGCACATGACCAGCGACCAATCGGCATAGAAGGTGTCAGAGACATGTGACCACGTGTCAGCGATGATGTCACCCGCACATGTGCAATGGCTCCAAGATAGGACTTAGTCTCCAGCGCTCGCACATGTGCAGTAGCAAGAAATCTGGACTTAGTCTCCAGCGCTCGCACATGTGCAGTAGCAAGAAATCTGGACTTAGTCTCCAGCGCTCGCACATGTGCAGTAGCAAGAAATCTGGACATAGTCTCCAGTGCTCGCACATGTGCAGTAGCAAGAAATCTGGACATAGTCTCCAGTGCTCGCAGCAACCGTAACAGCGGCATTCAGGTTACTTGTTACATTGCGAGTTTTCCCCAGTGACTTGCACTGCACACACTATTTGGAACGAATAAGCGAATATTAGACAGTACTTGTTATGAGTATAGCGAGTACAAATAATTAGGTACTTGCTCAACTCTAATTATATATCATTTGGGCATTACACGGTGGTATTACATGGGATGTATACGGCAGTATTTTCTTGAGGAGATACTATATAGTAGTAGTGTGTGTAGCTGTATGGCAGTGTTATGTAGGCAGCTTCATTTGCACACTATTATTTTGGCACAATATGGTTGCATTATCTTGGATGTAAAGCTTACAGCCATATTTTCTTCGCTCTATATGGCGGCACTGTGTAAACTGACAGTCTGGGCTCCAGAGGTGTCTTCTTCTCTTTGTAGTTTCTTCTGTATTTCGCAGTCTTCCTCGGTATTTGTGTCCTCCGTCTGAATGCCGGTGGCCTTTTCACAAATTCTGCTCCTCTCCTATCACTCTGCCAGATCCGAGCTCAGGTTCCCGGAGCCCCAGCGTTGTGTGAAGCCCGGACCGAGGCGCGAGGTGTAACGTTTCCTCCTCACAAACTGTTTGGCCAAAACTTGGAAATAAGATCTGAGAAGTGTCCAAGGAGCCTTTGTCACAATACAGAGATTTCCTTGCACCTTGAAGAGCTGATGTGTAAATACTGGAACCCAATCCCCCGTCTCCCGCCTCGGCCGGTCCTGATTTTATCTTCACGCCCCAGTTCCAAATATTTTTACGCCTCTTAACTCCAAAAACAACTGGAAAATACAAATCTGACTCATCTGTAATGTCCGGGACTATCCTCTCCTGTCAGTCCTCAGCCTCTGACACCAGTAATGGCTGCCCGCACCCATGAGGGGCAAAGAATGAAAACCTCCCCCATTCCAGACCTCGTGTGTCAGTCTTCACTGCACATCCCGGCCTTGTATTCATGAGCCAAGAGGCACAGGATGAGGTGACAACAACGGCCGATATTGAATGCGGAGGCTCCCCATTGCGGCACTATTATGTGGGCACTATATGGCGGTGATTTGTTCACAACGTATGAATAACAAGTCACATATCCTAAAACATTCAATCTATGCCAAGTACAGTTAGGTCCAGAAATCTTTGGACAGTGACACAATTTTGGCGAGTTGGGCTCTGCATGCCTCCACATTGGATTTGAAATGAAACCTCTACAACAGAATTCAAGTGCAGATTGTAACGTTTAATTTGAAGGTTTGAACAAAAATATCTGATAGAAATTGTAGGAATTGTACACATTTCTTTACAAACACTCCACATTTTAGGAGGTCAAAAGTAATTGGACAAATAAACCAAACCCAAACAAAATATTTTTATTTTCAATATTTTGTTGCGAATCCTTTGGAGGCAATCACTGCCTTAAGTCTGGAACCCATGGACATCACCAAACGCTGGGTTTCCTCCTTCTTAATGCTTTGCCAGGCCTTTACAGCCGCAGCCTTCAGGTCTTGCTTGTTTGTAGGTCTTTCCATCTTAAGTCTGGATTTGAGCAAGTGAAATGCATGCTCAATTGGGTTAAGATCTGGTGATTGACTTGGCCATTGCAGAATGTTCCACTTTTTTGCACTCATGAACTCCTGGGTAGCTTTGGCTGTATGCTTGGGGTCATTGTCCATCTGTACTATGAAGCGCCGTCCGATCAACTTTGCGGCGTTTGGCTGAATCTGGGCTGAAAGTATATCCCGGTACACTTCAGAATTCATCCGGCTACTCTTGTCTGCTGTTATGTCATCAATAAACACAAGTGACCCAGTGCCATTGAAAGCCATGCATGCCCATGCCATCACGTTGCCTCCACCATGTTTTACAGAGGATGTGGTGTGCCTTGGATCATGTGCCGTTCCCTTTCTTCTCCAAACTTTTTTCTTCCCATCATTCTGGTACAGGTTGATCTTGGTCTCATCTGTCCATAGAATACTTTTCCAGAACTGAGCTGGCTTCATGAGGTGTTTTTCAGCAAATTTAACTCTGGCCTGTCTATTTTTGGAATTGATGAATGGTTTGCATCTAGATGTGAACCCTTTGTATTTACTTTCATGGAGTCTTCTCTTTACTGTTGACTTAGAGACAGATACACCTACTTCACTGAGAGTGTTCTGGACTTCAGTTGATGTTGTGAACGGGATCTTCTTCACCAAAGAAAGTATGCGGCGATCATCCACCACTGTTGTCATCCGTGGACGCCCAGGCCTTTTTGAGTTCCCAAGCTCACCAGTCAATTGCTTTTTTCTCAGAATGTACCCGACTGTTGATTTTGCTACTCCAAGCATGTCTGCTGTCTCTCTGATGGATTTTTTCTTTTTTTCAGCCTCAGGATGTTCTGCTTCACCTCAATTGAGAGTTCCTTAGACCGCATGTTGTCTGGTCACAGCAACAGCTTCCAAATGCAAAACCACACACCTGTAATCAACCCCAGACCTTTTAACTACTTCATTGATTACAGGTTAACGAGGGAGACGCCTTCAGAGTTAATTGCAGCCCTTAGAGTCCCTTGTCCAATTACTTTTGGTCCCTTGAAAAAGAGGAGGCTATGCACTACAGAGCTATGATTCCTAAACCCTTTCTCCGATTTGGATGTGAAAACTCTCATATTGCAGCTGGGAGTGTGCACTTTCAGCCCATATTATATATAGAATTGTATTTCTGAACATGTTTTTGTAAACAGCTAAAATAACAAAACTTGTGTCACTGTCCAAATATTTCTGGCCCTGACTGTATATTAAAGCAGCAAAGTAGTATGAGACATTTTTGTTTGAACCCTTTTATTGACTTGTATTACGGCACTATTACGTGGGAACTGTTTGGCACTACTATTTACTATTTTATTGTCCTATTATTTAGGCATCATATGGCAGTATTAAAGCGCACCAATCGCCAGGATTTTCCTATATAACCTAAAGCAAGTGCTATACTGGCACTATCAGGCTGAGTCTATGCATACCTTTAGTTGTCAGCTCGGATGTATAGGTTTTGAAACACAAGAAAGTAAAGTTTGTAAAATGAGCAGCTTTTTGATTGGCAGCAGCTGCCGATAAGCTGATAGCTGGGGTGGATATTCATACTGATTCCTGCCCCCTGCCCGTCCATTTATGCTAATTATATTATAGAATTGTTTACTAAGTGACTAGAAGGACCTGTGCTGATGTCATACCCATGTGACCAGAAGGGGAGGGGCCTCAGCTAACCCTTATGGATTCCGCGTTTGACACATTTTTCCTGGGGTTTAAGACAGTTTTATATGTTCATGTAATAGCAGTAGGATGTACATTCTATACAATAAAAATATGTTGGAGTGGTACTGTGCGATTATGTGATGCCCTGGCGGCGCCAGGTGGTCACACATAGTACTACACCCCATGTAACACCTTCCCTCAAAGGGTTACACCAAAGCCAACCTAAGATCCTAGTCACCCCCCGCAGCGTAGGACAGACACACCAGTGGGCGGGACCAAAGCGGATGGAGAACGCCCACCCAGGGGTCTAGAGAACCTGGGCGGGAAAACAGTTAGTTAAGTCTAGGAGGAGGAGAAGTGGAGTAGTAGTGGAGGAGTGAAGGAGTCCAGTGACAGTCGGTCAAAAGGGAAAGTTAGAGAGAGTGACGCCTTGGTTAGAGCCCAGCGTACTGGCTAGGTGGCAGACGGTGGTCCGTGTCAGTCAGGAGACGGGAAGACGGCTGCGGAGATCCGAGGTGGATCGGGGCAGGGTTGGAGCCCGCCGGTACCGACACCGGAGAACCGAACCGGAAACCGTGCACAGAGGGGGTAACTGGACCCTGAAACGAGGACCTGGAACAGCCAGCAACGCTAATTCATCGGTTGAGGACAGGATCATAGACCCTGTCCCACCCAAAGTCCCTAAGGAAGACAACCACCCACAGAGAGGGATAGGGCATCCGCAATAGTCTGAGAGATCCCACGGGTCAGCGTCTGAGGGCAAGGCTCCCACCCGTAGTTCTGGGAGCGGACTCCCATGTTCCAAGCCGGGCAGTCTTGGTAGAACTACAAACAGTGCAGAGGAAAGTGACACAGACCATCAGCCCGGGTGAGGGACCAGAATACACCCGGACGCGGCGGCCGGCCACTGACACTTTGGTTTACCAATTGGGCTCGTGTGGAATTATTCTAACAGTGAGTAAATCAACCTCACCCGGTCCGTCCAGGCGCGCCGATCCCTGCAGTCACCATTCCAAGCACAGAGACACTGGGCCCCGGGGCATCCATCCCTACCCACAGAGGGGTTAACAACTTGCTGCCCGACCATCTCCCCCGGGTGCTCCCTAACAGCAGCGGTGGTGTCACATCTCACCACACACCGTGGGTGGCATTTTACCACCCCGCGCTCGGCTGCAGTCGAACCGCTCGGATCCGGGCTCGTATGTAGGTGGCTCGAGCGCCTCCAGACCGGGAGTCACTTCGCTCTGAAAGGGGCTGGCGCTTTGAGGGGGGTTAGGGTTACGGCCGAGGCCGTGGTTTTTGATTTGAGTTCGTGACGCCACCCACGGGTTGTGGAGACTGTGGACACCACAGCTGCTGTTTACTAGGCACCCAGGGGAGATGTTGCGCAGCAAAGGTGTTAACCCGTCCGTGGGCAGGGGTGATGGTCCCGGGGCCCATTGGGGATGGTATGAGGGTGCTTGGCGGTACAGGGCGGTGCAGGGCGGTGCGTGGCCCGAGGGCACAGTGGTACTCACTATTACAGATGCACAAGAGTCTCTGGTAAACCAAAAAGATGGTGGTCGGTGCCCACAGCCGGCTGCGTCTGATCCCCCAGTCGGGTTGGTGGTCTCCAACGTTCTCCTGCACCTTCTGTGTAGCTGTGGACAGCCCGTGCTTCAGTAACGGGAGTCTGCTCCCCAGCGTTGTGTGTGTCGGGAGAGCCCGTTTGCCCGCAGACGCTGGCCCGTGGGATCTCTAAGCCTGAGCGGTGGCTTTTTATCCCCCTCGGTGGGCTGTTGTCTTCAGTCAGGACTTGGGTGGGAAAGGACCTATAGTCCAGACCTCAATCAGTTAATTAACTGGGTCCACTGATTTCTGGACTGAGTTTCAGGGTCTGAGTACCCCCCTTTGTGCTCCGGTTTCCAGTCGGTTCCCCGGTTCGGTACCGGCGGGCCACTACCCTGCCCCGGTCCCTTATGGTTCCACCGAGCCGTCTTCCCGGCTACTGCAGGCTGAGGCCACCGTATGCCTCGTAGCCAGAGGTGACTGGGCTCCGACCCAGACACCTGGTGTTAGACTGCGGCAGACCTGGGCACTTGAACTTCACTACACTACACTTCAAAACTGAACTCTAACTGACTGTGTTTTCCTGCCTCAGGACCTGTGAACTCCTCGGTGGGCGTGTCCAACCACCTGGGCACGCCCCCTGGTGTGAACATCAAACCCTGAGGGAGGTGACTAGGGTTTTAAGGGTGGCTAATGACACCTTTTTAGGGGATGGGTGTTGTGCAAGGGCCTACCTGTGACTACCTGGCTAGTCCAGGGCGTCACAGCATCACGATAACATAGACTCAAATCCCCATAAATATAAGTCCCCTTTTATTCGGAGTGTCCGCAAGACCCCCGGGTCCGGAGACCACTCGAGCCACACAGCGGGTCCGGATCCGAGCAGCACTGCTGCTGGCACGGGGGCAGCACACCTCTATTATTTAAGCATTATACAGCAGCAATATGTATTCAATCTATGATCTAATTTTCTCAAAAATATAAGGCAGTATTATATACAGTATTCACTCTATGACAGATATGAGTAAAGGATCCTAGTGCAGAGGTCACATCAATAGCCATGGTTGCGGGACAAGAATCCCCTGCCAATCCTTTACTTCTAAAACCTCCTTGGGCTCACAGGGAGCAGGAGGCTCGCAGGAAGCAGGAGGCTCGCAGGAAGCAGGAGGCTCGCAGCGGGTAGGAAGTTTGCAGGGAGTAGGAGGCTCACATGGGAGAAGGAGGCTCACAGGGGGTAAGAGGCTCACAAGGGGGTAGGAGGCTCACAGGGGAGTAGGAGGCTCACGGGGAAGGAGGCTCACAGGGGAGTAGGAGGCTCACAGCGGGTAGGAAGTTTGCAGGGGGTAGGAGGCTCACATGGGAGAAGGAGGCTCACAGGGGGTAGGAGGCTCACAAGGGAGTAGGAGGTTCAAAGGGGGCAGGAGGCTTACAAGAGGGTAGGAGTCTCACGGGGGTAGGAGGCTCACAGGAGAATAGGAGGCTCACAGAGGTGTAGGAGGCTTGCAGGGCATAGGAGGCTCACAGAAGGTATGTGACTCACCCACCCCAGGGCTTTGGGACACCTGGGGTCCGGGGGTAGTCAGTGGTGGCGGGGTCCGACTCCGTGACCCTGGCGGGGTCAACTAATATGGCAGTTGTGGGGGTGGTAACTTTAATTACGGTTTGTGGAAATATTCGTGACGCCACCTGTGGATTGCGGCTATGGAGCCGCCGCTGCTGGATGGGACCTCCAGGGCTGATGTAATGGCAGCTGGGATGGTCCTGCTCCCCACAGGTGGAGCGGTGCCCCGGGGCAGCCGTTGGTGCTTATTAAAGTCTATGATGCTTTGTGGATGGTGCAGGGCGAAATAAAGGAGGCAACACCAGGGGGTGCAGTTTCAAGGTCTTTTACTCACTGTTCAGTAGCTGCAGACAACCGGTTGCCCACTGGTGTGCTGGGATCTCCTGTCAGGGAGCTCCGCTGATCCCGGGTAGTTCTTAAAGTAAATGCCGGTGCACCCCTCTGTTGTGTCT
Source organism: Anomaloglossus baeobatrachus (assembly GCF_048569485.1). Lineage (NCBI taxonomy): Eukaryota > Metazoa > Chordata > Amphibia > Anura > Aromobatidae > Anomaloglossus > Anomaloglossus baeobatrachus. Next base: position 687,301,961 of record NC_134355.1, on the reverse strand, counting down.
CCTTCCTAGACTGAATTCAAAGCCTTGACCTTCATAGATAAACTCGTCTCGGCCTCCACCATAGGGTCTGGTCAAGAAGGCTTGCCTGGATGGAATCTTGCCCTCTTCCCAGGGGATCTACGGTGGGTTGTGGCCCGGGGCGCTTGCAACCACCCTGGGCCTTCGGTGTTTACTTTGGGAATGTCTTTCTTTCCTTGGTTTCTAGGGACTGTCCCCGAATGCAGCCTGATCCCTCCACCCAATGTCCTAGTGGAACAGGCCACGAGCTTGAAAGCCTTCCGTGGCCCTGGAATCCTTTCTTCACAGTCTGTGGTGTCACCTGGGCCCCAGGGTCTCCACCAGGAAGCGTCACTTTCTGTTGCATCAACCTCTCTCTCCTTCCAACTCCTCACTCTCCAACTCTCCACTTCTCACTTCAGTCTCTACTAACTTATCTCCAACCAACTGAACTTGAACTTCCTGTATCTGCTCTTTCTTTCTGTTGGCTCCTCCCACTTTCCCTGTTGCTAGGCTCCACCCTATGGGAGAAGAGATGGTTCTTACGGCCCCCCAGCATGCAGCATGGGGGGTAGCTGCCACTATCTCCGGTCCCAAAATATACCTAACAATAGGTGTAGTGTGAATTTGCCTGTGAACCGGCATTTTCCCTTGTCCTTACCCAGGATGGGACATCACACCTCTGGCTGAGGTGCAATGTCTCTGTGGCGATGGAAGCCTCAGGGGCACCACATATGATACTCGCTGTGGAGAGGAGGCTCACAGGGGCAGGACTCTTTCAGGCTGTCTTGTAGAAGGCTCGATGGGTGTAGAAGACTCACGGGGAAGAGAAGGCTCATGGGGGGAGGAGGCTTACAGGGGGGCAACAGCCTTGCAGGAAGCAGGAGACTCACAGAGGGAAGGAGGCTCGCAGGGGGTAGGACATTCCTAGATGATTGGAGGCTTGCAGGTGGTAGGAGGCTTGCAAGGGACAAGAGGCTCATAGAGGGTAGGAGGCTAACAGGGGATAGAAGGTTCACAGGGAGCAGAAAGCTTGCAAGGGGTAGGAGGCTCGCAGGGGGTAGGAGGCTCACAAAGGGAAGAAGACTCACGGCAGGTAGGAGGTTTAAAAAGGGTAGGAGTCTTGCAGGGAGCAGAAGACTCGCAGGGGGTAGGAGGCTCACAAGGGGTAGGAGACTCGCAGCATGTAGGAGGTTCACAGAGGGGAGGAGGCTTGCAGGGAGCAGAAGGCTTACAGGAGTTAGGAGGCTCATAGGGGGAGAGAAGGCTCACTAGAGGAGGACACTCACATGGGGAGGATGCTCACAGGTGGTAGGAGGCTCACAGGGGGTAGGAGGCTCACAGGGGAGAGGAGGCTCACCAGGGGAGGCGAGTCACAGGGGGTAAGAGACTTGAAGGAGGTGGGAGGCTTGCAGGGGTAAGGTGGCACCAGATGAATAGGACAAAGACAAGTGTGTCCTGCCTACAGTAAGGCATGATGGTGGAGAATCATGGTTTGGGTACACGAGTGCTGCTGGCTGTTGGGGCTACAGATCATTGAGGGAACTATGAGTGCCAACATGTCCGGTGACACTGAAGCAAAGTATGGTCCCCTCCCTCCATATTCCAAAATGATAATGACCCCAAAGACCTCCAAGACCCCCACTGCCTCGCTACAAACACTGTGGGTGAAGGTGCTGGACTGGCCAAGTGTCTCCAGACCTAAACTCTATGGAGCATCTATGGGGCCTCCTCAAAGGGAAGGTGGAGGAGCGCAAGATCTGTAACATCCACCAGCTCCGTGATGTCGTCATGGAGGATGGAAAAGGATCCAGTGGCTCCTATGAAGATGTAGTGACCTACAGGCCCAAGAGAGGTATGACCGTGCTGGAAATAATGGCGGCCAGAAAAGATATTCGCAAATTTGTCCATTTTCACGTAGGAGTGTAATCACGTCTGTAGCCATCGGTGTAGACATTAACGGTTGTGTTGAGTTATTTCCATTGTTATACAAGCTGCGCACTGACACCGCACATTGTATCACAGGGTCAGACCTGCAGTGTTGTCCCAGGAAAAGATATAATAAAAAATTACAAAAAAGTGTGGGGTGTACTCACTTTTGTGATATACTGTGTTCTTTTTAAAGGGGCCCTAGCACTTCATCATCTCATAGAATTTACAAAGGGCCAGTAATACAATGCTGATATACAGTGTATACCAAGATAATGGATGACACCGCACACCCTAAAGGTTAAAGGTCTTTTATTTTTATTTTTTTTTACATTTTTGGTCCCTACAAAAAAAGCAGCAAAATGTTAGATCCAGTAGTAATAATATAACAGTAGTAAAATGTAATAGTGCTGCGCGGGAAGCGCTAGAGACGATCGCCCGGGATCGGGAGCAGAAGTGGTGACGGCTGATATCTACTGGGAGGAGGAGGTCGAGGCCTCACCGGTCACTGTGCGCTCCGAAATCAGGCGGCCTCACTGCGGAGAGGGAGGAAAGCAGCAATCACACCAATATTCTGTTACATTGTATGGTGAGTATCAGACATCATGAAATAAACCTCACATGACTTCCTTCTTGAATCTCTTCAAAGCTTCATCAGCTACAAGCTCTGCGAACTTAGGATCCTCTATGCGGATATCACCAGGAACAGTGAAGGTAAAAGGGTCCGAATCAAAAAGAATCACTGTTACCGTGGTCTCAGAAGGCTCCGCTCCACTGCTGGAGTATGCCTGGAGGGAAGGAAGAGTATACAAATATGTAAACCTGACCCAGTATATACGACTATAACTACTATAATACTGCCCCTATATACAAGAATATAGCTACTATAATACTGCCCCTATATACAAGAATATAACTACTATAATACTGCCCCCTATGTACAAGAATATAACTACTATAATACTGCCCCTATGTACAAGAATATAACTACTATAATACTGCCCCTATGTACAAGACTATAACTACTATAATACTGCCCCCTATGTACAAGAATATAACTACTATAATACTGCCCCTATGTACAAGAATATAACTACTATAATACTGCTCCTATGTACAAGAATATAACTACTACAATACTGCCCCTATGTACAAGAATATAGCTACTATAATACTGCCCCTATATACAAGAATATAACTACTATAATACTGCCCCCTATGTACAAGAATATAACTACTATAATACTGCCCCTATGTACAAGACTATAACTACTATAATACTGCCCCTATGTACAAGAATATAACTACTATAATACTGCCCCTATATACAAGAATATAACTACTATAATACTGCCCCTATGTACAAGAATATAACTACTATAATACTGCCCCTATGTACAAGAATATAACTACTATAATACTGCCCCTATATACAAGAATATAACTACTATAATACTGCCCCTATGTACAAGAATATAACTACTATAATACTGCTCCTATGTACAAGAATATAACTACTATAATACTGCTCCTATGTACAAGAATATAACTACTATAATACTGCCCCTATGTACAAGAATATAACTACTATAATACTGCCCCTATGTACAAGACTATAACTACTATAATACTGCTCCTATGTACAAGAATATAACTACTACAATACTGCCCCTATGTACAAGAATATAACTACTATAATACTGCCCCTATGTACAAAAATATAACTACTATAATACTGCCCCTATGTACAAGAATATAACAACTATAATACTGCCCCTATGTACAAGAATATAACTACTATAATACTGCCCCTATGTACAAGACTATAACTACTATAATACTGCCCCTATGTACAAGAATATAACTACTATAATACTGCCCCCTATGTACAAGAATATAACTACTATAATACTGCCCCCTATGTACAAGAATATAACTACTATAATACTGCCCCTATATACAAGAATATAACTACTATAATACTGCCCACTATGTACAAGAATATAACTACTATAATACTGCTCCTATGTACAAGAATATAACTACTATAACACTGCCCCTATGTACAAGAATATAACTACTATAATACTGCCCCTATGTACAAGAATATAACTACTATAATACTGCCCCTATGTACAAGAATATAACTACTATAATACTGCCTCCTATATACAAGAATATAACTACTATAATACTGCCCCTATGTACAAGAATATAACTACTATAATACTACCCCCTATGTACAAGAAAATAACTACTATAATACTGCCCCTATATACAAGAATATAACTACTATAATACTGCTCCTATGTACAAGAATATAACTACTATAATACTGCTCCTATGTACAAGAATATAACTACTATAATACTGCTCCCTATGTACAAGAATATAACTACTATAATACTACCCCCTATGTACAAGAAAATAACTACTATAATACTGCCCCCTACGTACAAGAATATAACTACTATAATACTGCCCACTATGTACAAGAATATAACTACTATAATACTGCCCCCTTTATACAAGAATATAACTACTATAATACTGCCCCCTATATACAAGAATATAACTGCTATAATACTGACCCTATGTACAAGAATATAACTACAATAATACTGCCCCCTACGTACAAGAATATAACTACTATAATACTGCCCCTATGTACAAGAATATAACTACTATAATACTGCCTTCTATATACAAGAATATAACTACTATAATACTGCTCCTATGTACAAGAATATAACTGCTATAATACTGCCCCCTATGTTCAAGAATATAACTACTATAGTATTGCTCCTATGTACAAGAATATAACTACTATAATACTGCCCCTATATACAAGAATATAACTACTATAATACTGCCTCTATGTACAAGAATATAACTACTATAGTATTGCTCCTATGTACAAGAATATAACTACTATAATACTGCCCCTATATACAAGAATATAACTACTATAATACTGCTCCTATGTACAAGAATATAACTACTATAATACTGCCCCCTATGTACAAGAATATAACTACTATAATACTGCCCCCTATATACAAAAATATAAAAACTATAATACTGCCCCTATATACAGGAATATAACTGCTATAATACTACCCCTATGTACAAGAATATAACTACTATAATACTGCCCCTATGTACAAGAATATAACTACTATAATACTGCCCCTATATACAAGAATATAACTACTATAATAGCTGCCCCTATGTACAAGAATATAACTACTATAATACTGCCCTCTATGTACAAGAATATAACTACTATAATACTGCCCCTATATACAAGAATATAACTGCTATAATACTGCCCCTATGTACAAGAATATAACTACTATAATACTGCCCCTATGTACAAGAATATAACTACTATAATACTGCCCCTATGTACAAGAATATAACTACTATAATACTGCCCCCTATATACAAGAATATAACTACTATAATACTGCCCCTATGTACAAGAATATAACTACTATAATACTGCCCCTATGTACAAGAATATAACTACTATAATACTGCCCCCTATGTACAAGAATATAACTACTATAATACTGCTCCTATGTACAAGAATATGACTACTATAGTACTGCTCCTATGTACAAGAAAATAACTACTATAATACTGCCCCTGTATACAAGAATATAACTACTATATTACTGCTCCTATGTACAAGAATATAACTACTATAATACTGCTCCTATGTACAAGAATATAACTACTATAGTATTGCTCCTATGTATAAGAATATAACTACTATAATACTGCCCCTATATACAAGAATATAACTACTATAATACTGCTCCTATGTACAAGAATATAACTACTATAATACTGCCCCTATGTACAAGAATATAACTACTATAATACTGCCCCCTATATACAAGAATATAACTACTATAATACTGCCCCTATGTACAAGAATATAACTACTATAATACTGCCCCCTATGTACAAGAATATAACTACTATAATACTGCCCCCTATGTACAAGAATATAACTACTATAATACTGCTCCTATGTACAAGAATATAACTACTATAGTAATGCTCCTATGTACAAGAATATAACTACTATAATACTGCCCCCTATGTACAAGAATATAACTACTATAATACTGCCCCTATATACAAGAATATAACTACTATAATACTGCCCCTATGTACAAGAATATAACTACTATAATACTGCCTTCTATATACAAGAATATAACTACTATAATACTGCCCCTATGTACAAGAATATAACTACTATAATACTGCTCCTATGTACAAGAATATAACTGCTATAATACTGCTCCTATGTACAAGAATATAACTACTATAATACTGCCCCTATGTACAAGAATATAACTACTATAATGCTGCCCCCTATGTACAAGAATATAACTACTATAATACTGCCCGTTGTACAAGAATATAACTACTATAATACTGCCCCTATATACAAGAATATAACTACTATAATACTGCTCCCTATATACAAGAATATAACTACTATAATACTGCCCCTATGTACAAGAATATAACTACTATAATACTGCCCCTATGTACAAGAATATAACTACTATAATACTGCTCCTATGTACAAGAATATAACTACTATAATACTGCCCCCCTATGTACAAGAATATAACTACTATAATACTGCCCCTTTATACAAGAATATAACTACTATAATACTGCCCCTATGTACAAGAATATAACTACTATAATACTGCTCCTATGTACAAGAATATAACTACTATAATACTGCCCCCCTATGTACAAGAATATAACTACTATAATACTGCCCCTTTATACAAGAATATAACTACTATAAAACTGCCCCCTATGTACAAGAATATAACTACTATAATACTGCTCCTATGTACAAGAATATAACTACTATAGTACTGCTCCTATGTACAAGAATATAACTACTATAATACTGCCCCTATATACAAGAATATAACTACAATAATACTGCCCCTATGTACAAGAATATAACTACTATAATACTGCCCCTTTATACAAGAATATAACTACTATAATACTGCCCCTATGTACAAGAATATAACTACTATAATACTGCTCCTATGTACAAGAATATAACTACTATAATACTGCCCCCCTATGTACAAGAATATAACTACTATAATACTGCCCCTTTATACAAGAATATAACTACTATAAAACTGCCCCCTATGTACAAGAATATAACTACTATAATACTGCTCCTATGTACAAGAATATAACTACTATAGTACTGCTCCTATGTACAAGAATATAACTACTATAATACTGCCCCTATATACAAGAATATAACTACAATAATACTGCCCCTATGTACAAGAATATAACTACTATAATACTGCTCCTATGTAAAAGAATATAACTACTATAGTATTGCTCCTATGTACAAGAATATAACTACTATAATACTGCCCCTATATACAAGAATATAACTACTATAATACTGCTCCTATGTACAAGAATATAACTACTATAATACTGCCCCCTATGTACAAGAATATAACTACTATAATACTGCCCCCTATATACAAGAATATAACTACTATAATACTGCCCCTATGTACAAGAATATAACTACTATAATACTGCCCCTATGTACAAGAATATAACTACTATAATACTGCTCCCTATATACAAGAATATAACTACTATAATACTGCCCCTATGTACAAGAATATAACTACTATAATACTGCCCCTATGTACAAGAATATAACTACTATAATACTGCCCCTATATACAAGAATATAACTGCTATAATACTGCTCCTATGTACAAGAATATAACTACTATAATACTGCCCCTATATACAAGAATATAACTACTATAATACTGCCCCTATGTACAAGAATATAACTACTATAATGCTGCCCCCTATGTACAAGAATATAACTACTATAATACTGCTCCTATGTACAAGAATATAACTACTATAGTACTGCTCCTATGTACAAGAATATAACTACTATAATACTGCCCCTATATACAAGAATATAACTACAATAATACTGCCCCTATGTACAAGAATATAACTACTATAATACTGCTCCTATGTAAAAGAATATAACTACTATAGTATTGCTCCTATGTACAAGAATATAACTACTATAATACTGCCCCTATATACAAGAATATAACTACTATAATACTGCCCCTATGTACAAGAATATAACTACTATAATACTGCCCCCTATGTACAAGAATATAACTACTATAATACTGCCCCCTATATACAAGAATATAACTACTATAATACTGCCCCTATGTACAAGAATATAACTACTATAATACTGCCCCTATGTACAAGAATATAACTACTATAATACTGCTCCCTATATACAAGAATATAACTACTATAATACTGCCCCTATGTACAAGAATATAACTACTATAATACTGCCCCTATGTACAAGAATATAACTACTATAATACTGCCCATATGTACAAGAATATAACTACTATAATACTGCCCCTATGTACAAGAATATAACTACTATAATACTGCCCCTATGTACAAGAATATAACTACTATAATACTGCTCCTATGTACAATAATATAACTACTATAATACTTATAATGTTTCTCATATCCATTCATTTTTATATTCCTTACTTTATGCACTTTGTGCATATAATTTGCTTTTACCCCTAATGGAAGTACTCGTTATCCCTTTTGGTTATATTGCACTTACTGTAGATACTTGGAATATCCCGTTGTTGCTGTTGTCGGTGAGATTGGCGAGCTTGGACACCCAGGAAAACTGCCCGCTTAGGTCTTCTAGGGCATTGGTGGCGTTCAGCATCTTCTCGTGCACTTTCTGCAGTAAGTCGTCGTACTGTTTGGTCATCTTTTCAGCCAGTCGAATGGAGTCCTCAAACTTCTCCTTTAGTTTTTCTTGTAATTGATCTTTCCTGGTGCAGTCTGGATAAGAAGGAAGACGTTCCACCATCGTTATGTAAATTATCTATAGAGCATTGCAGATTTGCCATCACCATCAGCTGCCGCCATCCAGGAGTGGACACAAGACAGACACCTCTCTGCATCATCATCCCTGATATCCTCATCATTGTCCTCCTTCATTAGATACCTCCAGTATCATCCTAACGATCAGCACCATCATCATATAATCATTACAACCATAGCAATCATCAATAATCATCATTCATGCAAAACGAAAGAAGATGTGAGATGTGGATGTCCACTTTTTTGTGGATTTAACTTATGAACTTTAATAAAAATGTAAGAAAGTTTTATTAAATTTGGAGGTGCTGCCCCATTTTTTTATCGCCCACTTTCCTGTTGGATAGCAGGTGGAAGGCACTTTGTGATACCTGGCAGAGCTTCATTATTACCATTCATGGTCATCATCATCATCTACACCATCAACATCTACATCATCATCTATATCATCATCATCGATATCATCATGATCTACTGTTATGATTCAGGGACCGAGGGGGATCAAAAAATGCGGAAACCCAAAAAGTAACCAGAGTGGATGGAACCTTAACGGACTGCAGACCTAATCCTGACACAACTAGAAGTAGCCATGGGACGAGCCTACAATGACCTAGTCTACACAGCCGGAGAGCTAAATATTCTTACAGATAGAAATATGAGAAAAGCTAATCTACCTCGGAGCAATCCCCAAAGATATAGATAGCCCCCCACATGTAAAGACTACGGTGCTATAGGAAAACACAATACAAAGCTAGAAAACAGATTCAGCACAGATGAGGCCCAAACTATCTTTAGGGCAAAGAATAGGAAAGAGCAGCTGTCTGCAACCGTAAAAACCCTAAAAAATCTAAGCACGCCTGACATGGAAAAATCCTGAGACCATACGGCCTCTCCCCCACTATATCAGTACTCTGATGTTACTGGGATCCAAAAACACTAATATAGACTGTATATAGACTCAAATGACATCATCATCATCTACATCATCCTCATCTACATCATCATCATCTACATCATCTCCTACATCATCATTTACATCATCATCATCTCCATCATCTTCTACATCATTATCATCTACATCATCTTCTACATCATTATCATCTACATCATCATCTACATCATTATCATCTACATCATCTTCTACATCATCATCATCATCTACATCATCATCATCTACATCATCTCCTACATCATTATCATCTACATCATCAGCATCTACATCATCATCATCTACATCATCTCCTACATCATCATCTACATCATCCTCATCTACATCATCATCATCTCCATCATCTCCTACATCATCATTTACATCATCATCATCTCCATCATCTTCTACATCATCATCATCTCCATCATCTTCTACATCATCATCATCTCCATCATCTTCTACATCATCATCATCTCCATCATCTTCTACATCATTATCATCTACATCATCATCTACATAGTAATCTAGACCAGTGGTCAGCAACCGTCTGTGCATGGTTGATCACAAAAGTCAAAATCTGGAGACCTGCTCTTCATAGCTCCGTGCCACACACCATGGGCCCGTGAGCCACAGGTTGGAGACCCATGGTCTAAATCATAATCATCTTCTACAGCATCATCATCTACATCATCATCTACATCTTCATCTACATCATCATCATCATCATCATCATCTACATCATAAACTACTTTATCATCATCTACATCATCTACATCATCATCATCTACATCATCATCATCTATATCACCATCATCTTCTACATCATCATGATCTTTATCTTCATCTACATCATCATCATTATCATCATCATTATCATCATCATCATTATTATCATCATCAGCTTCATCCCCGTGGTCACTTTTTACCCTCTTGGCCATAAGCCCCTTCTTTCTCGCTCCCCCGCCTCTTACCCAGGGCCAGGATCTCCTTGCACTTCTCGCACTTGTCCTTCATCCTCAGGCAGCCGGCCGAGTTCCTCCTCAGCTCCCGACACACCATTTTATCATCTGTGGAATCTCCTGGTCAGAAGCAGATTAGAAATCAGATCAGTGACCCTTATAGTTTTGTCCGGAGGCCCCTCCTTTCTGACGCTCCGACGCAGAGGCCCTGTGTATATCTAGAGCAGCTCCCAGCTGAGAAGAGGATACATTGTATACAGTCTGCACAGTCATGTGAGGACTGATACATTGTAACAGACCAGCAGAGGATCTGTGTGTTAGGGCCGGGCAGTTAGTGGGCAGAGGACTCTACGGCTCGTTGTTACCTGTCCCCTCGCTGGCTTGTTGGGCGAGCTGGTTGTGTCTCTCCATTATCTTCTTTGCAGCTTCAAATAGAGACTCAAAGCTGCTCGGAAAAAATGGTTCGAACTGCGTGGACCTCTCCCTGCGGGTCTGTTTAGAGAACGGGAACTGGAGTCTCTCCAAGGGAAAAGGATTCCACCCTGGGGAGCTAAACGAGCCCTGGAAGGGATTGGAGATGAAGGGCTTCATGTGGGTGAAGGCTTTGATACTGTCCTGGAAGAGTTCGTCCACACTGTCCTCCACAATGCTGAACCCGTCCTCCAGGTCCTCCAGCTCCATGTGCTGCTGCTCGTCCTGACGGGTCAAAGCGTCCACCTTATCTCCATTGTGGAAAATGGAAAATGGAGACGATCTGTTCAGGAGGTCTTCAAACTACGGAGAGAAGAAGACTTTGGACTATGTCCAATAAACACCCATAGGGTCTCTTTTTACCCAGTCATATATACAGTCATGGCTGAAAGTGTTGGCGCCCTTAAAATTGGTCCAGAAAATGAAATTTTTCTGCCAGAAAATTATTGAAATTCTATTTTGTTATTTTTCCTTTTTTACTATTTTTCCTGTTTACAAAAAAACTGACAAAAAAGGCAAATTGGACATAATTTCACACAAAATTCCAAAAATGTGCCATACAAAATTGTTTGCACCTTTCCAAAATTGTGGGTAAACAACTTTGTTTCAAGCATGTGATGATTGTTCAAACTCTCCTGTGGCAAGTAACAGGTGTGGGCAATATAGAAATCACACCTGAAACCAGATAAAAAGGGGAGAAGTTGACTCAGTCTTTGTGTTGTGTGTCTGTGTGTGCCACACTAAGTATGGAGAGCAGAAAGAAGAGAAGAGAACTGTCTGAGGACTGGAGAAACAAAATTGTTGAAAAATATCAACAATTTCAAGGTTACAAGTCGATCTCCAGAAATCTTGATGTTCCTTTGTCCACAATGCACAACATAATCAAGAAGTTTACATCCCATGGCACTGTACCTAATCTCCCTGGACGTGGACAGAAGAGGTTGTAATGCCGGATAGTCCGTGTGGTGGATAAGACCCAATCAAGGACCAGAGAAATTCCAGCTGTCATGCATCTCAGGGGGCATCAGTGTCAGCGCAAACTATCCGTCCACATCTAAATGTAATGAAATACTATGGAGGAGACCCAGGAGGACCCCACTGCTGACACAGAGACATCAAAAAGCCAAAATGTATACGGGTAACCAAAATCCTTCTGGGAAAGCATCTTGTGGACAGATGAGACCAATATAGAGCTCTTTGGTAAAGTGCATCATTCTACTGTTTACTGAAAACAAAATGGGGCCGACAAAGTAAAGAGCACAGCACCTACAGTCACACATGGTGGAGGTCAGAGATGTTTGGGGTTGTTTTTCTGCCTCTGGCACTGGGTGCGGTGACTGTGTGCAAGACATCATGAAATCTGAAGATCACCAAAGCATTTTGGGCATCAATATAGTGCCCGGTGTCAGAAAGCTGGGTTTGTGTCCTAGGTCAGGGTCTTTCACCAGAAAAATGACCCCAAACACTTCAAGAAGAGAGGAGAGAAGAAGAGAGAGAAGAGGAGAGACGAGACGAGAGGTGAGGAGAGGAGAGGAGAGAAGAGAAGAGAAGAGAAGAGGAGTGGAGAGGAGAGAAGAGGAGAGGAAGAAGAGAGAAGAGAAGAGAAAAGAAGAGGAGTGGAGTGGAGTGGAGAGAAGAGAAGAGGAGTGGAGTGAAGAGGAGTGGAGTGGATAGGAGAGAAGAGGAGTGCAGAGAAGAGGAGAGAAGAGGAGTGGAGAGGAGAGAAGAGCAAAGAAGAGAGGAAAAGAGGAGACAAGGGAAGAGGAAAGAAGAGGTGAGGAGAGAAGAGGAGAAAAGAGAAGAGGAGACAAGAGAAGAGGAGAGACGAGGTGAGGAGAGAAGAGGAGAAAAGAGAAGAGGAGACAAGAGAAGAGGAGAGACGAGGTGAGGAGAGAAGAGGAGAAAAGAGAAGAGGAGACAAGAGAAGAGGAGAGACAAGGTGAGGAGAGAAGAGGAGAAAAGAGAAGAGGAGACAAGAGAAGAGGAGAGAAGAGGTGAGGACAGAAGAGGATAGAAGAGAAGAGGAGTGCAGAGAAGAGGAGAGAAGATGAGTGGAGAGGAGAGAAGAGGAGTGGAGAGGAGAGAAGAGCAGAGAAGAGAGGAAAAGAGGAGACAAGAGAAGAGGAAAGAAGAGGTGAGGAGAGAAGAGGAGAAAAGAGAAGAGGAAACAAGAGAAGAGGAGAGAAGAGGTGAGGAGAGAAGAGGAGAAAAGAGAAGAGGAGACAAGAGAAGAGGTGAGGAGAGAAGAGGAGAAAAGAGAAGAGGAGACAAGAGAAGAGGTGAGGAGAGAAGAGGATAGAAGAGGAGAAAAGAGAAGAGGAGACAAGAGAAGAGGAGAGACGAGGTGAGGAGAGAAGAGGAGAAAAGAGAAGAGGAGACAAGAGAAGAGGTGAGGAGAGAAGAGGAGAAAAGAGAAGAGGAGACAAGAGAAGAGGTGAGGAGAGAAGAGGAGAAAAGAGAAGAGGAGAGAAGAGGTGAGGACAGAAGAGGATAGAAGAGGAGAGAAGAGGAGAGGAGAGAAGAGAAGAGGATAGAAGAGAAGAGGAGAGGAGACACCTTTATATGAGAGACCTGGAGCAGTTTATAAAGAGGAGTCTGGGCTTCCAGGTGAGAGGAGTAAGAAGCTTGTGGAGGTATAGGGGGCGACTGATGGAAGGGATTTACTCCAAAGGGTAAAGGGCGAGGAACCAAATATTAAGAGAAGGAAACAACAATTTTGTAAGGCCTATTTGGAGGTTTTTTTGCTAAATTTTGTCCAGTCTTTTTTTTTTTCTCTCAATTTTTAATTGCGTTATTCCAATGCACATAAAGGCAATAAACATCTATAACAAAACCTATGTAATTACAATCATTTTCTGGGAGAAGAATCCAGATGTAGCAGAGCTGAGTCAGTTCTACATAAACAGTGTGATGTCATCAGCTCTGCTACATCTGTACTTTATACTGCCATATTATTAACCCACCTGGCGTCCGACCAGCCCGGAGCCGCTGCGGCAGGTCTTGGAGTAGAAGCGGACGCAGGAGTGCTTCAGGCAGGGCTTACACTCCTCCCACAGCGCAAGGACGGTGTCATTGCAAGTGTCCTGACCGTCCGAAAGCTGCTGCTCAGAGTCAAGAGCGTCTTTGAGGGCGTCCTGAAAACACAGTGATACAAGCAATAGCATCATCACCAGTACAAAATCAGATAGAAAGGGTCACAGTTCTCTCCTGAAACACTCTGTGCTGCTGGAGACTCTGCTCCTTCCTCTATGTAACCTCTCACAGGATCAGCACCATCCTCCTGAAACACTCTGTGCTGCTGGAGACCCTGCTACTTCCTCTATGTAACCTCTCACAGGATCAGCACCGTCCTCCTGAAACACTCTGTGCTGCTGGAGACTCTGCTCCTTCCTCTATGTAACCTCTCACAGGATCAGCACCATCCTCCTGAAACACTCTGTGCTGCTGGAGACCCTGCTCCTTCCACTATGTAACCTCTCACAGGATCAGCACCGTCCTCCTGAAACACTCTGTGCTGCTCGAGTCCCTGCTCCTTCCTCTATGTAACCTCTCACAGGATCAGCACCGTCCTCCTGAAATACTCTGTGCTGCTGGAGACCCTGCTCCTTCCTCTATGTAACCTCTCACAGGATCAGCACTGTCCTCCTGAAACACTCTGTGCTGCTGGAGACTCTGCTCCTTCCTCTATGTAACATCTCACAGGATCAGCACCGTCCTCCTGAAACACTCTGTGCTGCTGGAGACCCTGCTACTTCCTCTATGTAACCTCTCACAGGATCAGCACCGTCCTCCTGAAACACTCTGTGCTGCTGGAGACTCTGCTCCTTCCTCTATGTAACATCTCACAGGATCAGCACCGTCCTCCTGAAACACTCTGTGCTGCTGGAGACCCTGCTCCTTCCTCTATGTAACCTCTCACAGGATTAGCACTGTCCTCCTGAAACACTCTGTGCTGCTGGAGACCCTGCTCCTTGCTCTATGTAACCTCTCACAGGATCAGTACAGTCCTCCTGAAACACTCTGTGCTGCTGGAGACCCTGCTCCTTCCTCTATGCAACCTCTCACAGGATCAGCACAGTCCTCCTGAAACACTCTGTGCTGCTGGAGACCCTGCTCCTTCCTCTATGTAACCTCTCACAGGATCAGCACCGTCCTCCTGAAACACTCTGTGCTGCTAGAGACGCTGCTGCTTCCTCTATGTAACCTCTCAGGATCAGCACAGTCCTCCTGAGACCCTCTGTGCTGCTTCTTCCTGTGTGTGGGCGCGGACCTCCTTATTCCTCTTGGTGTCCTCCAGTGAGCGCAGCATGTCCTGGTGCTCCTGCCCCGTCTGGTCCATGAGCAGCTTCATCTTTCTCACTCCGTTCATTGCCGTCTGGAACTGGGTGGTGATGTACTTACTGCCCTCCTCCGAGATGTCTGCAGGGAGAGATGTAGCAGAGCTGAGATGTAGCAGAGCTGAGATGTAGCAGAGCTGAGATGTAGCAGAGCTGAGTGCCTAGGACTTTTCTTTTTTATATTTTTATCTTAAAATCTCAAAGTGTCCCTGGGATAAATACAATAAATACAGTAACTGCGCCTCTCACTTCATCATTGTCATATTCATATAGGAGATGAATAGATTGGGATCCTCGGGGGCGGGGCTGCAGGAGAGACTTGGACTCGCGCTGTTATTCCTCGTTTTATTTTATTTATTTATTTTACATTTTTCATACAGTCATTTGTAACTTCAGGTTTACCCTGTAAATAGGGCCCGACCCATGAGCGTCATTTCTGGGGGAATTATGGGCCCCTGAGTTCACTTAAGACGCCGCAGTCTCCGCACTCACTACAGCCCCTAGCCACAGTGTGATGGGCGATATTCTGCAGGATGACAGGGCGATGTTCTGCTGTGGTGTGCGGTGCCTATAGTTTTCTGTGGTTGCAATGTTCTGCGCGTTTAGTGTGCTGTACCTGTGTAGTGCTGTGACTGTATTGTTTTGTGCCTGCTGCTATGCCTGTACTGTGCTGTTCCTGTAGCTTGATATGCCTGTATTGTGCTGTGCTTCTAGTTTGCTGCATTTGTTTTGATCTGTGCCTGTGGTGTGCTGTGTCCTTAGTTTGCTGTGCCTGTAATGTCCTGTGCCTGGTGCTGTGTCTGTAGTGTGAGTGCCTGTATTGTTTGTGCTTTGATGTACTGTTCCTGTATTGTGCTGTGCCTGTAATTTTCTGTGCATATGCTTTGCTGTGCCTGTTGTGTTCTGTGCCTGGTGTTGTGTTTATAGTGTGCTGTGATTGTATTTTGCTGTGCCTGTATTGTTATATGCCTAGTACTGTGCTCTTAGTGTGCTGTGCCTGTAGTATACTGTATGTGTATTGTTATGTGTATATGTTATGTGCCTGCAGTTTGCTGTTCCTGAAATGTTCTGTGCCTGTAGTGTCTTCTGCCTGTAGTTTGCTGTGCCTGCATTGTTCTGTGCCTGGTGCTGTGCCTGTAGTGTGCTGTGCATGTATTTTGCTGTGCGTGAATTTTTCTGTGCCTGGTGATGTGCTTGTAGTGTGCTGTGCCTGTAGGTTGCTGTACCTTTATTGTTATGTGCCTGATGCTGTGTCTCTTGTGTACTGTGCCTGTAATATTCTGTGTCTGTAATCTTCTGTGCCTGTGGTGTGCTGTGTCTGTACTTTGCTGTGGCTGTATTGTTCTGTGTCTGATATTGTGCCTGTAGTGTGCTGTGTCTGTATTGTTTTGTGCCTGTGGTGTGCTGTGCCTGTATTGTGCTGTGCCTATAGTTTGCTGTGCCTCTATTGTGCTGTGGCTGCAGTGTGCGGTGTCTGTATTGTTCTCTGCCTGGTGCTGTGCCTGTAGTTTGCTTTGCATGTAATGTTCTTTGCCTGATGCTGTGCCTGTAATGTGCTGTGCCCGGTGATGTGTCTATACTATAGCGTGCTGTGCCTCTAGTTTGCTGTTTCTGTATTGTTTTGTGCCTGGTGCTGTGCCTGTGGTGTGTTGTTTCTATATTGTGCTGTGCCTGTAGTTTGCTTTGCCTCTATTGTTCTGTGCTTTGTGCTGTGCCTGTAGTTTTCTGTGCCTGTATTGTTTTGTACCAGTATTGTGCTTATGCCTGTAGTTTGCTGTACCTGTATTGTTCTGTGCTATGTTCTGTGCCTGTATTGTTCTGTGCCTGTATTGTTTTGTGCCTGCATTGTTTTGTGCCTGCATTGTGCTGTACCTGTAGTTTGTTGTACCTATATTGTGCTGTGCCTGTAGAATTGCTGTTCCTGTATTGTTCTGTGCCTGTTGCTGTGTCTGTATTTTGCAGTGACTGTATTGTTCTGTGCCTGTAGTTTGCTGTGCAAGTATTGTTCTGTGCCTGTATTGTGCTGTGGCTGTATTGTTCTGTTCCTGTATTGTGCTGTACCTGTAGTGTGCTGTGCCAGCATTGTGCTGTCTGTATTGTTCTGTGCCTGGTGCTTTGCCTGTATTGTGCTGTACCTGTATGGTTCTGTGCCTGCATGGTTCTGTTCCTGTATTGTGGTGTACCTGTAGTGTGCTGTGCCAGTATTGTTCTGTCTGTATTGTTCTGTGCCTGGTGCTTTGCCTGTATTGTTTTGTGCCTGCATTGTGCTGTGCCTGTAGTTTTCTGAATTGGTATTGTGCTGTGCCTGTGGAATTGCTGCTCCTGTATTGTTCTGTGCCTGGTGCTGTGCCTGTATTGTTCTGTGCCTGGTGCTGTGCCTGTATTGTGCTGTGCCTGTATTGTGCTTTACCTGTAGTGTACTGTGCCAGTATTGTGCTGTCTGTATTGATCTGTGCCTGGTGCTTTGCCTGTATTGTTTTGTGCCTGTATTGTGCTCTGCCTGTAGTTTTCTGAGTTGGTATTGTGCTGTGCCTGTGGAATTGCTGCTCCTGTATTGTTCTGTGCCTGGTGCTGTGCCTGTGTTGTTTTGTGCCTGTATTGTGCTGTGCCTGTAGTTTGCTGAGTTGGTATTGTGCTATACCTGTATTGTGCTATACCTGTATTGTGCTGTGCCTGTAGAATTGCTGTTCCTGTATTGTTCTGTGCCTTGTGCTGTGCCTGGTGCTGTGCCTGTGTTGTTTGTGTGTGGAGGTCACGATTGGCTTTAAGACCTGTCAGGTAACATGGTGAATATGCTATGAGTCCAAGCTCAGTGCACACTGCAGACAGTGTGGCAACATTCGCTCCGGTCCACCCCTCCTCACAACAAGACCGTCCGTTTGAGGATCGAGGTGATGACGTCTCCCAACTCCGCAGATATTGTTGTGTAGTGTAGTGTATCAGTGGGAGGTGCTGGAAATACAAGTCCGATCCAGGGATCCATGGGTCACAGACATCATATTAGGCCAATGGATTTAATAGTTTGGCTGTTCGGAGTATTATTGCAGTATAGTATATGTGCACTATATGTCAGTATTATTTGGCACTGTATGGCTGGAGGAGCTGTACTCACGTTTCAGATTTTCTGAGCGGACCAGGGCCTCCGTGGCTCCAAACAGAAGGACGAGCGGAAGAAGGAAGAGGGCAAACGACTCCATCTCTGACTCTGAAAAACATAAAGGAAGAATGATCAGCGAAGAGCAGGAGCCGACATTCATTCACCTTATGTATCTTCTTTCATGGAATGTTTTCACAGTTTTTGCTCTATGGTAGGATGCATTATCATCCTAATAAATGATTTAATTACTAGTGATGAGCGGGCACTACCATGCTCGGGTGCTCAGTACTGGTAACTAGTGATGAGCGGGCACTACCATGCTCGGGTGCTCATTACTGGTAACTAGTGATGAGCGAGCACTACCATGCTCAGGTGTTCTGTACTGGTAACAAGTGATGAGCGGGCACTACCATGCTCGGGTGCTCATTACTGGTAACTAGTGATGAGCGAGCACTACCATGCTCGGGTGTTCTGTACTGGTAACAAGTGATGAGCGGGCACTACCATGCTCGGGTGCTCAGTACTGGTAACAAGTGATGAGCGGGCACTACCATGCTCGGGTGCTCAGTACTGGTAACTAGTGATAAGCGGGCACTACCATGCTCAGGTGCTCATTACTGGTAACTAGTGATGAGCGGGCACTACCATGCTCGGGTGTTCAGTACTGGTAACTAGTGATGAGCGGGCACTACCATGCTCGGGTGCTCAGTACTGGTAACTAGTGATGAGCGGGCACTACCATGCTCGGGTGCTCATTACTGGTAACTAGTGATAAGCGGGCACTACCATGCTCAGGTGCTCATTACTGGTAACTAGTGATGAGCGAGCACTATTATGCTCGGGTGCTCTGTACTGGTAACTAGTGATGAGCGGGCACTACCATGCTCGGGTGCTCTGTACTGGTAACAAGTGATGAGCGGGCACTACCATGCTCGGGTGCTCATTACTGGTAACTAATGATGAGCGGGCACTACCATGCTCGGGTGCTCAGTACTGGTAACTAGTGATGAGCGGGCACTACCATGCTCAGGTGCTCAGTACTGGTAACTAGTGATGAGCGGGCACTACCATGCTCAGGTGCTCAGTACTGGTAACTAGTGATGAGCGGGCACTACCATGCTTGGGTGCTCAATACTGGTAACTAGTGATGAGTGAGCACTACCATGCTTGGGTGCTCAGTACTGGTAACTAGTGATGAGCGGGCACTACCATGCTCGGATGCTCAGTACTGGTAACTAGTGATGAGCGGGCACTATCATGCTTGGGTGCTCAGTACTGGTAACTAGTGATGAGCGGGCACTACCATGCTCGGGTACTCAGTACTGGTAACTAGTGATGAGCGGGCACTACCATGCTCGGGTGGTCAGTACTGGTAACTAGTGATGAGTGGGCACTACCATGCTCAGGTGCTCAGTACTGGTAACTAGTGATGAGCGGGCACTACCATGCTTGGGTGCTCAGTACTGGTAACTAGTGATGAGCGGGCACTACCATGCTCAGGTGCTCAGTACTGGTAACTAGTGATGAGCGGGCACTACCATGCTCGGGTGCTCAGTACTGGTAACTAGTGATGAGCGGGCACTACCATGCTTGGGTGCTCAGTACTGGTAACTAGTGATGAGCGGGCACTACCATGCTCGGGTGCTCAGTACTAGTAACTAGTGATGAGCGGGCACTACCATGCTCAGGTGCTCAGTACTGGTAACTAGTGATGAGCGGGCACTACCATGCTCAGGTGCTCAGTACTAGTAACTAGTGATGAGCGGGCACTACCATGCTCGGGTGCTCAGTACTGGTAACTAGTGATAAGTGGGCACTACCATGCTCAGGTGCTCAGTACTGGTAACTAGTGATGAGCGGGCACTACCATGCTCGGGTGCTCAGTACTGGTAACTAGTGATAAGTGGGCACTACCATGCTCAGGTGCTCAGTACTGGTAACTAGTGATGAGTGGGCACTACCATGATCAGGTGCTCTGTACTGGTAACTAGTGATGAGCGGGCACTACCATGCTCGGGTGCTCAGTACTCGTAAGTAGTGATGAGCGGGCACTACCATGCTCGGGTGCTCAGTACTCGTAACTAGTGATGAGCGGGCACTACCATTCTCGGGTGCTCAGTACTCATAACTAATGATGAGTGGGCACTACCATGCTCTGGTGCTCAGTACTGGTAACTAGTGATGAGCGGGCACTACCATGCTCGGTTGCTCAGTACTCGTAACTAGTGATGAGCGGGCACTACCATGCTCGGGTGCTCAGTACTGGTAACTAGTGATGAGCGGGCACTACCATGCTCGGGTGCTCAGTACTGGTAACTAGTGATGAGCGGACACTACCATGCTCGGGTGCTCAGTACTCGTAACTAGTGATGAGTGGGCACTACCATGCTCGGGTGCTCAGTACTCGTAACTAGTGATGAGCGGGCACTACCATGCTCGGGTGCTCAGTACTCGTAACTAGTGATGAGTGAGCACTACCATGCTCTGGTGCTCAGTACTCGTAACTAGTGATGAGCGGGCACTACCATGTTCGGGTGCTCAGTACTGGTAACTAGTGATAAGCGGGCACTACCATGCTCAGGTGCTCAGTACTGGTAACTAGTGATGAGCGGACACTACCATGCTCGGGTGCTCAGTACTCGTAACTAGTGATGAGCGGGCACTACCATGCTCGGGTGCTCAGTACTGGTAACTAGTGATGAGCGGGCACTACCATGCTCGGGTGCTCAGTACTGGTAACTAGTGATGAGCGGACACTACCATGCTCGGGTGCTCAGTACTCGTAACTAGTGATGAGTGGGCACTACCATGCTCTGGTGCTCAGTACTCGTAACTAGTGATGAGCGGGCACTACCATGTTCGGGTGCTCAGTACTGGTAACTAGTGATGAGCGGGCACTACCATGCTCAGGTGCTCAGTACTGGTAACTAGTGATGAGCGGACACTACCATGCTCGGGTGCTCAGTACTGGTAACTAGTGATGAGCGGGCACTACCATGCTCAGGTGCTCAGTACTGGTAACTAGTGATGAGCGGACACTACCATGCTCAGGTGCTCAGTACTCGTAACTAGTGATGAGCGGACACTACCATGCTCAGGTGCTCAGTACTGGTAACTAGTGATGAGCGGGCACTACCATGCTCAGGTGCTCAGTACTGGTAACTAGTGATGAGCGGACACTACCATGCTCAGGTGCTCAGTACTGGTAACTAGTGATGAGCGGACACTACCATGCTCAGGTGCTCAGTACTCGTAACTAGTGATGAGCGGACACTACCATGCTCAGGTGCTCAGTACTGGTAACTAGTGATGAGCGGGCACTACCATGCTCAGGTGCTCAGTACTGGTAACTAGTGATGAGCGGGCACTACCATGCTCAGGTGCTCAGTACTGGTAACTAGTGATGAGCGGACACTACCATGCTCGGGTGCTCAGTACTGGTAACTAGTGATGAGCGGGCACTACCATGCTCAGGTGCTCAGTACTGGTAACTAGTGATGAGCGGGCACTACCATGCTCAGGTGCTCAGTACTGGTAACTAGTGATGAGCGGGCACTGCCATGCTTGGGTGCTCAGTACTGGTAACTAGTGATGAGCGGGCACTACCATGCTCGGCTGCTCAGTACTGGTAACTAGTGATGAGCGGGCACTACCATCCTCAGGTGCTCAGTACTGGTAACTAGTGATGAGCGGGCACTACCATGCTCAGGTGCTCTGTACTCGTAACTAGTGATGAGTGAGCACTACCATGCTCGGGTGCTCAGTACTGGTCACTAGTGATGAGCGGGCACTACCATGCTCGGGTGCTCAGTACTCGTAACTAATGATGAGTGGGCACTACCATGCTCTGGTGCTCAGTACTGGTAACTAGTGATGAGCGGGCACTACCATGCTCGGGTGCTCAGTACTCGTAACTAGTGATGAGCGGGCACTACCATGCTCGGGTGCTCAGTACTGGTAACTAGTGATGAGTGGGCACTACCATGCTCGGGTGCTCAGTACTCGTAACTAGTGATGAGTGAGCACTACCATGCTCAGGTGCTCAGTACTGGTAACTAGTGATGAGCGGGCACTAGCATGCTTGGGTTCTCCATACTGGTAACTAGTGATGAGCGGGCACTACCATGTACGGGTGCTCAGTACTGGTAACTAGTGATGAGCGGGCACTACCATGCTCGGCTGCTCAGTACTAGTAACTAGTGATGAGCGGGCACTACCATGCTCGGCTGCTCAGTACTGGTAACTAGTGATGAGTGGGCACTACCATGCTCAGGTGCTCTGTACTGGTAACTAGTGATGAGCGGACACTACCATGCTCGGATGCTCTGTACTGGTAACTAGTGATGAGCGGGCACTACCATGCTCGGGTGCTCTGTACTCGTAACTAGTGATGAGTGAGCACTACCATGCTCGGGTGCTCAGTACTGGTAACTAGTGATGAGCGGGCACTACCATGCTCGGGTGCTCAGTACTGGTAACTAGTGATGAGCGGGCACTACCATGCTCGGGTGCTCAGTACTCGTAACTAGTGATGAGCAGGCACTACCATGCTCAGGTGCTCAGTACTGGTAACTAGTGATGAGCGGGCACTACCATGCTCGGGTGCTCAGTACTCGTAACTACCGTAGTGATGAGCGGGCACTACCATGCTCGGGTGCTTGGTTCTCATAATAAACAGTTGATGCTCAGATGGGTGTGATTAGAGCACCCAAGTGCGATGGTGTGATAGATAAAATAATACCGAGCTCATCCTATGTTTATATTTTTACTGATTTTAGGAATGTTGCCTTGTTCTGTGTACAATACAGAAGGTATGTATTCATGTACTGATGGTGATTTTGGTAAAGTATTTCTGTACTGATGATGGTACTGATGCTGTGCTTCTGCAATGATGGGAGTTCTGATGTATTTCTGTACTTCTAGTCTAGGGGTTCTGGAGATGTATTTCTGTACTGATAGGGGTTCTTGTGATGAAGTTCAGTATTTATGCTGGTTCTGGTAATGTATCTCTGTACTGATGATGGTTTTGGTGATGTACCTCTGCAGTAATGGTTATTCTGGTAATGTATTTCTGTACTAATTAGGCTTGTGATGCTGTATTCCTGTACTGATGATGGTTCTAGTTGTACTGCTGCTGGTTTTGGTGAGGTATTCTTGTGCTGTTATTAGTTATGATCCTGTACACATGTAATTATCCATAATTTGCAACGTTATGTGTTGTACCGTCTCATAGGAGCATTAAAGGAGTTGTCCAATAATGTGACTGCGGACTTCTTAATTTTCACAGGCTTTCTGGTGCCGGCGGTGAGGAAGGAAGGTGATGAAACCGCATGTATGCAAATTACATACATGCGGTCACATGCAAACTAGACATGCAGGAATTGAGAAAGGCCGGACACATCTAGTAGGAATGTGGCCGGAAATATGCAAATTGCAAAATTGCACTCAAATAACCGTACAGTCCTGCCGCCACCACAGGAGAATCCTAACAGTGTGCAGAGCGAGCGCTGCGAGAATTCAGAGAGTGGCTGCAGACTATCATAACAAACCTGAACAAGCCCATTCACTATAATATAAGCTCTGGGGGAGGAGATTGTAGGACAGGTGACTACAATCTATAACTCACTGTTATCAGCCATTACCATGGGAGATTACTGTAGGACAGGTGACTACAAACTATTACTCCCCGTTATCAGCTATTACTGGAGGAGGACACTGTAGGATAGGTGAATACAATCTACTACTCCCTGTTATCAGCCATTACAATTCTGGAGATGCTGCTTGTAGGACAGGGAACCACTTTTAGGTTCTTTGCCTCTTTCAGGACCGGCTGCAGCCATCGCTGTGACCAGAGGAGGGGCGTCTGTTATTTCTGTTTGTTTTTCTCCTATTCCGGCTGCAGGCGGATGTTGGGGGTCGTCATCCCCAGATGTTCTCCCTGGGGCGGCTGCGTGTGACCGGGGCTGCTGCTTTCTGCCTCTGTCACTGACACTCATAGACTATAATAATCTCATAATACGCGATTATTCCTCATATTCTGCAAGGGCCTAATCAGAGAAATAACTGAGATCAGACGCAGAGGTCGGGGGAAAGTTATTATTCAGTGATGAAACCCAACAGATTGTGCGAAGTCTGAATACTGACTGTCCAGAGGAGAAAAGAGGAGGCCTGTGTCTGCCCTCACTCCTGTGTCTGCCATCACTCCTGTGTCTGCCCTCACTCCTGTGTCTGCCCTCACTCCTGTGTCTGCACTCACTCCTGTGTCTGCCCTCACTCCTGTGTCTGCCCTCACTCCTGTGTCTGCCCTCAGTCCTGTGTCTGCCCTCACTCCTGTGTCTGCACTCACTCCTGTGTCTGCCCTCACTCCTGTGTCTGCCCTCACTCCTGTGTCTGCCCTCACTCCTGTGTCTGCCATCACTCCTGTGTCTGCCATCAGTCCTGTATCTGCCCTCACTACTGTGTCTGCCATCACTCCTGTGTCTGCCCTCACTCCTGTGTCTGCCATCACTCCTGTGTCTGATATCACTCCTGTGTCTGCCCTCACTCCTGTGTCTGCCCTCACTCCTGTATCTGCCCTCACTCCTGTGTCTGCCATCTCTCCTGTGTCTGCCATCAGTCCTGTGTCTGCCCTCACTTCTGTGTCTGCCATCAGTCCTGTGTCTGCCCTCACTCCTGTGTCTGCCCTCACTCCTGTGTGTGCCATCACTCCAGTGTCTGCCCTCACTCCTGTGTCTGCCCTCACTCCTGTGTCTGCCCTCACTCCTGTGTCTGTCATCACTCCTGTGTCTGCCCTCACTCCTGTGTCTGCCATCACTCCTGTGTCTGCCCTCACTCCTGTGTCTGCCCTCACTCCTGTGTCTGGCCTCACTCCTGTGTCTGCCATCACTCCTGTGTCTGCCCTCACTCCTGTGTCTGCCCTCACTCCTGTGTCTGCCATCACTCCTGTGTCTGCCCTCACTCCTGTGTCTGCCATCACTCCTGTGTCTGCCCTCACTCCTGTGTCTGCCCTCACTCCTGTGTCTGCCCTCACTCCTGTGTCTGTCATCACTCCTATGTCTGCCCTCACTCCTGTGTTTGCCATCACTCCTGTGTCTGCCCTCACTCCTGTGTCTGCCCTCACTCCTGTGTCTGCCATCAGTCCTGTGTCTGCCCTCACTCCTGTGTCTGCCCTCACTCCTGTGTCTGCCATAACTCCTGTATCTGCCCTCACTCCTGTGTCTGCCCTCACTCCTGTGTCTACCATCACTCCTGTGTCTGCCCTCACTCCTGTGTCTACCATCACTCCTGTGTCTGCCATCAGTCCTGTGTCTGCCCTCACTCCTGTGTCTGCCATCACTCCTGTGTCTGCCCTCACTCCTGTGTCTGCCCTCACTCCTGTGTCTACCATCACTCCTGTGTCTGCCATCAGTCCTGTGTCTGCCCTCACTCCTGTGTCTGCCATCAGTCCTGTGTCTACCATCACTCCTGTGTCTGCCATCACTCCTGTGTCTGCCATCATTCCTGTGTCTGCCATCACTCCTGTGTCTGCCATCACTCCTGTGTCTGCCATCACTCCTGTGTCTGCCCTCAGTCCTGTGTCTGCCATCACTCCTGTGTCTGCCCTCACTCCAGTGTCTACCATCACTCCTGTGTCTGCCATCAGTCCTGTGTCTGCCCTCACTCCTGTGTCTGCCATCAGTCCTGTGTCTACCATCACTCCTGTGTCTGCCATCAGTCCTGTGTCTGCCCTCACTCCTGTGTCTGCCCTCACTCCTGTGTCTACCATCACTCCTGTGTCTGCCATCAGTCCTGTGTCTGCCCTCACTCCTGTGTCTGCCATCAGTCCTGTGTCTACCATCACTCCTGTGTCTGCCCTCACTCCTGTGTCTGCCCTCACTCCTGTGTCTGCCCTCACTCCTGTGTCTGCCATCAGTCCTGTGTCTGCCATCACTCCTGTGTCTGCCCTCACTCCTGTGTCTGCCCTCACTCCTGTGTCTGCCCTCACTCCTGTGTCTGCCCTCACTCCTGTGTCTGCCCTCAGTCCTGTGTCTGCCCTCACTCCTGTGTCTGCCCTCACTCCTGTGTCTACCATCACTCCTGTGTCTGCCATCAGTCCTGTGTCTGCCCTCACTCCTGTGTCTGCCATCAGTCCTGTGTCTACCATCACTCCTGTGTCTGCCCTCACTCCTGTGTCTGCCCTCACTCCTGTGTCTGCCCTCACTCCTGTGTCTGCCATCAGTCCTGTGTCTGCCCTCACTCCTGTGTCTGCCATCACTCCTGTGTCTGCCCTCACTCCTGTGTCTGCCCTCACTCCTGTGTCTGCCCTCACTCCTGTGTCTACCATCACTCCTGTGTCTGCCATCAGTCCTGTGTCTGCCCTCACTCCTGTGTCTGCCATCAGTCCTGTGTCTACCATCACTCCTGTGTCTGCCCTCACTCCTGTGTCTACCATCACTCCTGTGTCTGCCATCACTCCTGTGTCTGCCCTCACTCCTGTGTCTGCCATCAGTCCTGTGTCTGCCCTCACTCCTGTGTCTGCCATCACTCCTGTGTCTGCCCTCACTCCTGTGTCTGCCCTCACTCCTGTGTCTGCCCTCACTCCTGTGTCTACCATCACTCCTGTGTCTGCCATCAGTCCTGTGTCTGCCCTCACTCCTGTGTCTGCCATCAGTCCTGTGTCTACCATCACTCCTGTGTCTGCCCTCACTCCT
Organism: Anomaloglossus baeobatrachus; assembly: GCF_048569485.1. Lineage (NCBI taxonomy): Eukaryota > Metazoa > Chordata > Amphibia > Anura > Aromobatidae > Anomaloglossus > Anomaloglossus baeobatrachus. Next base: position 687,274,554 of record NC_134355.1, on the reverse strand, counting down.
GTGTCTACCATCACTCCTGTGTCTGCCATCACTCCTGTGTCTGCCCTCACTCCTGTGTCTGCCCTCACTCCTGTGTCTACCATCACTCCTGTGTCTGCCATCAGTCCTGTGTCTGCCCTCACTCCTGTGTCTGCCATCAGTCCTGTGTCTACCATCACTCCTGTGTCTGCCCTCACTCCTGTGTCTACCATCACTCCTGTGTCTGCATCACTCCTGTGTCTGCCCTCACTCCTGTGTCTGCCCTCACTCCTGTGTCTGCCCTCACTCCTGTGTCTGCCCTCACTCCTGTGTCTTCCATCACTCCTGTTTCTGCCATCACTCCTGTGTCTGCCATCACTTCTGTGTCTGCCCTCACTCCTGTGTCTGCCCTCACTCCTGTGTCTGCCATCACTCCTGTGTCTGCCATCACTCCTGTGTCTGCCCTCACTCCTGTGTCTGCCATCACTCCTGTGTCTGCCCTCACTCCTGGGTCTGCCCTCACTCCTGTGTCTGCCATCACTCCTGTGTCTGCCATCACTCCTGTGTCTGCCCTCACTCCTGTGTCTGCCATCAGTCCTGTGTCTGCCATCACTCCTGTGTCTGCCATCACTCCTGTGTCTGCCCTCACTCCTGTGTCTGCCCTCACTCCTGTGTCTGCCATCACTCCTGTGTCTGCCCTCACTCCTGTGTCTGCCATCAGTCATGTGTCTGCCATCACTCCTGTGTCTGCCCTCACTCCTGTGTCTGCCCTCACTCCTGTGTCTGCCCTCACTCCTGTGTCTGCCATCACTCCTGCGTCTGCCATCACTCCTGTGTCTGCCATCACTCCTGTGTCTGCCATCACTCCTGTGTCTGCCCTCACTCCTGTGTCTGCCCTCACTCCTGTGTCTGCCCTCACTCCTGTGTCTGTATCACTCCTGTGTCTGCCCTCACTCCTGCGTCTGCCATCACTCCTGTGTCTGCCATCACTCCTGTGTCTGCCATCACTCCTGTGTCTGCCATCCTTCCTGTGTCTGCCCTCACTCCTGTGTCTGTATCACTCCTGTGTCTGCCATCACTCCTGTGTCTGCCCTCACTCCTGTGTCTGCCATCACTCCTGTGTCTGCCCTCACTCCTGTGTCTGCCATCACTCCTGTGTCTGCCATCACTCCTGTGTCTGCCATCACTCCTGTGTCTGCCCTCACTCCTGTGTCTGCCATCAGTCCTGTGTCTGTATCACTCCTGCGTCTGCCATCAGTCCTGTGTCTGCAGCAGTAAAGCCTCTAGAGATCACTCATGTGTGGGGGCTTCTCATCCATGGAGGGGGTCACTCATTATTCAATGATCACAGCCATAAATTATTAATGGGATCTAAACCTCCTCCAAGAACAACTTCTCCCATCATCCAGGACAATATGGTGATGATGCTTTTCCCACCATGACCAGGTCACAAGGAAAAAGTGAGAATCAAGTGTCTCAGGGACCAAAACATTGACGTTTTGGGAAACTCCACAATGATCAGTCCCACTGAGAACCTGCGGTCAGTGCTCAGCAAGCTACAAGAACCAGGAATTGTGATAAATTCCGAGCTCTAATGAGACAAGAAGGGGTCATAGGTCAGAATCAGGGGCCGGTGTCCAGCAAATGGGGGAGGGGCCGTGTCCAGGGAATGGGAGAGGGGCCGGTGTCCAGCGAATGGGGGAGGGGCCGGTGTCCAGCGAATGGGGGAGGGGCCGGTGTCCAGCGAATGGGAGAGGGGCAGGGCTGGAGAAATCAGGGAAACATTCAGTCTTTATAGAAACTGCATGTATTTGTCAATAAAATGTATCAACTGATGGAATGTTGATAATTGTACCTCAGTAACCATAGAAACGCCCGACTAACATCAAACAAAATGTGCAAAACAAAGTTTATGTCAGTTTCAAAACTTTTTGCCACAACTTTATATTAAGGAGGTAAATCAGCAAAAAGGAAGGATATCACTGCGTTATCTGTGGTGTTACATGGGACTGCAGGTGACATCTACTACATTATCTGTACTCAGAGAGATATCACTGTGTTATCTGTGCTGTTACATGGGACTGCAGGTGACATCTACTACATTATCTGTACTCAGAGAGATATCACTGTTATCTATGGTGTTACATAGGACTGCAGGTGACATCTACTATGTCATGTAGAACTATTGAAGGGTCTCCATCCCCCTCCTGTCCACCATCAGCCAGAGATCGTCATGACGATTATCTGATTGGCCTGGAAGCTTAAGGTATTTATGACTTTGGGTGATGGTAGAACCAAAGCCAAAGGCTGCAGAGAAAGACAATTCTTTGTAATATTGGCGGGAAAACTCCCAAAGCAGGTTTTGAAGTGCAACTTTAATGCTAGAAAGATGAAAAACACATTGCCAGAATCCCTGCGTCGTGCGGAACCCAGCGCACCGTCTCACCTGACGAGGAGATCGACGGAATCACGACAAATTAGTATTGGCCAGTAAAATTGTGCTAGAGGCGTTGTGTTTGGTATCAATGTAACTGTAAAATCGAGATATTAAATATGACGCTAATATCTTTCACCTGTGTGACCCAGGAGCAAAGATATGAAAAACCCTAGAATTATGGAACTCTGTGAACATCAGAGCACAGCCCACAAGTGACTGTAAAATGATGTCACAGGCAAGGGGGGCTAGCAAGAGCATAAGAGACAGTTCCTGTCTTGGGGGCTCAGTCAGCACGAGGAGGGCATCATGAAGGGTGATGCTGGCCGATTCTAACATCTCTTGGAGTTCCCTCCTACTCCCTAAGCAGACGTCACTTCTATGGCACAAGCTTAGTAAGTTTCACGTTTATACCTTTTATTTTATGTAACTGTTATGCCGTAATGTGTATTGTTCCCTTTTGTAAATTCCTGTATATTCTTTAAACACTGCCTATTTTCGGATTAAATATATAAAAATTTAAGAGTTTCTTTCCTTATGCTTTATATACGAATCCAAAACCCCGAAGGGCCTTATGCTATCTGAAACGGGTTCCCAGCTACCTGTAGAAAGTCTGGGTGGTGGCAGCGTAATTGTTATTGCATAGAATTATTGGAGTGCTATCATTAAGGGTACCGAGGTATATAAATATTCCATTAGCAGGAATCAGAGATATACATTTACCCTTGCTGTGAGACCTCCAATATTTGGCATTATCAGCTCAGCAGCCTCATCTTATGCATTGTCCTGCAGTACCAAAAGTGGCCTGCAGACAAGGGGGGCGCTAGAGAGTAGTCGTGTGTAACAAATCAGTGAACAGCTGCGGATTTCTGAGGGACTTCCCCGCCTGTTCGTGACAAATTGGTGGCAAGCGGTGGGATATATAAAGCATTAGTGATCTGGTTTGAGCAATCATCCCTTTCACTAAAAACTTGCAAAAGTTTTGAGGATTGAACTCAGTGTTTAAATATACCTGGAACAATACTGTACGTGTAGCAGTTACCCCCTCCCCTTCTCTCTTGTTTTCTATCCTATCTTTTATTTGGCAATTATGGATGCTGTGTCAGAAGCCTGGTACAATCAGCAGAAGAAGGAGGTTCTTGCTGCACTCTGCAGATCCAAGTTGATTGATGGCCATGGCAAAACGAGGCAAGACCTCATTAAAGAACTTTTACAATGGGACGCAGAGCACGTTCATTCCCCCAGTGCTGGAGAAGAGGAGGCAAGCCAAGCCCAGGATAGTGCTTCTGCAGAGTCCCCACCATCAACTGCAAGCCAGAGCAGTGACCGGGGCAACATGGACTCTTTCCTGAAGATGGCTCTACAACAATTCGCTGCAGATGACCGGCAGGGACGGCTAAACCTCATTCAGCAATATCGAGAGGCTGAGAGAGCCGAGCGAGAGGCTGAGAGAGCCGAGCGAGAGGCTGAGAGAGCCGAGCGCCAGGCTCAGGCCGAGCGAGAGGCTGAGAGAGCCGAGCGAGAGCGCCAAGCCCAGAGAGACCATGAATTGAATATCCTCAAAGCCCGGCAGCAGACATCTTCCTCACTAAACGGTGAGTCCAATAATGCCAGCAGCTTTAAGCCCCGACCGGAGCACTTTCTTGTGATGGAAAAGGACGGGGATTTGGACACCTTTCTGAGGGGATTTGAAAAGACTTGCTTGCAGTACCAGTTGCCCTCAACACAATGGGCACAATACTTAACCCCAGGGCTGCGAGGCAAGGCCCTGGACGCGTTTGCCAGTCTCCCTCAAGAGCAGAGTGGAGACTATGGGGCCATAAAGCAGGCCCTAGTACGGAAGTATCAGCTGACTCCGGAGGTGTACCGAAAAAAATTCCGGACCCTCCAGCTCGGACCTCATGACAGCTACAGCGATTTGGAGGGTGGGCTCCAGCGCACCTTTGACCAGTGGATCCAAGGACTGTCCGTTACAACCTTTGAGGAGTTAAAGGACCTCATGGTGAAGGACCAACTCCTACATGTCTGTCCTGTGGAGGTCCGACAGTTTGTTATGGACCGAGAGCCCAAGGAGGCCTCAAAAGCAGCCCAGATTGCCGACGCCTATGTGGCCAACCGTGCATCGGAGGTGCGGAAGCCGTCCACCACTAGCTGGAAAGGGGGTAAGATGACAACTACAACCACCCCTGCCCCTACCAGCCGACCTCCCGTAGGTCCTGTTTCATCCACCAGTGCCCGGCCCACCTCTGACACTCGCAGGTGTTTTTCCTGCAACCTGCCTGGACACCTCAGCTCTGGTTGCCCAGAGAGGCAGAAGAGGAACCCCACATCCAAGGCCCAAGGGCCCACTGGAACTGTCCTTTTGGCAAGGAAGGCGGGTGGTAGGGCCTGCGAAAACCTACACCCCGTCACCGTAGGCGGAACCCCCACTGTGGGGCTCAAGGACACTGGGGCCGACAGAACACTGGTCCGCCCTGAACTGGTACCCCCTGAAAACTTTATCCCGGGAAAACTCCTGACTGTCGCCTTGGCGGGGGGTGTCCACCACTCCTTCCCAATGGCCCTGATTCCCCTCGACTGGGGTGCTGGGAGAGGGTGGAGGGAAGTGGGGGTGGATGAACATCTACCAACCAATGTTTTATTGGGGACTGATCTGGGGCGATTAGTTGCACAATTTCTCCCTGATGATCCTCCCGAATCCAAAAAGTCATGTGATACAAATGTTGTTGATCAGTCATGTGATGCAAATGTTGTTAAATCATGTGATGCAAATGTTGTTGATAAGTCATGCGACCCGAATGCGGATATCCAGAACGTGATTACAAATGTTGTGCATGGTAATAAAGTGGAGGTTTGTACAGGGGAACTCAGCCATGCCACGCGGCAGGGTGACGTGGCTGAGGACAACCCCAAGGTAGCAAGTGTCTGTGCTGACAGAGATGGAGGCAGACATGAGAACCACGAGGACAGTGGTCAAATGCAGCTGAGCAGTGTCACAGCGGACAGTGACACAGCCAGTAGTACCTGTCAGGCTGATGGGGAAGAGTGGTTATTCCCCGGGGAGACAGCCTTCATCGGTGCTGTCACCCGCAGTCAGAGTGCCCAGAACGCAAATGAAACCTTGCCTGCTGACACCTCTTCACCCAGAGGGATAACGGAACTGGTTACGGACCCAGAGCAGGTCCCAGAGGGTCCTGGTGAGGTTGGAACCTTAACGTCACTTTTGGCTGCTTCTAGCCAAGAGTTTCAGGTGGCTCTACGAACTGATGCCAGTCTAAAGACGTTAAGGGACCTCGCAGAGAAGCCCTCTTCCGAGACCGATAAGGAGAGGGTATTCTGGGACCAGGGAAAGTTGTACCGGGAGACAATTCCCTGTAACCCCCAACAAGAGTGGCTGAAGGAAAAACAGCTGGTGGTGCCTCACCGCTTTAGGAGTGAGTTGCTGCGGATTGCCCATGAGATCCCACTCGCCGGACACTTGGGGGTTAGCAAAACCAAGGCCCGGCTGTCTCACCACTTCTATTGGCCCAAAATGGGGACAGATGTTGCCAACTACTGCCGCTCCTGTATCACATGTCAAAGAGTGGGAAAGTCAGGGCCTGCTCCCAAAGCTCCCCTGATCTCTTTGCCGGTGATAGAAGAGCCTTTCCAGAGGGTCGCTGTGGACATTGTCGGGCCTCTGGCCGTCCCCAGCAGCTCTGGAAAACGGTTCGTCCTTACTGTGGTAGACTATGCTACCCGGTATCCGGAGGCAGTGGCTCTGTCCTCAGTTAGAGCCGATAAGGTGGCAGATGCCCTCTTGATCATATTCTCCCGAGTAGGATTTCCCAGGGAGATGCTTACCGACCAGGGGACTCAGTTCATGTCTCGTCTAATGGAGGCTCTCTGTAAGAAAATGCAGGTGCGGCATCTGATATCAAGCGCTTATCACCCACAGACCAATGGTTTGTGTGAGCGATTTAATGGTACACTTAAGCAGATGCTTAAGATGCTGGTTGAGTCACATGGACGCGACTGGGAGCGGTATCTCTCACACCTGCTGTTTGCCTACAGAGAGGTACCACAGGCCTCAACGGGGTTTTCCCCCTTCGAGCTCCTGTATGGCAGACGAGTCCGGGGGCCTCTTGGTCTGGTAAGGGAATCCTGGGAAGAGGAACTGAATTCCCCAGAAGTGTCCGTTGTGGAGTATGTCATTCGGCTCCGTGACAAAATGCAGTCAATGACGCAGATGGTGCATGAGAATATGGCGCAAGCCCAGGCCAGCCAGAAGCGATGGTACGACCAACACGCTCGAGAGCGGGTGTATGAAGTGGGTCAGAAGGTGTGGGTCCTAGTCCCAATGACCCAGAACAAGCTTCAGGCGGCCTGGGAGGGTCCATACCTGGTGCATCAGCGCCTCAATGACGTAAACTATGTGGTCACCATCGACCATGCCAGGAAGAGGCAAAAGGTCTTCCATGTCAACATGATGAAAGCTCATCATGACAGGGAAGCCTTTGCTCTTCCTGTGTGTAGTCTTCCCGAGGAAGGCGAAAGTGAAGTCTTGGTGGACTTGCTCGCCTCGGCCCGGGATGGAGGGTCTATCGAGGAGGCGGCATTCAACCCACAGCTATCCTTGGACCAAAAGTCCCAGCTGCGGGAGGTATTCCGGCCCTACCTGATGACCTTCACGAATGTCCCAGGGAAGACATCCCTAGCCACCCACCAGGTGGACACAGGGAGTCATTCCCCAGTTCGTCAACCCCCATACCGTGTCTCCCTAGAGGTACAAAAGGACATAAAAAGGGAGATCGATGAAATGCTAGTCCTGGGAGTGATCCAGAGGTCCAAAAGTGCATGGGCCTCGCCTGTAGTCTTGGTTCCAAAAAAGGACCGGACAACCCGGTTTTGTGTGGACTACAGGAGGCTGAATGCAATCACAGCACCCGATGCGTACCCAATGCCACGCATCGATGAGTTACTGGATTGCTTAGCCGGGGCCCGGTACCTGACTATCATGGACCTGAGTCGAGGGTACTGGCAGATTCCTATGTCCAAGGAAGCACAGGAAAGGTCCGCCTTCATCACCCCATTCGGGCTGTATGAATCCCTCGTCATGCCCTTTGGCATGAGAAATGCTCCTGCCACTTTCCAGCGATTGGTCGACCAGCTGCTCGAGGGACTAGGAGGGTTTGCAGTAGCTTACCTGGATGACATTGCCATCTTTAGTCCCACTTGGGAGGAACACCTGGGGCACCTGGAGCAGGTGCTCAGGCGGATCCAAAGCGCTGGTCTGACTATAAAGCCAGGGAAGTGTCAGATCGGCATGACGGAGGTACAGTACCTTGGACACAGAGTGGGTGGCGGGACCCTGAAACCAGAGCCAGGGAAGGTTGATGCCATCACCTCCTGGCCTACCCCCAAGTCAAAGAAGCAGGTGATGTCCTTCTTGGGTACGGCAGGGTACTATAGGAAGTTCGTTCCTAACTATAGTGCTCTTGCTAAGCCGTTGACGGACCTCACCAAAAAGAAGCTACCGCAAGTAGTCACCTGGACAGATGACTGTGAACGGTCCTTCAGGGCACTAAAAGCTGCCCTCGCCAGTTCCCCAATCCTACAAGCTCCGGACTTCACCCGACGGTTCATAGTTCAGACAGATGCCAGTGCGTTTGGCCTTGGTGCAGTACTCAGCCAGGTAAATGGGAAGGGAGAAGAGCATCCGGTGATGTTTCTCAGCCGCAAGCTCTTATCCCGGGAAGTGGCCTACGCCACTGTGGAGAAGGAGTGCCTCTCTATAGTGTGGGCCCTGCGGAAACTGCAGCCCTACCTATATGGACGCAACTTCACCATAGTGACAGACCACAACCCTCTCAGCTGGCTACATCGGGTGGCCGGCGACAATGGTAAGCTACTGCGGTGGAGCTTGGCACTACAGCAGTATGACTTTACCATTCAACACAGGAAGGGTGTTGAGCATGGCAACGCTGATGGGCTGTCCCGGCAGGGGGATGCCAGCGAGGTAGGCTTAGGAGACAATTGGCAAATCAATCTCCCATGCTACCTCAAAAAGGGGGAGGTGTCATGTAGAACTATTGAAGGGTCTCCATCCCCCTCCTGTCCACCATCAGCCAGAGATCGTCATGACGATTATCTGATTGGCCTGGAAGCTTAAGGTATTTATGACTTTGGGTGATGGTAGAACCAAAGCCAAAGGCTGCAGAGAAAGACAATTCTTTGTAATATTGGCGGGAAAACTCCCAAAGCAGGTTTTGAAGTGCGACTTTAATGCTAGAAAGATGAAAAACACATTGCCAGAATCCCTGCGTCGTGCGGAACCCAGCGCACCGTCTCACCTGACGAGGAGATCGACGGAATCACGACAAATTAGTATTGGCCAGTAAAATTGTGCTAGAGGCGTTGTGTTTGGTATCAATGTAACTGTAAAATCGAGATATTAAATATGACGCTAATATCTTTCACCTGTGTGACCCAGGAGCAAAGATATGAAAAACCCTAGAATTATGGAACTCTGTGAACATCAGAGCACAGCCCACAAGTGACTGTAAAATGATGTCACAGGCAAGGGGGGCTAGCAAGAGCATAAGAGACAGTTCCTGTCTTGGGGGCTCAGTCAGCACGAGGAGGGCATCATGAAGGGTGATGCTGGCCGATTCTAACATCTCTTGGAGTTCCCTCCTACTCCCTAAGCAGACGTCACTTCTATGGCACAAGCTTAGTAAGTTTCACGTTTATACCTTTTATTTTATGTAACTGTTATGCCGTAATGTGTATTGTTCCCTTTTGTAAATTCCTGTATATTCTTTAAACACTGCCTATTTTCGGATTAAATATATAAAAATTTAAGAGTTTCTTTCCTTATGCTTTATATACGAATCCAAAACCCCGAAGGGCCTTATGCTATCTGAAACGGGTCCCCAGCTACCTGTAGAAAGTCTGGGTGGTGGCAGCGTAATTGTTATTGCATAGAATTATTGGAGTGCTATCATTAAGGGTACCGAGGTATATAAATATTCCATTAGCAGGAATCGGGGATATATACATTTACCCTTGCTGTGAGACCTCCAATATTTGGCATTATCAGCTCAGCAGCCTCATCTTATGCATTGTGCTGCAGTACCAAAAGTGGCCTGCAGACAAGGGGGGCGCTAGAGAGTAGTCGTGTGTAACAAATCAGTGAACAGCTGCGGATTTCTGAGGGACTTCCCCGCCTGTTCGTGACATACTACATTATCTGTACTCAGAGAGATATCACTGTGTTATCTGTGGTGTTACATGGGACTGCAGGTGACATCTACTACATTATCTGTACTCAGAGAGATATCACTGTGTTATCTGTGGTGTTACATAGGACTGCAGGTGACATCTACTACATTATCTGTACTCCGAGAGATGTCACTGTGTTATCTGTGGTGTTACATGGGACTGCAGGTGACATGTACTACATTATCTGTACTCAGAGAGATATCACTGCGTTATCCATGGTGTTACATGGGACTGCAGGTGACATCTACTACATTATCTGTACTCAGAGAAATCACTGTGTTATCTGTGCTGTTACATGGGACTGCAAGTGACATCTACTACATTATCTGTACTCAGAGAGATATCACTGTATTATCTGTGCTGTTACATAGGACTGCAGGTGACATCTACTACATTATCTGTACTCAGAGAGATGTCACTGTGTTATTTGTGATGTTACATAGGACTGCAGGTGACATCTACTACATTATCTGTACTCAGAGAGATATCACTGCGTTATCCATGGTGTTACATGGGACTGCAGGTGACATCTACTACATTATCTGTACTCAGAGAAATCACTGTGTTATCTGTGGTGTTACATGGGACTGCATGTGACATCTACTACATTATCTGTACTCAGAGAGATGTCACTGTGTTATCTGTGGTGTTACATAGGACTGCAGGTGACATCTACTACATTATCTGTACTCAGAGAGATATCACTGTGTTATCTGTGGTGTTACATAGGACTGCAGGTGACATCTACTACATTATCTGTACTCAGAGATATCACTGTGTTATCTGTGGTGTTACATAGGACTGCAGGTGACATCTACTACATTATCTGTACTCAGAGATATCACTGTGTTATCTGTGGTGTTACATAGGACTGCAGGTGACATTACTACATTATCTGTACTCAGAGAGATATCACTGTGTTATCTGTGGTGTTACATAGGACTGCAGGTGACATCTACTACATTATCTGTACTCAGAGAGATATCACTGTGTTATCTGTGGTGTTACATAGGACTGCAGGTGACATCTACTACATTATCTGTACTCAGAGAGATGTCACTGTGTTATCTGTGGTGTTACATAGGACTGCAGGTGACATCTACTACATTATCTGTACTCAGAGAGATGTCACTGTGTTATCTGTGGTGTTACATAGAACTGCAGGTGACATCTACTACATTATCTGTACTCAGAGATATCACTGTTATCTGTGGTGTTACATAGGACTGCAGGTGACATCTGCTACATTATCTGTACTCAGAGAGATATCACTGTGTTATCTGTGGTGTTACATAGAACTGCAGGTGACATCTACTACATTATCTGTACTCAGAGAGATATCACTGTGTTATCTGTGGTGTTACATAGGACTGCAGGTGACATCTACTACATTATCTGTACTCAGAGATATCACTGTGTTTTCTGTGGTGTTACATAGGACTGCAGGTGACATCTACTACATTATCTGTACTCAGAGATATCACTATGTTATCTGTGGTGTTACATAGGACTGCAGGTGACATCTACCACATTATCTGTACTCAGAGAGATATCACTGTGTTATCTGTGGTGTTACATAGGACTGCAGGTGACATCTACTACATTATCTGTACTCAGAGAGATATCACTGTGTTATCTGTGGTGTTACATAGGACTGCAGGTGACATCTACTACATTATCTGTACTCAGAGAGATATCACTGTGTTATCTGTGGTGTTACATAGGACTGCAGGTGACATCTACTACATTATCTGTACTCAGAGAGATGTCACTGTGTTATCTGTGGTGTTACATAGGACTGCAGGTGACATCTACTACATTATCTGTACTCAGAGAGATATCACTGTGTTATCGGTGGTGTTACATAGGACTGCAGGTGACATCTACTACATTATCTGTACTCAGAGATATCACTGTGTTATCTGTGGTGTTACATGGGACTACAGGTGACATCTACTACATTATCTGTACTCAGAGAGATATCACTGTGTTATCTGTGGTGTTACATAGGACTGCAGGTGACATCTACTACATTATCTGTACTCAGAGAGATATCACTGTGTTATCTGTGGTGTTACATAGGACTGCAGGTGACATCTACTACATTATCTCTACTCAGAGAGATGTCACTGTGTTATCTGTGGTGTTACATAGGACTGCAGGTGACATCTACTACATTATCTGTACTCAGAGATATCACTGTGTTATCTGTGGTGTTACATAGGACTGCAGGTGACATCTACATTATCTGTACTCAGAGATATCACTGTGTTATCTGTGCTGTTACATAGGACTGCAGGTGATATCTACTACATTATCTGTACTCAGAGATGTCACTGTGTTATCTGTGGTGTTACATAGGACTGCAGGTGACATCTACTACATTATCTGTACTCAGAGATATCACTGTGTTATCTGTGGTGTTACATAGGACTGCAGGTGACATCTACTACATTATCTGTACTCAGAGATATCACTGTGTTATCTGTGGTGTTACATAGGACTGCAGGTGATATCTACTACATTATCTGTACTCAGAGATGTCACTGTGTTATCTGTGGTGTTACATAGGACTGCAGGTGACATCTACTACATTATCTGTACTCAGAGATATCACTGTGTTATCTGTGGTGTTACATAGGACTGCAGGTGACATCTACTACATTATCTGTACTCAGAGATATCACTGTGTTATCTGTGGTGTTACATAGGACTGCAGGTGACATCTACTACATTATCTGTACTCAGAGAGATATCACTGTGTTATCTGTGGTGTTACATAGGACTGCAGGTGACATCTACTACATTATCTGTACTCAGAGAGATATCACTGTGTTATCTGTGGTGTTACATAGGACTGCAGGTGACATCTACTACATTATCTGTGCTCAGAGATATCACTGTTATCTGTGGTGTTACATGGGACTGCAGGTGACATCTACTACATTATCTGTACTCAGAGAGATATCACTGTGTTATCTGTGGTGTTACATAGGACTGCAGGTGACATCTACTACATTATCTGTACTCAGAGAGATATCACTGTGTTATCTGTGGTGTTACATAGGACTGCAGGTGACATCTACTCCATTATCTGTACTCAGAGAGATATCACTGTGTTATCTGTGGTGTTACATAGGACTGCAGGTGACATCTACTACATTATCTGTACTCAGAGAGATATCACTGTGTTATCTGTGGTGTTACATAGGACTGCAGGTGATATCTACTACATTATCTGTACTCAGAGAGATATCACTGTGTTATCTGTGGTGTTACATAGGACTGCAAGTGACATCTACTACATTATCTGTACTCAGAGATGTCACTGTGTTATCTGTGGTGTTACATAGGACTGCAGGTGACATCTATTACATTATCTGTACTCAGATATCACTGTGTTATCTGTGGTGTTACATAGGACTGCAGGTGACATCTACTACATTATCTGCACTCAGAGATATCACTGTGTTATCTGTGGTGTTACATAGGACTGCAGGTGACATCTACTACATTATCTGTACTCAGAGATGTCACTGTGTTATCTGTGGTGTTACATAGGACTGCAGGTGATATCTGCTGCATTATCTGCACTCGTTTAGCTGTGGCTCTATTGTATGGAATGCAATCATTGATGTAAGTTGATACATTTGTATTATAATTAGTGGAATCTTTACAATGTGTCACTATCAGCGCTGCAGACGGATCATGCACAGAGCTGTCATATAAAGGATAAAAAATCCTCAGAAAGCGCTGAACACTGGATGATAATATTATGTGGACTCTATTCTAATGATCAGACCCTGATGAGGCTGAGGCTCCTGGGGAGGATGAGGCTGAGGCTCCAGGGGAGGATGAGGCTGAGGCTCCTGGGGAGGATGAGGCTGAGGCTCCAGGGGAGGATGAGGCTGAGGCTCCAGGGGAGGATGAGGCTGAGGCTCCTGGGGAGGATGAGGCTGAGGCTCCAGGGGAGGATGAGGCTGAGGCTCCTGGGGAGGATGAGGCTGAGGCTCCTGGGGAGGATGAGGATGAGTCTCTTACCTGTCAGGTGTCTGCTAGTCCTCTATGTGAGTGCAGGATCTGCAGCAGGTCCCAGATGCTCGGATATATATATACAGAGCCTCCTATCCTCAGTGTAGAGGATCCTGAGTCACCAGCAAGGAGTGTCCGAGCAGCAGCAGCCCATCTGCAGAGCTCCGCAGGAGAGTGTGAGCTCAGAGCTGCAGTACAGGCAGGCGGCCACCAGGGGGCGGACTGGAGAGGCTGCATGGTAAACACAGTTATATATCCTATGACTGCAGTACCTACAGCTGGCCACTAGATGGCAGACGCCATCATGGAATTTCTGTGCATCACTTCTCAGAAACCTGAAGAAACTTTTTGTCCTGGTCACATGACCGCGGTCTGCAGGGAACAGACGATTTGTGCAAATGTTCAAAAACACGAGTGCTAAGTAAATGTCAAGGCGTGCCGTGCTACCTTCTAAAATTCCCAATCCTTTTATACGGATTGAGCAATGGATGACTAGTTTCTAAATTAACTCTTTGGAAGATTTCATTTTTGAGACTGACATGCCAGAATTCTGCTGCTTGCTATTGTAAGGTTATCGTTAGAAACACTTCTGACACCCTATGTAAACCTCTATAAGCAGGGTGGCCCCTATATTTCACCTACATTGCAAGGCAGTATAGAGCCCAGTAAAGCAAATCACCAGAGGAAGCAGCGTACAGGCACTGAACAAGCAGGGGATGCTGGGAGATCTCAGCTCTGCAGCATGATTGCATATATCTAATTGACAATCATTTAACGACTGCAGTTGGTCCAGGACCTTTGACTCAAATCAATTTCTCAGTTTAATCAACTAAGGTTTGGCCAAATTTTTTCTAGCAGACATGGGGAGCATTACTTATCTGTTTCTGAACTTCTCTTATTCCTTCTATTTTTCTCTGTTTCCTATTTCTTTTTTACTATGAGCCTCAATCTCATCACCTATATCAAATAAAAAGTCAAGGGGTGGTGGGAGACCCCATTGCGGTTCCCTTCACTCTCCCTCGTCTTTCCAGCTTCCTTCCTTTTTCTTTCCCAGTTACTCTTTCTCTGTGCTCCTCGTTCTCCCACTATCTCTATTGTTGTTTCCTTTGCTTGTTTTTACCTTTATCCACCATCTCTTCACCTATACCGAGTAAATCAAAGGGTTTTAGAACATTCCTTAGTATTCTGTTTTGTTCTCTTTCTTAATCCCAGCATCTTTCTCATTTCTCTCTTCTCCTTTCTCTCCCTCTCTCCTCTCATGATGGTTTCATCAGCTTCTAACCTATTATCTATATTAATTATAACACTTTTTTTTTCATTAAGTCATTTACCCAAAGGTTAATAAATAGGGGTGATGATATACCCCATAGCCTTCCTTTTTCCCTTTTTCCATCTGTTACTGTCTGGTAATTTTCCTCTCTTTTTCACTTCTCCTTTGCTTTCCATCAGCCTCTTCTAGTTTATGAATTCTATGTACTGTATATTAAAGAGGTTGTCTTGTCTTGTATCTTCAGGAGTGCACTGATCCCTACTAGAGTTGAGCGCGGTTCGTGGTTCGTGGTTCTCCAGTTCTAGGCTCGAGTGATTTTGGGGCATGTTCTAGATCGAACTAGAACTCGAGCTTTTTGCAAAAGCTCGATAGTTCTAGAAACGTTCGAGAACGGTTCTAGCAGCCAAAAAACAGCTAAATCCTAGCTTGGTTTCTGCTGTAATAGTGTAAGTCACTCTGTCAATCAAACTATTATCACATTTCAGTGTATAGTGTGCGTGAACAGCGCCTTCAGATCACTGCTGTTTCTATAATGGCGATCGCCATTTTTTTTTTTTTTTTCTTGTCTTCCTTCCCTAAGCGCGCGCGTCTTGTGGGGCGGGTCAGCATGTCAGCCAATCCCAGACACACACACAGCTAAGTGGACTTTGAGCCAGAGAAGCAACGGCATGTGTGATAAGATCTGCATGTCACATGTCCCTGCATTATAAAACCGGACATTTTCTTCACGGACGCCATTATCTGCCTTCTGCGTCTTTGGTGTCAGACATCAGTGTCGCAGCTCCGTCCTCCTGAGTCCTATAGCCGATACAGCTGTATGCGCTGCATACACAGCGTTAGACAGCTTAGGGAGAGCACATTCTAGCAGTCCTTTTAAGGGCTCAAAGCGGCAGGGTCAGAGAGCCATAAGTGACAGGTCCTGCAAACAGCAACAGCGTCTGTGTAGCCCAGGTCAGGGATTTCCTCCCTGCATTTCACCATTAGGAGGGAATAGAAAGGCAGGCTTCCATTCCTCTACCCAGAGCCCCACAATCCTGGCACTGTACCCTCCTGTCCTCTGCACACTCCAACTGATAACTAAGCCATTATACTAGCAAACACTCAGTGTACCTAGTGGCATCCTATACGTGGCTATTGGACTTTGCTATAGTCCCACTAGTGCAAAGACATTTGCAGCACGTCTGCCTGCGTTGCACACTCCAACGAATTATAACTAAGCCATTATACTAGCAAACACTCAGTGTACCTAGTGGCATCCTATACGTGGCTATTGGACTTTGCTATAGTCCCACTAGTGCAAAGACATTAGCAGAGCGCATCTGCCTGCATTGCACACTCCAAGTTTTTTAAACTCAGCCATTATACTAGCAAACACTCAGTGTACCTAGTGGCATCCTATACGTGGCTATTGGACTTTGCTATAGTCCCACTAGTGCCAAGACATTTGCAGCACGTCTGCCTGCGTTGCACACTCCAACTAATTATAACTAAGCCATTATACTAGCACACACTCAGTGTACCTAGTGGCATCCTATACGTGGCTATTGGACTTTGCTATAGTCCCACTAGTGCCAAGACATTTGCAGAGCGCATCTGCCTGCATTGCACACTACAACAAATTATAACGAAGCCATTATACTAGCACACACTCAGTGTACCTAGTGGCATCCTATACGTGGCTATTGGACTTTGCTATAGTCCCACTAGTGCCAAGACATTTGCAGAGCGCATCTGCCTGCGTTGCACACTCCAACTAATTATAACGAAGCCATTATACTAGCAAACACTCAGTGTACCTAGTGGCATCCTATACGTGGCTATTGGACTTTGCTATAGTCCCACTAGGGCCAAGACATTTGCAGAGCACATCTGCCTGCATTGCACACTCCAAGTTTTTTAAACTCAGCCATTATACTAGCAAACACTCAGTGTACCTAGTGGCATCCTATACGTGGCTATTGGACTTTGCTATAGTCCCACTAGTGCAAAGACATTAGCAGAGCGCATCTGCCTGCATTGCACACTACAACTCATTCTAACCAAGCCATTATACTAGCAAACACTCAGTGTACCTAGTGGCATCCTATACGTGGCTATTGGACTTTGCTATAGTCCCACTAGGGCCAAGACATTTGCAGAGCACATCTGCCTGCATTGCACACTCCAAGTTTTTTAAACTCAGCCATTATACTAGCAAACACTCAGTGTACCTAGTGGCATCCTATACGTGGCTATTGGACTTTGCTATAGTCCCACTAGTGCAAAGACATTAGCAGAGCACATCTGCCTGCATTGCACACTCCAAGTTTTTTAAACTCAGCCATTATACTAGCAAACACTCAGTGTACCTAGTGGCATCCTATACGTGGCTATTGGACTTTGCTATAGTCCCACTAGTGCCAAGACATTTGCAGCACGTCTGCCTGCGTTGCACACTCCAACTAATTATAACGAAGCCATTATACTAGCAAACACTCAGTGTACCTAGTGGCATCCTATACGTGGCTATTGGACTTTGCTATAGTCCCACTAGTGCCAAGACATTTGCAGAGCGCATCTGCCTGCGTTGCACACTCCAACTAATTCTAACGAAGCCATTATACTAGCACACACTCAGTGTACCTAGTGGCATCCTATACGTGGCTATTGGACTTTGCTATAGTCCCACTAGTGCCAAGACATTTGCAGAGCGCATCTGCCTGCGTTGCACACTCCAACTAATTATAACGAAGCCATTATACTAGCAAACACTCAGTGTACCTAGTGGCATCCTATACGTGGCTATTGGACTTTGCTATAGTCCCACTAGTGCCAAGACATTTGCAGAGCGCATCTGCCTGCGTTGCACACTACAACAAATTATAACGAAGCCATTATACTAGCAAACACTCAGTGTACCTAGTGGCATCCTATACGTGGCTATTGGACTTTGCTATAGTCCCACTAGTGCCAAGACATTTGCAGAGCGCATCTGCCTGCGTTGCACACTCCAACTAATTATAACGAAGCCATTATACTAGCACACACTCAGTGTACCTAGTGGCATCCTATACGTGGCTATTGGACTTTGCTATAGTCCCACTAGTGCCAAGACATTTGCAGAGCGCATCTGCCTGCGTTGCACACTCCAACTAATTATAACGAAGCCATTATACTAGCACACACTCAGTGTACCTAGTGGCATCCTATACGTGGCTATTGGACTTTGCTATAGTCCCACTAGTGCCAAGACATTTGCAGAGCGCATCTGCCTGCGTTGCACACTACAACAAATTATAACGAAGCCATTATACTAGCAAACACTCAGTGTACCTAGTGGCATCCTATACGTGGCTATTGGACTTTGCTATAGTCCCACTAGTGCCAAGACATTTGCAGAGCGCATCTGCCTGCGTTGCACACTCCAACTAATTATAACGAAGCCATTATACTAGCACACACTCAGTGTACCTAGTGGCATCCTATACGTGGCTATTGGACTTTGCTATAGTCCCACTAGTGCCAAGACATTTGCAGAGCGCATCTGCCTGCGTTGCACACTCCAACTAATTCTAACGAAGCCATTATACTAGCAAACACTCAGTGTACCTAGTGGCATCCTATACGTGGCTATTGGACTTTGCTATAGTCCCACTAGTGCCAAGACATTTGCAGAGCGCATCTGCCTGCGTTGCACACTACAACAAATTATAACGAAGCCATTATACTAGCAAACACTCAGTGTACCTAGTGGCATCCTATACGTGGCTATTGGACTTTGCTATAGTCCCACTAGTGCCAAGACATTTGCAGAGCGCATCTGCCTGCGTTGCACACTCCAACTAATTATAACGAAGCCATTATACTAGCAAACACTCAGTGTACCTAGTGGCATCCTATACGTGGCTATTGGACTTTGCTATAGTCCCACTAGTGCCAAGACATTTGCAGCACGTCTGCCTGCGTTGCACACTCCAACGAATTATAACTAAGTTACATTGTCAGGGATATTTATTCTTTATTATTCTGCTGTTAATAAAGCTAGACCACCACTGCAATCTTCACCACCTCTCAATTTTTACTACCACATTTTCAGTCCACAATCTTGTCGCAATCAACATGAGTGGCAAAATGACAGATGCTGGTGGAAAGGGGAAGAGGCGTGGTGGAAAAGGCAAAAAATGTTTTGTCAGTGGGGAAGGTGGCAAAGCTCCATTATCATCTGCTGAAGATAGACCATCTACTAGCAAAAGTAAGATGTCTACTACTTATTGTGGACAATCCGATGTGCTCCCTTTTTTACGGACACGAACAAGAGGAACAAAGGTAGATGATGGGCAAAAAAGGAAAATGCTTGAATGGATCTCAAGTGGTCCAACAAGTACCCTCTCCGCCACTTCAAGTACCGCATCCAAAAAACACCAGTCCTCTGAGTTGTCATCCCAATCACACTTGATTTCTCCCAGCTCTGAAGTCTCCATCAGCCCTGCACAGTATGGTGGAACTGAGATGGCTGAGTCTGCAGAGCTGTTCAGTCACACTATAGCCTGGGAATCAGAGGTCTGCTCCCAAGCTACAGTGAGTACAGAACAGGAAATGGTCTGCAGTGATGCCCAGAACCTTTGTGACTCAGATTCAGGCCGTGAGGACCAAGTTTCTGAGCATAATGTTGACCCTTTGTCACAAACTGTAACACCTGTGGTTATAGACAATGAGGAACATACTGATGAAGATGAGACGCAGATACCCGATTGGGATGACAACTTAAATATTCGGTCAGGGCAAGAAGAGGCTCGGTCTGAGGGGGAGGGGAGTGCAAACACAACAATTGATGATGACGTTCTAGATCCCACCTACTGTCAACCCCCAGTCAGGCACTCGAGGAGGTCAACAGAGGCGGTGGAGGAGGATGCAACCGACGACGAAGTTACCTTGCGCCTTGCTGGACAGAGTCGGAGCACTGGTAGCACGTCTACAACTGCATCCTCAGCCACCACTCTGCCTATGAGCATTATTCGGGGTGGATCAACAGGTCGCATGGCCTCTAAGCCTTGCCTAGCCTGGGCCTTTTTTCACATCGAAAAAGATCGCCCAACTCATGTGATATGTAACATTTGTCATGATTCTGTTAGTAGAGGTCAAAACCTCAGCAGTTTGACAACTTCTTCCATGAATCGTCACATGAATAAATATCATAAGTCCCGGTGGGAAGCTCACCTTGCTGCAATGCGGCCTAGCGGAGCGAACCATCCACCGCCCGCCCCTTCCAGTGCATCCACGCGCTCTTCATCTTCTAGGACTGTGGGGACAGCTGTCACACCTGTTTTTCCACGCAAAACTTCCACCACTGTAACCGCAACAGGCAGTTTGCTTGTAAGGTCGTCAGTTGGTTTGGAAGGGGAAACAAGTGAGTGTGTACAGCTCTCTCAGACATCGATAGCACCAACGTTGGATGAAGGCAACATCATGTCTCCGCCTGCACTTTCCTCACAAACCTGCATTTTTCCAGGGACACCCTACTCAACACCGTCTACACACAGCAGCCAGATCTCTGTCCCTCAGATGTGGTCAAATAAAAGGCCACTTCCTCCGACCCATGACAAAGCTAAGAGGTTGACTCTATCCCTCTGTAAGCTGTTGGCTACCGAAATGCTGCCTTTCCGCCTAGTGGACACACAGGATTTTAGAGACCTTATGTCTGTCGCTGTGCCCCAGTACCAGATGCCTAGTCGCCACTACTTCTCTAAGAAAGGTGTGCCCGCGCTACACCAGCATGTCGCACACAACATCACTGCTTCCTTGAGAAACTCTGTGTGTGAACGGGTGCATTTCACCACCGATACTTGGACCAGTAAGCATGGACAGGGACGTTACATGTCGCTGACTGGGCACTGGGTAACTATGGTGATAGATGGTGAAGGGTCTGCTGCACAAGTCTTGCCGTCCCCACGACTTGTGTGTCAATCCTCTGTCTGTCCAAGTTCCGCCACAGCTTCTGCATCCTCCACCTCATCTGGGTCCTCCACCTCCGCCCCAAGCCTGCCTGGTCAGGGCACCAGCGTTCTCACTGCGCAGAAGGAATCACGCACGCCTCATTACTATGCTGGCAGCCGAGCGCAACGGCATCAGGCGGTCTTTAGCTTGACATGTCTTGGGAATAAGAGTCACACAGCTGAGGAGTTGTGGTCAGCTCTGCGGTCCGAGTTTAATAAATGGTTGTCTCCACTCAACCTGCAGCCTGGTAAGGCCGTGTGCGACAATGCTGCAAACCTGGGTGCGGCCCTTCGCCTGGGCAAGGTGACACACGTACCTTGTATGGCTCACGTGTTGAACCTTGTCGTGCAGCAATTTTTAACACACTATCCCGGCCTAGATGGCCTTCTGAACAGGGCACGAAAACTGTCTGCTCACTTCCGGCGTTCAAGCGCCGCAGCTGAGCGACTTGCATCGCTCCAGAAGTCTTTCGGCCTGCCGGTTCATCGCCTGAAATGCGATGTGGCGACACGCTGGAATTCGACTCTCCACATGTTGCAGTGCCTGTGGCAGCACTGCCGAGCCCTGGTGCAATACGTCATGACGTATTGCCTGGGCCAACGAGATGCAGAGGTGGGGCAGATCACCCTGATGGAGTGGTCTCAGATCAAGGACCTATGCACCCTTCTGCACAGTTTCGACATGGCGACGAATATGTTTAGCTCTGACAATGCCATTATCAGCATGACGATTCCAGTCATTTACATGCTGGAACACACGCTAAACACTATTCGGAGTCAGGGGGTGGGACAACAGGAAGGGGAGGAACTACAGGAGGATTCATATGCGCAAGACACAACAACATCACCAAGGTCCAGACGTTCATCATCACCAACGCAGCAGGCATGGGACCATGGGGAACAGGGATCGACAAGGGCGCATGGTAGCAGGCGAAATGTTGAGCAAGGTGCAGGAGAACATGAAGAAATGGAGGACGAACTGTCCATGGACATGGAAGACTCAGCGGATGAGGGAGACCTTGGTCAAATTTCAGTTGAAAGAGGTTGGGGGGAGATGTCAGAGGAAGAAAGAACGGGTAGCACCTCTATGCCACAAACACAGCGTGGACTTGGTCCACATGGCTGCGCAAGACACATGAGTGCCTTCTTGCTGCACTACCTCCAACATGACAGTCGTATTGTCAAAATTAGAAGTGATGATGACTACTGGCTTGCCACACTATTAGATCCCCGGTACAAGTCCAAATTTTGTGACATAATTCCAGCCATAGAAAGGGACGCACGTATGCAGGAGTATCAGCAGAAGCTGTTACTCGATCTTAGCTCGGCTTTTCCACCAAACAACCGTGCAGGTGCAGGGAGTGAATCTCCCAGTTGTAACTTGACAAACATGGGACGGTCTCGTCATCTTCAACAGTCTACCCGTACCAGTAGGACCGTATCTGGTGCTGGTAACAGCAATTTTATGGAATCTTTTCATAATTTTTTTAGACCCTCCTTTCCAAGGCCACCAGAGACAACAAGTCTGACACATAGTCAACGGCTGGAGAGGATGATACAGGAGTATCTCCAAATGAACATCGATGCCATGACTGTGCAACTGGAGCCTTGCTCATTTTGGGCTTCAAATCTTGAAAAATGGCCAGAGCTCTCTGTGAGGTAAATCCTGGGATATGAAGAGGAATTATGACTAGAAGTCATAATTGCTCTCATCACTCCCTGGCAGTGCCCCCCCTCCATTCTTGTTCTCAAATGTCCAGCATCTGTGAAGGTGTCACATCCCACTTACACCTCCAACAGCCATCTCCTCTGATATGGAGATGAGATGTTGTGCGGACAATGGACACAGGATGGCTCCCTGCCGTCACCCTGTAACAAGAGTTGTATCTCATTAGCAAGGCTTGGAAGTAGCCAGACAGAACGACTCCAGTAAAAAATGGTTCATATCTCGCAAGCCATATCTCCGATAAATATGGCAACCATAAAAATGGTGTTTGCGCAGGCGGACGATGCTGGCACACCTTTTTTATGGAAGGGGGAGCTTGGGAAATACCCCAGGCGTGATATCAGCCATATGGGAACTCGTAGACAGGTCATGAGTCCCCTCGTTCTGTAGCTAAATTCATAACTGTCACAATGAGAGCATTGGCGTCCGCCTACGACGCTCCCAGGCAAAGTTATGGCCAATATCCCCTTTGCTGGATAATTCTGATCCATGCAGGGGGAGTGGCAGTGCTTCCCTGTGAGGTCACTAAGGTAGGAGGGGACCTGGATCTGCCCAGGTTGATAACCCTACTTCGGCCATTTTCCAGGGTTCTTCTCGCTGGGGGCACGTGCAGGAAACATCTGTGGGAGTTCCTAGAAACCTGGTCTACAGCGCCCCCCTGTGGCCAGACGCACAAGGTAACTGATTGAATTTGCATACCTGTTTGTAAACCATGCTTTATCTGTAACTGTACTCTGACATATGTATATTCTGTAGATTCCCTATTGTATATATTGTAGTTTCTAGTGTGCTTTAGGCGATTAAATTATATAATTAATCTTGGGCTGTTCTGTTATCTCGATCTCGAATCCCACGTCTGTGTGTTCGGCTAATAGTTACCGTGAAGCGGTTGGTGGCAGCGAATTGTGCCAAGGATTATTGTGGGGAGGCCAGTGAGATTCGGGAAGATATTATATATTCCGCCCGTGGAGGTCGGGGGAATATATACCTTACTCTCACCGGGGACCCTTCAATAATCGGCATAAGTAGTATAGCGGCCTCCTTTCTTATTGTCGGGCAATTCCATAATTGGCCTGACTATAAGAGGGGCGCTAGAGAGCGCGTCACGTGCTCTGTCTGTCGGTCGGGAGGTATGAAGTAGGGGTGACCCCCACTTGTTACCCCCCGATTGTGACGTACTGGTAGCCAGCGCGAGGGATTTCTGAGTGACCCCCCGGTGGTTTGTGACATATTGGTGGCAGCGGTGGGATCGAGATAATAGTGTGTGTGAGTGTGAGACCCATACTCCCAGACACTAAAGACTGCCTGCAGCAGCTGTGGCTGCTGGGGTCTTCAGACCAGCTCAACACTAGAGTGTCAGAGTGCAGATACTGTAAGGTGTGTGGAGGCATCAGGTGTCAGTTCTGTGTCAGTGACCAAAGTCTGCAACAATGGCTGATAGCACCAGGAGCAAAGCCAAAGGAATGGCCGATGCTCAGGCCAGAGACGATGAGGAGGTTGTCCACGAGCCCTCCAGGAGCCCGACGCCAGAGAACAGCTCTGCAGAGGACATCGCACAACCTGGGACTGCTGGACAAGATGAGGAGGAGCTCGCCCAAGGTTCCTCAACGAGCCAGATGCCAGCCCTCCGCTCTGCAATGGACAGTGAAGCACCAGGCTTCGCAGCGGGCCGCAGATCACCACGTGCCATTCCACCGAGCCTGGGAGGCTCGGATAGCCTTCTTCAAATGGCTATGGCCCTACGCCAGGCTGGAGACCGGGAGGGCTACAAGGAACTCATGGCCGAGCGTGAGCGGCAAGCAGCGCGTGAAGAGCGCCAGGCAGAGCGTAACTACCAGCTGCAGCTAGCTCAGCTCCGGCCCTCATCAGCCACCCGTGACCTTCCAGACACCAAACTTCCAAAGGTCCGTGTTGAGGACTTCCCAGTGCTGGAGAAGGATGGAGACTTGGACTCTTTCTTGACTGCTTTTGAACGGACTTGCTTGCAGCATCATCTGAACAAGGACCAGTGGGCCAAATACCTGACCCCCCGTTTAAGGGGTAAGGCCCTGGATATCCTTGGGGACTTGCCTGCTGAGGCGGATCAGGGCTACGACACCATCAAGCGGGCCCTGATCCAACAGTACAACCTCACCCCGGAGTCCTACCGCAAGAAGTTCCGGACGCTGCAGAAGGGACCAAAGGACTCCTGGGCTGACCACCGGCGGGCACTTGCCCGAGCTGCCGACCACTGGACCCAAGGCCTGCAGCTTTCCACCGGACCGGAGATCCTGGACTTGTTCATCACGGAGCAACTCTTGTGGAACTGCCCTGAGGATCTCCGCCAGTTCATCCGAGACCAGAAGCCAAAGGGGTCCACGGCTACAGCTGCCCTTGCCGATGACTACACCAACAACCGGGCCCCTGAGGCCAGGAGAGCGGCCACCAGCAGCACCTGGAGAGGGGGTAAGATGAATTCTGCGACTGCCCCACCTGCCCCTAGACTGCAGGGGGTGTCCCCCTCAACTCCCCTCTCCAGGCCCGTGGCGGAACCAAGACGGTGCCACCAGTGCAACCTACCTGGACACTTCAAGGCCATGTGCCCTCAGCGTCCCAAGGCCCCGGCTCCGTCCCCGTCCCAAGGGCCGCCCAAGGTGTATTGTGTGGGTGGGGGTGGTGGTAGGTCCCTGGACAGCTTCCAACCTGTCACCGTCGGCCAGTCTGTGACCATAGGACTGCGAGACAGCGCCTCGGAGGTGACTCTGGTGCGGCCTGAGATGGTGTCCCCCCAGGACTTGATCCCTGGAAAAACCCTCGCTGTCTCCGGGATTGGAGGCATTGACCCGGCGCTGCCTGTTGCTGACATTTATGTGGACTGGGGCGCAGGGCGAGGGGTGAGGGAGGTGGGGGTAACTGATCGGATCCCTGCAAACGTGCTACTTGGGACAGATTTGGGGCAAATAACCTCCCAGTTTGGCCCCGCCCCAAGGGCTGAACCTTCAGCCAGTACTGACATGCCTCCGGACAATGTTAATGTGTTATCTATGAATGATGTAAGGGAGGAGGGAGTGAACTCTGATATTTCTGCTTGCACAGACACCATAGACACACACGCAGCTGCAGCTGTGACAGGGGAGGGGGTCAGAGAAAGGTGTGACAATGCCTCTACAAGTAATCAGCCAGTGAGCTGGGATCTGTTGCCCTCTGCAGGGATAAGCAGAGAGCAGGGTGCTGCAGGGGGAGGACCAGTGTGTGGGGTGGGGGCTACCACAGCAAATGTGGGGTCCCCAGAGATTTCACAGCGGGGTTCTGTTGCTGCAGGAGGGGAACAGGCAGGTGAGATTGGGGCCGGTCCAGGAGCGGAAGTGCTCCCAGGTAAGATCTCGGTGCAGGGTTCCCCCACAACCGGGGTGTCAGGAAGCCAGGTAGGTCTGCCTGAACCGGCGACTTGGTCAGGAACGGAGGAGGAGCAGGCACGACCCACGGTCGCAGCGGCTGTGGCCGCTGTCACCCGCAGTGGGAGTGCTGGAAGCCAAGGGGCCTCCCGGAGGTCCGATAGCTCTTCCCCTTCTGACCAAGTGGCAGCCGAGTCAGGTGGAGGCCAGGACACAGGTCCCGGGGTACTGACCGAAGATGTGACAGTCTCGTCGATTCTGGCCACATCTGGTCAGGGGTTTCAGGCAGCGTTAGAAGCTGACGACAGCCTGAAAGCTCTAAAGGAGCAGGCGGCACAGCCTCCCTCGGACTCGGACCCGGAGCGAGTGGTCTGGGACCAAGGACGGCTGTACCGGGCCACGGTCCAGCAGGGTTCACCGGAGGCGTGGCCCAGGGACCGACAGTTGGTGGTACCCTATCCGTTCCGGACGGAGTTGTTGCGGATCGCACATGAGATTCCGATGGCCGGACACCTAGGGATCGCTAAGACCAAGGCCAGGTTAAACCAGCATTTCTACTGGCCAAAAATGGGGGCCGATGTGGCTGCCTACTGCCGTTCGTGTGAAACCTGTCAGAGAGTGGGGAAGGCGGGGCCACACCCCAAAGCCCCACTAGTATCTCTGCCAATCATCGATGAGCCTTTCAGGAGGGTGGCTGTGGATCTGGTCGGCCCGCTGGCCATCCCCAGCAGCTCCGGGAAACGCTTCATACTGACGGTAGTTGACTATGCCACCCGGTACCCAGAAGCAGTGGCCTTGTCGTCCATTCGGGCTGACAAGGTGGCCACCGCATTGCTGGAGATTTTCTCCCGAGTGGGTTTTCCCCAGGAAATGCTCACCGACCGGGGGACCCAATTCATGTCCCAGCTGATGGAGACCCTCTGTAAGCAAGTCCAGGTGCGACATCTGGTGGCCAGCCCGTACCATCCACAGACTAATGGCCTGTGCGAGCGGTTCAATGGCACCTTAAAGCAGATGCTTAAGATGTTGGTCGACTCCCATGGACGTGACTGGGAGCGGTATCTCCCACACCTGTTATTTGCTTACCGGGAGGTTCCACAGGCCTCAACAGGATTCTCACCGTTTGAGCTCCTGTACGGGCGACGTGTGCGGGGCCCCCTGGCTCTGGTGAAAGAGGCTTGGGAAGGGGATTTGGCCACCCCTGGAGTGTCGGTTATCGAGTATGTCATGCGCTTCCGGGACAAAATGCAGGCCTTGACGCAACTGGTACACGACAATATGGCTCAAGCCCAGGCTGATCAGAAGCGTTGGTACGACCAGAACGCTTGTGAGAGGACCTACCAAGTGGGTCAAGAGGTGTGGGTACTGGTCCCCGTACCACAGGACAAGCTTCAGGCAGCCTGGGAAGGCCCATACCTCGTGTACCAGCAGCTCAACCCTGTGACGTACCTGGTCACCCTGGACCCTGCCCGTGGAAGGCGGAAGCCCTTCCATGTGAACATGATGAAGGCACATCATGAGCGGGAGGCATGTGCGCTCCCCGTGTGCAACCTGCCCGAGGAGGGAGAAGCGGAAACCCTCTTGGATATGCTAGCCCAGGTTAGGGCAGGCGGATCCATTGAGGATGTGGAGGTTGGCCACCAGCTCTTGGAGGACCAACGGTCCCAGCTGTGGGCCACCCTACACCCCTTCCGGGGGTTGTTTACCAACCAGCCCGGAAGGACTGACTTGGCTGTCCATCACGTGGACACTGGGGATCATCCCCCGATCCGGCGTTCAGCATATCGGGTCTCCCTGGAGGTGCAGCAACACATGCGCCAGGAGATTGACGAGATGCTGAACCTGGGGGTGATCCAGGCATCCAACAGCGCTTGGGCCTCGCCTGTAGTCCTCGTCCCTAAGAAGGACCGAACCACTCGGTTCTGCGTGGACTACAGGGGGCTCAATGCGGTCACGGTCGCCGATGCGTACCCAATGCCACGCATCGATGACCTGCTCGATCAGTTGGCCGGGGCTCAGTACCTGACCATCATGGATCTGAGCCGGGGATATTGGCAGATCCCCCTGACTCGCAAGGCCAGGGAACGCTCTGCCTTTATTACCCCATTTGGACTGTACGAGTCCACGGTGATGCCATTCGGGATGAGGAATGCCCCTGCCACTTTCCAGCGGATGGTCAACACCCTGCTCAAGGGACTTGAAGGGTACGCGGCCGCGTACCTGGATGACATTGCCGTCTTCAGTCCCACCTGGGAGGACCACCTAGAGCATCTAGCACAGGTGCTCAGGCGGATCCACCGGGCAGGTCTGACCATCAAGCCGGGAAAGTGTCAGCTGGCCATGAGCGAGGTCCAGTACCTCGGTCACCGGGTAGGTGGGGGAACGCTGAAGCCCGAGCCTGAGAAAGTGGAGGCCATCGCATCCTGGCCCACCCCCAGGACCAAGAAGCAGGTGATGTCCTTCTTGGGGACCGCTGGGTACTATAGGAGGTTTGTTCCATGCTATAGTAGCCTGGCAAAGCCCTTGACGGACCTCACCAAGAAGAAGCTGCCCTCTGCAGTCGATTGGACAATGGACTGCGAGACAGCCTTCCGGGCCCTAAAGGACGCCCTGTCCAGCCCGCCCGTGCTACAGGCAGCCGACTTCACGCGGCCGTTTGTAGTACAGACCGACGCCAGTGACTTCGGCCTCGGTGCGGTGCTCAGCCAGGTGGACTCTGCGAGCCAAGAGCACCCAGTCTTGTACCTGAGCAGGAAGCTGTTACCAAGGGAAGTGGCCTATTCTACAATGGAGAAGGAGTGCCTGGCCATAGTGTGGGCCCTGCAGCGTCTGCAACCCTATCTATACGGGCGCCACTTCATCGTGGAGACGGACCACAATCCCCTCAGCTGGTTGCACACCGTCTCTGGGACGAATGGGCGATTGTTGCGATGGAGCCTTGCGCTCCAGCAATACGACTTCACCATTCGCCACAAAAGGGGCCGTGACCACGGTAACGCAGACGGGCTGTCCCGACAAGGAGAGGTCGCGGACGGGCGCACGGGGGAACACCGGAGTGTGCTGCCCCCTAGCGCC
Organism: Anomaloglossus baeobatrachus; assembly: GCF_048569485.1. Lineage (NCBI taxonomy): Eukaryota > Metazoa > Chordata > Amphibia > Anura > Aromobatidae > Anomaloglossus > Anomaloglossus baeobatrachus. The sequence goes on along the minus strand of NC_134355.1, from coordinate 687,245,450 downwards.
CTCAAAAGGGGGGAGGTGTGAGGTAAATCCTGGGATATGAAGAGGAATTATGACTAGAAGTCATAATTGCTCTCATCACTCCCTGGCAGTGCCCCCCCTCCATTCTTGTTCTCAAATGTCCAGCATCTGTGAAGGTGTCACATCCCACTTACACCTCCAACAGCCATCTCCTCTGATATGGAGATGAGATGTTGTGCGGACAATGGACCCAGGATGACTCCCTGCCGTCACCCTGTAACAAGAGTTGTATCTCATTAGCAAGGCTTGGAAGTAGCCAGACAGAACGACTCCAGTAAAAAATGGTTCATATCTCGCAAGCCATATCTCCGATAAATATGGCAACCATAAAAATGGTGTTTGCGCAGGCGGACGATGCTGGCACACCTTTTTTATGGAAGGGGGAGCTTGGGAAATACCCCAGGCGTGATATCAGCCATATGGGAACTCGTAGACAGGTCATGAGTCCCCTCGTTCTGTAGCTAAATTCATAACTGTCACAATGAGAGCATTGGCGTCCGCCTACGACGCTCCCAGGCAAAGTTATGGCCAATATCCCCTTTGCTGGATAATTCTGATCCATGCAGGGGGAGTGGCAGTGCTTCCCTGTGAGGTCACTAAGGTAGGAGGGGACCTGGATCTGCCCAGGTTGATAACCCTACTTCGGCCATTTTCCAGGGTTCTTCTCGCTGGGGGCACGTGCAGGAAACATCTGTGGGAGTTCCTAGAAACCTGGTCTACAGCGCCCCCCTGTGGCCAGACGCACAAGGTAACTGATTGAATTGCATACCTGTTTGTAAACCCATGCTTTGACTGTAACTGTACTCTGACATATGTATATTCTGTAGATTCCCTATTGTATATATTGTAGTTTCTAGTGTGCTTTAGGCGATTAAATTATATAATTAATCTTGGGCTGTTCTGTTATCTCGATCTTGAATCCCACGTCTGTGTGTTCGGCTAATAGTTACCGTGAAGCGGTTGGTGGCAGCGAATTGTGCCAAGGATTATTGTGGGGAGGCCAGTGAGATTCGGGAAGATATTATATATTCCGCCCGTGGAGGTCGGGGGAATATATACCTTACTCTCACCGGGGACCCTTCAATAATCGGCATAAGTAGTATAGCGGCCTCCTTTCTTATTGTCGGGCAATTCCATAATTGGCCTGACTATAAGAGGGGCGCTAGAGAGCGCGTCACGTGCTCTGTCTGTCGGTCGGGAGGTATGAAGTAGGGGTGACCCCCACTTGTTACCCCCCGATTGTGACGTACTGGTAGCCAGCGCGAGGGATTTCTGAGTGACCCCCCGGTGGTTTGTGACACTCTCCACTTACGCCTTGGAGATTTTGTCGTGTCCAGCTGCCAGCGTTGTCTCTGAACGTGTATTCAGTGCTGCTGGGTGTGTGCTGACAGATAAGCGCACGCGTCTGTCCAGTGACAATGTGGACAGACTGACGTTCATCAAAATGAACAAGTCATGGATCCACAAGGAATTTACTACCCCTGTGTCATCCTGGGGAGAGTAAATGCTTGTGGATTTGGAATGTGCTTGATGCAAATCAAAACATCCTGTTTGCAACTATGGCACAAGTGCTGCCACTGAAGGGGTGGGTGTGTGTGGGGCCCAATTTTTGGAAAAAAGGGAGACTACGCTTGGAGTCACCTTGCGGTGTTTTACATGATTTTAGAAGGGCGTGCCATGCCTATATCTGTGTGTCCTCCTCTTTTTCCTTGTCCAGCTGTTTTGTTTTCGCATGAGTATATGTCCTTGTCACTTTCCAATGTGTTGTGAGTTGTTTGTCACCTTTAGGACACCTTTGAGGGTGTTTTCTAGGTGTTTTTCTGTGTTTGTGATTGCCTGCCATTGTTTCCTATGCAGTTCGAGTTCGGTTCGTCGAACGTTCGACGAACCGAACTCAAACGGGAGGTCCGTTCGGCGAACCAACCTCGAGCCGAACCGCGACCGGTTCGCTCATCTCTAATCCCTACTCCCAGCTTCCTGCTCTCCATATTAGACAAGGGGCATGGCTGAGCTGAGCATGGTAGCAATGCAGGAGCCCTACAGCCAGACAAAACCAGGGACCAGAAGCTTCAGAGCAGTAGTGGCAAAGCCCACAGCCTAAGCCCTGCGCTTCTTCACCAGGAGACATTATAGACTGCTGAGGGGGCCAAAACCTAAACAATGAGAAGTAAGTATAAATGTAAAAGTCTCTACTCTCGAGAATGGAAGGAAGTGCTCGCTCATCAATAGTTTTGAGTACCGAGTACCCTAGCATGGTAGTGCCCGCTCATCACTAGTTACCAGTACAGAGCACCTGAGCATGGTAGTGCCCGCTCATCACTAGTTACCAGTACTGAGCACCCGAGCATGGTAGTGCCCGCTCATCACTAGTTACCAGTACTGAGCACCTGAGCATGGTAGTGCCCGCTCATCACTAGTTACCAGTACTGAGCACCCGAGCATGGTAGTGCCCACTCATCACTAGTTACCAGTACAGAGCACCTGAGCATGGTAGTGCCCGCTCATCACTAGTTACCAGTACTGAGCACCTGAGCATGGTAGTGCCCGATCATCACTAGTTACCAGTACTGAGCACCCGAGCATGGTAGTGCCCGCTCATCACTGGTTACCAGTACTGAGCATCCGAGCATGGTAGTGCCCGCTCATCACTAGTTACCAGTACTGAGCACCTGAGCATGGTAGTGCCCACTCATCACTAGTTACCAGTACTGAGCACCTGAGCATGGTAGTGCCCACTCATCACTAGTTACCAGTACTGAGCACCTGAGCATGGTAGTGCCCGCTCATCACTAGTTACCAGTACTGAGCACCCGAGCATGGTAGTGCCCGCTCATCACTAGTTACCAGTACAGAGCACCCGAGCATGGTAGTGCCCGCTCATCACTAGTTACCAGTACTGAGCACCTGAGCATGGTAGTGCCCGCTCATCACTAGTTACCAGTTCTGAGCACCCGAACATGGTAGTGCCCGCTCATCACTAGTTACGAGTACTGAGCCCCGAGCATGGTAGTGCCCGCTCATCACTAATTACGAGTACTGAGCCCCCGAGCATGGTAGAGCCCGCTTATCACTAGTTACCAGTACTGAGCACCTGAGCATGGTAGTGCCCGCTCATCACTAGTTACCAGTACTGAGCCCCCGAGCATGGTAGTGCCCGCTCATCACTAGTTACGAGTACTGAGCCCCCGAGCATGGTAGTGCCCGCTCATCACTAGTTACCAGTACTGAGCACCTGAGCATGGTAGTGCCCGCTCATCACTAGTTACCAGTATGGAGCACCCAAGCATGCTAGTGCCCGCTCATCACTAGTTACCAGTACCGAGCACCTGAGCATGGTAGTGCCCGCTCATCACTAGTTACCAGTACTGAGCACCCGAGCATGGTAGTGCCCGCTCATCACTAGTTACGAGTACTGAGCACCCAAGCATGCTAGTGCCCGCTCATCACTAGTTACCAGTACTGAGCACCCGAGCATGGTAGTGCCTGCTCATCACTAGTTACCAGTACTGAGCACCCGAGCATGGTAGTGCCCGCTCATCACTAGTTACCAGTACTGAGCACCCGAGCATGGTAGTGCCCGCTCATCACTGGTTACCAGTACTGAGCATCCGAGCATGGTAGTGCCCGCTCATCACTAGTTACCAGTACTGAGCACCTGAGCATGGTAGTGCCCGCTCATCACTAGTTACCAGTACTGAGCACCTGAGCATGGTAGTGCCCACTCATCACTAGTTACCAGTACTGAGCACCTGAGCATGGTAGTGCCCGCTCATCACTAGTTACCAGTACTGAGCACCCGAGCATGGTAGTGCCCGCTCATCACTAGTTACCAGTACAGAGCACCCGAGCATGGTAGTGCCCGCTCATCACTAGTTACCAGTACTGAGCACCTGAGCATGGTAGTGCCCGCTCATCACTAGTTACCAGTACTGAGCACCCGAACATGGTAGTGCCCGCTCATCACTAGTTACGAGTACTGAGCCCCGAGCATGGTAGTGCCCGCTCATCACTAGTTACGAGTACTGAGCCCCCGAGCATGGTAGAGCCCGCTTATCACTAGTTACCAGTACTGAGCACCTGAGCATGGTAGTGCCCGCTCATCACTAGTTACCAGTACTGAGCCCCCGAGCATGGTAGTGCCCGCTCATCACTAGTTACGAGTACTGAGCCCCCGAGCATGGTAGTGCCCGCTCATCACTAGTTACCAGTACTGAGCACCTGAGCATGGTAGTGCCCGCTCATCACTAGTTACCAGTATGGAGCACCCAAGCATGCTAGTGCCCGCTCATCACTAGTTACCAGTACCGAGCACCTGAGCATGGTAGTGCCCGCTCATCACTAGTTACCAGTACTGAGCACCCGAGCATGGTAGTGCCCGCTCATCACTAGTTACGAGTACTGAGCACCCAAGCATGCTAGTGCCCGCTCATCACTAGTTACCAGTACTGAGCACCCGAGCATGGTAGTGCCTGCTCATCACTAGTTACCAGTACTGAGCACCCGAGCATGGTAGTGCCCGCTCATCACTAGTTACCAGTACTGAACACCCGAGCATGGTAGTGCCCGCTCATCACTAGTTACCAGTACTGAGCACCTGAGCATGGTAGTGCCCGCTCATCACTAGTTACCAGTACTGAGTACCCGAGCATGGTAGTGCCCGCTCATCACTAGTTACCAGTACTGAACACCCGAGCATGGTAGTGCCCGCTCATCACTAGTTACCAGTACTGAGTACCCGAGCATGGTAGTGCCCGCTCATCACTAGTTATGAGTACTGAGCACCCGAGCATGGTAGTGCCCGCTCATCACTAGTTACGAGTACTGAGCCCCCGAGCATGGTAGTGTCCGCTCATCACTAGTTACCAGTACGGAGCACCCAAGCATGCTAGTGCCCGCTCATCACTAGTTACCAGTACTGAGCACCCGAGCATGGTATTGCCCACTCATCACTAGTTACGAGTACTGAGCACCCGAGCATGGTAGTGCCCGCTCATCACTAGTTATGAGTACTGAGCACCCGAGCATGGTAGTTCCCACTCATCACTAGTTACAAGAACTGAGCACCCGAGCATGGTAGTGCCCGCTCATCACTAGTTACGAGTACTGAGCACCCGAGCATGGTAGTGCCCGCTCATCACTAGTTACGAGTACTGAGCACCCGAGCATGGTGGTGCCCGCTCATCACTAGTTACAAGTACTGAGCACCCGAGCATGGTAGTGCACGCTCATCACTAGTTACCAGTACTGAGCACCTGAGCATGGTAGTGCCCACTCATCACTAGTTACGAGTACTGAGCACCTGAGCATGGTAGTGCCCACTCATCACTAGTTACGAGTACTGAGCACCCGAGCATGGTAATGCGCACTCATCACTATTCATTAACCCAAGTGAGCTTTGAAGGTGTTTGGTGGTCTGAGTACTAACACAGTGTCACCTGCTGGACAGATGAGGTACACTGTTGTATTTGCATTCTCCGAGTAGAATTGTACCAACACTGAATAAAAAGTAATCACATTACGATTGGTAATGTGATTAGGGTAGGTTGGACCCCATAGCGTTCCCTAATTTATCTTTATCTCTTTATATATAATTTTCTCTTCATAACTTTCCTATTGCTTTATCTCACCCTCAGGCTCTTAATTCTTACCTACTACACATATATTAATAAAAGTTCCAAGGGTAGTAGAAACCCACAGGGGTGAGGTTGGACCCCATACCGTTCCCTAATTCTTCTTTATCCCTTGATATAGATTTTTCTCTTCATTACTTTCCAAGTGCTTTCTCTCCCACCCCAGGCTCTTAATTCTTACCTACTACACATATATCTATAAAAATTTCAAGGGTGGTAGAAACTCACAGGGGTGAGGTTGGACCCCATAGCGTTCCCTAATTCTTCTTTATCTCTTTATATATAATTTTCGCTTCATAACTTTCTCATTACTTTCTCTCATCCCCAGGCTCTTAATTCTTACCTACTACACATATATCAATAAAAATTTCAAGGGTAGTAGAAACCCACAGGGGTGAGGTTGGACCCCATAGCGTTCCCTAATTCTTCTTTATCTCTTTATATATCATTTTCTCTTCATTACTTTCTCTCATCCTCAGGCTTTTAATTCTTAGCTACTACACATACTGTATATCAATAAAAATTTTAAGGGTAGTAGAAAACTACTACTAAAAGCTCCTTTTTGTCGATAGCTGTGCATAAGTCATTCACAAATATTATGTTGTAGCTTGTACATCACATTATTATAGTCATATTCTGTTGCCTTCTTTGTGGGTATTTTGCAACTTTTCCATTATTTCCTGGCTGTTCTTACAACAGAGCAGATTTCTGTACTAAGTGTACTGTCTCGAGAAGTGGATGCTGTTATGGAAAGATCTAACATCTAACAAACAGTGCTAGGGCCAGTAAAAGAAGGAACTTAAGGGGGCCATGAGAAGAAGGGACACAACTCAAGGTGGAAACAAACATGATAGAGCTAGGGTGTAACTATGATGGGAGCCGGGGCAGAAATCACATCAGGACTCTGGCCATCAATGAAGCTAGACTTTCGTAGGTTTTACATATTGACCCAGAAGGTTCATGGTGCAATTTTCCAAAAGTTCTGTCTGATCCATTCTTGCACCAGCACCTCTTCTCCTGCCAGCCATTGGATAAATGCCCTCATCTCAGCTCTAGTTATATGGTGAACCTTGGCTGGTCTAACCATTCTCCTGACCTATCGGTTACAGTACCACTTTCCCGGCACTGGTACAGAACTGTATCTAACAAGACAAAGAGCTGGAGAAGTAGACGGGGCAATGACAATGCGGAGCGGCTGCTTTTCATCTCCTCCAGAACTCATCCGACATCAGCATAATGAGCTCGTATCTTGGCCCCCGGCCAGACCAAAAATAAATGGAGTTGTGTCACACGGTGTGACCCACTTCCCCGCTCCTATTTGGCAATGAATACAGTCACTCATTTATAATTAACAACGCAATGACCTCTACGAACTTCCCGACTCAACACTGTCCTGATCAATAATAACCTCAGGCCGGGACAAGAATACAAGCGGGGAAAGTGACGCAAGGGATACCGGTCAATTACAGACAAAGCAGAGGTAATTCTAGGACTTTGCAAAAGTATTCAGCCCCATTTATAGCTGAATGACAAATGACACCCAGATTACTACTTGTGTATATATTCAATCCCTGACCACTTGTTGAGGAAAGTTTCCAACATCTTTGGGCTCTGCATACAATTTAGTCTTTTCTGAATGCATACATACATATGACTAAAGTGGGGCTAGAAAGGTTAAGGTCAGTTGATATATATATATATATATATATCAACTGACCTTAACCATTCTAACTTCATTTTGGTCATCCGGCCATAATAACAGGTGTCATCATTGGGCCATCTTCAGCACCTTCTAGCAGCCAGCATCCTTGCCAGAAGACTATGAAGATGGCCCAATGATGACTCCACCGATGATCAGACTGGAGAAAATGATTAGAGATTGGATGCACACCCGGCCCTTCCAGTCCTTTGATATGGTGAATAATAGAAGCCGGCCATCAACTAGTTGAATTCATCAAAATCGAAAAATAAGAAACAATTGTATTTGGGTGAATCTGAATTTGACTTGCCTCATATCGATTTGCTCATCTCCATTTTTAGGGGTTTGAATATTTTTGCAACATACTATATATATATATATACTATGCAGCAAAAATCTAACTGTATACCTAATAACTTATCCCCAATATCTGAAAGTCAAGAACAAGGCTATTTGTGGTCAATACCCTGACTTTTCAGAATTAATACTATCCATCGTGGTTCTGAATCTTCAGGTAAAGCCTGTACTTTTCTTGCGATTTGTAATCTCTTACTTTTCTGCATGTGGGCACTGCAGTATTTTTTTGTGCAGCCAGATGGCGATAGAGATCTATATGTTTTATTTCAGTATTTTTAAAGTGATTTTTATCTCCAGAGATCAACCACTTCCAAAATTACAGCTTTACTTTTCACCTTCACGATCATGACAGATTCCCCAAATACATTTTGTCTTTTTATATAATTGGAGATTTGGTGTCCCTAAATGTCACTTAATCTAAGACAAGTGCGGGTTCCGAGGGGGTGGGGCAGAGGTCTCATTTGTCACCTTTGATTCCTTGTTGCATGCCAAGTGGGTGTGGCAGGGAGAGTGGGCTATGTTTGGTTAGAATTGAGAATGGGACCTAAACAACCCTATGGCTATGATGCCAACTGTAATGTAAGTGTAGGGTTTGGGTCCGGGTCCCTGCTGATTGTAAGGGCCACTCTCCTGATGTATCAGACATGGATACACACAGGATAATTTGTCAATCATTTTTTGTAAAATCTACCCTGTAGTCTCTAAGGTACCAGAGCTTGTGGCCCAGAGGTTTGGCTGCTTGCTTCTGTAGAAGTTGTCAGTTCAAGTCCCAGGGACACCCACAAAAAAAGACTTGCTGAGAAAGAAGGAATCAAAATTGCTGGAAGAATGATCAATAATCTTAAATTCGCAGTGAACACAACATTGATAGGAACAAGCGTTGATGGAATGAAGAACTTGTTACGGAGCGTCAAGATGAAAAGTTCAAACATGGGACTCCTACTCAATACAAGAAGACAACTATATTAACTATTGCCAGGTATGATCAGGAAACGTGACATGGACGGCAACAAACTGGAAGTTGTAAAGAACTTCAACCTACTCTGATCAATAATCACTTAAGATGCAACAACACCAGACGTCAATAGGAGAATAGCTATGGGCAAATCAATAATGAAGTCACCGGACAAGGTCTTCAAATCAGGCAGCATTTCACTGGTGAAGAAGACACGTCTCATACATAGTCTGGTCTCGACTTGTACATAGTCTGGTGTCGGCTCATACATAGTCTAGTCTTTTCTGTAGTCACATATTTATGTGAAACCTACATGATAAAGGAACAAGACAGAAGAAGAATCAACACCTTTGACATGTGATGCTGGAGAAGGGTGTTATCAATACCATGGATGGCAAGAAGAACAAACAAATCAATTCTGGAATAAATCAAGCCAAACATGTCCCTCGAAACAAGAATCACCAAGCTACAACTTGTCTACACATCATACGACGAGCAATCCCTGGAGAAGGACATCATGGTCGGAGGAATAAAAGGAACCAGAGGAAGACCAGCAATCTAATGGCTTCATACAATAAAGAACACAGCTGAGAAGACCCTGATGGACCTATCTAGGCAGAGAAGACCCTGTGGAGCTATCTAAGTGGAGAGTGGAGAAGACCCTGGTGAACCTATCTAGGTGGAGAAGACCCAGGTGGACCTATCTAGGTTTTGAAGACCCCGGTGGACCTATCTAGGTGGAGAAGACCACAATGGACCTATCTAGGCAAAGAAAACTCTGGTGGACCTATGTAGGTGAAGAAGACCCTGGTGGATTTATCTAGGTGGAGAAGATACTGTTGGACCTATCTAGATAGAAAAGACCCTGGTGGACCTATCTAGGTGGAGAAGACCCTGGTGGATATATCTAGGTGGAGAAGACCCTGGTGGACCTATCTAGGTGGAGAAGACCCTGGTGGACCTATCTAGGTGGAGAATACCCAGTGGCCCTATCTAGGCATAGAAGACTCTGGTGCACCTATCTAGGCGGAGAGGACTCTGGTGGACCTATCTAGGCGGTAAAGACTCTGGTGGACCTATCTAGGTAGTAAGGACTCTGGTGGACCTATCTAGGTGGAGAGTATTCTGGTGGACCCATCTAGGTGGAGAAGACCCTGGTGGACCTATCTAGGTGGAGAAGACCCTGGTGGACCTATCTAGGTGGAGAAGACCCTGGTGCACCTATCTAGGTGGAGAAGACCCTAGTGAACCTATCTAGGTGGAGAAGACCCTGGTGGACCTATTCAGGCTACATAAGATCAGCCTTCCTACAGAGCATTCATCCATCAATTCGCCATGGCTCAGGATTAAGCTGAAGGCCGTTAAATAATAATAAATCTCGAAGGTCCCCTCTATATGGCCTGTAACTCTGGGTTGTGCCTTTCTGTCAGTCCTCACTGCATCACTGGCATTCTATTCATGAACCAGGAGGAGCAGGATGAAGGAGTGTATCAGTGCATAGACGTCCGTGATGACTCCGAGCATCTTGAGCTCAGCACATATGGGCAGTATTATAGCAGTGCGGCATCTGCAATCTATGGGGACCGCGGGGATAGATGTTATTTACAGGACGCCACTGACGGTAAATACTGTTTATTCCCAAAGCCAAAAGGAACGTCTGTTCATATTTCTTTCTATGTCACTGAAAGAAAAATGGAGAAACCCTGACCCCCAGAGACCCCAGATTGTTGTTTTGCAAATTCTTTTTGTTATTTGCAAATATTTATGTGATAAATGAAGAGAAGGAAAATGGCAGCAGCTGAGAGAGAACAGCAGCAGATCGCGGTCACGATTGTGCAATCCTCGGCTGATTGCCTCATTTCACCCTTCATCCTCCAAACCCTGATATTTCTCTATTTTTCACATTTGAGTAATATCTGGGCAACAGATCTGTAAAAAACATGCTGCGGTTCGGATGGTGCCTTTCTGGGTTATTTTTTACATTAATAGGCGAGTCTCCTTAAAACGGATGAAAAATGGGCTCAGAAAACAATAAAGTGGTGCGAAAACTTCAAGACTAGTTTGTGACCTCGGTCAGAGCCGCTCATATTAGTCGGGAGTCAACGTATACACGAGGCGCCGAGTCTGATGAAGGCGCCGGGCCGGCAATGGAACGCGGTGCATGGACTTAGGCGGGATTTACAAGTTCCCGCTTGGGCAACCTAAACCAGGTTTCTGTTTTCCGGACTGGGGAAAAGGGGTGCTGCCCACTTCTTAGGGGCAGCATCAAGGTTTAGGTTGTTTGGGTGGGAAAGGCGGAAGAACCGGGACCCGGTATTAAAAATGTTTTTATTATCGTTGGTAACGTTTAAAGTGACATGCCTCCCGTAAGGGAAGATTTAAAATATACATACCGTTTGTTTTTATATTTTTCAGAAAATAAAACCGGTGATGGACGGGCAGCCCGCAGACGGTCTGCGTTTTACCAAGGTGGAGTGTGACGCCCTGGACCCCCAGGGGTCACAATACACCACACACACACACCCTCCCCTGGTTAGGTGACACCAGTCAAACAAAACCCTTGTTGCCTCCCTCCAGGGCTTGATGTCCACACCAGGTGGGGCGGAGCCAGGCGGTTGACCCCACCCACCGAGGAGTTCACAGGCCTGGAGGCGGGAAAAGTAGTCAGTTAGTGAGAGGGAGTTGAGGAGTAAAAACTGTGTGTGTCTGGGTTGGAGCCCAGGCACAATCAGCAAGGTCGGCACACGGTGGTGGCCATCTGCAGGAGTTGGTGGAGGTCAGTGGAACCGTAGGACCGGGGTCGGGCGGTGGCCCGCCGGTACCGAACCAGGGAGCAGATTGAAGCCAAGCACCAAGGCAGGGTACTCAGACCCCGACTAGGCTAGGAGCCGCCGTAACGGTCAAATTCTCTGATTGAGGATCTGGACCTCAGGGGTTCATTCCCAACCAAGTCCCATCAGAAGGCAACAGCCCAACCCGTCCGGATAAGAGCCACCGCCAAGGCCAGAGATCCAAGAGCCAGCGCCTGTGGGCAACCGGGCTTTCCCGACACGTACACGCTGGGGAGCAGATTACCCGTGGGAAGCCATAGGAGTCAAATACACATACATAGGTGCAGGAAACGACAGCCACCATCAACCCGTCTGGGGAGAGTGAAGACGCCGCAGCCGGCTGTGGGCCCCGTCCATCCAGCCGTTTGGTTTACCAGAGACTCTGTACTTCTGTGTCTGAGTGAGTACACCAGTGCCATCCGACACAGCGCTGCACCGCAACATTGCACCCAAGCCCACGCTGCCTCCCCATATCCGGCCCCTGCACCTGCACCTATTCCTCCACCCCCAACCGGGCCCCGGGACCAACAGCCCCTACCCACGGAGGGGTCAACACCTTAGCTGATCTCCGCCATCGCTCCCGGCAGCGGTGGTGCCCACCGTCACCACAATCCGTGGGTGGCGTCACGACCGACATCCCACCAACAACCTCCCCTTTTCTGCTCGAGCCACCGAGGAGCAGCAGCACTGGACCCGAGCGCCAGCGATTCCCAGGCGAGCGGTGTTCCCACCCTTCCGCCCGCGACACTACAGCTCCCATATTGTCACATGGAGTTTTGCACAAACTTCACTAACTTTCATAACAGCATTGGGCGCTGTTCACATTGCAGAGTCTGACTCTCCTCCATCCAAAGGTTTTTCTGATGTCTGGGATCAACACAGGCAGACTGTCGACCTGCTGTGTGCTAATTAATATGCAGGCTAGCAAGGGTTAATCTCTGCTTGTCTGCTTGCTCCTTTGGTCCCATGTTGTGTGGAGACCTATCACATCTGCTCCCCTCCTATTTATGCTGGTGGAATCCTTCTACCCATGCCAGCTACAGTTTATTCTGTGTTGGGCTGTGAGGTGTGGTGTTCCAGACTCTCTGGTGAAAGTTCTGCTCATTGCTTGGTGGCTTGGTGCAATTGTGGGGTTTACCCCTGTTGTTTTGTGGCTTCCCTCGTGCTCTTGTTTCCTCCTGAATTTGCTTTTTTCTTATCCTGTGGGACAAAGTTTTGTTTTTTCCCTTGTCTGTTTTTATCTGTGGGTTTCACCACACTCCTGACCCATCCTTCCCTGGGGGAGGGGGAATCAGATCAGGAGTGGTCAGGAGCAGGGCCAGGAAGGAGGCTTAGGCCTGTCCATCATTAGGAGCTCCGGTTCCGCTATCCCAAAGTCATCGTGATATTATAGCTGGCCCAACTTTCATTCAATGCAACAGGAGAGTCGACTGGCAGAGGAATATTGCGCCAAATTCTGGCTCTGGTTCACGGACACTGAGTGGAACGGCCCTGTGCTCAAAAGCCATCGTTTCCAGGGTGTACCTGAGAAGGTTAAGCAGGTGTTGGTAATGGATGAAACTCCTTCTCTTGAGTAGAGATGAGCGAACCGGTCCCGGTTCGGCTCGAGGCGGTTCGCCGAACGGGGGGTCTGGCTCGAGTTCGGCTCGTCGAACGTTCGACGAACCGAACTCGAGCCCATAGGAAACAATGGCAGGCAATCACAAACACAGTAAAACACCTAGAAAACACCCTCAAAGGTGTCCAAAAGGTGACAAACAACTCACAACACAACACAAACACATGGGAAAGTGACAAGGACATGTACTCATGCGAAAACAAAACAGCTGGACAAGGAAAAAGAGGAGGACACACAGATATAGGCATGGCACGCCCTTCTAAAGTCATGTAAAACACCGCAAGGTGACTCCAAGCGGAGTCTCCCTTTTTTCCAAAAATTGGGCCCCACACACCCACCCCTTCAGTGGCAGCAGTTGTGCCCCAGTTGTACACTTCACAGCTAGATTTGCATCAAGCACATTCAAAAATACGCCATTCTTATCCGTCCCCAGGATGACACCGGGGTAGGTAGCAAAGTCTTTCCTGATCCCAGCTCTGTTCATCTTGGCTTCTTTTAAAAACACAGCAAGCAAGGGTTACTCCAAGCGGAGTCTCCCTTTTTTCCAAAAATTGGGCCACACAGACACCCACCCCATCAGTGGCAGCACTTGGGCCCTAGTTGCAAACAGGATGTTTTGATTTGCATCAAGCACATTCCAAATCCACAAGCATTTACTCTCCCCAGGATGACACAGGGGTAGTAAATTCCTTCTGGATCCATGACTTGTTCATTTTGATGAACGTCAGTCTGTCCACATTGTCACTGGACAGACGCGTGCGCTTATCTGTCAGCACACACCCAGCAGCACTGAATACACGTTCAGAGACAACGCTGGCAGCTGGACACGACAAAATCTCCAAGGCGTAAGTTGCGAGCTCTGGCCATTTTTGTAGGTTTGAAGCCCAAAAGGAGCAAGGCTCCAGTTGCACAGTCATGGCATCGATGTTCATTTGTAGATACTCCTGTATCATCCTCTCCAGCCGTTGACTATGTGTCAGACTTGTTGTCTCTGGTGGCCTTGCAAAAGAGGGTCTAAAAAAATTATGAAAAGATTCCATAAAATTGCTGTTACCGGCACCAGAAAAGGTCCTACTGGTACGGGTAGACTGTTGAAGATGACGAGACCGTCCCATGTTTGTCAAGTTACAACTGGGAGATTCACTCCCTGCACCTGCACGGTTGTTTGGTGGAAAAGCCGAGCTAAGATCTAGTAACAGCTTCTGCTGATACTCCTGCATACGTGCGTCCCTTTCTATGGCTGGAATTATGTCACAAAATTTGGACTTGTACCGGGGATCTAATAGTGTGGCAATCCAGTAGTCATCATCACTTCTAATTTTGACAATACGACTGTCATGTTGGAGGTAGTGCAACAAAAAGGCACTCATGTGTCTTGCGCAGCCATGCGGACCAAGTCCATGCTGTGTTTGTGGCATAGAGGTGCTACCCGTTCTTTCTTCCTCTGACATCTGACCCCAACCTCTTTCAACTGAAATTTGACCAAGGTCTCCCTCATCCGCTGAGTCTTCCATGTCCATGGACAGTTCGTCCTCCATTTCTTCATGTTCTCCTGCACCTTGCTCAACATTTCGCCTGCTACTATGCGCCCTTGTCGATCCCTGTCCCCCATGGTCCCATGCCTGCTGCGTTGGTGATGATGAACGTCTGGACCTTCGTGATGTTGTTGTCCCTTGCGCATATGAATCCTCCTGTAGTTCCTCCCCTTCATGTTGTCCCACCCCCTGACTCCGAATAGTGTTTAGCGTGTGCTCCAGCATGTAAATGACTGGAATCGTCATGCTGATAATGGCATTGTCAGAGCTAAACATATTCGTCGCCATGTCGAAACTGTGCAGAAGGGTGCATAGGTCCTTGATCTGAGACCACTCCATCAGGGTGATCTGCCCCACCTCTGCATCTCGTTGGCCCAGGCTATACGTCATGACGTATTGCACCAGGGCTCTGCGGTGCTGCCACAGTCGCTGTAACATGTGGAGAGTTGAATTCCAGCGTGTCGCCACATCGCATTTCAGGCGATGAACCGGCAGGCCGAAAGACTTCTGGAGCGATGCAAGTCGCTCTGCTGCGGCGCTTGAACGGCGGAAGTGAGCTGACAGTTTTCGTGCCCTGTTCAGAAGGCCATCTAGGCCGGGATAGTGTGTTAAAAATTGCTGCACGACAAGGTTCAACACGTGAGCCATACAAGGTACGTGTGTCACCTTGCCCAGGCGAAGTGCCGCACCCAGGTTTGCAGCATTGTCGCACACGGCCTTACCAGGCTGCAGTTTGAGTGGAGACAACCATTTATTAAACTCGGACCGCAAAGCTGACCACAACTCCTCAGCTGTGTGACTCTTATTACCAAGACATGTCAAGCTAAAGACCGCCTGATGCCGTTGCGCTCTGCTGCCAGCATAGTAATGAGGGGTGCGTGATTCCTTCTGCGCAGTGAGAACGCTGGTGGCCTGACCAGGCAGGCTTGGGGCGGAGGTGGAGGACCCAGATGAGGTGGAGGATGCAGAAGCAGTGGCGGAACTTGGACAGACAGAGGATTGACACACAAGTCGTGGGGACGGCAAGACTTGTGCAGCAGACCCTTCACCATCTATCACCATAGTTACCCAGTGCCCAGTCAGCGACATGTAACGTCCCTGTCCATGCTTACTGGTCCAAGTATCGGTGGTGAAATGCACCCGTTCACACACAGAGTTTCTCAAGGAAGCGGTGATGTTGTGTGCGACATGCTGGTGTAGCGCGGGCACACCTTTCTTAGAGAAGTAGTGGCGACTAGGCATCTGGTACTGGGGCACAGCGACAGACATAAGGTCTCTAAAATCCTGTGTGTCCACTAGGCGGAAAGGCAGCATTTCGGTAGCCAACAGCTTACAGAGGGATAGAGTCAACCTCTTAGCTTTGTCATGGGTCGGAGGAAGTGGCCTTTTATTTGACCACATCTGAGGGACAGAGATCTGGCTGCTGTGTGTAGACGGTGTTGAGTAGGGTGTCCCTTGAAAAATGCAGGTTTGTGAGGAAAGTGCAGGCGGAGACATGATGTTGCCTTCATCCAACGTTGGTGCTATCGATGTCTGAGAGAGCTGTACACACTCACTTGTTTCCCCTTCCAAACCAACTGACGACCTTACAAGCAAACTGCCTGTTGCGGTTACAGTGGTGGAAGTTTTGCGTGGAAAAACAGGTGTGGCAGCTGTCCCCACAGTCCTAGAAGATGAAGAGCGCGCGGATGCAGTGGAAGGGGCGGGCGGTGGATGGTTCGCTCCACTAGGCCGCATTGCAGCACGGTGAGCTTCCCACCGGGACTTATGATATTTAGTCATGTGACGATTCATGGAAGAAGTTGTCAAACTGCTGAGGTTTTGACCTCTACTAACAGAATCATGACAAATGTTACATATCACATGAGTTGGGCGATCTTTTTCGATGTGAAAAAAGGACCAGGCTAGGCAAGGCTTAGAGGCCATGCGACCTGTTGATCCACCCCGAATAATGCTCATAGGCAGAGTGGTGGCTGAGGATGCAGTTGTAGACGTGCTACCAGTGCTCCGACTCTGTCCAGGAAGGCGCAAGGTAACTTCGTCGTCGGTTGCATCCTCCTCCACCGCCTCTGTTGACCTCCTCGAGTGCCTGACTGGGGGTTGACAGTAGGTGGGATCTAGAACGTCATCATCAATTGTTGTGTTTGCACTCCCCTCCCCCTCAGACCGAGCCTCTTCTTGCCCTGACGGAATATTTAAGTTGTCATCCCAATCGGGTATCTGCGTCTCATCTTCATCAGTATGTTCCTCATTGTCTATAACCACAGGTGTTACAGTTTGTGACAAAGGGTCAACATTATGCTCAGAAACTTGGTCCTCACGGCCTGAATCTGAGTCACAAAGGTTCTGGGCATCACTGCAGACCATTTCCTGTTCTGTACTCACTGTAGCTTGGGAGCAGACCTCTGATTCCCAGGCTATAGTGTGACTGAACAGCTCTGCAGACTCAGCCATCTCAGTTCCACCATACTGTGCAGGGCTGATGGAGACTTCAGAGCTGGGAGAAAGCAAGTTTGATTGGGATGACAACTCAGAGGACTGGTGTTTTTTGGATGCGGTACTTGAAGTGGCAGAGAGGGCACTTGTTGGACCACTTGAGATCCATTCAAGCATTTTCCTTTTTTGCCCATCATCTACCTTTGTTCCTGTTGTTCGTGTCCGTAACAAAGGGAGCACATCGGATTGTCCACGGTAAGTAGTAGACATCTTACTTTTGCTGGTAGATGGTCTATCTTCAGCAGATGATAATGGAGCTTTGCCACCTTCCCCACGGACAAAACCTTTTTTGCCTTTTCCACCACGCCTCTTCCCCTTTCCACCAGCATCTGTCATTTTGCCACTCATGTTGATTGCGACAAGATTGTGGACTGAAAATGTGGTAGTAAAAATTGAGAGGTGGTGAAGATTGCAGTGGTGGTCTAGCTTTATTAACAGCAGAATAATAAAGAATAAATATCCCTGACAATGCAACTTAGTTATAATTAGTTGGAGTGTGCAACGCAGGCAGACGTGCTGCAAATGTCTTTGCACTAGTGGGACTATAGCAAAGTCCAATAGCCACGTATAGGATGCCACTAGGTACACTGAGTGTTTGCTAGTATAATGGCTTGGTTAGAATGAGTTGTAGTGTGCAACGCAGGCAGACGCGCTCTGCAAATGTCTTTGCACTAGTGGGACTATAGCAAAGTCCAATAGCCACGTATAGGATGCCACTAGGTACACTGAGTGTTTGCTAGTATAATGGCTTGGTTAGAATGAGTTGTAGTGTGCAACGCAGGCAGACGCGCTCTGCAAATGTCTTTGCACTAGTGGGACTATAGCAAAGTCCAATAGCCACGTATAGGATGCCACTAGGTACACTGAGTGTTTGCTAGTATAATGGCTTGGTTAGAATGAGTTGTAGTGTGCAACGCAGGCAGACGCGCTCTGCAAATGTCTTTGCACTAGTGGGACTATAGCAAAGTCCAATAGCCACGTATAGGATGCCACTAGGTACACTGAGTGTTTGCTAGTATAATGGCTTGGTTAGAATGAGTTGTAGTGTGCAACGCAGGCAGACGCGCTCTGCAAATGTCTTTGCACTAGTGGGACTATAGCAAAGTCCAATAGCCACGTATAGGATGCCACTAGGTACACTGAGTGTTTGCTAGTATAATGGCTTGGTTAGAATGAGTTGTAGTGTGCAACGCAGGCAGACGCGCTCTGCAAATGTCTTTGCACTAGTGGGACTATAGCAAAGTCCAATAGCCACGTATAGGATGCCACTAGGTACACTGAGTGTTTGCTAGTATAATGGCTTGGTTAGAATGAGTTGTAGTGTGCAACGCAGGCAGACGCGCTCTGCAAATGTCTTTGCACTAGTGGGACTATAGCAAAGTCCAATAGCCACGTATAGGATGCCACTAGGTACACTGAGTGTTTGCTAGTATAATGGCTTGGTTAGAATGAGTTGTAGTGTGCAACGCAGGCAGACGCGCTCTGCAAATGTCTTTGCACTAGTGGGACTATAGCAAAGTCCAATAGCCACGTATAGGATGCCACTAGGTACACTGAGTGTTTGCTAGTATAATGGCTTGGTTAGAATGAGTTGTAGTGTGCAACGCAGGCAGACGCGCTCTGCAAATGTCTTTGCACTAGTGGGACTATAGCAAAGTCCAATAGCCACGTATAGGATGCCACTAGGTACACTGAGTGTTTGCTAGTATAATGGCTTGGTTAGAATGAGTTGTAGTGTGCAACGCAGGCAGACGCGCTCTGCAAATGTCTTTGCACTAGTGGGACTATAGCAAAGTCCAATAGCCACGTATAGGATGCCACTAGGTACACTGAGTGTTTGCTAGTATAATGGCTTGGTTAGAATGAGTTGTAGTGTGCAACGCAGGCAGACGCGCTCTGCAAATGTCTTTGCACTAGTGGGACTATAGCAAAGTCCAATAGCCACGTATAGGATGCCACTAGGTACACTGAGTGTTTGCTAGTATAATGGCTTGGTTAGAATGAGTTGTAGTGTGCAACGCAGGCAGACGCGCTCTGCAAATGTCTTGGCACTAGTGGGACTATAGCAAAGTCCAATAGCCACGTATAGGATGCCACTAGGTACACTGAGTGTTTGCTAGTATAATGGCTTGGTTAGAATGAGTTGTAGTGTGCAACGCAGGCAGACGCGCTCTGCAAATGTCTTTGCACTAGTGGGACTATAGCAAAGTCCAATAGCCACGTATAGGATGCCACTAGGTACACTGAGTGTTTGCTAGTATAATGGCTTAGTTATCAGTTGGAGTGTGCAGAGGACAAGAGGGTACAGTGGCAGGGTTGTGGTGCTCTGGGTAGAGGAATGGAAGACTGCCTTTCTATTCCCTCCTAATGGTGAAATGCAGGTAGGAAATCCCTGACCTGGGCTACACAGACGCTGTTGCTGTTTGCAGGACCTGTCACCTATGGCTCTCTGACCCTGCCGGTTGGAGCCCTTAAAAGGACTGCTATAAAGTGCTCTCCCTAAGCTGTCTAACGCTGTGTATGCAGCGCATACAGCTGTATCGGCTATAGGACTCAGGAGGACGGAGCTGCGACAGTGATGTCTGACACCAAAGACGCAGAAGGCAGATAATGGCGTCCGTGAAGAAAATGTCCGGTTTTATAATGCAGGGACATGTGACATGCAGATCCTATCACACATGCCGTTGCTTCTCTGGCTCAAAGTCCACTTAGCTGTGTGTGTGTCTGGGATTGGCTGACATGCTGGCCCGCCCCACAAGACGCGCGCACTTAGGGAAGGAAGACAAGAAAAAAAAAAAAAAAAAATGGCGATCGCCATTATAGAAACAGCAGTGATCTGAAGGCGCTGTTCACGCACACTATACACTGAAATGTGATAATAGTTTGATTCACAGAGTGACTTACACTATTACAGCAGAAACCAAGCTATGATTTAGCTGTTTTTTGGCTGCTAGAACCGTTCTCGAACGTTTCTAGAACTACCGAGCTTTTGCAAAAAGCTCGAGTTCTAGTTCGATCTAGAACATGCCCCAAAATCACTCGAGCCGCGAACTGGAGAACCACGAACCACGAACCGCGCTCAACTCTACTCTTGAGTGTGCAATGTCTCTAGATATTTATTACAGGAACCTGTATTTTGGTGGTTTCTTCTGGTCTTCTGGATCCTGTCTCAGATCTCGGTGATGTCTTCTCTGAGAAGAGTTGTCAGTAGTTGCCGCCACATAGACCTATCAGTTAATTGATCTGTTGCCCATAAATGTGTACCGCCCCGGGGCTCGGCCGGCTGCCGAGCCGCTCGGATCCGGGCTCGTCGGTGGGTGGCTCGAGCTCCTCACGGACCTGGGGGTCACATCGCTCTGAAGGGATGCAGGCGCTACGTGAGGGGTGGTGTTCGGTGGGGAGGTTCACGGCCGGGGGCCGCGGTTGTTTGGGGGGTTAAGTTCGTGACGCCACCCACGGTTTGTGGTGAGTGAGTGGGAACCAACGCTGCCGTTGACTAGGCTCCCGGGGACGGTGTTATGCAGCTTGGTGTTGATCCCTTCCGTGGGCAGGGGTTGGTGGCCCCGGAGGCCCGATTGGGGCGAGAAGGAGGTGAGGGTGGGATGGTGCGGTGCGTGGCCCGAGGGCACTGTTGTACTCACTATGACAGATACACCCGAGTCTCTGGTAAACCAAAAGGATTGTGGTCGGTGCCCGCAGCCGGCTGCACTTTGCCCCTTACCCAGGTTGGTGGTTTATGCCTTTCTCCTGCACCTCTTTAGTAGAATGCTGACTTCCTTCGCTTCAGCGACGGGAGTCCGCTCCCCGGCTAGAGGATGTCGGGGAGCCCGTCTGCCCGCAGACGCTGGCCCGTGGGATCTCTATGCCTGGGCGGTGGCTTTCTATCCCCCTTGTTGGGCTGTTGCCTTCAGTTGGGACTTGGGTGGGAAAGAACCTAAGGTCCAGACCCCAATCAGTGAATTTGACTTGGTCCAGTGGCTTCTGAGCCTCGTACTGGGTCTGAGTACCTTTTCTGGTATCCAGGCTCCTACCCAGATCCCTGACAGACATTACTACTTTCCAACTACTCTCCTCTCCCTCCTAACTGATCTGTTTGTGTTTTTCCCGCCTAAGGCTCTCCAAACTCCTTGGTGGGCGTGGCCAACCGCCTGTCTCCGCCCCCGGGTGTGAACGTCAAGACCTGAGAGGGGTGACTCAGGGTTTTTAGGTTGGCTGCTGATACCTTTTTAGGGGTAGGGTGTTTGTGCAAGGGCCTGTCTGTGACTACCTGGCTAGTCCAGGGCGTCACAAATGCTAGAGAGATTGGAATAGATAGATGGATAAATAGATAGGTAGATGGATGGATGGATGGATGGATAGATAGATAGATAGAGGGATAGATAGATAGATAGAGGGATAGATAGATAGATAGATAGATAGATAGATAGATAGATAGATAGATAGATAGAGGGATAGATAGATAGATAGATAGAGGGATAGATAGATAGATAGATAGAGGGATAGATAGATAGATAGATAGATAGAGGGATAGATAGATAGATAGATAGATAGATAGAGGGATAGATAGATAGATAGATAGATAGAGGGATAGATAGATAGATAGATAGAGGGATAGATAGATAGATAGATAGATAGATAGATAGATAGATAGATAGATAGAGGGATAGATAGATAGATAGAGGGATAGATAGAGGGATAGATAGAGGGATAGATAGATAGATAGAGGGATAGATAGATAGATAGAGGGATAGATAGATAGAGGGATAGATAGATAGATAGAGGGATAGATAGATAGATAGATAGATAGATAGATAGATAGAGGGATAGATAGAGAGAGGGATAGATAGATAGATAGAGGGATAGATAGATAGATAGAGGGATAGATAGATAGATAGAGGGATAGATAGAGGGATAGATAGAGGGATAGATAGATAGATAGATAGATAGATAGATAGATAGATAGATAGAGGGATAGATAGATAGATAGATAGATAGAGGGATAGATAGATAGATAGAGGGATAGATAGAGGGAAAGATAGAGGGATAGATAGATAGATAGATAGATAGATAGATAGATAGATAGAGGGATAGATAGATAGATAGAGGGATAGATAGATAGATAGAGGGATAGATAGAGGGATAGATAGATAGATAGAGGGATAGATAGATAGATAGAGGGATAGATAGATAGATAGAGGGATAGATAGATAGATAGAGGGATAGATAGAGGGATAGATAGAGGGATAGATAGATAGATAGATAGATAGATAGATAGATAGATAGAGGGATAGATAGATAGATAGAGGGATAGATAGATAGATAGAGGGATAGATAGAGGGATAGATAGAGGGATAGATAGATAGATAGATAGATAGAGGGATAGATAGATAGATAGATAGATAGAGGGATAGATAGATAGAGGGATAGATAGATAGATAGAGGGATAGATAGATAGATAGATAGATAGAGGGATAGATAGAGAGAGGGATAGATAGATAGATAGAGGGATAGATAGATGGATAGAGGGATAGATAGAGGGATAGATAGAGGGATAGATAGATAGATAGATAGATAGATAGAGGGATAGATAGATAGATAGAGGGATAGATAGATAGATAGATAGATAGATAGATAGGTAGAGGGATAGATATATAGATAGAGGGATAGATAGATAGATAGAGGGATAGATATATAGATAGAGGGATAGATAGATAGATAGATAGATAGATAGAGGGATAGAGGGATAGATAGAAAGAGGGATATATAGATAGAGGGATAGATAGATAGATAGATAGATAGATAGATAGATAGATAGATAGATAGATACATGGATAGAGGGTTAGATAGATAGATAGAGGGATAGAGGGATAGATAGATAGATAGATAGATAGATAGATAGATAGATAGAGGGATAGATAGATAGAAAGAGGGATAGATAGAGGGATAGATAGAGGGATAGATAGATAGATAGATAGATAGATAGAGGGATAAATAGATAGATAGAGGGATAGATAGATAGATAGAGGGATACATAGATAGAGGGATAGATACATAGATAGAGGGATAGATAGATAGATAGATAGATAGATAGATAGATAGATAGAGGGATAGAGGGATAGATAGATAGAGGGATAGATAGATAGATAGAGGGATAGATAGAGGGATAGATAGATAGAGGGATAGATAGATAGATAGATAGATAGAGGGATAGATAGAGGGATAGATAGATAGAGGGATAGATAGATAGATAGATAGATAGATAGATAGATAGATAGATAGATAGATAGATAGATGGATAGATAGAGGGATAGATAGATAGAGGGATAGATAGATAGAGGGATAGATAGATAGAGGGATAGATAGATAGAGGGATAGATAGATAGATAGATACATAGATAGATAGAAAGATAGAGGGATAGATAGAGGGATAGATAGATAGATAGATAGATACATAGATAGATAGATAGATACATAGATAGATAGATAGAGGGATAGAGAGATAGATAGATAGATAGATACATAGATAGATAGATAGATAGAGGGATAGATAGATAAATGAATAGATACAGTCAGGGCCAGAAATATTTGGACAGTGACACAAGTTTTGTTATTTTAGCTGTTTACAAAAACATGTTCAGAAATACAATTCTATATATAATATGGGCTGAAAGTGCACACTCCCAGCTGCAATATGAGAGTTTTCACATCCAAATCGGAGAAAGGGTTTAGGAATCATAGCTCTGTAATGCATAGCCTCCTCTTTTTCAAGGGACCAAAAGTAATTGGACAAGGGACTCTAAGGGCTGCAATTAACTCTGAAGGCGTCTCCCTCGTTAACCTGTAATCAATGAAGTAGTTAAAAGGTCTGGAGTTGATTACAGGTGTGTGGTTTTGCATTTGGAAGTTGTTGCTGTGACCAGACAACATACGGTCTAAGAAACTCTCAATTGAGGTGAAGCAGAACATCCTGAGGCTGAAAAAAAAGAAAAAATCCATCAGAGAGATAGCAGACATGCTTGGAGTAGCAAAATCAACAGTCGGGTACATTCTGAGAAAAAAGGAATTGACTGGTGAGCTTGGGAACTCAAAAAGGCCTGGGCGTCCACGGATGACAACAGTGGTGGATGATCGCCGCATACTTTCTTTGGTGAAGAAGAACCCGTTCACAACATCAACTGAAGTCCAGAACACTCTCAGTGAAGTAGGTGTATCTGTCTCTAAGTCACCAGTAAAGAGAAAACTCCATGAAAGTAAATACAAAGGGTTCACATCTAGATGCAAACCATTCATCAATTCCAAAAATAGACAGGCCAGAGTTACATTTGCTGAAAAACACCTCATGAAGCCAGCTCAGTTCTGGAAAAGTATTCTATGGACAGATGAGACCAAGATCAACCTGTACCAGAATGATGGGAAGAAAAAAGTGTGGAGAAGAAAGGGAACGGCACATGATCCAAGGCACACCACATCCTCTGTAAAACATGGTGGAGGCAACGTGATGGCATGGGCATGCATGGCTTTCAATGGCACTAGGTCACTTGTGTTTATTGATGACATAACAGCAGACAAGAGTAGCCGGATGAATTCTGAAGTGTACCGGGATATACTTTCAGCCCAGATTCAGCCAAATGCCGCAAAGTTGATCGGACGGCCCTTCATAGTACAGATGGACAATGACCCCAAGCATACAGCCAAAGCTGCCCAGGAGTTCATGAGTGCAAAAAAGTGGAACCTTCTGCAATGGCCAAGTCAATCACCAGATCTTAACCCAATTGAGCATGCATTTCACTTGCTCAAATCCAGACTTAAGACGGAAAGACCCACAAACAAGCAAGACCTGAAGGCTGCGGCTGTAAAGGCCTGGCAAAGCATTAAGAAGGAGGAAACCCAGCGTTTGGTGATGTCCATGGGTTCCAGACTTAAGGCAGTGATTGCCTCCAAAGGATTCGCAACAAAATATTGAAAATACAAATATTTTGTTTGGGTTTGGTTTATTTGTCCAATTACTTTTGACCTCCTAAAATGTGGAGTGTTTGTAAAGAAATGTGACAATTCCTACAATTTCTATCAGATATTTTTGTTTAAACCTTCAAATTAAACGTTACAATCTGCACTTGAATTCTGTTGTAGAGGTTTCATTTCAAATCCAATGTGGTGGCATGCAGAGCCCAACTCGCGAAAATTGTGTCACTGTCCAAAGATTTCTGGACCTAACTGTAGGTTGATAGATAGATAGGTAGATGGATGGAAGGATGGATAAGTAGATGGATGGATGGATGGATAAGTAGATGGATGGATGGATGGATGGATAAGTAGATGGATGGATGGATGGATGGATGGATAAGTAGATGGATGGATGGATGGATAAGTAGATGGAAGGCCGCTCATTACACTTCCAAGTCTGCTCAATCTACTGCCGGGGCCGCTCATTATCTTCATGCATATGCACTGCTTTCCCTCACCCACCGAACGTCCCCATGTCTCTGATTGGTTGCAGTCAGACGTGAGCCCAACCCTGTGTGACAGTGTGTCTGACAGCAACCAATCAAACGCGCTGTGTCTGTGTTTCCATTGATGTAAAAATAAATAAATAAATAAATTGATGTAGGGTCCCCCCCATATTATGATACCCAGCAAAGATAAAGCCGCCACTGCAGGCTGCAGCCCCCAGCCGTGCGCCTGTCTTGGCTGTATTTCAAAATAAGAGGAACCACAAGCGACTTTTTAAAATTATTTAAATAATTTTTAAAAATGGCGTGCGGTCCCCCCCAATTTTGATATCCAGCCATGATAGAGCTCAACAGCTGGGGGCTGATATTCTCAGGCTGGGGAAGTCCATGCTTATTGGTCCCCCAGCCTTAAAATAGCAGACTGCAGCCACCCAGCAGGATTGTCGCATCTGCTACTGTAGATGTGACAATTCCAGAACTCTTCTTGGCTCCTCCCGATTGCCCTGGTGCGGTGGCAATCAGGGTAATAACGGGTTAATGACAGCTCACAACTGCCAATAAACCCTAAATTAGTAATGGGAGGCATCTATGACACCCCCCCCATAACTAATCTGTAAGTGAAAGAAATAAACACAAACACCGAAAAAAATCCTTTTTTTTTTATTAATTACAAAAAACACCCTCTTTCACCACTTTATTAACCCCCCAAAACCCAACTCCAATAGAATTCACAAAAGCTCCCATGACGATTCCAGCTCTGCTACATCTGAAGTGACAGCTTGAGGCCATAGAACATAACTGCCCACTTCAGGCAGAGATTGGGCCGAGCGATGAGTGGTAATGTCACTCAGGTTATTTGCGGTCACAGCTGGAGATTCGTACGGTCCTTCACCTGTGATCTCAGGTAACCTCATTGAACTGAGTGACATAACCTGATGTCACAGTACAGGGATAATACACACAGTGATGTCACAGTACAGGGATAATACACACAGTGATGTCACAGTACAGGGATAATACACACAGTGATGTCACAGTACAGGGATAATACACACAGTGATGTCACAGTACAGGGATAATACACACAGTGATGTCACAGTACAGGGATAATACACACAGTGATGTCACAGTACAGGGATAATACACACAGTGATGTCACAGTACAGGGATAATGCACACAGTGATGTCACACTACAGGGATAATAAACACAGTGATGTCACAGTACAGGGATAATGCACACAGTGATGTCACACTACAGGGATAATACACACAGTGATGTTACAGTACAGGGATAATACACACAGTGATGTCACAGCACAGGGATAATACACACAGTGATGTCACAGCACAGGGATAATACACACAGTGATGTCACAGTACAGGGATAATACACACAGTGATGTCACAGCACAGGGATAATACACACAGTGATGTCACAGTACAGGGATAATACACACAGTGATGTCACAGTACAGGGATAATACACACAGTGATGTCACAGTACAGGGATAATGCACACAGTGATGTCACAGCACAAAGATAATACACACAGTGATGTCACAGCACAAAGATAATACACACAGTGATGTCACAGTACAGGGGTAATACACACAGTGATGTCACAGTACAGGGATAATACACACAGTGATGTCACAGCACAAAGATAATACACACAGTGATGTCACAGTACAGGGGTAATACACACAGTGATGTCACAGTACAGGGATAATGCACACAGTGATGTCACAGCACAGGGATAATACACACAGTGATGTCACAGTACAGGGATAATACACAAGTGATGTCTCAGTACAGGGATAATACACACAGTGATGTCACAGTACAGGGATAATACACACAGTGATGTCACAGTACAGGGATAATACACACAGTGATGTCACAGTACAGGGATAATACACACAGCGATGTCACAGTACAGGGATAATACACACAGTGATGTCACTGTACAGAGATAATACACACAGTGATGTCACAGTACAGGGGTAATACACACAGTGATGTCACAGTACAGGGATAATGCACACAGTGATGTCACAGCACAGGGATAATACACACAGTGATGTCACAGCACAGGGATAATACACAAGTGATGTCTCAGTACAGGGATAATACACACAGTGATGTCACAGTACAGGGATAATACACACAGTGATGTCACAGTACAGGGATAATACACACAGTGATGTCACAGTACAGGGATAATACACACAGTGATGTCACAGTACAGGGATAATACACACAGCGATGTCACAGTACAGGGATAATATACACAGCGATGTCACTGTACAGAGATAATACACACAGTGATGTCACAGCACAGGGAGAATACACACAGTGATGTTACAGTACAGGGATAATACACACAGCGATGTCACAGTACAGGGATAATACACACAGCGATGTCACAGTACAGGGATAATACACAGTGATGTCACAGTACAGGGATAATACACACAGTGATGTCACAGTACAGGGATACTACACACAGTGATGTCACAGTACAGGGATAATACACACAGTGATGTTACAGTACAGGGATAATACACACAGTGATGTTACAGTACAGGGATAATACACACAGTGATGTCACAGTACAGGGATAATACACACAGTGATGTTACAGTACAGGGAGAATACACACAGCGATGTCACAGCATAGGGATAATACACACAGTGATGTCACAGTACAGGGATAATGCACACAGTGATGTCACAGTACAGGGATAATGCACACAGTGATGTCACAGCACAGGGATAATACAAACAGTGATGTCACAGCACAGGGATAATACAAACAGTGATGTCACAGTACAGGGATAATACACACAGTGATGTCACAGTATAGGGATAATACACACAGTGATGTCACAGTACAGGGATAATGCACACAGTGATGTCACAGTACAGGGGTAATACACACAGTGATGTCACAGCACAAAGATAATACATACAGTGATGTCACAGTACAGGGATAATACACACAGTGATGTCCCAGTACAGGGATAATACACACAGTGATGTCACAGTACAGGGATAATACACACAGTGATGTCCCAGTACAGGGATAATACACGCAGTGATGTCACAGTACAGGGATAATACATACTGTGATGTCGCAGTACAGGGATAATACACACAGTGATGTCACAGTACAGGGATAATACACGTAGTGATGTCACAGCACAGGGATAATACACAGTGATGTCACAGTACAGGGATAATACACACAGTGATGTCACAGTACAGGGATAATACACACAGTGATGTCACAGTACAGGGGTAATACACACAGTGATGTCACAGTACAGGGATAATACACACAGTGATGTCACAGTACAGGGATAATGCACCCAGTGATGTCACAGTACAGGGATAATACACACAGTGATGTCACAGTACAGGGATAATACACACAGTGATGTCACAGTACAGGGATAATACACACAGTGATGTTACAGTACAGGGATAATGCACACAGTGATGTCACAGTACAGGGGTAATACACACAATGATGTCACAGTACAGGGATAATACACACAGTGATGTCACAGTACAGGGATAATACACACATGTTAGGGCCAGATGGACGGGCAGACCCGGGAGGTGGATCCACTGGACCGAACTCCCCGATGAGGGAAAGGAGTCCGGTAGCCGGAGCACTTTAGGTAGCAGGACAGTCCGTGCACTGGAACACAATGGAGAAGTCCCTGGGACCACGAGGTCACTGATGGTGGTCCGGGTGACGGAGCTCAGGTTCGGAAGCCGAGATGATGTCTGGCGGGGTCCGGAACCGTTGGAGCGAGATGACGGGTCACTGTCATGACGGACTGTCAGGATGGCAGATGGGCAGCGTTCGGGGTTCGAGATACAGCAGGACCGGATGGCGATGCAGGATCGGCTCTAGAAGACAGAGAGGTAAGTATCTCACAGAACACAAGGAGACCTGACTCCTAGCTTGGGAAAAAACGAAGAACAGGCCCCGCTCCCTTGGACATTAACCCCCTTTATACCCTGTACCTGTATGCATCATTTCCTGTCAGTGGACACTGGCCCTTTAAGAAAGGGTCAGTGACCGCGCGCGCGCCCTAATGCGCATGCGCGCGGCCCGGGTGCCAGAAGCCAGGGCAGGAAGCTGAGAGGAGGACGCAGCAGAGCCGGCCAGGGACTGGGAAGCCGACGGGCGCCGGGAGCGGGGACCAGGAGGCTTGGGAAGCGTGGGCACTGGAGGCTGGAGAGCGGGGAGCGTGGCAGGTGAGCCGGGGAGCGGAGCAGAGGACCCGGGGAGCGGAGTAGAGGACCCGGGGAGCGGAGCAGAGGACCCGGGGAGCGTGACAGTACCCCCCCCCCCCACGCCCCCCTCCTCGCAACCGGGACAGGAAGGCACGGATCAGAGGAGTGCCCACATTCTCCCTGGGCTCCCAGGACCTATCCTCAGGACCATACCCTTCCCAGTCCACCAGGAAGAACTGTCGACCTCGTACGGTCTTCATGGCCACGATATCCCTTACCGCATAGATGTCGTCCTCAGCAATAGGAGGAGGAGCCGGACTGGCGGCAGCGGAGAAGGGACCAAGGACAACCGGCTTGAGCAGAGACACGTGGAAGGAGTTGGGTATCCTCATCGTGGCCGGGAGCTGTAGTTTGTAGGAGACCTCATTGATCTTGCCGAGGACTTTAAACGGTCCGATGTAGCGAGGTCCCAGCTTGTAGGATGGTATCTTCAGTCGGATGTATTTGGAAGCAAGCCAGACGAGATCTCCCGGAGAGAAACACGGAGGATCCAGACGTCTCTTGTCCGCGTGTCTCTTCATCCGCAGGGATGCACGTGCAAGGGAGGCCTTAACTGAGTCCCAAATGGTTGTAAAGTCACGGAGTACAGCATCAGCAGCAGGGATGTCCGAGGAAGAGGATACAGGCAATGGGACAGACGGCTGAAGTCCGTAGACGACATGGAAGGGAGAGCTGGAGGAGGACTCGCTGACGTGGTGATTATGGGAGAATTCAGCCCAAGGAAGAAGCGTGGACCAATCGTCATGATGGGCGTTGACGTAGTGACGTAAGAAAGAGGTCAATATCTGATTGACCCGTTCCACTTGGCCGTTCGACTGAGGATGGTAGGCCGAAGAAAAGTCCAGAGTCACTCCCAGATGTTTACAGAGAGCCCTCCAGAAGCGGGAGGTGAACTGAGTTCCTCTGTCGGACACTATGTGTGATGGAAAGCCATGCAAGCGGAAGATGTGATGTATATAGGCGTCCGCGAGTTCCTGGGCAGAGGGCAGTCCAGCCATAGGAACGAAATGGGCCATTTTAGAGAACCGATCCACCACGACCCATATGACTGTGTGTCCGGAGGACAATGGCAAGTCCGTAATAAAGTCCATCGCTATGTGTTGCCAGGGAACTGAGGGTATCGGCAGAGGCAGAAGACGGCCATATGGCAGGTGTTTGGGAGTCTTGTTCCTGGCACAGGAGGAGCAGGCAGAGACAAAAGAGGCGACGTCCGTGCGCAGAGATGGCCACCAGTAATGACGTGCAATCGCACTCCATGTTCTCTTCTGACCTGCATGACCGGCTGTTTTCGAGGCATGGCCCCAGTGTAACACTTTTTGCCTGTCAGTCTCAGAGACATAGGTCTTCCCAGGCGGTATCTGGGCCAGGGTGACAGGAGCCACCGGAATGATCTTACTAGGGCAGATGATGGGTTGGGATGTCTCTTCCTCCTGCTCCATGGGCATGAAAGACCTAGACAAGGCATCAGCGCGTACATTCTTGTTCGCGGGTCGGAAATGGAGCTGGAAGTCGAACCGGGCAAAGAACAAGGACCACCTGGCTTGCCGTGGGTTCAGTCGCTGAGCCGTCCGCAGGTATTCCAGGTTTTTGTGGTCCGTGTAAATAATGACGGGATACACTGCTCCTTCCAGAAGATAGCGCCATTCCTCCAGAGCCAGTTTGACTGCCAATAGCTCTCGGTCACCGATGGTGTAGTTGCGTTCAGGCGCTGAGAAGCTCTTGGAGAAGAAACCGCAAGTCACCATCTTCCCGGAGGAGAACTTCTGCATGAGCACTGCTCCGGCTCCCGAGGAGGAGGCATCCACCTCCAAGGTGAACTGGCGGTTTAACTCTGGACGGTGGAGTACAGGAGAGGAGGCAAAGGCTCGCTTTAGAGAGCCAAACGCGGCGTCGGCCGCAGGTGACCAGTCCTTTGGATTAGCCCCCTTCTTGGTCAAGGCGGAAAGAGGAGCAGTCAGAGCCGAGAAGTGAGGAATAAACTGGCGGTAATAATTGGCGAATCCCAGAAAGCGTTGGATTGCCTTCAGTCCAGAAGGAGGAGGCCAGTTGAGAACGGAAGAGACCTTCTTTGGATCCATCTGCAGTCCGGTATCGGTGATGAGGTAACCCAGGAAGGGGAGAGAAGACTGTTCGAAGACGCACTTCTCGTACTTGGCGTACAGACGATTCTCTCTCAGTCTTTGTAGAACCAGTTGCACGTTCTCTCGGTGGGTCTGGAGGTCCGGAGAGAAGACAAGGATGTCATCCAGATATACCACCACACAAACGTAGAGAAGGTCCCGGAACACATCGTTCACTAATTCTTGGAAGACTGCTGGTGCGTTACACAGGCCGAAGGGCATCACACAGTATTCATAGTGCCCATCGCGAGTGTTGAAAGCGGTCTTCCATTCATCCCCTGAGCGGATACGGACCAGGTTGTAGGCACCCCGAAGATCCAACTTGGTGAACACACGAGCTCCTCTGAGCCGATCAAACAATTCGGGGATGAGCGGCAGGGGGTACTTGTTTTTTACGGTGATTAGGTTCAATCCCCGGTAGTCTATACATGGGCGTAGGTCGCCCTCTTTCTTCTTTACGAAGAAGAAGCCTGCTCCAGCAGGAGAGGAGGATCTCCGAATGAATCCCTTAGCCAGGCTCTCTGTGATGTACGTAGACATGGCCCTTGTTTCGGCTGGAGACAGTGGATATATCCGTCCTCGAGGTGGTGTAGTTCCCGGGAGCAGGTCAATGGCACAATCGTAAGGACGATGTGGCGGAAGTACTTCGGACTCCTTCTTATCAAAGACGTCCACGAAGGACCAATAGGCTGAGGGCAGTCCCGGTAGGGACTCGGGAACCGGAGGTCGCCGGATAGGTTGTATGGTCTTCAGACAGTTCTCATGGCAAGAAGACCCCCATCGAGTGATATCGCCAGTGCCCCAGCTGACTGAAGGCTCGTGTGTCCGCAACCAAGGAAGGTCCAGCAGGATTTGATGTGACATATGTGGGAGGACGTAGAGAGCGATGTTCTCGGTGTGCAGAGCACCGATACGCAGTTCAAGCGGCTTGGTGATCCAGGAGATGGTGTCAGAGAGGGGTCTCCCATCCACAGAGGCAATCACAAGAGGTTTGGCGAGTGGAGTAACAGGCACCTGGTATTTGTCCACCGTGGCCTGCTGGATGAAATTGCCTGCTGCCCCAGAATCGAGGTACGCCTCAGCCGTAAACCGCGTCTCTCCCGTTGTCACTTGCACAGTCCATGTAACTGGGTCTGAGAGAGTCCCAGCACCTAGGGTGGCCTCTCCTACCAACCCTAGGCTTTGGAGTTTCCCGGCCTCTCTGGACAGGAGCGTAGAAGGTGTGTGCCCTCTCCGCAGTAGAAGCAGAGGCTCTTGGCGAGCCGCTCTGCTCGGCGTTGTTCAGACTGTCGCACACGGTCGATCTGCATGGGCTCATGGACGGAGACACCAGAGGCCGTTGACTGGAGTACGGCGGGCTTCTGTGGAGGAGAGGAATGCCTTACCGGACGTCTCTCACGGGACACCTCTTTGGACCGCTCCTGAAAGCGTATGTCCACTCGAGTCGCTAGGGTAATCAGGGCGTCCAGGGTGGACGGTACGTCACGTCCAGCCAGCT
This sequence comes from Anomaloglossus baeobatrachus, assembly GCF_048569485.1. Lineage (NCBI taxonomy): Eukaryota > Metazoa > Chordata > Amphibia > Anura > Aromobatidae > Anomaloglossus > Anomaloglossus baeobatrachus. The sequence goes on along the minus strand of NC_134355.1, from coordinate 687,211,931 downwards.
CATCTTTGATTCGAACCGAGAGTCCTTCCCAGAAGGCGGCGGTTAGGGCCTCGTTATTCCACCCGAGTTCTGAAGCCAAGGTGCGGAAACGGATGGCGTATTGACCCACCGTCAGAGTCCCCTGACGTAACCGGAGAAGAGATGAAGCAGACGCGGAGGCGCGTCCGGGTTCGTCAAAGGTGCTGCGAAAGGCCTGCAGGAACTCCTGGAGGTTCTTGGTCATAGGGTCCTCCTTTTCCCACAAAGGGTTCATCCACGCCAGTGCCTCGCCCTCTAAGTGAGACATGATGAAGGCGACCTTGGCTTGGTCGGAGGCAAACAAATGTGGCAGCTGCGTGAAATGGAGGGAGCATTGGTTTATAAACCCCCTGCAGGTCTTGGGATCTCCGGCGTACCAGGGTGGTGAGGCCAAACGCAGTCTGGAAGCATCCGAGGAGGCTGCCACGGGAGCGGGAGCCGTGGATTGACTAGTGGAGACCCGGGGCGCTGAAGATGTGACCGAGGCTTGTAGCGTGTTCAAGCGGGCGTCCACGGAGGTCATAAAGTTCAGCATGCGGGTCTGGACTTCACGATGGCGTTGGAGTTCCTCATGCAAGGCCGCTAGTGCTTCGGCGGGATCCATGGCCTGTTCTTACTGTTAGGGCCAGATGGACGGGCAGACCCGGGAGGTGGATCCACTGGACCGAACTCCCCGATGAGGGAAAGGAGTCCGGTAGCCGGAGCACTTTAGGTAGCAGAACAGTCCGTGCACTGGAACACAATGGAGAAGTCCCTGGGACCACGAGGTCACTGATGGTGGTCCGGGTGACGGAGCTCAGGTTCGGAAGCCGAGATGATGTCTGGCGGGGTCCGGAACCGTTGGAGCGAGATGACGGGTCACCGCAGGGAACCGAGATGGTACGGACTGTCAGGATGGCAGATGGGCAGCGTTCGGGGTTCGAGATACAGCAGGACCGGATGGCGATGCAGGATCGGCTCTAGAAGACAGAGAGGTAAGTATCTCACAGAACACAAGGAGACCTGACTCCTAGCTTGGGAAAACACGAAGAACAGGCCCCGCTCCCTTGGACATTAACCCCCTTTATACCCTGTACCTGTATGCATCATTTCCTGTCAGTGGACACTGGCCCTTTAAGAAAGGGTCAGTGACCGCGCGCGCGCCCTAATGCGCATGCGCGCGGCCCGGGTGCCAGAAGCCAGAGCAGGAAGCTGAGAGGAGGACGCAGAAGAGCCGGCCAGGGACTGGGAAGCCGACGGGCGCCGGGAGCGGGGACCAGGAGGCTTGGGAAGCGTGGGCACTGGAGGCTGAAGACCGGGGAGAGGAGCAGAGAAGCCGGGGAGCGTGGCAGGTGAGCCGGTGAGCGGAGCAGAGGACCCGGGGAGCGGAGTAGAGGACCCGGGGAGCGGAGCAGAGGACCCGGGGAGCGTGACAACACAGTGATGTCACAGTACAGGGATAATGCACCCAGTGATGTTACAGTACAGGGATAATGCACACAGTGATGTCACAGTACAGGGATAATACACACAGTGATGTCACAGTACAGGGATAATACACACAGTGATGTCACAGTACAGGGATAATACACACAGTGATGTCACAGTACAGGGATAATACACACAGTGATGTCACAGTACAGGGATAATACACACAGTGATGTCACAGTACAGGGATAATACACACAGTGATGTCACAGTACAGGGATAATACACACAGTGATGTCACAGTGCAGGGATAATACACACAGTGATGTCACAGTACAGGGATAATACACACAGTGATGTTACAGTACAGGGATAATGCACACACTGATATCACAGTACAGGGATAATACACACAGTGATGTCACAGTACAGGGGTAATACACACAGTGATGTCACAGTACAGGGATAATACACACAGTGATGTTACAGTACAGGGATAATACACACAGTGATGTCGCAGTACAGGGATAATACACACAGTGATGTCACAGTACAGAGATAATACACACAGTGATGTTACAGTACAGGGATAATACACACAGTGATGTCACAGTACAGGGATAATACACACAGTGATGTCACAGTAAAGGGATAATACACACAGTGATGTTACAGTACAGGGATAATACACACAGTGATGTCACAGTACACGGATAATACACACAGTGATGTCACAGTACAGGAATAATACACACAGTGATGTCACAGTACAGGGATAATACACACAGTGATGTCACAGTACAGGGATAATACACACAGTGATGTCACAGTACAGGAATAATACACACAGTAATGTCACAGTACAGGGATAATACACACAGTGATGTCACAGTACAGGGATAATACACACAGTGATGTCACAGTACAGGGATAATACACACAGTGATGTCACAGTACAGGATAATACACACAGTGATGTCACAGTACAGGGATAATACACACAGTGATGTCACAGTACAGGGGTAATGCACACAGTGATGTCACAGTACAGGGATAATACACACAGCGATGTCACAGTACAGGGGTAATACACACAGCGATGTCACAGTACAGGGATAATACACACAGTGAAGTCACAGTACAGGGGTAATACACACAGTGATGTCACAGTACAGGGATAATACACACAGTGATGTCACAGTACAGGGATAATGCACACAGTGATGTCACAGTACAGGGATAATACACACAGTGATGTCACAGTACAGGGATAATACACACAGTGATGTCACAGTACAGGGATAATACACACAGTGATGTCACAGTACAGGGATAATACACACAGTGATGTCACAGTACAGGGATAATGCACACAGTGATGTCACAGTACAGGGATAATACACACAGTGATGTCACAGTACAGGGATAATACACACAGTGATGTCACAGTACAGGGATAATACACACAGTGATGTCACAGTACAGGGATAATACACACAGTGATGTCACAGTACAGGGATAATACACACAGTGATGTCACAGTACAGGGATAATACACACAGTGATGTCACAGTGCAGAGATAATACACACAGTGATGTCACAGTACAGGGATAATACACACAGTGATGTCACAGTACAGGGATATACACACAGTGATGTCACAGTACAGGGATAATACACACAGTGATGTCACAGTACAGGGGTAATACACACAGTGATGTCACAGTACAGGGGTAATACACACAGTGATGTCACAGTACAGGGATAATACACACAGTGATGTCACAGTACAGGGATAATACACACAGTGATGTCACAGTACAGGGATAATACACACAGTGATGTCACAGTACAGGGATATACACACAGTGATGTCACAGTACAGGATAATACACACAGTGATGTCACAGTACAGGGATAATACACACAGTGATGTCACAGTACAGGGGTAATGCACACAGTGATGTCACAGTACAGGGATAATGCACACAGCGATGTCACAGTACAGGGGTAATACACACAGCGATGTCACAGTACAGGGATAATACACACAGTGAAGTCACAGTACAGGGGTAATACACACAGTGATGTCACAGTACAGGGATAATACACACAGTGATGTCACAGTACAGGGATAATGCACACAGTGATGTCACAGTACAGGGATAATACACACAGTGATGTCACAGTACAGGGATAATACACACAGTGATGTCACAGTACAGGGATAATACACACAGTGATGTCACAGTACAGGGATAATACACACAGTGATGTCACAGTACAGGGATAATACACACAGTGATGTCACAGTACAGGGATAATACACACAGTGATGTCACAGTACAGGGATAATACACACAGTGATGTCACAGTACAGGGATAATACACACAGTGATGTCACAGTACAGGGATAATACACACAGTGATGTCACAGTACAGGGATAATACACACAGTGATGTCACAGTACAGGGATAATACACACAGTGATGTCACAGTGCAGAGATAATACACACAGTGATGTCACAGTACAGGGATAATACACACAGTGATGTCACAGTACAGGGATATACACACAGTGATGTCACAGTACAGGGATAATACACACAGTGATGTCACAGTACAGGGGTAATACACACAGTGATGTCACAGTACAGGGGTAATACACACAGTGATGTCACAGTACAGGGATAATACACACAGTGATGTCACAGTACAGGGATAATACACACAGTGATGTCACAGTACAGGGATAATACACACAGTGATGTCACAGTACAGGGATATACACACAGTGATGTCACAGTACAGGGATAATACACACAGTGATGTCACAGTACAGGGGTAATACACACAGTGATGTCACAGTACAGGGGTAATACACACAGTGATGTCACAGTACAGGGATAATACACACAGTGATGTCACAGTACAGGGATAATACACACAGTGATGTCACAGTACAGGGATAATACACACAGTGATGTTACAGTACAGGGATAATGCACACAGTGATATCACAGTACAGGGATAATACACACAGTGATGTCAGAGTACAGGGATAATACACACAGTGATGTCAGAGTACAGGGATAATACACACAGTGATGTCACAGTACAGGGATAATACACACAGTGATGTCACAGTACAGGGATAATACACACAGTGATGTCACAGTACAGGGATAATACACACAGTGATGTTACAGTACAGGGATAATACACACAGTGATGTCACAGTACAGGGATAATACACACAGTGATGTCACAGTACAGGAATAATACACACAGTGATGTCACAGTACAGGGATAATACACACAGTGATGTCACAGTACAGGAATAATACACACAGTGATGTCACAGTACAGGGATAATACACACAGTGATGTCACAGTACAGGGGTAATACACACAGTGATGTCACAGTACAGGGGTAATACACACAGCGATGTCACAATACAGGGATAATACACACAGTGATGTCACAGTACAGGGATAATACACACAGTGATGTCACAGTACAGGGATAATACACACAGTGATGTCACAGTACAGGGATAATACACACAGTGATGTCACAGTACAGGGATAATACACACAGTGATGTCACAGTACAGGGATAATACACACAGTGATGTCACAGTACAGGGATAATACACACAGTGATGTCACAGTGCAGAGATAATACACACAGTGATGTCACAGTACAGGGATAATACACACAGTGATGTCACAGTACAGGGATATACACACAGTGATGTCACAGTACAGGGATAATACACACAGTGATGTCACAGTACAGGGGTAATACACACAGTGATGTCACAGTACAGGGGTAATACACACAGTGATGTCACAGTACAGGGATAATACACACAGTGATGTCACAGTACAGGGATAATACACACAGTGATGTCACAGTACAGGGATAATACACACAGTGATGTCACAGTACAGGGATATACACACAGTGATGTCACAGTACAGGATAATACACACAGTGATGTCACAGTACAGGGATAATACACACAGTGATGTCACAGTACAGGGGTAATGCACACAGTGATGTCACAGTACAGGGATAATGCACACAGCGATGTCACAGTACAGGGGTAATACACACAGCGATGTCACAGTACAGGGATAATACACACAGTGAAGTCACAGTACAGGGGTAATACACACAGTGATGTCACAGTACAGGGATAATACACACAGTGATGTCACAGTACAGGGATAATGCACACAGTGATGTCACAGTACAGGGATAATACACACAGTGATGTCACAGTACAGGGATAATACACACAGTGATGTCACAGTACAGGGATAATACACACAGTGATGTCACAGTACAGGGATAATACACACAGTGATGTCACAGTACAGGGATAATACACACAGTGATGTCACAGTACAGGGATAATACACACAGTGATGTCACAGTACAGGGATAATACACACAGTGATGTCACAGTACAGGGATAATACACACAGTGATGTCACAGTACAGGGATAATACACACAGTGATGTCACAGTACAGGGATAATACACACAGTGATGTCACAGTACAGGGATAATACACACAGTGATGTCACAGTGCAGAGATAATACACACAGTGATGTCACAGTACAGGGATAATACACACAGTGATGTCACAGTACAGGGATATACACACAGTGATGTCACAGTACAGGGATAATACACACAGTGATGTCACAGTACAGGGGTAATACACACAGTGATGTCACAGTACAGGGGTAATACACACAGTGATGTCACAGTACAGGGATAATACACACAGTGATGTCACAGTACAGGGATAATACACACAGTGATGTCACAGTACAGGGATAATACACACAGTGATGTCACAGTACAGGGATATACACACAGTGATGTCACAGTACAGGGATAATACACACAGTGATGTCACAGTACAGGGGTAATACACACAGTGATGTCACAGTACAGGGGTAATACACACAGTGATGTCACAGTACAGGGATAATACACACAGTGATGTCACAGTACAGGGATAATACACACAGTGATGTCACAGTACAGGGATAATACACACAGTGATGTTACAGTACAGGGATAATGCACACAGTGATATCACAGTACAGGGATAATACACACAGTGATGTCACAGTACAGGGATAATACACACAGTGATGTCACAGTACAGGGATAATACACACAGTGATGTCACAGTACAGGGATAATACACACAGTGATGTCACAGTACAGGGATAATACACACAGTGATGTTACAGTACAGGGATAATACACACAGTGATGTCACAGTACAGGGATAATACACACAGTGATGTCACAGTACAGGAATAATACACACAGTGATGTCACAGTACAGGGATAATACACACAGTGATGTCACAGTACAGGGATAATACACACAGTGATGTCACAGTACAGGGATAATACACACAGTGATGTCACAGTACAGGGATAATACACACAGTGTTGTCACAGTACAGGGATAATACACACAGTGATGTCACAGTACAGGAATAATACACACAGTGATGTCACAGTACAGGAATAATACACACAGTGATGTCACAGTACAGGAATAATACACACAGTGATGTCACAGTACAGGGGTAATACACACAGTGATGTCACAGTACAGGGGTAATACACACAGCGATGTCACAATACAGGGATAATACACACAGTGATGTCACAGTACAGGGATAATACACACAGTGATGTCACAGTACAGGGATAATACACACAGTGATGTTACAGTACAGGGATAATACACACAGTGATGTCACAGTACAGGGATAATACACACAGTGATGTCACAGTACAGGGATAATACACACAGTGTTGTCACAGTACAGGGATAATACACACAGTGATGTCACAGTACAGGATAATACACACAGTGATGTCACAGTACAGGGATAATACACACAGTGATGTCACAGTACAGGGGTAATGCACACAGTGATGTCACAGTACAGGGATAATACACACAGCGATGTCACAGTACAGGGGTAATACACACAGTGATGTCACAGTACAGGGATAATACACACAGTGATGTCACAGTACAGGGATAATACACACAGTGATGTCACAGTACAGGGATAATACACACAGTGATGTTACAGTACAGGGATAATACACACAGTGATGTCACAGTACAGGGATAATACACACAGTGATGTCACAGTACAGGGATAATACACACAGTGTTGTCACAGTACAGGGATAATACACACAGTGATGTCACAGTACAGGATAATACACACAGTGATGTCACAGTACAGGGATAATACACACAGTGATGTCACAGTACAGGGGTAATGCACACAGTGATGTCACAGTACAGGGATAATACACACAGCGATGTCACAGTACAGGGGTAATACACACAGTGATGTCACAGTACAGGGATAATACACACAGTGAAGTCACAGTACAGGGATAATACACACAGTGATGTCACAGTACAGGGGTAATACACACAGTGATGTCACAGTACAGGGATAATACACACAGTGATGTCACAGTACAGGAATAATACACACAGTGATGTCACAGTACAGGGATAATACACACAGTGATGTCACAGTACAGGAATAATACACACAGTGATGTCACAGTACAGGGGTAATACACACAGTGATGTCACAGTACAGGGGTAATACACACAGCGATGTCACAATACAGGGATAATACACACAGTGATGTCACAGTACAGGGATAATACACACAGTGATGTCACAGTACAGGGATAATACACACAGTGATGTTACAGTACAGGGATAATACACACAGTGATGTCACAGTACAGGGATAATACACACAGTGATGTCACAGTACAGGGATAATACACACAGTGTTGTCACAGTACAGGGATAATACACACAGTGATGTCACAGTACAGGATAATACACACAGTGATGTCACAGTACAGGGATAATACACACAGTGATGTCACAGTACAGGGGTAATGCACACAGTGATGTCACAGTACAGGGATAATACACACAGCGATGTCACAGTACAGGGGTAATACACACAGTGATGTCACAGTACAGGGATAATACACACAGTGAAGTCACAGTACAGGGATAATACACACAGTGATGTCACAGTACAGGGGTAATACACACAGTGATGTCACAGTACAGGGATAATACACACAGTGATGTCACAGTACAGGGATAATGCACACAGTGATGTCACAGTACAGGGATAATACACACAGTGATGTCACAGTACAGGGATAATACACACAGTGATGTCACAGTACAGGGATAATACACACAGTGATGTCACAGTACAGGGATAATACACACAGCGATGTCACAGTACAGGGGTAATGCACACAGCGATGTCACAGTGCAGGGATAATGCACACAGTGATGTCACAGTACAGGGATAATACACACAGTGATGTCACAGTACAGGGGTAATACACACAGTGATGTCACAGTACAGGGATAATGCACACAGTGATGTCACAGTACAGGGATAATGCACACAGTGATGTCACAGTACAGGGATAATACACACAGCGATGTCACAGTACAGGGATAATACACACAGTGATGTTACAGTACAGGGATAATACACACAGTGATGTCACAGCACAGGGATAATACACACAGTGAAGTCACAGCACAGGGATAATACACACAGTGATGTCACAGTACAGGGATAATACACACAGTGATGTCACAGTACAGGGGTAATACACACAGTGATGTCACAGTACAGGGGTAATACACACAGCGATGTCACAATACAGGGATAATACACACAGTGATGTCACAGTACAGGTATAATACACACAGTGATGTCACAGTACAGGGATAATACACACAGTGATGTTACAGTACAGGGATAATACACACAGTGATGTCACAGTACAGGGATAATACACACAGTGATGTCACAGTACAGGGATAATACACACAGTGATGTCACAGTACAGGGATAATACACACAGTGATGTCACAGTACAGGATAATACACACAGTGATGTCACAGTACAGGGATAATACACACAGTGATGTCACAGTACAGGGGTAATGCACACAGTGATGTCACAGTACAGGGATAATACACACAGCGATGTCACAGTACAGGGGTAATACACACAGTGATGTCACAGTACAGGGATAATACACACAGTGAAGTCACAGTACAGGGATAATACACACAGTGATGTCACAGTACAGGGGTAATACACACAGTGATGTCACAGTACAGGGATAATACACACAGTGATGTCACAGTACAGGGATAATGCACACAGTGATGTCATAGTACAGGGATAATACACACAGTGATGTCACAGTACAGGGATAATACACACAGTGATGTCACAGTACAGGGATAATGCACACAGTGATGTCACAGTACAGGGATAATACACACAGTGATGTTACAGTACAGGGATAATACACACAGTGATGTCACAGTACAGGGATAATACACACAGTGATGTCACAGTACAGGGATAATACACACAGTGATGTCACAGTACAGGGATAATACACACAGTGATGTCACAGAACAGGGATAATACACACAGTGATGTCACAGTACAGGGATAATACACACAGTGATGTCACAGTACAGGGATAATACACACAGTGATGTCACAGTACAGGGATAATACACACAGTGATGTCACAGTGCAGAGATAATACACACAGTGATGTCACAGTACAGGGATAATACACACAGTGATGTCACAGTACAGGGATATACACACAGTGATGTCACAGTACAGGGATAATACACACAGTGATGTCACAGTACAGGGGTAATACACACAGTGATGTCACAGTACAGGGGTAATACACACAGTGATGTCACAGTACAGGGATAATACACACAGTGATGTCACAGTACAGGGATAATACACACAGTGATGTCACAGTACAGGGATAATACACACAGTGATGTCACAGTACAGGGATATACACACAGTGATGTCACAGTACAGGGATAATACACACAGTGATGTCACAGTACAGGGGTAATACACACAGTGATGTCACAGTACAGGGGTAATACACACAGTGATGTCACAGTACAGGGATAATACACACAGTGATGTCACAGTACAGGGATAATACACACAGTGATGTCACAGTACAGGGATAATACACACAGTGATGTTACAGTACAGGGATAATGCACACAGTGATATCACAGTACAGGGATAATACACACAGTGATGTCACAGTACAGGGATAATACACACAGTGATGTCACAGTACAGGGATAATACACACAGTGATGTCACAGTACAGGGATAATACACACAGTGATGTCACAGTACAGGGATAATACACACAGTGATGTTACAGTACAGGGATAATACACACAGTGATGTCACAATACAGGGATAATACACACAGTGATGTCACAGTACAGGGATAATACACACAGTGATGTCACAGTACAGGAATAATACACACAGTGATGTCACAGTACAGGGATAATACACACAGTGATGTCACAGTACAGGAATAATACACACAGTGATGTCACAGTACAGGGATAATACACACAGTGATGTCACAGTACAGGGGTAATACACACAGTGATGTCACAGTACAGAGATAATACACACAGTGATGTCACAGTACAGGGATAATACACACAGTGATGTCACAGTACAGGGATAATACACACAGTGATGTCACAGTACAGGGATAATACACACAGTGATGTCACAGTACAGGGGTAATACACACAGTGATGTCACAGTACAAGGGTAATACACACAGCGATGTCACAATACAGGGATAATACACACAGTGATGTCACAGTACAGGGATAATACACACAGTGATGTCACAGTACAGGGATAATACACACAGTGATGTTACAGTACAGGGATAATACACACAGTGATGTCACAGTACAGGGATAATACACACAGTGATGTCACAGTACAGGGATAATACACACAGTGATGTCACAGTACAGGGATAATACACACAGTGATGTCACAGTACAGGATAATACACACAGTGATGTCACAGTACAGGGATAATACACACAGTGATGTCACAGTACAGGGGTAATGCACACAGTGATGTCACAGTACAGGGATAATACACACAGCGATGTCACAGTACAGGGGTAATACACACAGTGATGTCACAGTACAGGGATAATACACACAGTGAAGTCACAGTACAGGGATAATACACACAGTGATGTCACAGTACAGGGGTAATACACACAGTGATGTCACAGTACAGGGATAATACACACAGTGATGTCACAGTACAGGGATAATGCACACAGTGATGTCACAGTACAGGGATAATACACACAGTGATGTCACAGTACAGGGATAATACACACAGTGATGTCACAGTACAGGGATAATACACACAGTGATGTCACAGTACAGGGATAATACACACAGCGATGTCACAGTACAGGGGTAATACACACAGTGATGTCACAGTGCAGGGATAATGCACACAGTGATGTCACAGTACAGGGATAATACACAGTGATGTCACAGTACAGAGATAATACACACAGTGATGTCACAGTACAGGGATAATGCACACAGTGATGTCACAGTACAGGGATAATGCACACAGTGATGTCACAGTACAGGGATAATACACACAGCGATGTCACAGTACAGGGATAATACACACAGTGATGTTACAGTACAGGGATAATACACACAGTGATGTCACAGCACAGGGATAATACACACAGTGATGTCACAGCACAGGGATAATACACACAGTGATGTCACAGTACAGGGATAATACACACAGTGATGTCACAGTACAGGGGTAATACACACAGTGATGTCACAGTACAGGGGTAATACACACAGCGATGTCACAATACAGGGATAATACACACAGTGATGTCACAGTACAGGGATAATACACACAGTGATGTCACAGTACAGGGATTATACACACAGTGATGTTACAGTACAGGGATAATACACACAGTGATGTCACAGTACAGGGATAATACACACAGTGATGTCACAGTACAGGGATAATACACACAGTGATGTCACAGTACAGGGATAATACACACAGTGATGTCACAGTACAGGATAATACACACAGTGATGTCACAGTACAGGGATAATACACACAGTGATGTCACAGTACAGGGGTAATGCACACAGTGATGTCACAGTACAGGGATAATACACACAGCGATGTCACAGTACAGGGGTAATACACACAGTGATGTCACAGTACAGGGATAATACACACAGTGAAGTCACAGTACAGGGATAATACACACAGTGATGTCACAGTACAGGATAATACACACAGTGATGTCACAGTACAGGGATAATACACACAGTGATGTCACAGTGCAGGGATAATGCACACAGTGATGTCACAGTACAGGGATAATACACACAGTGATGTCACAGTACAGAGATAATACACACAGTGATGTCACAGTACAGGGATAATGCACACAGTGATGTCACAGTACAGGGATAATACACACAGTGATGTCACAGTACAGGGATAATGCACACAGTGATGTCACAGTACAGGGATAATACACACAGTGATGTCACAGTACAGGGATAATACACACAGTGATGTCACAGTACAGGGATAATACACACAGTGATGTCACAGTACAGGGGTAATGCACACAGTGATGTCACAGTACAGGGATAATACACACAGCGATGTCACAGTACAGGGGTAATACACACAGTGATGTCACAGTACAGGGATAATACACACAGTGAAGTCACAGTACAGGGATAATACACACAGTGATGTCACAGTACAGGATAATACACACAGTGATGTCACAGTACAGGGGTAATACACACAGTGATGTCACAGTACAGGGATAATACACACAGTGATGTCACAGTACAGGGATAATACACACAGTGATGTCACAGTACAGGATAATACACACAGTGATGTCACAGTACAGGGATAATACACACAGTGATGTCACAGTACAGGGATAATACACACAGCGATGTCACAGTACAGGGATAATACACACAGTGATGTCACAGTACAGGATAATACACACAGTGATGTCACAGTACAGGGATAATACACACAGTGATGTCACAGTACAGGGGTAATACACACAGTGATGTCACAGTACAGGATAATACACACAGTGATGTCACAGTACAGGGATAATACACACAGTGATGTCACAGTACAGGGGTAATGCACACAGTGATGTCACAGTACAGGGATAATACACACAGCGATGTCACAGTACAGGGGTAATACACACAGTGATGTCACAGTACAGGGATAATACACACAGTGAAGTCACAGTACAGGGATAATACACACAGTGATGTCACAGTACAGGATAATACACACAGTGATGTCACAGTACAGGGATAATACACACAGTGATGTCACAGTACAGGATAATACACACAGTGATGTCACAGTACAGGGATAATACACACAGTGATGTCACAGTACAGGGATAATACACACAGTGATGTCACAGTACAGGGATAATACACACAGTGATGTCACAGTACAGGATAATACACACAGTGATGTCACAATACAGGGATAATACACACAGTGATGTCACAGTACAGGGGTAATACACACAGTGATGTCACAGTACAGGGATAATACACACAGTGAAGTCACAGTACAGGGATAATACACACAGTGATGTCACAGTACAGGATAATACACACAGTGATGTCACAATACAGGGATAATACACACAGTGATGTCACAGTACAGGGGTAATACACACAGTGATGTCACAGTACAGGGATAATACACACAGTGAAGTCACAGTACAGGGATAATACACACAGTGATGTCACAGTACAGGATAATACACACAGTGATGTCACAGTACAGGGGTAATACACACAGTGATGTCACAGTACAGGGATAATACACACAGTGATGTCACAGTACAGGGATAATACACACAGTGATGTCACAGTACAGGATAATACACACAGTGATGTCACAATACAGGGATAATACACACAGTGATGTCACAGTACAGGGGTAATACACACAGTGATGTCACAGTACAGGGATAATACACACAGTGATGTCACAGTACAGGGATAATGCACACAGTGATGTCACAGTACAGGGATAATACACACAGTGATGTCACAGTACAGGGATAATACACACAGTGATGTCACAGTACAGGGATAATACACACAGCGATGTCACAGTACAGGGGTAATACACACAGTGATGTCACAGTACAGGGATAATACACACAGTGATGTCACAGTACAGGGATAATACACACAGTGATGTCACAGTACAGGGATAATACACACAGCGATGTCACAGTACAGGGATAATACACACAGTGATGTCACAGTACAGGATAATACACACAGTGATGTCACAGTACAGGGATAATACACACAGTGATGTCACAGTACAGGGGTAATACACACAGTGATGTCACAGTGCAGGGATAATACACACAGTGATGTCACAGTGCAGGGATAATACACACAGTGATGTCACAGTACAGGGATAATACACACAGTGATGTCACAGTACAGGGATAATACACACAGTGATGTCACAGTACAGGGATAATACACACAGTGATGTCACAGTGCAGGGATAATACACACAGTGATGTCACAGTGCAGGGATAATACACACAGTGATGTCACAGTACAGGGATAATACACACAGTGATGTCACAGTACAGGGATAATACACACAGTGATGTCACAGTACAGGGATAATACACACAGTGATGTCACAGTGCAGGGATAATGCACACAGTGATGTCACAGTACAGGGATAATACACACAGTGATGTCACAGTACAGGGATAATACACACAGTGATGTCACAGTACAGGGATAATGCACACAGTGATGTCACAGTACAGGGATAATACACACAGTGATGTCACAGTACAGGGATAATGCACACAGTGATGTCACAGTACAGGGATAATACACACAGTGATGTCACAGTACAGGGATAATACACACAGTGATGTCACAGTACAGGGATAATACACACAGCGATGTCACAGTACAGGGATAATACACACAGTGATGTCATAGTACAAGGATAATACACAGTGATGTCACAGTACAGGGATAATGCACACAGTGATGTCACAGTACAGGGATAATACACACAGTAATGTCACAGTACAGGGATAATACACACAGTGATGTCACAGTACAGGGATAATACACACAGTGATGTCACAGTGCAGGGATAATGCACACAGTGATGTCACAGTACAGGGATAATACACACAGTGATGTCACAGTACAGGGATAATGCACACAGTGATGTCACAGTACAGGGATAATACACACAGTGATGTCACAGTACAGGGATAATGCACACAGTGATGTCACAGTACAGGGATAATACACACAGTGATGTCACAGTACAGGGATAATGCACACAGTGATGTCACAGTACAGGGATAATACACACAGTGATGTCACAGTACAAGGATAATACACACAGTGATGTCACAGTACAGGGATAATACACACAGCGATGTCACAGTACAGGGATAATACACACAGTGATGTCATAGTACAGGGATAATACACACAGTGATGTCACAGTACAGGGATAATACACACAGTAATGTCACAGTACAGGGATAATACACACAGTGATGTCACAGTACAGGGATAATACACACAGTGATGTCACAGTGCAGGGATAATGCACACAGTGATGTCACAGTACAGGGATAATACACACAGTGATGTCACAGTACAGGGATAATGCACACAGTGATGTCACAGTACAGGGATAATACACACAGTAATGTCACAGTACAGGGATAATACACACAGTGATGTCACAGTACAGGGATAATACACACAGTGATGTCACAGTGCAGGGATAATGCACACAGTGATGTCACAGTACAGGGATAATACACACAGTGATGTCACAGTACAGGGATAATGCACACAGTGATGTCACAGTACAGGGATAATACACACAGTGATGTCACAGTACAGGGGTAATACACACAGTGATGTCACAGTACAGGGATAATACACACAGTGATGTCACAGTACAGGGATAATACACACAGTGATGTCACAGTACAGGGATAATACACACAGTGATGTCACAGTACAGGGATAATGCACACAGTGATGTCACAGTACAGGGATAATGCACACAGTGATGTCACAGTACAGGGATAATACACACAGCGATGTCACAGTACAGGAATAATACACACAGTGATGTCACAGTACAGGGGTAATACATACAGTGATGTCACAGCACAGGGATAATACACACAGTGATGTCACAGTACAGGGATAATACACACAGTGATGTCACAGTACAGGGATAATACACACAGTGATGTCACAGTACAGGGATAATACACACAGTGATGTCACAGTACAGGGATAATACACACAGGGATGTCACAGTACAGGGATAATGCACACAGTGATGTCACAGTACAGGGATAATACACACAGTGATGTCACAGTACAGGGATAATACACACAGTGATGTCACAGTACAGGGATAATACACACAGTGATGTCACAGTACAGGGATAATACACACAGCGATGTCACAGTACAGGGGTAATACACACAGTGATGTCACAGTACAGGGATAATACACACAGTGATGTCACAGTACAGGGATAATGCACACAGTGATGTCACAGTACAGGGATAATACACACAGTGATGTCACAGTACAGGGATAATACACACAGCGATGTCACAGTACAGGGATAATACACACAGTGATGTCACAGTACAGGGATAATACACACAGCGATGTCACAGTACAGGGATAATACACACAGTGATGTCACAGTACAGGGATAATACACACAGTGATGTCACAGTACAGGGATAATGCACACAGTGATGTCACAGTACAGGGATAATACACACAGCGATGTCACAGTACAGGGATAATACACACAGTGATGTCACAGTACAGGGATAATACACACAGCGATGTCACAGTACAGGGGTAATACACACAGTGATGTCACAGTACAGGGATAATGCACACAGCGATGTCACAGTACAGGGATAATACACACAGTGATGTCACAGTACAGGGATAATACACACAGTGATGTCACAGTACAGGAATAATACACACAGTAATGTCACAGTACAGGGATAATACACACAGTGATGTCACAGTACAGGAATAATGCACACAGTGATGTCACAGTACAGGGATAATGCACACAGTGATGTCACAGTACAGGGATAATACACACAGTGATGTCACAGTACAGGGATAATGCACACAGTGATATCACAGTACAGGGATAATACACACAGTGATGTCACAGTACAGGGATAATACACACTGTGACATCACAGTACAGGGATAATACACACAGTGACGTCACAGTACAGGGATAATACACACAGCGATGTCACAGTGCAGGGGTAATACACACAGTGATGTCACAGTACAGGGATAATACACACAGTGATGTCACAGTACAGGGATAATACACACAGTGATGTCACAGTACAGGGGTAATACACACAGTGATGTCACAGTACAGGGGTAATACACACAGTGATGTCACAGTACAGGGATAATACACACAGTGATGTCACAGTACAGGGATAATGCACACAGCGATGTCACAGTACAGGGGTAATACACACAGTGATGTCACAGCACAGGGATAATGCACACAGTGATGTCACAGTACAGGGGTAATACACACAGTGATGTCACAGTACAGGGATAATACACACAGTGATGTCACAGTACAGGGATAATACACACAGTGATGTCACAGTACAGGGGTAATACACACAGTGATGTCACAGTACAGGGATAATACACACAGTGATGTCACAGTACAGGGATAATGCACACAGCGATGTCACAGTACAGGGGTAATACACACAGTGATGTCACAGTACAGGGATAATACACACAGTGATGTCACAGTACAGGGATAATACACACAGTGATGTCACAGTACAGGGGTAATACACACAGTGATGTCCCAGTACAGGGATAATGCACACAGCGATGTCACAGTACAGGGATAATACACACAGTGATGTCACAGTACAGGGATAATGCACACAGTGATGTCACAGTACAGGGATAATACACACAGCGATGTCACAGTACAGGGATAATACACACAGTGATGTCACAGTACAGGGATAATACACACAGTGATGTCACAGTACAGGGATAATACACACAGTGATGTCACAGTACAGGGGTAATACACACAGTGATGTCACAGTACAGGGATAATGCACACAATGATGTCACAGTACAGGGATAATACACACAGTGATGTCACAGTACAGGGATAATACACACAGTGATGTCACAGTACAGGGATAATACACACAGCGATGTCACAGTACAGGGATAATACACACAGTGATGTCACAGTACAGGGATAATACACACAGTGATGTCCCAGTACAGGGATAATACACACAGTGATGTCCCAGTACAGGGATAATACACACAGTGATGTCACAGTACAGGGATAATACACACAGTGATGTCCCAGTACAGGGATAATGCACACAGTGATGTCACAGTACAGGGATAATACACACAGTGATGTCACAGTACAGGGATAATACACACAGCGATGTCACAGTACAGGGATAATACACACAGTGATGTCACAGTACAGGGATAATACACACAGTGATGTCACAGTACAGGGATAATGCACACAGTGATGTCACAGTACAGGGATAATACACACAGTGATGTCACAGTACAGGGATAATACACACAGTGATGTCACAGTACAGGGATAATACACACAGCGATGTCACAGTACAGGGATAATACACACAGTGATGTCATAGTACAAGGATAATACACAGTGATGTCACAGTACAGGGATAATGCACACAGTGATGTCACAGTACAGGGATAATACACACAGTAATGTCACAGTACAGGGATAATACACACAGTGATGTCACAGTACAGGGATAATACACACAGTGATGTCACAGTGCAGGGATAATGCACACAGTGATGTCACAGTACAGGGATAATACACACAGTGATGTCACAGTACAGGGATAATGCACACAGTGATGTCACAGTACAGGGATAATACACACAGTGATGTCACAGTACAGGGATAATGCACACAGTGATGTCACAGTACAGGGATAATACACACAGTGATGTCACAGTACAGGGATAATGCACACAGTGATGTCACAGTACAGGGATAATACACACAGTGATGTCACAGTACAAGGATAATACACACAGTGATGTCACAGTACAGGGATAATACACACAGCGATGTCACAGTACAGGGATAATACACACAGTGATGTCATAGTACAGGGATAATACACACAGTGATGTCACAGTACAGGGATAATACACACAGTAATGTCACAGTACAGGGATAATACACACAGTGATGTCACAGTACAGGGATAATACACACAGTGATGTCACAGTGCAGGGATAATGCACACAGTGATGTCACAGTACAGGGATAATACACACAGTGATGTCACAGTACAGGGATAATGCACACAGTGATGTCACAGTACAGGGATAATACACACAGTAATGTCACAGTACAGGGATAATACACACAGTGATGTCACAGTACAGGGATAATACACACAGTGATGTCACAGTGCAGGGATAATGCACACAGTGATGTCACAGTACAGGGATAATACACACAGTGATGTCACAGTACAGGGATAATGCACACAGTGATGTCACAGTACAGGGATAATACACACAGTGATGTCACAGTACAGGGGTAATACACACAGTGATGTCACAGTACAGGGATAATACACACAGTGATGTCACAGTACAGGGATAATACACACAGTGATGTCACAGTACAGGGATAATACACACAGTGATGTCACAGTACAGGGATAATGCACACAGTGATGTCACAGTACAGGGATAATGCACACAGTGATGTCACAGTACAGGGATAATACACACAGCGATGTCACAGTACAGGAATAATACACACAGTGATGTCACAGTACAGGGGTAATACATACAGTGATGTCACAGCACAGGGATAATACACACAGTGATGTCACAGTACAGGGATAATACACACAGTGATGTCACAGTACAGGGATAATACACACAGTGATGTCACAGTACAGGGATAATACACACAGTGATGTCACAGTACAGGGATAATACACACAGGGATGTCACAGTACAGGGATAATGCACACAGTGATGTCACAGTACAGGGATAATACACACAGTGATGTCACAGTACAGGGATAATACACACAGTGATGTCACAGTACAGGGATAATACACACAGTGATGTCACAGTACAGGGATAATACACACAGCGATGTCACAGTACAGGGGTAATACACACAGTGATGTCACAGTACAGGGATAATACACACAGTGATGTCACAGTACAGGGATAATGCACACAGTGATGTCACAGTACAGGGATAATACACACAGTGATGTCACAGTACAGGGATAATACACACAGCGATGTCACAGTACAGGGATAATACACACAGTGATGTCACAGTACAGGGATAATACACACAGCGATGTCACAGTACAGGGATAATACACACAGTGATGTCACAGTACAGGGATAATACACACAGTGATGTCACAGTACAGGGATAATGCACACAGTGATGTCACAGTACAGGGATAATACACACAGCGATGTCACAGTACAGGGATAATACACACAGTGATGTCACAGTACAGGGGTAATACACACAGTGATGTCACAGTACAGGGATAATACACACAGTGATGTCACAGTACAGGGATAATACACACAGTGATGTCACAGTACAGGGATAATGCACACAGTGATGTCACAGTACAGGGATAATACACACAGCGATGTCACAGTACAGGGGTAATACACACAGTGATGTCACAGTACAGGGATAATGCACACAGCGATGTCACAGTACAGGATAATACACACAGTGATGTCACAGTACAGGGATAATATACACAGTGATGTCACAGTACAGGGATAATGCACACAGTGATGTCACAGTACAGGGATAATACACACAGCGATGTCACAGTACAGGGGTAATACACACAGTGATGTCACAGTACAGGGATAATGCACACAGCGATGTCACAGTACAGGGATAATACACACAGTGATGTCACAGTACAGGGATAATACACACAGTGATGTCACAGTACAGGAATAATACACACAGTAATGTCACAGTACAGGGATAATACACACAGTGATGTCACAGTACAGGAATAATGCACACAGTGATGTCACAGTACAGGGATAATGCACACAGTGATGTCACAGTACAGGGATAATACACACAGTGATGTCACAGTACAGGGATAATGCACACAGTGATATCACAGTACAGGGATAATACACACAGTGATGTCACAGTACAGGGATAATACACACTGTGACATCACAGTACAGGGATAATACACACAGTGACGTCACAGTACAGGGATAATACACACAGCGATGTCACAGTGCAGGGGTAATACACACAGTGATGTCACAGTACAGGGATAATACACACAGTGATGTCACAGTACAGGGATAATACACACAGTGATGTCACAGTACAGGGATAATACACACAGTGATGTCACAGTACAGGGGTAATACACACAGTGATGTCACAGTACAGGGGTAATACACACAGTGATGTCACAGTACAGGGATAATACACACAGTGATGTCACAGTACAGGGATAATACACACAGTGATGTCACAGTACAGGGGTAATACACACAGTGATGTCACAGTACAGGGATAATACACACAGTGATGTCACAGTACAGGGATAATACACACAGTGATGTCACAGTACAGGGGTAATACACACAGTGATGTCACAGTACAGGGATAATACACACAGTGATGTCACAGTACAGGGATAATGCACACAGCGATGTCACAGTACAGGGGTAATACACACAGTGATGTCACAGTACAGGGATAATACACACAGTGATGTCATAACCTCCTTCTGGCTGTACAGCATAGATATAATGTCGCACAGAGGGACCATCTCTCTGGACCACCCCTTTAAGTACCTGTCACTTTTCTACAGTGACGTCACTGGCCTCCTCCCCTCCCCCTCCAGGACCCTACATTTGTTTGCCATTAGTTGGGTGGGAGCAGCGGGTCCCTGTTCTGGGTCACATTTCTCCTCGCTGCAGTGGAAAACATCCCATCTCTCTGCAGAGCCGGGAAGTATCGGAGGCGGCGGAGCCGGGAAGTATCGGAGGAGGCAGAGCCGGGAAGTATCGGAGGCGGCGGAGCTCGGGGCTCTCACTCCGGCACTGACTGTCGCGATGAGCTGCTCGGCGCTTCCTGTCGGGACTGATCCCCTGAAGACGTGATTGTGGGAGCGATCGTCTGCAGAGCGGATGAGAAGAGGAGACTGAGGCGCCTCCGTCCTACAGAAGCGCCCGATCTGTGCGGAGCTGTGCGGCCGGGAACAATGAGAGGTAGGATCGGCCGCTGATCGACCGCCGACTTCTGCAGAGAGGGAGCCGGCATCGGGTAGTGAACCGCTGCAGCCGGTCTGCCTGGGGGGGGACAGGGGGTGTGCTCTGTTATCAGCCATTACAGGCTAGGAAGGGGCTGTTATTAGTATGGGAACTACATCTATTGCTCTCTGTTATCAGCCATTACAGGCTAGGAAGGGGCTGTTATTAGTATGGGGAACTACAGCTATTGCTCTCTGTTATCAGCCTTTACAGGCTAGGAAGGGGCTGTTATTAGTATGGGAACTACATCTATTGCTCTCTGTTATCAGCCATTACAGGCTAGGAAGGGGCTGTTATTAGTATGGGAACTACATCTATTGCTCTCTGTTATCAGCCATTACAGGCTAGGAAGGGGCTGTTATTAGTATGGGGAACTACAGCTATTGCTCTCTGTTATCAGCCTTTACAGGCTAGGAAGGGGCTGTTATTAGTATGGGGAACTACATCTATTGCTCTCTGTTATCAGCTATTACAGGCTAGGAAGGGGCTGTTATTAGAATGGGGAACTACATCTATTGCTCTCTGTTATCAGCCTTAACAGGCTAGGAAGGGGCTGTTATTAGTATGGGGAACTACATCTATTGCTCTCTGTTATCAGCCATTACAGGCTAGGAAGGGGCTGTTAATATAGGGAACTACATCTATTGCTCTCTGTTATCAGTCTTTACAGGCTAGGAAGTGGCTGTTATTAGTATGGGGAACTACATCTATTGCTCTCTGTTATCAGCCATTACAGGCTAGGAAGGGGCTGTTAATATAGGGAACTACATCTATTGCTCTCTGTTATCAGTCTTTACAGGCTAGGAAGTGGCTGTTATTAGTATGGGGAACTACATCTATTGCTCTCTGTTATCAGTCTTTACAGGCTAGGAAGTGGCTGTTATTAGTATGGGGAACTACATCTATTGCTCTCTGTTATCAGTCTTTACAGGCTAGGAAGTGGCTGTTATTAGTATGGGGAACTACATCTATTGCTCTCTGTTATCAGCCTTTACAGACTAGGAAGTGGCTGTTTGTAGTATAGGGAACTATATCTATTGTTCTTTTTTTTGTATCAGCCATTACAGATTAGGAAGGTGCTGTTATTGGTATGGGGGTTACTACAGTGGCTGTTATTAGTATAGGGAAGTACATCTATTGCTCTCTGTTATCAGCCATTACAGGTTGGAAAGTGGCTGTTATTAGTATGGGGAACTACATTTATTGCTCTCTGTTATCAGCCATGACAGGCTAGGAAGGGGCTGTTATTATTATGGGGAACGACATCTATTAATCTCTGTTAACAGCCCCTTCCTAGCCTGTAATGGCTGATATTAGTATGAGGAACTATGTCTATTGCTCTCTGTTATCAGCCTTTACAGGCTAGGAAGTGGCTGTTATTAGTATAGGGAACTACATCTATTGCTCTCTGTTATCAGTCTTTACAGGCTAGGAAGTGGCTGTTATTAGTATAGGGAACTACATCTATTGCTCTCTGTTATCACCCTTTACAGGCTAGGAAGTGGCTGTTATTAGTGTAGGGAACTATATCTATTGTTCTTTTTTTTTTTATCAGCCATTACAGATTTGAAAGGTGCTGTTATGGGGGTTACTACAGTGGCTGTTATTAGTATAGGGAACTACATCTATTGCTCTCTGTTATCAGCCAGTACAGGATAAGAGGGACTTTTATTAGTATGGGAACTATGACTATTGTTCTCTCTTACCAGCCATTACAGGTTGAAAAGTGGCTTTTATTAGTATGGTGAACTACATCTATTGTTCTCTGTTATCAGCCATTACAGGTTGGAAAGTGGCTGTCTGTAGAACAAGTGAGCTCATTGTGTTCTCTGTTATTAGCCATTTCTAATAATCTATATTCAGTATCTATTATATGGAAGGGGGTGTAACGTTATTCTCTGTTACTAGCCCTTTAAGGATGGAAGAAAAGTCAATTTATTCTCTTGTCCCTGTTATCAGCCATTACAGACCAGATAGAAAGTGACTGCCTGTAGGGCAGGTGAACGTAATCTATTGCTCCCTGTTATCAGTCTTTTCAGAGCAGAACATAATCTTTAAATCTAAAAAAAAAGTACATTCTTCTCTGTTATCAGCCATCAGGGTAGAGAGCCGCAGATTTCCTGTGGTGGTCTGTCCACAGGTAACCTTCAGCAATGTTTCCTTTATCACTAATGCAGATTAAGAAATGGTGAACTCAGTAGATTGTTCTCTGTTATCAGCTGCTTGAGGGCAGGTAATAACTACAATATATTGCTCTCTGCTATCAGCCATATGACAGCATGACAAATGGATACAATATATTGTCTTCTGTTAAGGTACCTTCACACATAACGACATACCTGCGATCCCGAAAACGATGCGACCTGATAGGGATCGCAGGTAAGTCGCCGGGAGGTCGCAGGTGAGATGTCACACAGTGAGATCTTACCAGCGATGCCGGAACAATACAGGTCGCAGTAGCGGGGCCTTTAAGTCTCTATTGTTTTCTGTTATCAGCCAATACCTCTATGTGCATAATGAGACGTCCTGTGTCTTCATAGCCCGACTGAGTGTGAACACTGCCGGAGGCGGAGATCCCCATAGACATAACAGGGGAAGGCTTGTTACATTGTGTCCAGTTTACACCGTTGTCTTTTAGGTGAAGTCAGACTGATACATTGTAACAAACCATCAGAGCAGGAAAGATACTTGTGCTGCCCATGGGCTCAGGTGAAAAATACATCGCATAACCCCCCCCCCCCTCCTCTCCCTCCCCCACTGTGAGGATCACCAAATTCTGAATGTAAATACAGACAGCTGACACCAGAGAACAATGCCTGCACCTGGATCCTGGCAGGTTCTACTCTGTCCTGGGAGGAGGCAGCGCCACAATCAGCACTCGCCCCTGTACGAGGCAATATCTGCTGCAATTCATAGTAGAGCTACCGGGGCGAACAGAGCGGAATAAAGAAATAGCAGAGCAATAAACAGATGTAGCAGAGCAAAAAACATGTAGCAGAGCTGGAAACAGCTTGTAGCAGAGCAATAAACAGATGTAGCAGAGTGAAAAGCTAACGTAGCAGAGCAAGAAACATGCAGCAGAGCAATAAACAGATGTAGCAGAGCAAAAAACATGTAGCAGAGCTGGAAACAGCTTGTAGCAGAGCAATAAACAGATGTAGCAGAGTGAAAAGCTAACGTAGCAGAGCAAGAAACATGCAGCAGAGCAATAAACAGATGTAGCAGAGCAAAAAACATGTAGCAGAGCTGGAAACAGCTTGTAGCAGAGCAATAAACAGATGTAGCAGAGTGAAAAGCTAACGTAGCAGAGCAAGAAACATGCAGCAGAGCAAAAAACATGTAGCAGAGCTGGAAACAGCTTGTAGCAGAGCAGTAAACAGATGTAACAGAGCAGAAAACAAATGTAGCAGAGCAAGAAACGTAGCAGAGTGAAAAACAAACGTAGCAGAGCAAGAAACATGCAGCAGAGCAATAAACAGATGTAGCAGAGCTGGAAACAGCTTGTAGCAGAGCAGTAAACAGATGTAACAGAGCAGAAAACAAATGTAGCAGAGCAAGAAACATGTAGCAGAGTGAAAAACAAACGTAGCAGAGCAAGAAACATGTAGCAGAGCTGGAAACAGCTTGTAGCAGAGCAATAAACAGATGTAGCAGAGTGAAAAGCTAACGTAGCAGAGCAAGAAACATGCAGCAGAGCAATAAACAGATGTAGCAGAGCAAAAAACATGTAGCAGAGCTGGAAACAGCTTGTAGCAGAGCAATAAACAGATGTAGCAGAGTGAAAAACTAATGTAGCAGAGCAAGAAACATGCAGCAGAGCAATAAACAGATGTAGCAGAGCTGGAAACAGCTTGTAGCAGAGCAATAAACAGATGTAGCAGAGTGAAAAACTAATGTAGCAGAGCAAGAAACATGCAGCAGAGCAATAAACAGATGTAGCAGAGCTGGAAACAGCTTGTAGCAGAGCAATAAACAGATGTAGCAGAGTGAAAAACTAATGTAGCAGAGCAAGAAACATGCAGCAGAGCAATAAACAGATGTAGCAGAGTGAAAAACTAATGTAGCAGAGCAAGAAACATGCAGCAGAGCAATAAACAGATGTAGCAGAGCTGGAAACAGCTTGTAGCAGAGCAGTAAACAGATGTAACAGAGCAGAAAACAAATGTAGCAGAGCAAGAAACATGTAGCAGAGTGAAAAACAAACGTAGCAGAGCAAGAAACATGTAGCAGAGCTGGAAACAGCGTGTAGCAGAGCAATGAACAGATGTAGTGGAGCAAGAAACAAATGTAGCAGAGCAAGAAACATGTAGCAGAGCTGGAAACAGCTTGTAGCAGAGCAATAAACAGATGTAACAGAGCAGAAAACAAACGTAGCAGAGCAAGAAACATGTAGCAGAGCTGGAAACAGCTTGTAGCAGAGCAATAAACATATGTAACAGAGCAGAAAACAAACATAGCAGAGCAAGAAACATGTAGCAGAGCAAAAAACAAATGTAGCAGAGCTGGAAACAGATGTAGCAGAGCCAAAGACAAATGCAGCAGAGCAAGAAACATGCAGCAGAGTGAAAACAGATGTAGCGGATAAAGAAACATGTAGCAGAGTGAAAAACAAATATAGCAGAGCTGGAAACAGATGTAGCAGAGCAAAAAACAAATGTAGCAGAGCAAGAAACATGTAGCAGAGCAATAAAGACATGTAGCAGAGTGAAAAACAAATGTAGTGGAGCTGGAAACAGATGTAGTAAAGCAAAAAACAAATGTAGCAGAGGTGGAAATAGATGTAGCAGAGCAAGACACAGAAGTAGCAGAGCAACAAACAGATGTAGTAGAGTGAAAAACAAATGTAATGGAGCTGTAAGCAGATATAGCAGAGCAAAAAACAAATGTAACAGAGCAATAAACGGATGTAGAGCAATAAAGACATATAGCAAAGTTGAAAGCAGATTATAGAGGCACTGGAAACAGATGTAGGAGAGCTAAAAAAAAAATGTAGCGGAGTTGGAAACAGTTTTAGTGCAGCAAGAAATGGATGTAGCAGAGCAAGACACAGATGTAGCAGAGCTAAAACCGCTTTTTGGCTTTTTTAAATATAATACATTGTGGTCCAGCTCTTTAAAGGTGCGGCTCACAATGAAATTTATTAAAGGTGCGGCTCACAATTCAGTTTATTAAAGGGACGGTTCACAATTCAGTTTATTAAAGGTGCGGCTCACAATTCAGTTTATTAAAGGGACGGTTCACAATTCAGTTTATTAAAGGGACGGTTCGCAATTTAGTTTATTAAAGGGATGTCTCACATGTCAGTTTATTAAAGGGACAGCTCACATTTCAGTTTATTAAAGGGACGGCTCACAGTTCAGTTTATTAAAGGGACGGCTCACAATTCAGTTTATTAAAGGGACGGTTCACAATTTAGTTTATTAAAGGGACGGCTCACAATTAAGTTTATTAAAGAGACGGTTCGCAATTTAGTTTATTAAAGGGACGGCTCAGATTTCAGTTTATTAAAGGGACATCTCACAATTCAGTTTATTAAAGGGATGGCTCACAATTCAGTTTATTAAAGGGACGGCTCACAATCCGGCTCATTCATCCTCTGCTGTCTCATCATCGCGGGCTTCTCGACTCCACTTTTCCTTTACTGACCACAAACTGTAGAAAAACAAGACACAAACAGCTGGAGGCCTGAAGAGAGGCTTCACCGCCTCCTCCGAACAGGAACTGGCTGCCTCCAGGCAGCTGCGAGCCCCGCCGGCCACATGGCCCGATGATGGGGGCCGCAGAAATATTTATCACGGTGGTCGTCAGCTGGAAAATCCATCTTACCATCAGAATGCAGGTTATTCTGGATCCTGGGTATTCTCCTATCGGGAGGGCCCAGAGTGCAGTGTTTTGTTCCCTGTTATCAGCCCCTGTAGGCTAGAAAGTGGGATTACCATAATCTATTGTTCTCTGTTATCAGCCATTTCATGCTGGGAAGAAATTGTGAATACAAAGTAGTTTGTTAATATCAATCATATACCAGGTATTCTCTGTTATCAGCCATTACTGACTGGCTGCCTGAGGACTGATGACCTTACCATGATACGGTGCCAGTCAGCAGAGCCGTACAGGGAGCTGCCCCCAATAACTGCGACTTATATCAGGAAAACACTAATAACACATGGTATACCGGTAATATATACTGAAAAAGGATGTGAAAGCAGTGGCCATATACATCAGTGTAAAGCAATACTGTCATATAATAGCTAAATAAATACCGCCATACAGTGCTCAAATAAAACAGAGATACACTGTTCTGCTCCAGCACTATGCTTCATTGTCGTGCCCAAATAATACACAAAGTGACCACATAAAATGGAATAATGCGGCTGTACAGTCCCTGGCGGTCTGGGGTAAACTGTAATATATAATGTACTTTAGGGGTTAATATAACATAAGTATAGGGGAATGCAAAAGGGGGTTAGGAAGTAAATATCTTTTGGATCTGACGTGGTAAAGAGGGTTATATGCCTGATAGTCTACGGAGTATAAAGTGTTAGTATCCCTGATAGTCTACGGAGTATAAAGTGTTAGTATCCCTGATAGTCTATGGAGCTAAAAGTGTTAGTATCCCTGGTAGTCTACGGAGCATAAAGTGTTAGTATCCCTGGTAGTCTACAGAGTATAAAGTGTTAGTATCCCTGGTAGTCTACGGAGTATAAAGTGTTAGTATCCCTGATAGTCTATGGAGCTAAAAGTGTTAGTATCCCTGGAAGTCTACGGAGCTAAAAGTGTTAGTATCCCTGGTAGTCTACGGAGCATAAAGTGTTAGTATCCCTGGTAGTCTACGGAGCATAAAGTGTTAGTATCCCTGGTAGTCTACAGAGTATAAAGTGTTAGTATCCCTGGAAGTCTACGGAGTATAAAGTGTTAGTATCCCTGGTAGTCTACGGAGTATAAAGTGTTAGTATCCCTGGTAGTCTACGGAGTATAAAGTGTTAGTATCCCTGGTGGTCTACGGAGTATAAAGTGTTAGTATCCCTGGAAGTCTACGGAGCTAAAAGTGTTAGTATCCCTGGTAGTCTACGGAATTAAAAGTGTTAGTATCCCTGGTAGTCTACGGAGTATAAAGTGTTACTATCTCTGGTAGTCTACGGAGCTAAAAGTGTTAGTATCCTTGGTAGTCTAGGCAACTAAAAGTGTTAGTATCCCTGGTAGTCTAGGGCGCTAAAAGTGTTAGTATCCCTGGTAGTCTAGGCAACTAAAAGTGTTAGTATCCCTGGTAGTCTAGGCAACTAAAAGTGTTAGTATCCCTAGTAGTCTAGGCAACTAAAAGTGTTAGTATCCATGGTAGTCTAGGCAACTAAAAGTGTTAGTATCCATGGTAGTCTAGGCAACTAAAAGTGTTAGTATCCCTGGTAGTCTAGGCAACTAAAAGTGTTAGTATCCCTGGTAGTCTAGGCAACTAAAAGTGTTAGTATCCATGGTAGTCTAGGCAACTAAAAGTGTTAGTATCCCTGGTAGTCTAGGCAACTAAAAGTGTTAGTATCCCTGGTAGTCTAGGCAACTAAAAGTGTTAGTATCCCTGGTAGTCTAGGCAACTAAAAGTGTTAGTATCCCTGGTAGTCTAGGCAACTAAAAGTGTTAGTATCCCTGGTAGTCTAGGCAACTAAAAGTGTTAGTATCCCTGGTAGTCTAGGCAACTAAAAGTGTTAGTATCCCTGGTAGTCTAGAGAGCTAAAAGTGTTAGTATCCCTGGTAGTCTAGGGAGCTAAAAGTGTTAGTATCCCTGGTAGTCTAGGTAACTAAAAGTGTTAGTATCCCTGGTAGTCTAGGCAACTAAAAGTGTTAGTATCCCTGGTAGTCTAGGCAACTAAAAGTGTTAGTATCCCTGGTAGTCTAGGCAACTAAAAGTGTTAGTATCCCTGGTAGTCTAGAGAGCTAAAAGTGTTAGTATCCCTGGTAGTCTAGGGAGCTAAAAGTGTTAGTATCCCTGGTAGTCTAGGTAACTAAAAGTGTTAGTATCCCTGGTAGTCTAGGCAACTAAAAGTGTTAGTATCCCTGGTAGTCTAGGCAACTAAAAGTGTTAGTATCCCTGGTAGTCTATGGAGCTAAAAGTGTTAGTATCCCTGGAAGTCTACGGAGCTAAAAGTCTTAGTATCCCTGGTAGTCTAGGCAACTAAAAGTCTTAGTATCCCTGGTAGTCTAGGCAACTAAAAGTGTTAGTATCCCTGGTAGTCTATGGAGCTAAAAGTGTTAGTATCCCTGGAAGTCTAGGCAACTAAAAGTGTTAGTATCCCTGGTAGTCTAGGCAACTAAAAGTGTTAGTATCCCTGGTGGTCTAGGGAGCTAAAAGTGTTAGTATCCCTGGTAGTCTAGGCAACTAAAAGAGTTAGTATCCCTGGTAGTCTAGGCAACTAAAAGTGTTAGTATCCCTGGTGGTCTAGGGAGCTAAAAGTGTTAGTATCCCTGGTAGTCTAGGCAACTAAAAGTGTTAGTATCCCTGGTAGTCTTGGGAGCTAAAAGTGTAAACGCTCCCATTTGAGGCCTCAGATAAAGCCTATGTGGATTTGTCACACAATGACTCCATCCTGATCATGATCCAGGAGGAATCCATCTGACCACTCACTAAATACGGTAGTTTAAATCCAATAACCCTGTAATGGAAATCACTCTGTGGTATGACTCTCGCAGGTATCACCCACCATCTGAGGGCAGCCTAGAAGCTTGTTGGGGTCTGGGGTCTTCCTCTGTTCAGTCCAATAGGGAGAAACATCTACATAGACTTCAGATTATAGCCCAACTTCATATGAGCCATCTCGTTCTTGACTTTGACCACCACATTCTGATCCAAAAATCTAAGGGGGGGTAATAAGTGGCCACTATGAGGGCCAGGAAGAAGGTTACGTGAAGTAAACAGACCAAGCTCCACCAGAAACAGTGGGTCATTCTGAGCCTCACAGGAACCTTTTGAATCTCCATGAGTGTGGTCTTTTGGTTGACCACGATGACCTTCCAAGAATCCGGGATCTCAAGAGCTCAGGTGAAGGAATCAAGGCCATGGATAGGACTTGTGGTAACTGAAGGTGCTTATAATAAGTGGTTCTAAGGTGATTTGAGGCTGGTTGCCAGGAACTTGGCAGCTATCACGATAGGTAAGGAGTCCAGGACCTACTTGAACCACAGACTAAAGCCTGCTTTAAATGGTACGATCGATTGTGCGATTTCACAATCGATCGTACCCGCCCCCGTCCTTTCTGCGTCACGGGCAAATCGCTGCCCGTGTCGCACAAAGTCAGTAACCCCCGTCACACATACTTACCTCTCGTGCGACCTCGCTGTGGGCGGCGAACGTCCACTTCCTGAAGTGGGAGGGACGTTTGGCGTCACAGTGACGTCACACGGCCGCCGGCCAATAGAAGCGGAGGGGCGGAGATGAGCAGGATGTAAACATCCCGCCCACCTCCTTCCTTCCACATAGAGCCGGCGGCGGCCGCGGGAGGCAGGTGAGCTGGTCATCGTTCCCGTGGTGTCACACGGAGTGGCGTGTGCTACCACGGAAACGATGATCAACCAAATTAAACGATATTATGGAACCTAACGAGCAGTACCCGACTCACGATTTGTGAGCGATACTGCGTCGCTAGGAGGTGTCACACAGGCCGCCATCGCCAGCGATGCCGGATGTGCGTCACAAAAACAGTGACCCCGACGATCTATCGCACGATAGATTGTCTGGTGTAAAGCAGCCTTAAGAAGCAAGAACCTGCAAATGCATGGCGTTTGGCCATATAGACCACATTTACCACCTTGCATATGATGTAGAGATCCAGATGGACCTGGGTCTGAATTACTGGAAAGAAGAATTATATTGGTGGTAAAAAAGTGACGTCATTGACAACCACCAAGAAATGTGGAGTGAAAGGTACAAGAGATCCACCAGATCAGGCCCAGTACAATGGGTCATTCTAAACCTCACTTATCTTGGAGGGTCCTTGACTTCTCCATGAGTGTGGTTTTTAGGTTGACAATCTGGGTTCTCACGTGCAGGAACCGAGGCCAATGAGTGGACTGGTGGTAACTGGAGGAGCCTCTAATAAGCCATTCCAAGATGAGCCGTGGGGGAGTTGTCAGGACATTGGCAGCTATCACAGTGTTATGTCGTAGACACAGATGGTAAAGACCTTAGTTGAGCTTGAACTACAAAATATGAAGTAAGAACCTATAAAATGTGTGATGCAAGACAAGGTTGTCCATATAGACCCACATTTACCACCTCAAAATGTGGACGTAGACATCGAGATGGACTTGGGACTGAATTACCCCAAGGAAGGAGAAAGTGACAGTGACATTGATGGCCACCACAAGGACTATAAAAAATGGTCCGGGGAGTGAAAGCGCCATCAGATCAGAGCTAGTACAATGGGTCACTCTAAGCCTTATTGACTTTGAAAGGTCCTTGACATCACCACAAGTGTGGTCTCTGTTGACAGTGTGAGATCTCACGTGCAGGAAACTAGGCCAAGGAGTGGACTGGTAGTAATTGCAGGAGCCTATAATAAGCCAGTCCAAGATGGGCCGAGGGGGATTGTCAGGACCTTGGCAGCTGTCATGGTATTATGTAATAGAAATAGATGGTAAGGACCTTCTTGGTTGAGCTTCAACCACAAGATATGAAGTAAGAACTTATAAAACCTGTGGTGGAAGAGAAGGTTGTCCATATAGACCATCATTTACCACCTCAAAATGTGGACGAAGAGATCAACATGGACCTGGAACTGAATTATCTAAAGAAAGAGGAATGTGACATTGATGGTCACCATAAGGAATACGAAAAAGGGTCCAGGGAGTGAAAGCTCCATCAGATCAGAGCAAGTACAATGGGTCACTCTGAACCTCACTGACCTTGGAAGGTCCTTGACATCTCCATGAGTGTGGTCTTTTGGTTGGCAATATGGGATCTCACGTGCAGGAACTGAGGCCAATGAGTGGACTGGTGGTAACTGCAGGAGCCTATAATAAGCCATTCCAAGATGAGCTGTAGAGGAATGTCAGGAACTTGGCAGCTATCGCAGTATTATTTCATAAACACAGATGGTAAAGACCTTTTTGGTTGAGCTGCAGCCACAAAATATGAAGTAAGAACCTATAAAACAAGTGGTGGAAGACAAGATTGTCTATATAGACCCATATTTACCACCTCAAAATGTGGACGAAGAAATCAAGATGAACCTGGAACTGAATTACCCCAAGGAAGAGCACATGCGGATTGATGGTCATCATTAGGACTATGAAAAAGGGTCCGGGGAGGGAAAGGTCCATCAGATCAGAACCAGTACAATGGGTCACTCTGAGCTTCACCCATAAAATATGAAGAACCTATAAAACGAGAATAGAATACAAGGTTGTCCATATAGACCTACATTTGCCACCTCAAGATGTGGACGAAGAGATCGAGCTGGACCTGGAACTGAATTACCCCAAGAAAGAAGACATTGACATTGAGGGTCATCATTAGGGCTACGAAAAAGGGTCCGGGGAGGGAAAGGTCCATCAGATCAGAACCAGTACGATGGGTCACTCTGAGCTTCAACCATAAAATATGAAGAACCTATAAAACGAGAATAGAATACAAGGTTGTCAATATAGACTGAGTTAGAGATCGATATGGACCTGAATTACGCCATGGAGAATTGAGTGAAAAAAATAAAAATGACATTGATGGCCACCCCGAGGGTCAGGAATCGGGTAAGTCCTACGCATTTCACCTACAGCATCACTTACTTTGTTCAGCATCTTGGAACCCTTAGCAGCACTTAAGGAAAAGGGGTGCTGTAGTCATCAAAATGAGTCAAAAACATACAAAAATGAGAGTAGAATCTTAGTTCTAAGTCTTTTTGGGGATAGTCATGAGCCCAGTGCAGTACAGAGGATCATACAAATGCTGAAGAAACCTAATCGGCCACTTGGCGGGATAAGTGTATCACACATGGGCTCTTCTGGCCCCATGCGTTTGTCAGCTATTTGGCTGATATCACCCTGTTATGTAATTTGCACAGAAATTCCACACAACCCATGAAACGCGTGGTGAAAAACAAATTTGTCCATGTTAGCCCATATGTGACAGAATGTTGGCCGGTGTCAGGGCATTATGTAATATACACAAACGTTACAGGCCCATTTATGGATGGCTTATAGCCAAACACTAGGGAACTGTGCCGGAAGAACCTGAGAAATGTGTGGAGAAACCACCATAGATCGCCTCGGAGGGGATCAGTTTCTGCCTTTCTCCTCGTTTAGCGTAAGAGCATCAGATTATTGAATAATGCAGGGAGCGCGGTTACATCTAATCCTCAATTCCCAGTTGTCACACTTGCTGGAAAAGAATCCCACCCTGCAGAACAGATGATGTCACCCGCTATTCCTGGCCGCAAGTCTCCATCATGTTATCCCGCACCTCTGCCAGAAAAATGATGTCGACAAGTGAAAAATAATATTGGCCTAAAAATTAACTATTAGTTAGAAATCTAAAAATGTCACGTGTAAAGTTATTTAATGGATTGGGAGAAAATTTCCCATAGTCTCCAAGTCCTGGTGTTTGACCATGGGGTCGAAGAGATAGAGACCCTTGGTGGATTTTCCTCAAAACGCACATGATATTACGTGCAAGCGAGATAACCAAGACAGATCTTTATTGTAGCCAAAAAATATTCCTTTTCTCTTGTAGAAGACTGCAGATTTTTTCCATGAAGCGTCCAGCAGTCGTCCCCATCATGTTCACCTTACATCTATCCTGGTATTGTCGTTAGTTGTTGATCTTCTCTGTGAAGCTTCCAGTAGCTGTCCCCCATCATGTTCACCTTCCATCTATCTTAGTATTGTTGTCGGTTGTGGATCTGCTCTGTGAAGCATCCAGTAGTCGCCCCCCCATCATGTTCACCTTCCTTCTATCTTGGTAATGTTGTTGGTTGCGGATCTTCTCTGTGAAGCCTCCAGCAGTCGTTCCCCATCATCTTCACCATCCATCTATCTTGGTATCATCGTTGGTTTCAGATCTTCTCTGTGAAGCCTCCAGCAGTCGTCCCCCATCATGTTCACCTTCCATGTACCTTGATATCGTCGTTGGCTGCGGATATTCTCTGTGAAGCCTCCAGCAGTCAACCCCCATCATGTTCACCTTCCTTCTATCTTGGTATCGTCGTTGGTTGCAGATCTTCTCTGTGAAGCATCTAGCAGTTGTCCCCCATGATCATGTTCACTTTCTATCTATCTTGGTAATGTTGTTGGCTGTGAATCTTCTCTGTGAAGCCTCCAGCAGTCGTCCCGCATCATGTTCACCTTCTATCTTTGGTTTCGTCATTGGTTGCAGATCTTCTCTGTGAAGCCTTCAGCAGTCGTCTCCCATTATGTTAGCCTTCTATTTACGGTATGTTAGTATCGTCGTTGGTTGCGGATCTTCTCTTTGAAGCCTCCAGCAGTCGTCCCCCATCATGTTCACCTTCCATCTATCTTAGTATTGTCGTTGGCTGGAGAGCTTCTCTGTGAAGTCTCCAGTAGTCGTCCCCCATCATGTTCACCTTCTATCTTAGTTTCGTCGTTGGTTTTTGCAGATATTCTCTGTGAAGCCTCCAGCTGTAGTCCCCCATCATCTTGGTATTGTTATTCCATCACTTTGAAATCTTTCTCTTTACGCTTCACCAACAGCACCGAGGTTTATCCGGACCCACAAATATGCCTTCCTTCAGTTTTGCTTAGGACAGTCCCTGAAACTTGGTACTTAAAAGTCTCTCCTTCTATCGGTAGAGCTTCATCAGTCCAAGCTTAATGTGAAGTGGTGGCAGGAGAATTTTAGTGGGAGCAACTCAACTATGTTCTTGAGTCCAGGTTGCAAAAATGTTCTCGGCCAACTTTTTGGCTCCAGTCATGAGTCCTATCCCGCTGCCCTGTTCACACAAAAACCATGAGTACATCGTGTATCATCCTTGTTGCCCAAGGAGCAGAGAGAACTTTGAGGTCACCACATATTGACCATCCTTGATCCTTGTAGTTAAGTTTGTTGAGAATAAAGTCTCATAGCGTTCCTTCAACTCCATTGGACGCGTTGCCATTGTTCAGAGTTTTTTTGGATGAATCAAGAGTCTCCACATTGTTCTCAGTGTTACATTTTCCCATCAGCCCATGAACATCACTGCAACACACCAGAGCACCGTCTTGGCAAAACTATGGAAGGAATTTCTTTCGGAACCCCATGGAATTCTGTTCTTTCGGAAGCCTTTGGAGTCAGTGTTTGTGAAAAACCTATATGTGATGGAATTTTTTGATATTTTACGGAGTTCGGATATCAAAGGTGTACAAAAATCACATCCTACTTTTCAAACACTTTTAGCCTTGCAAACTCTAGGACTTCTTCTGCTGAGTTTGATGATGTCATCACACAAATGCTAAGATTCTATGATGTCATAGGTGATACATTAGGTGAGGACTTCAGGGCAGACTGGGCGCATCTGTACAATGACCAATCCAATTTCTGAATCATCTTCTACTGTTCTCATCAAGGGTTTTCCACCATTTTCTTCTTGTAAAAAAGTTTGTAGCAAAATTTTGTAACGTTCTACAATTTTAAACGACTCTAGACATTTTTTTTTTTTTATAAAAGAGTTACCGTATCTGGCTTGGCTTAGAAAATATGGAAATGAGGTTTAAAGGGGATTTGTCACCAGATCAAGCATGGCCAGTTTTTGCCATTATTCCATTCCCGCTGTTCCCTTGAGAATAATGGCTTTTGTTTTTTTAAAATCCGCCATACGGTTCCAGAGATATGAATCCTTCTATTTAGAGCTGCCATTTATGGTCTTTACTAAAGAGGCGTGGCTACATGGTAATTATGCAGAGCAGTCTTTAGACACGCCCCCCAGAAAACACACCCCATTCTGGTAGACCATAAGAATCTGCACTAAATAAAAAGGCCCATATCTCTGGCATCGTATGGTGGATTAAAAAAAAATAAAAAGAGGAATGCTCAGGAGAATGACAGGAATGAAATAAGAAGAAAAACTGGTCATGTTTGATCTGATGGCATGTCCCCTTTAAGATTTGTGAATTGCAACTTTTTAAAAAAGTTTCCAAAAAATCTCAAAAATTTCATAAAGCTGTTTTATAATGGTAGGGGGCATATGAGAGGGGGGTCTCACGTTATTAGGCTATGTGCGCACGTTGCGTTCTATTACGCAGTGTAAATAGTCACTGCATGTGCGTCTCAGAACGCAGCCGAAAAGCTGCGTTCTGAGACGCATTCGGCAGAATGCAACGTGCGCACATTCCTGCCGAATTCATGCGTTCTGGATGCTTGCTCTGCCATGGGAAAAGCATCCAGAGCGCACATTTTTGACAGTGCGGTCCCACTCGGCTCTGCAGCATCCCCATATACTTGCAGCAGAGCCGACTGGGACCGGAATGTCAAAAAGAGCACATGGCTGGCTGTGGGAGACAGCAACGCAATCAGGATGAACTCGGATCACCTGCCTTCATTGTGATCGCGCGGCTCTGTGCGTGTGCCGTGGCTTGATTTGCGGTCACAGGTGAAGGACTTACCTGTGACCGCAAATCTGAGTGACTGAAGTGAGCCGCGCGATCACCGGTGCCGTCACTCAGGTTACCGCGGCCAGCTCGAGTGCTCCACCCGAGACCTGTGGCCGCGGGTAACCTGAGAGACGTCTCTGCTGACAGTGCGGCTCACTTCAGTTTCTGCGTGGAGCGGACAGGAGAGGCGGTGTTGTACAGCCGCTCCTGTCAGCTTCATGTAGCAGAGCTGGATGCGTCGCGGCACCTCGTGGATTACGCCGGACCTGGAGGGGTGTTTGGGGATTTTAATAAAGTGGTGAAAGAGGGTGTTTTTTGTCTTTTATTTCAAATAAAGGATTTTTCGGGTGTATGTGTTTATTTACTTTCACTTACAGGTTAATCATTAGGGGTGTCTCATAGATGCCTGCAATGATTAACCTAGGACTTAGTAGCAGCTATGGGCTGCCATTAACTCCTTATTACCCAGATTGCCACCGCACCAGGGCAGTTCTGGATGAGCCGGGTAGAGTCCCGGGACTGTTGCATCTAATCCATGCGACAGTTCCGGGCATCTGCTGGCTGATATTGTTATGCTGGGGGGCTCCCCATAACGTGTGGCTCCCCATCCTGAGAATACCAGCCTGCAGCCGTGTGGCTTTACCCTGGATGGTATCAAAATTGGGGGGGACCACATGCCGTTTTTTTTTTAATTATTTATTTATTTATTTTACTGCATCACATAGACCCACCCACCGGCGGCTGTGATTAGTTGCAGTGAGACAGCTGTCACTCAGCATGGGGGCGTGTCTGACTGCAACCAATCATAGGCGCCGGTGGGCGTGGGAAGCAGGGATTACAAGATTGAATAAGGGGCGGCCGGCATTTTCAAAAGCAGGAGAAGCCGCCGGAGCAGTGTGACAGATGTGCAGCGCCGCGCCCGTGATCGGTCAGTGATCGGTGAGTATGAGAGAGGGGGGAGAGGGATAAACCGTCAGAGAGAGAGAGACCGATAGACAGAAAGAGAGAGAGACCGACATTACGCACAAAAGAAGGGACATGTTGCTTTTTAGAACGCAGAGATTTGGCAGCAGCCGAAACGCTGCGTTCTACTACGCAACGTGGGCATGGATTATGCACAATATTCATAGATTGTGCTGGGGACGCAGGACGCATGCAGTTACGCTGCAGTGCAATACGCAGCGTAACTGCATGAAAATACGCAACGTGCGCACATAGCCTTAGGGGCATTTTTAAAGTCACTTTTCCGTTTGGCCGCCATTATTTGCATTCAATTTATCAAGCTGTCAGATGAAGTTTGATGAATTTGGTGCATCTTAAGATCTTGAAAATGAATGACCCTGTTTTTTATTACATTTAGGCTTATTCTTTGTTCTACTTTTTCCTGTTTTGCGCCAAATTCTTCTATTAGGTCTATTTTCTATTTGTTCGTCCGTGGACGTGGTTTTCAGGATCTGATTTGTTATCTCCTTCCCAGAGTGACTTTTTTGGGTCAGAAATTTGGATGCAAATGTGCGACATTTTAACAGGACATAAACTAAAATACGTGCTCCTAAAAGGTTAAAAAACATAAAAGACAAAAAAAAAACAAAAACATTTTTTATTTTGTGACACATTTCATAAATGTGAATCCACCATTATTCTATGTCCGCACACTGCAGTACCATAAAACTGCACCCTATGCGTTTTTGTTTTGTTTTTTTTTTGTTTTTTTTATTCAGTGAGTGAAAAATAGTGACCTGGACTGTAACCCCGTGGGTTTAAAGGTAACCGAGTGCCGGGTAAAAAAAAAGCAAAGAAAAAATTAATAAAGCTATACTTACTGAGTCACCAGCGCGCCTGTAACTGCTTCCTTAGCCGCTCATTACCTTTATTGCATATGCACTGCTTCCCCCGCCCACCGATGTCTGTGATTGGGTGCAGTCAGACGTGTCCCCACACTGAGTGACAGCCTGTCTGACACTTCCAATCACAGACCCGGTCTGCGAGTCTATCATACAGTAAAAATAAATAATTAATTAAAAAAAATAATTAAAAAAATTGACATTGGGTCCCACATATTATGCACAGATAAAGCTCATGGCTACAGGCTGCAGCCCCCAGCCCTGCGCTCACCTTGGCTGTGTATCAAAATAAGAGGAACCACATGCAACAAAAAAAGCGGCATGTGGACCCCCCAAATTTAGATATCCAGCCAAGATAAAGCCTGACAGCTCGGGGCTGGAATTCTCAGGCTGGGGAAACCTATGCTTACTGGATCACCCCAGCCTAAAATAGCAGCCTACAGCCTCCCAGGATTGTTGTATCCATTAGATGCGACAATCCCAGCACTTACCCGGCTCTTCCCGATGGCAATCCGGGTAATAAGGGGTTAATAGCAGCTCACAGCTACCACTAAGCCCTAGATTAGTAATAGGAATCATCTACGAGACACCCCCATTATTAATTTGTAAGTGAAAGTAAATAAACACAAACACCCAAAAAATACTTTATTTGAAATAAAAGACAAAAAAGCCCCCTCTTTCACCACTTTATTAACCCCAATAACATCCCTGCATGTCCGACATAATCCACACAAAAACCAACAACGATTCCAACTCTGCTACATCTGAAGCTCCCAGCGAGTGACATAGAACATGACCGCCCGCTGTGTACTTCAGGTAGAGAATTAATGAGCCGTGCGATCAGCGGTGACGTCACTAAGGTTAGCCGCGGTCACAGCTGGAGGTTCCCACGGTCATCCACCTGTCACCACAGGTAACTTGACCTCAGGTGACTTTAGTGGCCTCACCTGAGGTGAGGTCACTAGTTCTTTGAGGTCCCCTGAGGTTAGGTTACCTGTGGTCACAGATGGAGGGTCATGGGAAAGTACAGCACCCTGGAGAAAGTGCGGTTCCTGGGAGAAAGTGCGGCTCCTGGGAGAATGTGCTGGGTTAAGCTTATAGCCCACGCTGATTGTTCTGTGAGTGGTGACTACAATTGCTCAGGACTCCCCGAAGAAATAAAGTTTTATTTCTCCCGGGTGCCGCACTTTCAGTACAGTGGTCAGGCACCTTCATAATACTATTAACCTACAGATTAACACTATATATGCAGGTTAATAGCATTATCCGACCTTAGAGGTTCCCTTTATTTTTCACTTTAGAAAGATAAGAGAACTGGTCTAAAAATCGCAAAACACAGCTTTTTTGACACCAGAAAATTGGGAAGAAAGCCTTAATAAATGTCGTCCAAAGTTATTTTTCTCACCATCTCAATGGACAAGCTTCAAGTACTGGAGCTATGGGGGATTTTGTGTTACCAGAGAGGCGCTCTGATGTTCTTCTTACTTATTACAGATGATGCAGACATCCATGAATCTAAGGACTGCAATGCATGGACTGTATGGGGGTCTCCTAACCCAAGATTGTAAGCCTCATGGTCATATATGAGGCTGTTGAGTTTTGGTGAGGAGACCCTCATAGAATCTGGGCATTGTGGTCCATGCTTGGACCAAGTTTCACGGACACCTGCATTAGCCCTAATAGGTAAGGAGAACATCAGAGCGTCACAGAGCTGGAGGGCCTGGCACATCCATGCGTGCCCATCGATTGTATTGAGAGCAGTACAAAGTGTCGTCATTTTCCCTGTGGTCCTCCTAAAGATTGGGAATTGCTTAGACAATCTAGAATCAACGTTTTATATGCAACCGATGAGACTTCATATTGATTTGCTATAAACGGAGGCAGACTTCTTTTGTCTTTCAGACGAGGAGCTCCTACAAGAGGAGGATGACATGCCCTCGTCTAGACACAGGCAGAATGGTAAGGACACAACCGATTGTCTTCTCCTTCTTCCAAAGGCTAGCCACAGACACAGGTCTACCTCTGATCCTAGAAACCAGTCCAACTCTTGTTGTGCTCCATGATGTGGGATAGCTTGAAGTTCACACTTATTGAGTAAACCAGTGTGTGAACCATTACTGGTGCCAAATGGCACATTGATGTCTTATAGCAATCTGAGTCTAGTTTGGGCTGGTACTTGGCTACAAATAGCTCAAAATCAGCCCCATTGCTTGCACTGTCATAGTCCTTTAGGCAGCGATACCGAATTCCTTACCTACCTCATTCGGATTGCGGTACGGACTTCCTGGTCAGTGGTCTCTGAACTTCAGATGTCTCGTCTAATCTTCCTCATACTTAGGCTGCTCTTCAGAGAAAGCATTATGATCCGGCTCAGCTCCATTGCCAAACCACAGCAGGAGGTTGGAGTAAGAGCAGATGCTGAGCTGAGCCGGCAAACGAGGCGGCAGAAACAAAACTATCAACAATCAAGGGTTTCAGGCGTCTGATCGGCAACGTTTTCTTAAAGGGAAATTTTCATCCTCAAATGACCCATCATTAAAGTC
Source organism: Anomaloglossus baeobatrachus (assembly GCF_048569485.1). Lineage (NCBI taxonomy): Eukaryota > Metazoa > Chordata > Amphibia > Anura > Aromobatidae > Anomaloglossus > Anomaloglossus baeobatrachus. The sequence continues at coordinate 687,168,990 of NC_134355.1, read as the reverse complement.
ATGCTTTTGTTTTAAATATATATCAGCCGTGTCTGTGATCTCTATATTGTAGGCAGGGCCAGGACCAACTGTGCCAAGTGTCAGAAGAACCTGTCCCTCCAGAACTCGGTGAGAGTTCTCTACGTCTTTGTGGTGATCCTCATCATCGCTGTCATCGTGTTAGCGTCGTTGGGTGAGTATCTCAACATCTACTTAGTGATATTAATACTAGCAATGATATATTAAAGGGGTTATCCACTTAGCATGACCCTGTCCAAATAAGTCATAAAGGGTCCATCTACCCATCTACTCTTTGGGTTTCCCTACGTAGGGACACCAGATGAGCGTCTCAGGTTATGGTGGACACCTCACGCATGGATGTCAACGGGAGCTACATAACGAATACTTTGTGCCTGCTTCCACCAGTGAGGTCAGCTCATCTGGACAAGGAATGCCCAAAGTGGACAACCCCTTTAAGACAACATCCCTAAATCTTAGTGTGTTGCAGTGCATGTACAGATCTGTGTAAAGATCACATTGGATCCTCCATCAGTTTTGAGATGTATTGTTTGCCTCTTACATCTTTTCCATGACCTTCGCCTTAAGACCCACCTCTAACAATAATGCTGTCCTTGCATCAAAAGGGCTGGAGACAACTAAGACTGGAGCCTTCTCTTCTGTATGGGCTGCCTCTATATTGTGTGTGACCATGAGCGTGTTCACGAGAGATGCTGCACAGGAGACTTGGTTCCCATGTTGCACAGACTTGTTTTACTAGCCTTCAACTTAAAAATTAGTGGGATATGATCAGGATTAGGGGGACACCACCTGGACTGGGGAGGTGAGATCGGGGTCTTGTTGAGGTCGGGATTGAGTGGGTGTGACAAGTTATGGGATCTTTCTGCAGACCTATTTTGAAGCCCCCAATTTAGCAGGAACCCCAAGTATCATATGCCATGTATGATACTGGTGTCTTCTTACGTGCAATATGGATCTTTGGGCCTCCCTTAGTCGTTAAGACCTGGGTATGACTTCTACGTCTGCATCACCTAGAACTAGAGAAGCTTACTATTTGGTTCCCAGTTCTCCTGCCAATCAACCCAATGATGGGCCGTGCAGCACAGCAGGCACCGCGTCCCTCTCCTCGTTTATGTAGAAACAGCACCATGAATGAGGCTGTGGTCGTTTCGGGACCATCCACTCAGTTCCATCACTGGAAATGTTTGCAATGACGTTGTTTCCGCCCAGACGTGAGGTTATGGGACCAGACAGAACGTAATAAACGCCGTAGCTTATGACCTCCGCCTAATCAAGCCCAGTGATGGGAAACACCAAATCTGTCCAACCGGTCAGAGGCCGATGTGGAGACACGGGAGTCAGTGGGTGCTCTCGTCCGCTGGCCCGGCCACCTTTAGAAAGACAGCATGGCCCAGGGCTCATCCCAACTCAACGCCCAACCTCCTTAACCGTTGGCGGAACACTACTCAGACAACACAGGATGAGGGAATCACAATATTCAGACTTTGTTGGATCACCAAAATATTAACGGCTCATAACCAGCAAAACACACAAATGTAACAGGCAACAGAGTCTCCCCCTTCCGCTGGCTCACCAGGGATTAGAATGTCCATGCCTCAGAGCTTCCAGGGCTACCTACTCCATTCGAGCAGCAACCCGCTTTCGGTGGGCAACTATCGAGAATGGAATAACGCCAGATTTAGGAAGCTGGCTGAGGTCTGCAAAGCCTGTAGTCAGGTGACTGGATTGTCCCAAGCTGGATTCCTTCCTTATGTAGTCCTTGATATCAAAGCCAAATCCTTGCATTCGATGCTGAAGTCCATATAGTATTATAATCCAGGTTTGGTTATGGCTTGCCAATCAGATCCGTAGATCCTAGATTGGTAGCATGTAGCAAGAGTCTCTTGTGTGATGATCTAATCCTGGCAGCTGGAGTCGAAATCCCTATACTGTGGATATGGTCTCCAATTGGAATCAAAGTCCCTATATGTAGCCAAGTGAGCCTGTAGTCAGAGCCAAAGTCCCTAGACCGAGAAGGTCCGTGCCTCAGAGCTTCCAGGGCTGCTTACTCCAATCCAGCAGCACCCCGCTTTCGGCGTGCAGCCACCGAGACTGGAATAACGCCAGATTTAGGAAGCTGGCTGAGGTCTGTAAAGTCTGTAGACAGGTGATCAAATTGTCCCAACCTGGGTTTCTTCCTTAAGTAGTCTCTGGTATGATGATATAATCCTGGCAGCCGGAATCAAAATCCATAGACTGTGGTATGGTCTCCAATCGGAATCGAAGTCCCTAGACTGTGGTATGGTCTCCAATCAGAATCGAAGTCCCTAGATTGAAGCCATGAAGCCAAGTGATCCTCTAGTCGGAGCCAAAGTCCCTAGACCGAGTCCACAAGGCATCCTGGTTCTGATCCCCTAGCCAGCTCCTAAGAGCTTAGATTGGATCATGCAACATCCATCAACATCTGGTGACTCCAAGAAGTCCCCTTTTATAGCCATAACCTTCCCTTAGGATAAACTGTGCCCTTATCGAATTGGTTGTACAAGGTTGCTTCTCTTATTGGATGAATTTCAAGCTATATTCAAATATCCAGAGACAAGGGTGAGACAGGTAAGTTACATCACATCTAGCAATTCACTTAGCAATACAATGGAAAGTTCGCATAATTGAGTTATCTGTGTGTCTGGCCTTCAGTGGCCAAAACAATTACACGAGTCAACAAAAACTTCAATACTAAACTCCCAAGAGTCTTGTAGAACAATGAGGGATTATCCCCCATCTATAAACAAACTGTCTTCATGTCTGGCTGAATGTTAAGAAAGTTAACACATGAGAGGCACTCAGAGTCCATGTCGTCACAGCCGACAACTGAGAAATGGCGAATATGGTCCATTGTAGGCTGAGAGGAAAGGAGGACGTCCAATATATCTGTATGATCTGTCCTCCTAAATTCCAAAATAGCAGGGCTGAACTCGGCACACACTCCTTTAGGGTGGAAAGCTTTGTGCTTGGGGCCTATTTACAAATCCTGAGTCTCTAGGATTCTACATCATTGTATCTACGGCACTTCGGGTGTCAGTTTTCTTCTAGTTATCATTATATTCATGAAGCAGGCAGCTTAGGATGAGCAGAGACATATTGCACAACTAATTCCATGAGCTCGAAACTTTGTGCAATAATCGTGGGATTGTGCGAAGAAAAACAAAAATTCCATCCCATAAAGCTGTACTGGCCCTTTAAATGAAGTTGTCGCAGATACATTTTTAGCCGGGTAAATAGGGATGACGACATTGGACGTCTGGCGATGAGTAAATTTCCTTCTCTTATTTACAGTTTTCAGGAAAGTCAATTCCCTGTACGATGACTTCAGCTCTGCAAAGTCCGGATATGAGAAGAAGATTGTCTCCGTCCAAGTGGATCTTCAGGAGCTTGGTAAATATGGGGATTTTCTACTCTCGTATGAACAGTTGGGTTCCTTTGCTTCCATCCGCCAAAACTCTGAGCACACGGCCATATTACGTCTTAGTACAAACAGAATTATAATGTGACACCTGTCAGAGTCTATAAGTCTGCACTGTGCAAGAACGAGAGTCTACAAGTCCGTGCTGTTCCTCTACTAGAGTCTACAAGCCCGTGCTGCACCTCTATGAGAATCTACAAGCACGTTCTGTACCTCTACGAGAGTCTATGAGCTCATACTGTACCTCTAAGAGAGTCTATGAGCCCGTTCTGTACCTCCTACAAGAGTCTACAAGTCCGTACTGTACCTCTACAAGCCCATTCTGTACCTCTACGAGAGTCTACATGTCTGTGCCGTACCTCTACGAGAGTATTTGAACTCATTCTCTACCTCTACAAGAGTCTATGAGCTCATACTGTACCTCTAAGAGAGTCTATGAGCCCGTTCTATACCTCCTACAAGAGTCTACAAGTCCGTGCTGCACCTCTATGAGAGTCTACAAGCCCGTGCTCTGCCTCTACAAGAGTGTACAAGCTCATGCTGTACTTCAATGAGAGTCTACAAGCCCGTGCTGTACTTCTACAAGCCCATTCTGTACCTCTACGAGAGTCTACAAGCCTGGGCTGTATCTCTACAAGAGTCTACAAGCCTGTGCTGTATCTCTACAAGAGTCTACAAACCTGTGCTGTACCTCTACGAGAGTCTATGAACTAGTTCTCTACCTCTACGAGAGTCTGTGAGCTCATACTGTACCTCTATGAGAGTCTGTAAGCCCGTTCTGTACCTCATATGAGAGTCTACAAGCCCGTGTTGTACCTCTACGAGAGTCTGAGCTCATACAGTGCCTCTACAAGAGTCTATAAGCCCATGCTGTACCTCCTACGAGAGTCTATGTAGTAGTTCTCTACGAGAGTCTATGAGCTCATACTGTACCTCTACGAGAGTCTATAAGCCCATTCTGTACCTCTACAAGATTCTATAAGCCCATTCTGTAACTCTACGAGAGTCTACAAGCCCATGTGGTACCGCTACGAGAGTCTGAGCACATACTGTACCTCTACTAGAGTCTGCAAGCCTGTGCTGTACCTCTACGAGAGTCTATGAACTAGTTCTCTACCTCTACAAGAGTCTGAGCTCATACTGTACCTCTACAAGAGTCTATAAGCCCGTGTAGTACCTCTACGAGAGTCTGAGCACATACTGTACCTCTATGAGAGTCTATAAGCCTGTGCTGTATCTATATGAAAGTCTATAAGTCCGTGTTGTACCTCAACATGAGTCTAAAAGTACTGTACCTTTATAAGTCCATGCTGTACCTCTACGAGAGCCTACGAGTCAGTGCTATACCTCTACGAGAGCCTACGAGCCAGTGCTGTACCTCTACGAGAGCCTACGAGCCAGTGCTGTACCTCTACGAGAGCCTACGAGCCAGTCCTGTACCTTTACGAGAGCCTACGAGCCAGTCCTGTACCTCTACGAGAGCCTACGAGCCAGTCCTGTACCTCTACGAGAGCCTACGAGCCAGTGCTGTACCTCTACGAGAGCCTACGAGCCAGTGCTGTACCTCTACGAGAGTCTACGAGCCTGTGCTGTACCTCTACGAGCCAGTGCTGTACCTCTACAAGAGTCTACGAGCCAGTGCTGTACCTCTACGAGAGTCTACGAGCCAGTGCTGTACCTCTACGAGAGCCTACGAGCCAGTGCTGTACCTCTACGAGAGCCTTCGAGCCAGTGCTGTACCTCTACGAGGGCCCCAAACCCCAGGATACCCCAGGGAGATAAAAATAGTATTGTAATGGCCATGCCTTCATAAACTAAAAAGCTAACGTCCATTGTGTTGTTCATCCTTATAGTACCTGCTATTGAACGTGGCAGTGGATCTGCCCCTTGGTGCTCCCCCTCCCTTCTGGGATGTCACATTGTTACCAGAAGCCAGGAGCAGGCCATTCCCCCTGATCTGTGATGTGACATCCCAGAAGGGAGTAGGAGCACCAAGGAGCAGATTTACCAACACATTGAATGCCAGGTACTGTTATGATTACAAACAAAACTATGGACTTTTGCTTTATAGTTTTTGAAGGCATGGCCATTACAATATTTTTTTCATCAGATTACCCCTATGAGCAAGAAAAGAAATGATTAAAGTAGGACATTGGATATAGTGTTGCTAGAATTAGATTTAAAGTTAGTAAGGGTAAATTGTGATCTTTTAAAGGTCCCTGTCTTCACTTTTTGTTTTTAAAGGACCTTTCACGTGCCACAAATATTGCATATGGTGGAAATGTCGCTGTTCTCCCGAGTCCGGTGCTATTTTTCCTTTGTTTCTACGCCTCTCCATTCCTGAGATATGGCCTCCTTTTCCAGATATGCAAGTCTGGTCTTAATAAACAAGTGGGCGTGGTCCTCAGCCCTTCTCAGTAGATGTCTACTTGGGGACCACGCCCACTTGAAAAACAAGACAAGATTTATACAAAGGGCCATATCTCAGGAACCGTGTGGCGCAGGAACAAAAGAAAAACGGCTGCGGATTCAGGAGAACAGCGGCTTTTACACCAGGTTAAAAGAAAAAAGAAATGGCATATGATTGGTTCGTAGCCAGTCTTTAATAAGTGCAGGATAAACATTTGTAATAATTAGTAAACAGTAGATTGTAAACAAGGTGTTAATCCTCCATGTGTGACATCGCGATCGCACATCTGGCGGCTCTCGGTTACTCATTATCATCTGCGGTGAACAGTAAATCAGCGGCCGTGTAATCGCCGCGCTGCGTTCTCGCTCTGTTTCCAGGCAGGGTCAGCTGTGTGTTGTTTTGCACATTTTATGGGGATTTGAAAGTTTCTCCAAAATCTGTTTTCACTTAAGGTCCTCCGTTTCCGGGAGAAAGGACCTCAGCGGTGAGATAAGCGTCAATATAAGAGCCGGAGTCCTCCCCTCCTGTTACATTGTTAATGGTTGAGTCTAAACAGTTAAATCCTCGGCACATTTGCCGTGCAGGACTATGGAAAAGTTGGTCGACCAAACGTATGGCGACTGTGCGCAGCATGGGACCGGCTCCAGGGCTGAGGACTGACCCTTCGGTCACTTCCAAGGTTCAGCCCTCACATCCTGTTCCCCGAGTTATTTATGAGCTGCGGGGATTCATGAGGCTCGTTAACAAATTACAGGAAAATACCCAATTATACGGCTACGGTCAACAGATACCACAAGGGACAAAACCGCTGCGAGTCCAGCAGAAAGGGGGTTTCTAACACACAACATTGAGTGAAAATGTCCTAAAACGTCCTCTGGTTTACCACAATTCATTTTACTAGACCCCAATTTATCATTTGTATTTTTTTGGAATTTTTCATTTTTGTCCCTTTTTTTGTCCCAATTTCTGCAAAATGGTCCCCCCCGGTCCATGACGTTTGCACAATGTCAAAATTGTTGTTTGTTTATTGTGACTTTTTTTTAGCAGAAAATATTGCAAAAATGTCATAAAAAATAAAATATTCTGCTTTACATAAAAGCACTCCGGTGAGAGGAGGACCGGAGTACATTTGGGGAAAAATGTTTTGACTTTTCGAAAAAAAAGTTCAAAGTGATGAATCAGGCGTAAACATCTGAAATTCCTAAACCCCACCCATAATGGCGAACTAGAAAAACAAACACATGAACACATAAAAAAGTGACTTTATGCATTTCTTTAAAGGAAAAGATGGCACATATGGAGGAAATGAAAAACAGGCGAAAGAAATAAATAATCAAATGCAATATTGTGATCTGAGGTCTCTCCAGGCCCCAGAATGTAATACAGATGGGTTAAAATTCTGTATACTCAGCTGCCCCCAACAGACAACAAGGCATCTTCTTTGGTCCAGTTATTGGTGCAGTCGGCATTGGGCCATCTTCAGCATCTCCTGCTCCAACTTTGTAGAAATGTTACAATGTAATGCGATAGGAGATACCAGACATGCCGGTAGAGACTGAAGATGGCCCAGTGAAGACTGCACTGAGAGACAGGAAAATTGCCAATGACAAACTACTATTTTGCTAGATTTGTGCTGATAAAATCTTCTTTGGTCCAGTTATTGGTGCAGTCAGCACTGGGTTATCTTCAGCATCTCCTGCTCCAACTTTATAAAGAAGTTACAATGTATTGAGAAAGGAGATGCCAAACATGCCGAATGTCAGAAGAGACTGAAGATGGCCCTATTTTTCATGATTTACGCAGATGAAATCTTCTATAGTCCAGTCATTTGTGCAGTCGGCATTGGGCCATCTTCAGCATCTCCTGCTCTAACTTTGTAGAGAAGTTACAATGTATTGAGAAAGGAGATACCAGACATGCTGGATGCCAGAAGAGACTGAAGATGACCCTATCCCTATTTTGCTGGATTTGTGCTGATTAAATCTTCTTTGTCCCAGTCATTGGTGCAGTCAGCATTGGGCCATCTTCAGCATCTCCTGCTCCAACTTTGTAGAGAAGTTACAATGTATTGAGAAAGAAGATACCAGACATACCGGATGCCAGCAGAGACTGAAGATGGCCCTATTTTGCTGGATTTGTGCTGATAAAATCTTCTTTGGTGCAGTCATTGGTGCAGTCGGCATTGGGCCATCTTCAGCACCTCCTGCTCCAACTTTGTAGAGAAGTTACAATGTATTGAGAAAGTAAATACCAGACATGCCTAACGCCAGAAGAGACTGAAGATGGCTCTATTTTGCTGGATTTGTGCTGATAAAATCTTATTTGGCCCAGTCATTGGTGCAGTCAGCATTGGGTCATATTCAGCATCTCCTGCTCCAACTTTGTAGAGAAGTTACAATATATTGAGATAGGTGATACCATACATGTCGGACACTGGTAGAGACTGAAGATGGCCCAGTGAGGACCACACTAAGGAAGACAGGACAATAGCAAATGACAAACTACTATTTTGCTGGATTTGTGCTGATAAAATTTTCTTTGGTCCAGTCATCGGTGCAGTCGGCATTGGGCCATCTTCCTACAACTTTGTAGAGAAGTTACAATGTATTGAGATAGGTGATACCAGACATGTCGGACACTGGTAGAGACTGAAGATGGCCCAGTAAAGACTGCACTGAGGAAGACAGGAAGATAGCAAATGACAAGCTACTATTCTGCTGGATTTGTGCTGATAAAATTTTTAAAATATTTTTTTTTGTGAAGTTCGAGATGAATTGGATTTGCCTCGGTCGATTTGCATTACATGGTCCCTAGTAAAATCAATGAACCCAGGTCAGAGAGTCCAGAGTTGAAGTTGCTCTTTGTTTCCGCTCTTTGCCTAGAACAGTAGCTAAATGGTTCTCAATGGGAGGTGTCATTAAGTTATAGACCAGGATTTGTAAAAAATAAAAAATTGAGGCATTTCACCAACTTTTTATTTATCAATTTTTACCAAGAATTATAGACATTACCTGGCACATGTGGGAAGATCATGAAAAATGTCCAGGAACACCCCTCAACACTTCCATCTTGGGGCACAACTGAAAGCTCTGCGGCAGGGCCCTCCATCCATCACATGCTGTTCATAATACTAATATTTTCTTATGTGGCTTAGGGCCCTGCAGACGCCAGGTCATATGTTTGTCCAATGCCTTTGCCCAAATCCCATATATTGGTAATAGACATGTTTCAAACCTATGGAAATAGAATGTACAAATATTATATGTGACCGTAACCATAGCAACCAAACGTCTGACGAGAAACCCTAAATCAATACCTACCCCTAGACCTCAAATCCAAAACCCCTTAAATACAGACACCCAGGCTACACTTCTACATACAGACCCCAGACCAAACCCCCTAAATACAGACCCCCCATACCAATCCCCTAACTACAAACCTACAAAACATACCACATAAACACAGATTTCCTAGACCACACCCCCTAAATTTAGACTCCCAGTAAACTCCCCTAAATGCAGACTCCCCCAGACCACACCCCTAAATACAGGACCCCCCCCAGACCACACTGCCTAAATACAGACCTAAAAAAAGAGAGAGAGGGTGCTCCTGTGTGGGATCTTAATGTACCGAGGTATGTACAATGTGAGGTGCACACTCACCTGATACTGTTGTACGTCAGGTACAACACTGATAGTGGTATTGAAGGGGGATCGCAAGTTCACCGCTCCTTGTCAGCAGGGATCCAGTCCTCCTGACTCCGCAGGACTCTGCTCACACGATCGGGGTTTCCACGTGCAGTGTGCAGCCGCCGGACCGGCGTCTCATAGCAGCTCCTCCTCCGGGTCGGATGGTCCCGTGATCACAGATGCGGTGATACCCCAGCCCCTGGTGTTAGATTCAAACGGATAGTACGATCCTGGTTCTGGCTGCAGCAGCCCCATGAGCTCCCATAGGGAGATAAAGATGCAAGGAAAAAAAAAAATGCACGGTTTCGCTGCGCTGCTCAGAAAGGTAGTGATAAGGTTATTTGGGATGTAGATTTATTAATTATTTACATGCCACTATGCGTTTCGGGGGTACAACATCCCCCTTCCTCAGGTAGTGCTACCTGAGGAAGGGGGAGGTTGTACCCCCGAAATGCATAGTGGCATGTAAATAATTAATAAATCTACATCCCAAATAACCTTATCACTACCTTTCTGAGCAGCGCAGCGAAACCGTGCATTTTTTTTTTTTTTTCCTTAAATGCAGACCTAAACACCAAACACCCTAAATACAGACACTTAGGCCACAACCCTAAATACAGACCTCAGACAACACACCTAAATACAGATGCCCCCAGACTACAGCCCTAAATACAGACCCCAGGCAACACACCTAAATACAGATGCCCCCAGACTACAGCCCTAAATACAGACCCTTAAGTAAACCCCCAGACCACGCCCCTAAAAACAGATCACCAGACAATACCCCCTAAATACAGACTCCCTGAAAACACCCCTAAATACAGACCCCACCTCTAAATACAGACCCCCCCCAGATCAAATTCCCTGAATACAGACCACACTACTAAGTACAGATACCCGCAGACCATATCCTCTAAATACAGACCCCCACCCAGACCAAACAAATTAGAGACTCCAGACTATACTCCCTAAATACAGACTCCCCAGACCATAGCCCATAAATAGAGAGCCCAGAACAATTCCCCTTACTGCAGACCCCACCCAGACCAATTACCCTAAATACAAACCCCAGATTGCACCCCCAAAATACAGACCCCAGACAACACCCCTACATATAGATCCCCAGAGCACCACCCTAAATACAGATCCCCCAGTCCACACCCCCAAAATACAGACCTACCAGACTGTACCCCAAAATACAGATCCCTGCAGAGAAAATCCCCTAAATACAGGCCCCAGCCTGACCAAATGCCCTAAATAGAGACTCCAGAACACACCCCTTAAATATAGACACCCACCCAGACCAAATCCCCTAAATACAGAGCCATAGATGACACCCTCTAAATTCAGCCCTCAACCAAACCTCCTAAATACAGACCCCAGACCACTCTCCTAAATACAAACCCCCTAAATACAGACACACACCCAGACCACACACCCTAAATACAGACCCCAGATGACACACTTACATACAGACCCCCAGATGAAATCCCCTAAATACAGATCCAAGGCAAAGCCCTTAAATACAGATCCCAGACCAAACCTCCCAAAATGAAAATTAAACCCCAGACCAAGTCCTTTAATCCGGACTTCAGAATCCCTTTAATGTAGCCACACACTGTTCACCTTTAACACGAACCTGGACCAGATTTTCTTATCACAGACCCCACACGAAAATCCCTTTAAGTCAGACAAAGATAAACCCAGGCAATCTCTCAGATATTAACGAGACTGGAAAATCTGTGTTAGAAGATATTAATTGGCCGGATTTTGGCAATTATCTGGTTCCCGTAATAGCAGCAAATTTTGATAATGATGTTTTTCGCTCATTAGACATGAAATCTGTTGGAAACTGCTCCTTCTGCCATGACGCCACCTACTTGGGACTGGAGATCAGCAAACTTCAGGGGGAACTGGCGGAGATCCAGAAGATGCTCTCAGCCCAAGAGGTTCAACTGGACAAGACGTCTGAGAATCATCAGCTGCTTGTAGCCGCCAACGGCAAAATGGACAACCAGATAGAGAGGGGTAACTTCTCCCTTCGACAGATCAATCAGACGTTGGGGCTTTTCTTGTCACAGGTCAAAGGGTGGCAATCCGCCGCGGCCGAGCTGGAAGCCTCGGTGAAAAATTTGGTCCAGGAGAGGTATGATATCACATCCGCGGTGCAGCAAATAAATTTTACTGTTGGGCAAACCTCGGACTGGATCCAGGTCATCCAAAGGAAGACCGATGAGGAGACGTTCACTTTACAAAAAATTGTCAGCGACTGGCAAAATTATAGCAAAATTTTTGGGGGTTTTAAATCCACGTCCGTCAAAACCATCGACCTGGTCCGAAATATTCAAAGCAGTATCACGGCGACAGCCCAACGTATCACCATGAACACCGAGGTCATGCACGATCTGGTCCTACAAGTGATGGGCCTGCAGCTACAGTTGGACAACATCACTTCTTTCCTTGACGACCATGAGGAAAACATGCAAGATCTCCAGTATCATTCCAGGTACACCCAAAACAGGACTGTGGAACGGTTCGAGAGCCTGGAAGGGCGGATGTTTTCTCACGAAACGGAAATTGGGACTATATTCACAAATATCAATGCTACAGACAACCACGTGCACAACATGCTGAAGTACCTGGACGATGTGCGGCTCTCCTGTACTCATGGCTTCAACTCTCACGCCGAGGAACTGTACTACCTGAACAAGTCTGTCAGCCTCATGCAAGGGGCCACCGATCTGCTGAGAGAGAGGTTCAGTCTGATGAACGCCCGCCTGGATTTCGATGTTAGGAACCTTTCAATGATCATGGAAGAAATGAAACTGGTGGACGTCAAGCATGGGGAGATTCTCAAGGATGTCACCATCGTGCAAGGTAAGAGGGTTAAGGGTCTTCTTCTCCTTAAAGAGGTTCTTCAACTCAGTCTTGGAGTCTGGATAAATTGTCTTTATTCTTCAAATAGTCTGTCTGAGATTAGAATCTCAGGGCCAGGGCTAGTGATGGGCGGACATAGACTGTAAAAGTCTGGATGCATGTGTGTGTTCAGAAGTATCCGTGCACCGACCCTAGGGCCTAAGTTGTCAGGGACCTCTGGGTACAATTTGGATCTGGCAACTCGGGTAATAAAAAAAAAAAAAAAAAAATGAAAAATAAAGAAAAAAAATAGAAAAGCACCCGTGTTATACTTACCAGTCTCCCACGCAGCTGTAACACTATTTCTGGGGTGCTCATACTACTTCCGAGGCTGCTCATTAACCTCATGCATCTCTGGTTGCAGTCAGACAGCGCCCCCACTCTGTATGATGACAGCATGCCTGACTGCTTGCAATCACACATGCTGTCTCTGTCTGTATATTGAGGTAAAAATAAATAAATTAATAAAAAAAAAATTAGTGTAGGGTCCCCCCATATTATGATACCCAGCACAGATAAAGCATACGGCTACAAGCTGCAGCCCCCAGCTCTGTGCTTATATTGGCTGTGTATCAAAAGAAGAGGGACTGACATATGGTCTCCTCCAATTTTGATACCTAGCCATGATAAAGCTCAGGGCTGGTATTTTAATACCTGAGGGCCCAATAACCATGGGTCTCCCCAGCCTGAGAATACCAGCCTCCATCTGTTGGCTTTATCATGGCTGGGTATCAAAATTGAGGGGGTGACTGCCCGCCATTTTTTAAAATTATTTAGTAAAATAATTTAAAAAAGCTGCATAGGTTCCCTCTTATTTTTATACATAGCCAAGATAAGCGCATGGCTGGGGGCTGCAGCAAATAGCCGTCGGCTTTACCTGTTTCGAGTATCATAATATGGGGGGACCCTATGCCAATTTTTTTAATTTATTTTCACAAAAATGTACATAAACAGACAGTGTGTGCAATTGCAAGCAGTCAGACACGCTGTCACACAAGGTGGGGGCGCATGTGACTGCAACCAATCACAGACACCGGGACTGCTGGTGGGCAGGGGAAGCAATGCATGTGCATGAGGTTAATGAGCGGCCCCGGAAGTAACACCTCGCCGGAGACTGGTAATTATAACACGCTTGCTCCAATCTTCCTATCCTGTCTACCACCATATTAAAGTGCTGAATTCTGATCCCCATAGACCTACAGTGCTGGCCAAAAGTATTGGCACCCCTGCAATTCTGTCAGAGAATACTCAGTTTCTTCCTGAAAATGATTGTAATCACAAATTCTTTGGTATTATTATCTTCATTTATTTTGCTTGCAATGAAAAAACACAAAAGAGAATGAAACAAAAATCAAATCATTGATCATTTCACACAAAACTCCATAAATGGGCCAGACAAAAGTATTGGCACCCTCAGCCTAATACTTGGTTGCACAACCTTTAGCCAAAATAACTGCGCACAACCGCTTCCGGTAACCATCAATGAGTTTCTTACAATGCTCTGCTGGAATTTTAGACCATTCTTCTTTGGCAAACTGCTCCAGGTCCCTGAGATTTGAAGGGTGCCTTCTCCAAACTGCCATTGTGAGATCTCTCCACAGGTCTTCTATGGGGTTTAGGTCTGGACTCATTGCTGGCCACTTTACTAGTCTCCAGTGCTTTCTCTCAAACCATTTTCTAGTGCTTTTTGAAGTGTGTTTTGGGTCATTGTCCTGCTGGAAGACCCATGACCTCTGAGGGAGACCCAGCTTTCTCACACTGGGCCCTACATTATGCTGCAAAATTTGTTCATAGTCTTCAGACTTCATAATGCCATGGACACGGTCAAGCAGTCCAGTGCCAGAGGCAGCAAAGCAACCCCAAAACATCAGGGAACCTCCACCATGTTTGACTGTAGGGACTGTGTTCTTTTCTTTGAATGCCTCTTTTTTTTTCCTGTAAACTCTATGTTGATGGCTTTTCCCAAAAAGCTCTACTTTTGTCTCCTCTGACCAGAGAACATTCTTCCAAAACGTTTTAGGCTTTCTCAGGTAAGTTTTGGCAAACTCCAGCCTGGCTTTTTTATGTCTCGGGGTAAGAAGTGGGGTCTTCCTGGGTATCCTACCATACAGACTCTTTTCATTCAGACGCCGGCGGATAGTACGGGTTGACACTGTTGTACCCTCGGACTGCAGGGCAGCTTGAACGTGTTTGGATGTTAGTCGAGGTTCTTTATCCACCATCCGCACAGTCTTGCGTTGAAATCTCTCGTCAATTTTTCTTTTCCTTCCACATCTAGGGAGGTTACCACAGTGCCATGGGCTTTACACTTCTTGATGACACTGCGCACCGTAGACACAGGAACTTTCAGGTCTTTGGAGATGGACTTGTAGCCTTGAGATTGCTCATGCTTCCTCACAATTTGGAGTCTCAAGTCCTCAGACAGTTCTTTGGTCTTCTTTCTTTTCTCCATGCTCAATGTGGTGCACACAAGGACACAGGACAGGGGTTGAGGCAACTTTAATCCATGTCACCTGCTGCAAGTGTGATTTAGTTATTGCTAGCACCTGTTAGGTGCCACAGGTAAGTTACAGGCGCTGTTATTACACAAATTACAGCATCACAGGATTTTTCAAACAGCGCCAATACTTTTGTCCACCCCCTTTTTTATGTTTGGTGTGGAATTATATCCCATTTGGCTTTATGGCAATTTTTTCTTTTCTTTTCATTAAAGACAAATTAAATGAAGATAATACCAAAGAATTTGTGATTGCAATCATTTTCAGGAAGAAACGGAGTATTATCTGACAGAATTGCAGGGGTGCTAATACTTTTGGCCAGCACTGGGTCCGGCATATGAGCAGATATCCAAGATCAATTCCAGGCCTGAAACAGGCTTTTTTTTTTTTTTTTTAATCCAGTTGGATCCGACGATCCCTGGTATCTGTAAGTCCGCCCATCATTACTCAAGGCATAAATGGCACTGGAGAATCAAAAAGGCAAAACATTGTCCAAAATCTATAGGATATTATATACAGCTAACATACCACAGCAATGGACAGGATCGGAGTTACCTCTGATCCCAGGTGTTTTACTTCTTAGAAGCCAAACGCAGACTTAACAACGACATCTGGGGAGTTTGGCAAATGATCAACCATTCGCTACATGAGCTCTGCCATAGATAAATAAACCGTGGAGGTCAGAGAATGTCCCCATAAACCGTGGAGGTCAGAGAATGTCCCCATAAACCGTGGAGGTCAGAGAATGTCCCCATAAACCGTGGAGGTCAGAGAATGTCCCCATAAACCGTGGAGGTCAGAGAATGTCCTCATAAACCGTGGAGGTCAGAGAATGTCCCCATAAACCGTGGAGGTCAGAGAATGTCCCCATAAACCGTGGAGGTCAGAGAATCTCCTCATAAACCGTGGAGGTCAGAGAATGTCCTCATAAACCGTGGAGGTCAGAGAATGTCCCCATAAACCGTGGAGGTCAGAGAATGTCCTCATAAACCATGGAGGTCAGAGAATGTCCTCATAAACTGTGGAGGTCAGAGAATGTCCCCATAAACCGTGGAGGTCAGAGAATGTCCCCATAAACCGTGGAGGTCAGAGAATGTCCCCATAAACCATGGAGGTCAGAGAATGTCTCCATAAACCGTGGAGGTCAGAGAATGTCTCCATAAACCGTGGAGGTCAGAGAATGTCCTCATAAACCGTGGAGGTCAGAGAATGTCCCCATAAACCGTGGAGGTCAGAGAATGTCTCCATAAACCGTGGAGGTCAGAGAATGTCCCCATAAACCGTGGAGGTCAGAGAATGTCCCCATAAACCGTGGAGGTCAGAGAATGTCTCCATAAACCGTGGAGGTCAAAGAATGTCTCCATAAACCGTGGAGGTCAGAGAATGTCCCCATAAACCGTGGAGGTCAGAGAATGTCCTCATAAACCGTGGAGGTCAGAGAATGTCCCCATAAACCGTGGAGGTCAGAGAATGTCCCCATAAACCGTGGAGGTCAGAGAATGTCTCCATAAACCGTGGAGGTCAAAGAATGTCTCCATAAACCGTGGAGGTCAGAGAATGTCCCCATAAACCGTGGAGGTCAGAGAATGTCTCCATAAACCGTGGAGGTCAAAGAATGTCTCCATAAACCGTGGAGGTCAGAGAATGTCCCCATAAACCGTGGAGGTCAGAGAATGTCTCCATAAACCGTGGAGGTCAGAGAATGTCCTCATAAACCGTGGAGGTCAGAGAATGTCCCCATAAACCGTGGAGGTCAGAGAATGTCCTCATATACCGTGGAGGTCAGAGAATGTCTCCATAAACCGTGGAGGTCAGAGAATGTCTCCATAAACCGTGGAGGTCAGAGAATGTCTCCATAAACCGTGGAGGTCAGAGAATGTCCTCATAAACCGTGGAGGTCAGAGAATGTCTCCATAAACCGTGGAGGTCAGAGAATGTCCCCATAAACCGTGGAGGTCAGAGAATGTCCCCATAAACCGTGGAGGTCAGAGAATGTCCTCATAAACCGTGGAGGTCAGAGAATGTCCTCATAAACCGTGGAGGTCAGAGAATGTCCCATAAACAATGAGAGGGGTCACATAATTCAGACTGAAAATCTCCATATAAACAGGGACATATATAGCATGTTGACATAAAAAGTACCAGTTAACACCCCCAAAATTTGACACTCATAGCGTGCCCCCATAAATGGTGTCAGAGTGTGGACCCCTAAGACGTGCTGGTCAGACAATGCTCCCGTAATATTGCCAGTCAGTGTTTTAAAGTAAGTACACCATGGGGTACCCTATTAACAGTGCCAATCAAAGCGTGCCCCATATACATTACTAGCTGGAGTGAACCCCCATAAACAGTGTTAATCAGACAAGGCTGTTATGAATGATGCCGGTCACAGGGTGCCCCCAAAATAGAGCCTGCCCGAGAATTGTCCTGTAATGTCAGAATCACAGAGACCCCAGTGCCTGTCAGTGCAAATTAGAGAGCGCTCTGAACCCAAACCGCAAGGCTGAGCCCCCGCGGCTCCAGGGCACAGCACCCCACGGGCACATCACACAACAAGCGCAGCATCCTACGGGTACAGCATCCCACGAGCACAGCCCCCCACAGGCATAGCACCTCATGGGCACAGCACCCCACAGGCACAGCATTGCATGGGCACAGCACTCCACGGGCACAGCACTCCACGGGCACAGCACCACACGGGCACAGCACCCAACAAGCACAGCACCTCACGGGCACAGCACCCCACAGGCATAGCACCTCATGGGCATTGCACCTCATGCACACAGCACTCCATGGGCATAGCACCCCACAGGCACAGCATTGCATGAGCACAGCACTCCACGGGCACAGCACTCCACGGGCACAGCACCCAACAAGCACAGCACCTCACGGACACAGCACTTCACGGGCACCGTACCCCACAGGCACAGCACCCCACGGGCACTGCACCACACAGGCACAGCACCCAACAAGCACAGCACCTCACGGACACAGCACTTCACGGGCACCGTACCCCACAGGCACAGCACCCCACGGGCACTGCACCACACAGGCACAGCACCCAACAAGCACAGCACCTCACGGACACAGCACTTCACGGGCACCGTACCCCACAAGCACAGCACCTCACGGGCACAGCACTCCACGGGCACCGTACCCCACGGGCACAGCACCCAACAAGCACAGCATCGCATGGGCACAGTATCCCACGAGCACAGCATCCCACAAGCACAGCACCCCATGGGCACAGCATCACAGCAGCAATGGCCGCCATGCAGCACCAACACCAAGTGAAAGGAGCAAATTAACTCACTGTCTATGTGATCTCAGACAGAAAGCTGGGGGTAAAATGGGCTGAGCCCGGACCTCTGACTGGCTCCTGCGAGGCTCTGTGTTTGCTGCATGAGTGCTATGGGGCATCAGGTCGCCCCTCTGATGGTGCGGTATCACTGAGGTAGTGGTGGCCGTACAAATGAAAGGGTCCTCCCATCTCCAGGACCCTACCCGATGTGTAGTAGGTGTAATAATATTATCACATAGCTCCAATTACACATGTAGGATAGTTCTCCTGATATAGACATGTCTCACCTCATGTGCAGGGCATTAGAGCAGCTTACGTATCCATGGTTACATACACTCATATAGTGATAGTCAGTAGCTTGTGGTCGTAACCATGGATACCTAAGCTGCAAGAGGTAAGACACATAGCTAATCAGGAGAACTATACTACATTTCTAATTGGCGGTATGTGATAATATTATTATTACACCTTCTCATACATATTGGGATAGGATCCTGGAGATGGCAGTACCCCTGCACCCCCTCAGAGGGTCACCGTGACATGCTAACGGCTCCATACAGTCTGATCAGAATGACAAATCAAGGACCTCGCTGCAATAGATCAAAATAGAAATGATGGAGGTGCAGTGCAGGGCTTCTCTACAGCTGTTATATTGCCTATAAACAGTGCCCGCAGAGAGTGCCCCCTAGATACAGCATCAAGAGGAGAGTGCCCCCCAGATACAGTGTGAATAGAAGAGTGCCCCCCAGATACAGTGTGAATAGAGCGTGCCCCCCAGATACAGTGTGAATAGAGCGTGCCCCCCAGATACAGTGTGAATAGAGCGTGCCCCCCAGATACAGTGTGAATAGAGCGTGCCCCCCAGATACAGTGTGAATAGGAGAGTGCCCCCCAGATACAGTGTGAATAGAGAGTGCCCCCCAGATACAGTGTGAATAGAGCGTGCCCTCCAGATACAGTGTGAATAGAGAGTGCCCCCCAGATACAGTGTGAATAGAGCGTGCCCCCCAGATACAGTGTGAATAGAGCGTGCCCCCCAGATACAGTGTGAATAGGAGAGTTCCCCCCAGATACAGTGTGAATAGGAGAGTGCCCCCCAGATACAGTGTGAATGGAGAGTGCCCTGCAGATACAGTGTGAATGGAGAGTGCCCTCCAGATACAGTGTGAATAGAGCGTGCCCCCCAGATACAGTGTGAATAGAGCGTGCCCTCCACCCAGATACAGTGTGAATAGAGCGTGCCCCCCAGATACAGTGTGAATAGAGAGTGCCCCCCAGATACAGTGTGAATAGAGCGTGCCCCCCAGATACAGTGTGAATAGAGCGTGCCCCCCAGATACAGTGTGAATAGAGAGTGCCCCCCAGATACAGTGTGAATAGAGCGTGCCCCCCAGATACAGTGTGAATAGAAGAGTGCCCCCCAGATACAGTGTGAATAGAGCGTGCCCCCCAGATACAGTGTGAATAGAGCGTGCCCCCCAGATACAGTGTGAATAGGAGAGTTCCCCCCAGATACAGTGTGAATAGGAGAGTGCCCCCCAGATACAGTGTGAATGGAGAGTGCCCTCCAGATACAGTGTGAATAGAGCGTGCCCCCCAGATACAGTGTGAATAGAGCGTGCCCTCCACCCAGATACAGTGTGAATAGAGAGTGCCCCCTAGATACAGTGTCAAGAGGAGAGTGCCCCCCAGATACAGTGTGAATAGGAGAGTGCCCCCCAGATACAGTGTGAATAGAGAGTGCCCCCCAGATACAGTGTGAATAGAGCGTGCAACCCCAGATACAGTGTGAATAGAGAGTGCCCCCCAGATACAGTGTGAATAGAGAGTGCCCCCCAGATACAGTGTGAATAGAGCGTGCCCCCCAGATACAGTGTGAATGGAGAGTGCCCTCCAGATACAGTGTGAATAGAGCGTGCCCCCCAGATACAGTGTGAATAGAGCGTGCCCCCCAGATACAGTGTGAATAGAGCGTGCCCCCCAGATACAGTGTGAATGGAGAGTGCCCTCCACCCAGATACAGTGTGAATAGAGAGTGCCCCCTAGATACAGTGTGAATAGGAGAGTGTCCCCCAGATACAGTGTGAATAGGAGAGTGCCCCCCAGATACAGTGTGAATAGAGCGTGCCCCCCAGATACAGTGTGCATAGAGCGTGCCCCCCAGATACAGTGTGAATAGAGCGTGCCCCCCAGATACAGTGTGAATAGAGAGTGCCCCCCAGATACAGTGTGAATAGAGCGTGCCCCCCAGATACAGTGTGAATAGAGCGTGCCCCCCAGATACAGTGTGAATGGAGTGTGCCCTCCACCCAGATACAGTGTGAATAGAGAGTGCCCCCCAGATACAGTGTGAATAGGAGAGTGCCCTCCACCCAAATACAGTGTGAAGAGTGCCCTCCACCCAGATACAGTGTGAATGGAGAGTGCCCTCCACCCAGATACAGTGTCAATAGAGAGTGCCCTCCACCCAGATACAGTGTGAATAGAGAGTGCCCCCTAGATACAGTGTGAATAGGAGAGTGCCCCCTAGATACAGTGTGAATAGGAGAGTGCCCCCCAGATACAGTGTGAATAGGAGAGTGCCCCCCAGATACAGTGTGAATAGGAGAGTGCCCCCCAGATACAGTGTGAATAGGAGAGTGCCCCCCAGATACAGTGTGAATAGGAGAGTGCCCCCCAGATACAGTGTGAATAGGAGAGTTCCCCCCAGATACAGTGTGAATAGGAGAGTGCCCCTAGATACAGTGTGAATAGGAGAGTGCCCCTAGATACAGTGTGAATAGGAGAGTGCCCCCTAGATACAGTGTGAATAGAGCGTGCCTCCTAGATACAGTGGGAATAGGAGAGTGCCCCCCAGATACAGTGTGAATAGGAGAGTGCCCCCCAGATACAGTGTGAATAGGAGAGTGCCCCAGATACAGTGTGAATAGGAGAGTGCCCCCCCAGATACAGTGTGAATATGAGAGTGCCCCCAGATACAGTGTGAATAGGAGAGTGCCCCCCAGATACAGTGTGAATAGGAGAGTGCCCCCTAGATACAGTGTGAATAGGAGAGTGCCCCCTAGATACAGTGTGAATAGGAGCGTGCCTCCTAGATACAGTGGGAATAGGAGAGTGCCCCCAGATACAGTGTGAATAGGAGAGTTCCCCCCAGATACAGTGTGAATAGGAGAGTGCCCCAGATACAGTGTGAATAGGAGAGTGCCCCCCCAGATACAGTGTGAATAGGAGAGTGCCCCCCCAGATACAGTGTGAATAGGAGAGTGCCCCCAGATACAGTGTGAATAGGAGAGTGCCCCCAGATACAGTGTGAATAGGAGAGTGCCCCAGATACAGTGTGAATAGGAGAGTGCCCCCCCAGATACAGTGTGAATAGGAGAGTGCCCCACCCAGATACAGTGTCAATAGGAGAGTGCCCCCAGATACAGTGTGAATAGGAGAGTGCCCCCCAGATACAGTGTGAATAGGAGAGTGCCCTCCACCCAGATACAGTGTGAATAGGAGAGTGCCCCCCACCCAGATACAGTGTCAATAGGAGAGTGCCCCCATAGACAGTGCCATTCACAATATCTGACGCGTCAGAGAGAGCCCACATGAACACTATTATTCAGAGAGTGCCCCCGTAAGCACTACTAGTGAGAGAATACCCCCGTAAACAATGTCTGACAGAGTGCCCTCATAAATAGTGTCAGGGAGTGCCCTCATAAATAGTGTCAGGGAGTGCCCCCATAAACACCACTAGTCAGAGAGTGCCCCCATAAACACCACTAGTCAGAGAGTGCCCCCATAAACAGTGTCATACAAAGACACCTTATAGATACTACTATTTAGAGAGTGTCCCAATAAACAGTGTCAGCAGAGTGTCCCCATAAACATTACTAGTCAGAGAGTGCCTCCATAAACAGTGTTATGCAGAGTGCCCCCATAAACAGTGTTATGCAGAGTGCCCCCATAAACAGTGTTATGCAGAGTGCCCCCATAAACAGTGTTATGCAGAGTGCCCCCATAAACAGTGTTATGCAGAGTGCCCCCATAAACAGTGTTATGCAGAGTGCCTCCATAAACAGTGTTATGCAGAGTGCCCCCATAAACAGTGTTATGCAGAGTGCCCCCATAAACAGTGTTATGCAGAGTGCCCCCATAAACCGTGTTATGCAGAGTGCCCCCATAAACCGTGTTATGCAGAGTGCCCCCGTAAACAGTGTTATGCAGAGTGCCTCCATAAACAGTGTTATGCAGAATGCCCCCATAAACAGTGTCATACAGAGTGCCTCCATAAACCGTGTTATGCAGAGTGCCCCCATAAACCGTGTTATGCAGAGTGCCTCCATAAACCGTGTTATGCAGAGTGCCTCCATAAACCGCGTTATGCAGAGTGCCTCCATAAACAGTGTTATGCAGAGTGCCCCCATAAACCGTGTCATGCAGAGTGCCCCCGTAAACAGTGTTATGCAGAGTGCCCCCATAAACCGTGTTATGCAGAGTGCCTCCATAAACCGCGTTATGCAGAGTGCCTCCATAAACAGTGTTATGCAGAGTGCCTCCATAAACAGTGTTATGCAGAGTGCCTCCATAAACCGTGTTATGCAGAGTGCCCCCATAAACCGTGTTATGCAGAGTGCCCCCATAAACCGTGTTATGCAGAGTGCCCCCATAAACCGTGTTATGCAGAGTGCCCCCATAAACCGTGTCATGCAGAGTGCCCCCGTAAACAGTGTTATGCAGAGTGCCCCCGTAAACAGTGTTATGCAGAGTGCC
Organism: Anomaloglossus baeobatrachus; assembly: GCF_048569485.1. Classification (NCBI taxonomy): domain Eukaryota; kingdom Metazoa; phylum Chordata; class Amphibia; order Anura; family Aromobatidae; genus Anomaloglossus; species Anomaloglossus baeobatrachus. The sequence continues at coordinate 687,145,961 of NC_134355.1, read as the reverse complement.
CCCGTAAACCGTGTTATGCAGAGTGCCTCCATAAACCGTGTTATGCAGAGTGCCTCCATAAACCGTGTTATGCAGAGTGCCTCCATAAACCGTGTTATGCAGAGTGCCTCCATAAACCGTGTTATGCAGAGTGCCTCCATAAACCGTGTTATGCAGAGTGCCTCCATAAACCGTGTTATGCAGAGTGCCCCCGTAAACAGTGTTATGCAGAGTGCCCCCGTAAACAGTGTTATGCAGAGTGCCCCCGTAAACAGTGCCGGTTACAGTTTCTAAACAATCCGTGCAGTCATAAACCCTGGCAGTCAGTATATGAGCCAAGCCAACCTGCACGGGGGCTGCCTCCCCTTCATTCTCAGGGTTTATGGGGGTCCTAGACCTCGGAGCTCCCCGATCAGCAGCTGTATTATGGGCAGCCCCTGTAACATGCAGATGTCGCACGGCTTGGTTTATTATTCTTTTTGGATTTCTGTCAATAAATAGGATTTATGATCAATTCCAAAACGTCTCGAGTTTCACCAATGAGTGCGAGGAGCGGCGAGAGGAGCCGAGGATGACAGCGAAACGCTGAGCAGGTCCCTCATAAAACGGGCCTGTGACTCAGGACCAGACTCCACAAGTCGTTAACGCGTTCACCGCTCACATTCACCCCTGGTGGGAAAAGTGACGGCCAAGTCTGACATCACCGCGCAGGAACACACTGCAGACGGCTCCCACTCTGCAGAGAATATGTACATGTAATGTACCAAAACAACAGATCCGCTCCAACCCATCCAATCCACACAGGCTAATCAAACCATAGAGGTCCATAAATGAAGCTATGAGTCATAGAGTTGAGCGGAGTGGCAATAATCCAGGTCCGGCGGATCCCCGGCGGGTTGATAAAGAAGTCCGGATCCGATCCGGAATTCGGCACCATATATGTCAATGGAGAGTGGAATCCGGGACGAGAGAGAGAGAGAGAGAGAGGAAAGAGAAAGAGAGAGAGAGGAAAGAGAGAAAGAGAGAGAGAGAGAAAGGAGAGAATGAAAGGAGAGAGAGAGAGGAGAGAAAGAGAGAGAAAGGAGAGAGAGAGAAAAAGGAGAGAGAGAGAAAGGAGAGAGAGAGAGAAAGGAGAGAGAGAAAAAGGAGAGAGAGAAAGGAGAGAGAGAAAGGAGAGAGAGAGAGAAAGGAGAGAGAGGAGAGAAAGAGAGACAGAGAGAGAGAAAGGAGAGAGAGAGAAAGGAGAGAGAGAGAGAAAGGAGAGAGAGAAAGGAGAGAGGGAGAGAAAGGAGAGAGAGAGAAAAAGGAGAGAGAGAGAAAGGAGAGAGAGAAAGGAGAGAGAGGAGAGAAAGAGAGACAGAGAGAGAAAGGAGAGAGAGAGAGAGAGAAAGGAGAGAAAGAGGAGAGAGAAAAAGGAGAGAGAGAGAAAGGAGAGAGAGGAGAGAGAGAAAGAGAGACAGAGAGAGAAAGGAGAGAGCGAGAGAAAGGAGAGAAAGGAGAGAGAGAGAGAAAGGAGAGAGAGAAAAAGGAGAGAGAGAGAGAAAGGAGAGAGAGAAAGAGACATAGAGAGAGAAAGGAGAGAGAAAGAGAGAGAAAGGAGAGAGAGAGAAAAGAGAGATAGAGAGAGAAAGGAGAGAGAGAGAGAAATGAGAGAGAGAAAGGAGAGAGAGAGAAAGGGAGAGAGAGAGAGAGAGAGATCCTGATTTTGCCAATCTTGGTCCGCTCAACACTAGAAATGACCCAGGGAAAAAGAATTGAATACATGAAGAAAGAGAGCAGCAAATACCTATGGAAAGTCCTGACACCCGCTGCAATCTATCAGTAATTAGAAAGAAATCCTGCCACTTAGTGAAAAGTAAAATCTGCTGGTTCAACTGATGGTCAATAAAAAGGTGCCACACAAGAAACATCTCATGATGGGTAAAACCAGTGAGCTGTCTCAAGATCTTGTTGTTGCAAAACATACTGATGGCATTTGTTACAGAGGGATTTCTAAACTACTAATGGTTCCAGTGAGCAATGTTTCGGCCAAAATCCAGAAGTGTAAAGAACGTAATTTCACCATAAACCGGCAGCGATCAAAAGCTCCCCGCAAGATAACAGACAGAGGAGAGAAACTAATTACCAGAAGAGTTGTCCAAGAGCAAAAAAATAACTGTGGAGAGCTACAGAGAGACCTGGAATCAACAGGTACAATCATTTCAGTGAAAGCAATAAGTAATGCCCTCCCCCTCCACGACCTGTATGCACGCTCCTGTATGCACGCTCCTGTATGCACGCTCACCACACAAGTCTCCATTGGTGAACAAAAAGGAGGTTTAAGAGCATTTAAAGTATGTGAAATACAGGGAGAATGGGACCAAAACTGATCTCTTTGGAGGCCAAAATACACACCCTGTTTTGGAGGCCAAAAGGCAACTTGCCTCAAAAACACCAACAATAGTGAAATGTGGAGGTGGAAACATCTTGGTGTGGGGCTGTGTTTCAGCAGACGGCACTGGTTAGTTTCATGTAATTGAGGGAAGGCTGAATGGACAAATACGAGACATTCCTGATAAAAATCTGCTGCCATCTACCAGTATAATTAAGTCACTGGCATTCCTATCTCTATATTTACCGATGATTCGGTTTTTGCCTGTGCCTATGCCGCTGAGTTGTCCTTGCAGTCACGCTCGTGCTGCGCAATCCCCTGCTCTCCTGCATGGCCATTCTCCTGCTCTATGGTCCTTTGGTCTCCTGCATGGCTGCCCATGGGTTGCGTGGTCCTCTGTACTAGTGCACAACTGCCCACGTGCGTTTCGGCTCCCTCCTGTTCTGCTTGGGGTCCCCACTTAGCCTTCCTCATGCTGCGTGACCCTCTGCTCTTCTCATGGACACCCATGTGCTGCATGATCCTCTGCCCCTGCTCTCCTGCATGGCCATTTTCCTGCTGTTTGGTCCTTTGCTTTCCTGCATGGCTGCCCATGGGTTGCGTGGTCCTCTGTACTAGTGCACAACTGCCGACGTGCGTTTCGGTCCCCTCCTGTTCTGCTTGGGGTCCCCTGCTTTCCTGTGTTGCAGCCCATGCTGAAGTCTCTCGACCCCAGGGCCTCCGCTGGCCTCATGGGTCACTGGTCACTAGCCTAGGGTGTCCGCGCTCCTTGTAACTTTAAGGGGCAGCGCTGAACTGCCGGTGTTCCTATCACTATATTCGCCAGCATTCTGGTGCTTGCTCCTGCGTTCTCCTCTCACCCGCATAGCAGGGACACTTACGCCATTACCTCCTCGGCCGCTGCTTGTCCTTGTGGGCACGGTCCCCTGCTGTCCTGCATGGCCATTCCTGTCCCGCTGTCATGCAGCTCCGCTAGGCTGCCACAGTCATGGACACTGCCCTGGTAGTGGCATCTGGCAACCAAACCCAACCTCACCATCAGAGGCTCCGGTGAATACCTAATAGGTGCCTAGTTAACCGCCTCCGGCGTAAGAGTGAGCCAGGCTCCACTTGTGGTCCAGTGGGTCCACGCTTGCTCACAAGCTCGTGTGTGATGAATCCAGTGTGGAGCATTGTAACGGGGTGCCGGGGGTGGCTCGGGGGTTGTAGTCGTGGCCCCTTTTTCTATCAGGCTAACCCCCGGCTCCGCCGTCAATATTGGGACAGGAGATTGCTTGGTGGGGCAGAGTGTGGTGGTACAGAGAATGCTGTCAGATGTAGAAAGACTTTGCAGACGGAGACCAGTTGATTCAGAAGGCATGTTTATTGCACGCATCTTCACAACAGAGGCAACAATCTGATAGCGTCGTTTCACAACTTCTGCTGGGGGAGAAAACCTCTTCTTGTCGTCTCCTCTAGTGGGGATGTGCCCGGCTACTCTACTTCACCTGGGCTCCCACTCCGGCTACCGCAGACTTGACCCACCCAACTCTGTTTCACCATAGAGGACACTTTCTCTTTCTCTTTCCTTCGCTAGCTGTCCACCTAGCTCCCACACTCTGCCCCCGCTGCTCCTTCTCCCCTGTCCCGGACTCGACTGCCTCAACCTCAAACTTTTTCTCTACCATACTCTCTCTCCCTCCCCCGTCTGCTGCCGGCTCCTCCTTTCTCCTGCCCTGTTTCTATGGGGACAGCCGTCCCACCCGGCCACTAGGGGAAACCCATCTATACAGTAGAAATACAGTAAAACATAAACATTAATATTAACGGCTTTGTCTACCCCAGCGGGGGTTTCTTCAGGGGGGAAAACTGCGCCTCTTTGTAAGGGGTCCGTCCACCCCTTACATTCCTCCCCTCTTTTTGCCGTAGCCTCCCGGCAAGGCTTGCACCTGCAAAACCCGATCTTAGCAGTAAGACAAATTTTCCAAAACCTTAAAACTTTCATATAAAAAACTCAATCAATGAGCGCACAAGTCCGGCGCCCGGAGTCCCTCCAAGGGAGCTCCCGGTCTTTGCAGTAGATTTGCCCGGAGGCCGTAACAGGCGCTCCCGGTCTTTGCTGGTCTTCTGCCCAGAGTCTCTCACAGCACTCCCGGTCTTTGCAGGCAGGAGCATGAACAATAAAGTTTTCCTTAACATCGCAGAGGGAGTCCTCGCACAGTTCGGCATCAGGCTCCTTCTGGGCTCGGCAACTTAAACATGGTTACAACCTATAAAACTTCACCGGTTCTTCAACACTACCGGTTCTTAGCACAGATATGTCCCCCACCTCTGGTCACGGAGATTCACACGGGGTGATAAGCTCGTAGCCATTCGGCCCGCTGGGCCTTCACATAATCGGAGAGTGACTGACCTGGCAAGCGGCGCAGCCTCAGGAATGGTTCATAGTTAACCGGTGTCTCCGATACTTCTGGCTCTGGCTTTGGCCCCTCGGTTCCCGGCGGAGGTGACGGGGTAGCTGGACGGGACGGCTGTGGACTTCCGACGACGACCACCGGGTGTGTCACCATACTTTGACGAAACGCCAATACCGCCGGCGTCTCCTTTTCCGGCTCAGCTATCGGTCCAGTAGTGACTTCTGGCGACACCGCCAGCGTGTGTCTCGGCCGGCATGTCTCAGCCAGCACCGGTCTCTGTTGTGTACGTCTCCGGTACTGACACTCTTCCCATTCAATCTCTTGCTGCCACTGTGCGGCCTCTTGTGCAGTGGGCATCCGGGTCACTCCTACGGCGAATAGGCCCCGGGCATCCCACTTCTCTCCGGAATTTCACTTTTTCTCCCGGGTACAGTGTATGTAGACGTTGGGGCAAGCCCTCAGTGTCCAGGTTAACCCGGTTATAAAAAAAATGATCCCCGGTCTCTTCGTCCTCTATGAACCCATAGCCCTCCGCCTGATTGAATTTGACCACGGTGCCAACGGTGCACTGCCGATCAAACTCTTCGCTAAGGGGACCGGCCATCATCTCATGGGCCACGGTCTCGGCCAGTAACCTTTCTTGCACCGGATCGGTTTCAGGCGGTGGGAACTGTCGTCGGGTCAGGGGCGCCGACTTTACCGGCTCCCAGAAGAATCCCCACTCATCTTCCTCTAACTCCCGGGCATGTGGCTCTCCCGGAGCCGGAACTTCTGTGGGGGCTGGAGGACCCACCTTGTCTGGTGTAATCACCTCCGGACTCTGGAGAGGTGCTCCCAGCATTTCGCTTCCCGGCTGTAGTTGCGTCTTGTAGGTGGCCCGGACTTCAGTGGATGTTTCATCGGTCACGGCGTCCCATGAAGTGACCCACGTTACTTTTGCGGGCCGCTCCGGACCTCCTGGCACAGCCGGTAGTTTAATAGTAAGGGCATCCTCGGCTGCAGTCTGCCTCGGGCGTTCTCTCCCCAGGCTGGTTGCCACCAGCGTGCCCGCTGCAGCTCGCTGCTTCATCTGAGTCTCCATCTCACTTAAGGTCAGTTGTTGAGTTGGCGTCTCTTGCAGCTCTTCCTGTAATGGCGCCAGGGACGGTGGAGATGCTGGGGAAGGTGGAGGCGGGCCTTCTTTTCCCGCTCTTGCATACACTCCACCCCCAGTCTCGCACATCAAATCGACCCAGCACAGGCGACACCTCTTTTTCTCTGTAGCGCCGCCATCTTCACATGTCTTCAGCAACATCTTGGGGCCAGCACCTCCCCTCTTTGGGCGGCGCACTCTGTACTTCTTTTTCTTCGCCGGCCAGCTCAGGGTTCTTCACTTGGCGCCAATTCTTCGCGCGCTCGCTGTACTCATAAAGACGGCGGCCATCTTACCGCCGTCTTGTGCCTGGTCCAACGCCTTAGGCACCACTTGGTCTCCATCTTTTTGGATCGGGACCCCCTGCAGATAATCCGGATCCTGCCGACTACGCCAGTTGTAACGGGGTGCCGGGGGTGGCTCGGGGGTTGTAGTCGTGGCCCCTTTTTCTATCAGGCTAACCCCCGGCTCCGCCGTCACTATTGGAACAGGAGATTGCTTGGTGGGGCAGAGTGTGGTGGTACAGAGAACGCTGTCAGATGTAGAAAGACTTTGCAGATGGAGACCAGTTGATTCAGAAGGCACGTTTATTGCACACATCTTCATAACAGAGACAACAATCTGATAGCGTCGTTTCACAACTTCTGCTGGGGGGGAAAACCTCTTCTTATCGTCTCCTCTAGTGGGGATGTGCCCGGCTACTCTACTTCACCCGGGCTCCCACTCCGGCTACCACAGACTTGACCCACCCAACTCTGTTTCACCATAGAGGACACTTTCTCTTTCTCTTTCCTTCGCTAGCTGTCCACCTAGCTCCCACACTCTGCCCCCACTGCTCCTTCTCTCCTGTCCCGGACTCGACTGCCTCAACCTCAAACTTTTCCTCTACCACACTCTCTCTCCCTCCCCCTTCTGCTGCCGGCTCCTCCTTTCTCCTGCCCTGTTTCTATGAGGACAGCCGTCCCACCCGGCCACTAGGGGAAACCAATCTATACAGTAGAAATACAGTAAAACATAAACATTAATATTAACGGCTTTGTCTACCCCAGCGGGGGTATCTTCAGGGGGGAAAACTGCGCCTGTTTGTAAGGGGTCCGTCCACCCCTTACAGCATGACAGTGATGAAGGTGAAACGAGGGAGGACATTTCAGAAAGACAATGATCCCAAACACACAACCAAGGAGAGAGAAAATAAATCTGCTAGACAGGAGGAAACGTATGGAAGGAACCAAAGCTCAGAGTTCATAGAAGGAGCGAGGATGTGAGGAGTGTGTGTGGAAGAATGGGCCAAAATCCACCTGAGCAATGCAGGCGTCTCCATACAGGAAACTTCAACACCAACAAAGGCTTTTTTCCCATGTATAAAATAATTTTCAGTAAGCGTGTTCAGTACTTTTTTTCTGTGTAAATTCTCATTATTACACATGACTTAATTTATGCAGATCTATACTTTTAATTCTTTGCCTTTTTGATTTGGATGGGTTGTTACCAACATCTGGTGAGAAATTCACATCAGTAACACCTTTAGAAATATATTTAATTGGTGACATGTTCAATACCTATTTCACCTGCTGTAACTGCTATAATCCTGGTACTATATACAAGAATATAACTACTATAATACTGCTCCTATGTACAAGAATATAACTACTATAATACTGCTCCTATATACAAGAATATAACTACTATAATACTGCCCCCTATGTACAAGAATATAACTACTATAATACTGCCTCTATGTACAAGAATATAACTCCTATAATACTGCTCCCTATGTACAAGAATATAACTACTATAATACTGCCCCTATGTACAAGAATATAACTACTATAATATTGCCCTATGTACAAGAATATAACTACTATAATACTGCCCCTATATACAAGAATATAACTACTATAATACTGCTCCTATGTACAAGAATATAACTACTATAATACTGCTCCTATATACAAGAATATAACTACTATAATACTGCCCCCTATGTACAAGAATATAACTACTATAATACTGCCTCTATGTACAAGAATATAACTCCTATAATACTGCTCCCTATGTACAAGAATATAACTACTATAATACTGCTCCCTATGTACAGGAATATAACTACTATAATACTGCTCCTATGTACAAGAATATAACTACTATAATACTGCCCCCTATGTACAAGAATATAACTACTATAATACTGCCCCTATGTACAAGAATATAACTACTATAATACTGCTCCTATGTACAAGAAAATAACTACTATAATACTGCCCCTATGTACAAGAATATAACTACTATAATACTGCTCCTATGTACAAGAATATAACTACTATAATACTGCTCCTATGTACAAGAATATAACTACTATAATACTGCCCCTATGTACAAGAATATAACTACTATAATACTGCTCCTATGTACAAGAATATAACTACTATAATACTGCCCCTATGTACAAGAATATAACTACTATAATACTGCCCCCTATATACAAGAATATAACTACTATAATACTGCCCCCTATGTACAGGAATATAACTACTATATTACTGCTCCTATGTACAAGAATATAACTACTATAATACTGCCCCTATGTACAAGAATATAACTACTATAATACTGCCCCTATGTACAAGAATATAACTACTATAATACTGCCCCCTATGTACAGGAATATAACTACTATATTACTGCTCCTATGTACAAGAATATAACTACTATAATACTGCCCCCTATGTACAAGAATATAACTACTATAATACTGCCCCCTATGTACAAGAATATAACTACTATAATACTGCCCCCTATGTACAAGATTATAACTATTATAATACTGCCCCTATGTACAAGAATATAACTACTATAATACTGCTCCTATGTACAAGAATAGAACTACTATAATACTGCCCCCTATATACAAGAATATAACTACTATAATACTGCCCCTATATACAAGAATATAACTACTATAATACTGCCCCCTATATACAAGAATATAACTACTATAATACTGCCCCTATGTACAAGAATATAACTACTATAATACTGCCCCCTATATACAAGAATATAACTACTATAATACTGCCCCCTATATACAAGAATAGAACTACTATAATACTGCCCCTATGTACAAGAATATAACTACTATAATACTGCTTTATGGTATAGTCATTTGTTGTTTGAACTATGCTTTTAATAACAAAATCCTTACGAATAAATGATTAATATTAGAGGATTTGCTTTTTCAGGTGCACCAGGACCTCCAGGACCAAGAGGAATTAAAGGCGATATGGGAGGAAAAGGACCTTTAGGTTTAAAGGGGAAAAAAGGTGACACCGGTGAAGCAGGTGCTCCAGGTGCTCAAGGACAAAGAGGGATTATTGGTGAGACTGGACCTATTGGCGAAAAAGGCCCTATTGGAATTAAGGGAAGCTCAGGAATTAAAGGTGACAAGGGCAGTATGGGCCCACCTGGTCCGAAAGGTCAAAAAGGAATAAAAGGTGATCCGGGTCCTCCTGGACCTGATGGTCCTCTGGGTGAGATAGGACCACCAGGCTTACATGGACTGCCGGGATTTACGGGACCAACTGGAGTTAAAGGGGATGATGGACCGATGGGACTGAAAGGAGAATCTGGTATTCCAGGTCCTCCCGGGTTGCCTGGACTTCCTGGACCAAAAGGGAAAGCTGCCGTATCAAAATGAATGTATTTCCAAAAAAACTTGATGAACACAGAATGACCCATGAATGGTGGAAAGTCTTGACTCGATGATGTAGATCACAAGATGTTGGTCATGGAGATAGAAGGCTGCCCGGAATATAATCAAACCAAATCACATAAAATGTAGATATATTTTTGTAAAGCTCACTCGTTATTTTCTTCCGTTATCAACATTGTATCTATCAAGACCTTAAGACTTTACTTACCAGCCCCAACCGTCCAGCTGCCCGTCCATCAAGAAGCTTTCCAAGTTTGCCAAGTGGTCTTAAAAAAATAAGTCTCATAAAAAGTATTCTGATTTTTGTCCGTCTTGGAGCCATATCCAGAGCTGATTTCTAAATTCTGCCGGTTGACCTTGGGAGCAGACTACACTTCATGGTTAGATACATTCTCTCCTGGAACCTCTGCTGAAAGTCACCAGTGAGACATTATTTTAGAAACTAGCAGAACATTTTCACATTTTTCAAAAGTTTTCGAAATTTACTAATGTATAAATGATACTATTTAGGAGTTTTAATATCAGAAAATTAAAGGGGTGTCCTCAAGTTTGGAAGCTATCCCCTCCCTATCCATTAGATAAGAGATACCTTCCCAATCCCTGGGGGTATGACCTCTTGGATCACCACCGATCCTGGGAATCGAAGCTCTGAAGTGCTCCGTGTGAATAGAGTGGCTCTGAAGTGCTCCATGGGAGTGGAGCGTAGGTCGATCATGTGGGAACTGAGGCTTCGAAGTGCTCCGTGTAAATCGAGCTTTGGTCGATCATGTAGGAACCGAGGCTCTGAAGTGTTCTGTGTGAGTGGAGCATAGGTCGATCATGTGGGAACCGAGGCTCTGAAGTGTTCTGTGTGAGTGGAGCGTAGGTCGATCATGTGGGAACCGAGGCTTTGAAGTACTCCGTGTGAGTGGAGTGTTGGTCGATCATGTAGGAACCGAGGCTCCGAAGTGCTTCGTGTGAATGGAGCATTGGTCATCATCTGGAAACCGAGGCTCTGAAGTGCTCCATGTAAATGGAGCTTTAGTTGATCATGTAGGAACTGAGGCGCTGAAGTGCTCTGTGTGAATGGAGCATTGGTCGATCATCTGTGAACCGAGGCGCTGAAGTGCTCCGTGTGAATGGAGCATTGGTCGATCATGTGCGAAACGAGTTTCTGAAGTGTTTTGTGTGATTGGAGCGTTGGTCAATCATGTGGGAACCAAGGCTCTGAAGTGCTCCGTGTGAATCTAGTGTTGGTCGATCATGTGGGAACCAAGGCTCTGAAGTGTTCCGTGTGAGTGGAGCATTGGTTGATCATGAGGGAACCGAGGAGCTTAACTGCTCCATGTGAATGGAGAGTTGGTCAATCATGTGGATTGCCGCACCATTTTTTGTTATAGGAGGGCCGAAGAACATCTAAACACATCAAATGCACGATCGACCACTGCTTCACTTACATGGGTCTCTTCAGAGGTCTCATTTTTGGGATCAGTGGTCGGACCCCCAACGATTGGAAAGATATTCCCTATCCAAACTTTAGAATACCCCTTTAAGTAAACACTCCAATCAAAACTGAGGTAGTCTAGTGAAGAGTCCGAGGGGGCGGGTCATGGCACAGTGATTTGGACGATACCAAAGAGAGGCTTCCGGTGTCTTGCCCCGCCCCCCTGACCAGTCATTGTATCAGCCTTTCCCTTTCTGCTCCTTTAAGATTTTCACACTTGTGTTTTTCTGGAATTTTGCCTTCTTATTTACAGTTTTGCAGCCTCCCTTATAGGCAACTTTACACAATGTTGATTAGTTTATCTGCACTTGCTGGCTGAGTGCTCTTGAATTGAGTTCTGTATGGTCTATTGAAGACTTTCTACTGTACAAGTTCTAAATGAGGGACCAAAAGAGAAGTGAATGTGAGCAAAGATGACTGCTATAATGCTAAAGAAGAAGGAGACCAAGAAAAGGCAAGAAGAAAAAAAACAATGAAAAAGAAATATATGATAATGAAGGTAACGAGAGTGTTCTATCAAAGAAAAGTCCAATGTCAAGAGAAAGTGAAGACTACTGCAAAGTATTGTTCTAATGTGTTATTGTCATATAGTACACCTGACAAAAAATCATGTCTGGTGCCAGAGAAGACAAGTAGGGAATCAGAAAATGTAAGTTTGGTGCCAGGGAAAACAAGTGGCATTTCAGAAAATATACAGTGCCAAGGAAGACAAGTGCAGTACTTGAGAAGATACAGTCATGGTACCAGAGAAGACAAGCATGACACCAGAGAAGACAAGCATGACACCAAAGAAGCCAAGCCTGCCACCAGAGAAGACGAGCATGCCGCCAGAGAAGACGAGCATGCCGCCAGAGAAGACGAGCATGCCACCAGAGAAGACAAGCATGCCACCAAGAAGACAAAGATAACACCAGAGAAGACAAGCATGCCACCAGAGAAGATGAGCATACCACCAGAGAAAACAAGTATGCCACCAAAAAAGTCAAGCATGGCACCAGAGAAGACACACATGGCACCAAGGAAGACAAACATGCTACCAGAGAAGACAAGAATTACACCAGAGAAGACTAGCATGCCACCAGAGAAGACAAACATGCTACCAAAGAAGACAAGAATTACACCAGAGAAGACTAGCATGCCACCAGAGAAGACAAGCATGACACTAGGCAAGACGGGCATGCCACCAGAAAAGATGAGCATACCACCAGAGAAGCTAAGCATGATACCAAAGAAGATGAGCACGATACCAGAGAAGATGAGCACGATACCAGAGAAGATGAGCACGATACCAGAGAAGACATGCATGATAGAAGAGAAGACAGAAATGCCACCAGAAAAGACAGGGATGCCACCAGAGAAGACAAGCATGGCACCAGAGAAGATGAGCATGCCACCAGAGAAGAAGAGCATGATACCAAAGAGGACAAACATGACACCAGACAAGACGAGCATGCCACCAGACAAGACGAGCATGCAACTAGAGAGGACAACTATGACACCAGAGAAGAAGAGCATGATACCAAAGAAGACAAGCTTGTCACCAGAGAAGACGAGCTTGTCACCAGAGAAGACGAGCTTGTCACCAGAGAAGACGAGCTTGTCACTAGAGAAGACAAGCATGTCACCAGAGAAGATGAGCTTGTCACCAGAGAAGACGAGCTTGTCACCAGAGAAGACGAGCTTGTCACCAGAGAAGACGAGCTTGTCACCAGACAAGACGAGCTTGTCACTAGAGAAGACAAGCATGTCACCAGAGAAGACGAGCATGCAACCATAGAGGACTAGCATGCCACCAGTGAAGACGAGCATGGCACCAGTGAAGACGAGCATGCCACCAGAGAAGACGAGCATGCAACCAGAGAGGACAAGCATGCCACCAGTGAAGATGAGCATGCCACCAGTGAAGATAAGCATGATACTAAGGGAAAGTGAAACAGAATACCAGAGAAGACAATGATGGCACTAGGGAAGAGGCAAGTATAGTAACAAAATGAGATATGTATGGCATGTAGAAGAGGAATACGGTATATGGCACAAGAGAAAAGATACATTTGGTACCAGAGAAAACAAGTATAATATCATGTGACAAGTGACGTCCAGGAGAAGTAACAGGGTTACCGAGGAATGTACCACACCGGAGAAGAGACAGCTATAGTACCGGGGAAACAGTGGTTCTGGTTATGGCTTCAGAAGCACCGTGTCTACCAGATATCATTCCAGGTCTTGGTTGTGATTGTCTTCTTTCGGTAATAAGGAAGCCCTGATAAAAATAATATGGATGATGAGTTTTCTTCTGGGTTATGGGCAGAGGAGGAGAATAAAGATGAGACACAGGAGACTCGGATGTGTTGGTGTCCTGTACATCCGTTTGGTTTCTGACCTCATATTGACAGGTTACATCTCAAAGCGACACATAAACTACTACAGAGACGTCTGCTCATCTCCGCGCACGTTGTCGCACCTCCTTGTAGTGGTGGTCACTGTTATTTTTGGTGTAATATGAGGGTGGTCGGATTATCACAATCTCCTGAATGATATGGAAAATGAGGGGTCGGTGTCTGGAAGACGATGTGCAATGTCCAGTGAACGGTAAGATTTTACCATAAAGCTTTTCTCCTTAAAGTGAGGAGGTTTTCATAATCTAAACATGAAAATGTCTCTATGTAAATGTGCAACTGGATTGCACTCGCGATGTACCCGATGCTTCTGTGTTACTGTAGGTCGCAACGTGTTATTTACATGTTATCTACATGTTTATTCAAAGAGAAATAAAATGGTTTAAAATATCTGAATTTTGTTGTTTTTTTTCACAGTATGTGCACCTACAACTGACTGAAATGTTGCTTCTGGAGCTGCAGGTTCGGTGCTCAGTGGGTATTCCCCTACGTGTGTTGGAGCTGCAGGTTCAGTGCTCAGTGGGCATTCCCCTGTGTGTGTTGGAGCTGCAGGTTCGGTGCTCAGTGGGTATTCTCCTATGTGTGTTGGAGCTGCAGGTTCAGTGCTCAGTGGGCATTCCCCTGTGTGTGTTGGAGCTGCAGGTTCGGTGCTCAGTGGGTATTCTCCTATGTGTGTTGGAGCTGCAGGTTCAGTGCTCAGTGGCCATTCCCCTGTGTGTGTTGGAGCTGCAGATTTGGTGCTCAGTGGGCATTCCTCTACGTGTTGGAGCTGCAGGTTCAATGCTCAGTAAGCTTTCCCCTATGTGTGTTGGAGCTGCAGGTTCGGTGCTCAGTGGGCATTCCCCTGTGTGTGTTGGAGCTGCAGAGTCGGTGCTCAGTGGGCATTCCCCTATGTGTGTTGGAGCTGCAGGTTTGGTGCTCAGTGAGCATTCCCCCGTGTGTGTTGGAGCTGCAGGTTCAGTGCTCAGTGGGCATTCCCCTATATGTGTTGGAGCTGCAGGTTCGTGCTCAGTGGGCATTCCCCATGTGTGTTGGAGCTTCAGATTCCCGTGCTCAGTGGGCATTCCCCATGTATGTTGGAGCTTCAGATTCCCGTGCTCAGTGGGCATTCCCCATGTATGTTGGAGCTTCAGATTCCCGTGCTCAGTGGGCATTCCCCATGTATGTTGGCGCTTTAGATTCGGTGCTCAGTGAGCATTCCCCTATGTGTGTTGGAGCTGCAGGTTCAGTGCTCAGTGGGCATTCCCCTGTGTGTGTTGGAGCTGCAGGTTTCATGCTCAGTGGGCATTCCCCAAGTGTGTTGGAGCTTCAGATTCCCGTGCTCAGTGGGGATTCCCCATGTATGTTGGAGCTTCAGATTCGGTGCTCAGTGAGCATTCCCCTAAGTGTGTTGGAGCTTCAGATTCAGTGCTCAGTGAGCATTCCCCTTTGTGTTTTGGAGCTGCAGGTTCGTGCTCAGTGGGCTTTCCCTGTGTGTGTTGTAACTGCAGGTTTGGTGCTCAGTGGGCAATACCCTGTGTGTGTTGGAGCTGCAGGTTTCATGCTCAGTAGGCATTCCCCATGTGTATTGGAGCTTCAGATTCCCGTGCTCAGTGGGCATTTCCCATGTATGTTGGAGCTTCAGATTCAGTGCTCAGTGAGCATTGCCCTATGTGTGTTGGAGCTTCAGATTCAGTGCTCAGTGAGCATTCCCCTTTTGTGTTTTGGAGCTGCAGGTTCGTGCTCAGTGGGCTTTCCCTGTGTGTGTTGGAGCTGCAGGTTCAGTGCTCAGTGGGCATTCCCCTACGTGTGTTGGAGCTCAAGGTTTGGTGCTCAGTGGGCATTCCCCTACGTGTGTTGGAGCTCAAGGTTTGGTGCTCAGTGGGCATTCTCCATGTGTGATCACCCAAGGTTTTGGGTTCCTGACAAGACCATCCTTTAGGGAGAAATCATGATCCAAATGCCACCCATAAAAGACAACAGTTTTCTCTATGGTGAGGCAATAGAGCCCCAGCGTTAGACTTGAGTACCAGTCTGAGCTTTCAGTCATAGCCTTTAACCATTGCACTGATACTTGATAGTTCCCTTTAAAACATTGGTCCTAGTTTAGCAGTGTCCCCATAACTATGGAGGCAAAAAAAGTTGTGTTGGGGCACTCGCCGGGTGAGATGGATCTTCCAAGCCCAAGCTCCAGGTGAGCACAAAGGCCACAGGCATTGGTGCAGAAGGTGGGTGAAGCAGGCAGGGCATAGATAGAAAAGGGACTGGACACCACAGACAGGTAGGCAACTGTGGAATAGGAAGCAGCAGATAGGAAGATGTCTTGGTAACCGCAAGCAGGTTGTGTGAAACTGGAAACCACAGGCAGGTAGGTTAGTGTGGCCCTAGAAGACGCACACAGCCAGGAAGACCTCCTGCTAACCGCAGGCAGGTTGTGTGATATCGGAAGCCGCAGGCCAAGTAGGTAGCGATACTGGAAAACTAAGGCAGGAAGGTGAGTGTGGACTTGGAAGACGCATACAGCCAGGTAGACATCCTGGTAATCATAGGCATGTTGTGCGATACCTACTTGGCCTGCAGTTTTCAGTATCGATATTGGAAACCTAAGACTGGTAGCTTACTGTGGACCTGGAAGATGCAGAGAGCCATGAAGACATCCTGGTAACCTTAGGCAGGTTGTGTGATACTGGATGCCGCCAACCAAGTAGGTAGTGATACTGGAAATCACAGGCAGGTAGGTTATTGTGGAGCTGGAAAACAAAGGCTGCCAGAAAGACATCTTGCTAACCGCAGGCATGTTATGCAATACTGGAAGCCAGCGGTCAAGTAGGTATCAATATTGGAAGCCGCAGGCAGGTAGGTAATTGTAGACCTGGAAGATGCAGACAGCCACGAAGACATCCTGGTAACTGCAGGCAGTCAGGTAGGTAACTGTTGTCCCGGAAGCCACAGGCAGCCAGAAGGAAACCCGGGAGACTGGAGACAGCAACTGTGCACAGACTGAAAGAGTTGCTAGAAAGTCTTACTATCATTCCCCAGGAGTGAGCCTTTGAAGCCCTTAGGTTTGGGAAGCTCATCACATGGGAGCACGCCAGGGTACGGCAAAGCCCAACATGAAGCACAAGTCTAGTGGACCGGGATGGAAAGAGCAGAGCCCAGGCCCAGGACAGATGTGTAACTGGTTGGCGTAGGAGTAGAGTGCACAAATTTGTAATGCGGCAATAAAACAATGCATAGCTGAACATATCCTTTAAGTTTGGCTGTCATCAAGAAGCGGGTTGTACAAGTTTCGGGTTTTTACAATAAATAAAATAGGAGGACTGATTCTCTTTTGCATTTTGGGATCCACATTAGCATTCATTCTGGACCCTCAGACATGGAATCTCAGCAACCAAAATCTTACATCTTGTTTTTGTGGCCATACGTCCAAGGCCTTGGTCCTCCAGCCTAGGGTCCATTAAATGTTATCAGGATAGTTCTCCTGGGTGCCCAGAACATATGATTCAACTTACAAATGAGTGGACCACCAACATTTCTAGACATCAGATAATCACATTTCCTATCATCAATGAATATGTTATCCAATATCTTGTTTGGTCAAAATATGGATTCAATAGGAAATGTGAGTGAAATACACTCCTTCTATGCCATTGGACTTCCAAACTAAAAAGATTTGTTTTACAAGCACTTGGGAAATCAATACAGCACACACGCTCTGCTGTCTACTGAAAGTTCTGCTTTATTACATCATGTGACCAATTTATATAGTATCCCAAACAAAGAAATAATTGTGTTATGGGGTCCTTCTCCAATATCACACAATCAACAGAGCGACAGATCAGCGAGCAATCCAAAGAACATTTATTCAAAGCAAGATCAGAAAGTTCATAAAAATAATCCACCACACAAAGGGTAAAATAGTCCAGTAATGGCATAAATGTCCCGAGGATGAGTCACAGCCCTTTTCCAGGGAAATCGGGGTGTCTCAACGCTCTCTGGGGTGCTGCCTGTAGCCACAGCTTCTAGCCCCAGAGGATGAATCTTCCTGCTTGTCTTGTAGTCCCCAGTCAGACTGACTAATCTCCAGGTAAAACAGAGAGTTTAGGTGGATCCCAGGCACCCTCCCCCAGACTTAGTGACAAAAGCCTGGCAGGGGGTGATTACGGGACAATGTACACACAAGGAATACAGAATGGACAGAGCAGCACACCCAAAATATGAACCTACAGAAAACTATACACAACCCCCCCATATTCCACCATCACACTGTGCACCAAGAAGAGTCACAGGGGTGTGTTTAGAAATGCTGGCTGAGCCTTATGACATCATTCAGTTATAAGACAAGATGGTTTCTACAAGGACAAAATGGTTTGTATTCTCTCACACAAATTGGGGGGACGTTCAAGTTTGTGAATTATCTGAGAACTTGTGGACCTTCAAAACCTTTCCAAATACTGATAACTACAATAGCCTGCCCCCTCCCGGTGGTCCCCTCTACTCACACTCCAAGAGTCGACTTAGCCGAGAGCCGGCTCCTTTGTTTTGTTGTTGTTTTGTTTTTTTTAAATGGAAGATAACACCAATTTTACAATATTATTTTTCACTTTTGATCGTGGAAACGTCAAATTTCTTTAGATTTTTTTTTATATTTTACAACATTTGAACAATAGAGTTTGTCGTAAAAAACCAAACCAATAGCGTTTGTGTCATAGCATTTGGAAAGCCATAACGTGTTTTTTTTTCCTGTTGACGGAGCTTCAATCGGGGCTTGTTTTTAGGGAGTTGTACTTAGTGCTCGTTGGCACCATTTTATGGTTTATAGGACTTGTTTAAGTCTTATAAATCTTTGTGGAGCAAGACGAACAAAAACAACTATTCTGCTGTTTTCAATTATTTTTTTTTTAATGTCATTCTTCATGGGGGATACAGCAAAGAACTTATTATTTTTCTATGATTCACTTTCAATATTTTTTTTTAGGGGGTGGGGAGGGTTTACCAGTTCTTTCCATAGTAAAACATTTTAAGATGATTATTTTTTTTCTTACAAATCATTGACCTTTTTGAATATAGTCTTTGAGATTTGATCGCTTTCATCGTACACAGCAATAATTCTGCAGGACAGGGTCTAATAGGCTCACTGAATTAAGGTCACCAAACACATTAGATGAAAGTCATCGGAACTCACCAATTTTGGGTGGAACGACCACACAACTGTTAAGGCCTCACCTGGTGAGGTGAATTCTCTGAAGGGTTATGGAAGAGATGAGGGTCAATGGGTGCTCTCGTCCGCTGGCCTGGCTGTCTTCACACCACACGGACCAGGACTCATCCCACTGAAAGTCCGGACTCCATTCCCGTTGGGAGAACACTACTCAGACAACACAGGGTGAGGGAACCACACATTGGTAAGACTTTATTGGGTCACCAACAGGCAAAAACATATTGTACATTCCCAGCAAGAACACAAGATGGTACAAGCGACAAAGTCTCACCTTTCCACGCCAGGGATTAGAGTCTTCATGACTTCAAGGCTTCCGGGGCCAACAATCCCAGCCAGCAGTACCCTGCTTTTAGCGGACACCCACTAAGAGGAGATAGCGGCAAGTTTAGGAAGCTGCCAGAGCACAGCAAGGTATGTAGCCAGGCAACCAAAATTGTCCCAACCTGGTTTTTCACGCAAATTTGTGGGCTCAGCGTTGAGCAATGAAGCAGTTCTGTAATCCTCCAGCTGAAACCATGGATCCTAGGCTGAAGTCTTGTAGAAATAATTCTGGTGACAGGAGCAAGGCCCCTTTTATTCCTCTGATTTCTCATTTCACCTGAATTGTGTCCTACAGGATTGGTGGAGATGGCCGCTCTCTCATTGGTCACTAATTCAATCCAACTGCATAATTGTTCTCTGAATTATGTAGTCGGAAGGGCTGAGGCAGTTCACATTTACAGACAATAGAGATATGGTCATTCTGACATGAGACAATGGCTAACTACTCTTGATTTACAAAACAAAGGAACCATACATCTGGCCTAATGAAGGACAGTTCACCCTCCTCACAAGTGGCCAGACGCTGAGTCGTCACATGGGTGAGCAGCACAGACTAGAAGCAATGATGCAGTGAAGCTGCACTTTCAGTGTGGGACATAGATCTAAGAACTGGAGTTGAGGTCACACCAGGAAAGAAAAAAAATGTATACACAATCTGGAATTTTGTAGCAAGGAAGTAGTTATACAAAGGAACAGAAAAGGTGGAAATTTGCGATAGCACCAGGCTATCAGAAACAAATTATTATTATGTATATTGAGTGCAGAGATGAGTTTAAGTTGCAACTTCAGACACCAGGGGGAAAAGTGTAAAAGCCTCTGGATTAACAGGACTGAGCCTGGAATTAATAGGTGGTTGCTGGACTGCAGACAGGGCTTGCAGGGCAGATGATTAGACATGAGGCTGGAGCAGCGTCAGGCAGAAGCTGAGGCAAAATCTTGGAAAGAACCCTGTGTCACATGGTGCTTTACTTCTTGAATACTCAGGCTGTACACACCTGCTTGAGCCGGCCTTAAAAGGCCTTAGTTGATGATGTCAGAGGTGTTTGCATGGAAGCCACAGTAACCTTGTCGCGGGCGGAGGAGGGGACGCCGCGCTCTCCCTACTGCTCGGGTCCGGCTGCCGCGGCTGCTGCGGCCTGCTGCGGCCTGCTGCTGCTCGGTGGCTCGAGCGATGGGCCGGATCCCGGGGACTCTAGCGGCGCTCCTCGCCCGTGAGTGAAAGGGGGGTTGTTGGGTGTGGGAATTGTTTATTGTCCGTGACGCCACCCACGGTTGTGGTGATTTGTTGACACCACCGCTGCTCTGTATGGGGATCCCGGGAGGGATGGTATGGAGCAGCCAGTTGTTGTGTTGCCCCTCCGTGGGTAGGGGTTGGTGATCCCGGGGCCCAGTGATGAGGTGGGAGATGCAGGGCTTGGTGGGCGCAGGGACACGGGGGCAGCGCTGTGCCTTGCGGCACTGTGGTACTCAGCCTGAGACGATGACACAGTTCTCGGTAAAACACACGGCTGGAAAGACGGTTCCCACGGACGGCTGCACTTGCTTTTCCCCAGTAGTTGACAGTGACGGTCCCTTTTCCTGCACCTAAGATGATGATGGTTGCGATGGGTTCCCACCGGTAACCCGCTCCTCGGCTTCAAGCTGGGCCGAAGGAGCCCTACTTTGCCCGCAGGCGCTGGCCCTGAGAAACTGGTGCCCTGGCGGTGGCGGTGTCTCTCTGTAACGGTTGGACTGTTGCCTTCAATCGGGACTTGGTTGTTTGGAGACAGACGTCCCCTTCACTGACGGATTTGTCAAATTATGGCGACTCCTAGCCTTGCCGGGATCTGAAAGGCCCCTGCCCTGGTGCTGGCTGTTCTTCGTATACTGCTCCAGACCGCCGGGTCACCACCCGTCCGCGGTCCTTCTAGCAACCTCCGAGCAGTCACCCCTGCGGACTATCACTGCCGTCTGCTGACCTTGCTGTCACTGTCCGGGACACACACCCGGACCAACTTCAGGCTTTACAAACTGTCACTTTCCCTTTCCTCTACCACTTCACTGTTTACTCAAGCTCTTCCCTGAGCTAACTGTTTACTCCTTTCCGTCCCTAGCTGGACTGCCTGGTTTTCCCGCCTCCAGAGCTGTGAACTCCTCGGTGGGCGGAGCCAACCGCCTGGCCCACCCCCTGGTGTGGACACCAGCTCCTGGAGGAAGGCAACAAGGATTTTAGGTTAGCCTTGGTGTTCCTAACTGGGGTGTAGGGTGTGGTGGTGTGATGACCTGTGACCCCTGGCTTGCCCAGGGCGTCACAACCTGAAGCAGGCTAGCACATATGGACCCGTCCACACGAAAAGGAGCCTTAATCCGGTATTAGAAATGGGAGAGGTGAGTAACACTGACTCTTCCCCAAAATAATTTGTCGGGATAGAGTAGTATCAAGTAGTTGGAATTTCCAAACCTGATCATTTTCTTTTAGGAAAATAAACCTCTGGCAGACTTGTCCACTGGTGGCATGTTCCACTCCATTCATTAAAAACAGAAAAACACTTGCCTAAGGCTGGGGCCACACGGGGACTAATGCGATCCTCACATGACTCTCGGCACACTCTGGCAGCACAGTGGGAGCCAAGTGTCACTGCAACTGAGGTCCGATCATGCGATCGGACCTCAGCTGCGGGGGACAGGCCGGCACTCAGAAGGGGCGGGCCGGCACTGAGGAGGGGCGGGCCAGTGCTGAGGAGGAGAGGGCCGGTACTGAAGAGGGGAGGGCCGGCATGTAGGAGAAGAGGGAGGGATTTATATTCCTCTCTCCTCCGTAGCCGGCTATTGCCATTCTCGCCCTGCACTCGCAGTACACCGGTGTATTGCGAGTGCAGTGCGATCTTTCTCTCGCCCCATAGACTTGAATGGGTGTGAGAGAAAGAGACTCGCATTAGTCGCAGCATGCTGCAATTGTTTTCTCGGTCCGATTGGGGCTGAGAAAATAATTGCTCATGGGTGCTGATACATAGGCTAATATTGGTCCGAGTGGAATGCGATGTTTTATCGCATTCCACTCGGTCCTTTTTTCATGCCGTGTGTCTTAGGTCTATGACAAATGCTCAGGGGAATGGGGGAGTTGGGAGAATAGCTATCTGCCAATGAAAAGGTTGGACAACAACTATCTCACCTACGGCCAGTTTTAGTGACCTTTTCAGACATGGCCTCTTGTGGACTATTACTGATAGAGCCAACTGAATCACTCACCACTGGTGTTGTTAAGGCGGCGAGCGGGAGTGAACCCACTAGACCACAGGAGGTACCAGGGCTTGACTAAGCACCTGCCACGAGGCAGATGGCATGTACCACTCGCAGGACAGTGACCAGGACTGTGGCAGCTGACCCTCAGGGCAAGAGACAAACTCAAGTTCGGACTCGGGTACAGGCAGGATGACTGAGGAAGACAGGCAGGTGGGTATGAACAGGTATGGTGGGCACAGCAGGGACAGATAAGTATGGTAAGACGGACACATGTACAGGTGACAAGACAGAAGCATGGCACCTGACAACTAGCTAGCAGACTGGTAGCCAAATTAACTAAGGGCATTACGCAGGCACCTCCCCTAATGGGAGGGTGCCTTAAATACATAGTGCCTATAGCTGAGAGGCATTTCTGGGAAAAAAGAGGAGGGCTGATGTGCGTGCGCCCTAACCGTATTCCCAGGAAGACTGTTTGGCATGCACAGGCCCTGTGGGAAGAAAAGAGCCTGAGCACATGTGGACGGCCGCAGGGTAGTGGGGAAGTACACAACCCGACTATACAGGAAAGAAACAAAGCCTAGTGCTTGAGCTAGGACTGGTGAGTAACATTGACTCTTCCCTGACAACTCATTTTAGAGAGAGAAGGATTGGGCAGTTGGAATTATAACATCCAATCCTTTTATTTTACTGGAAATAAACCTCTTCCAGACGTGTCTGGTGGTGGCTTTCTCCA
The DNA here is from genome assembly GCF_048569485.1 of Anomaloglossus baeobatrachus. NCBI lineage: Eukaryota > Metazoa > Chordata > Amphibia > Anura > Aromobatidae > Anomaloglossus > Anomaloglossus baeobatrachus. Next base: position 687,123,019 of record NC_134355.1, on the reverse strand, counting down.
CTCTGTTCTTAGAAGTCACAAAAATCCACTTGGCCAGACCAAATGCTTGTTTATGGCCGAATCATGACAGACCGGTTGTCTAATGTATGGTTTCCGTCATTGTCCTTGTAAATGTCTGAGGTAATGTCTCTTTTACCAAACACTGAGCTCATAACTAACACACAATGTCTCCTTACTGCCATATTACATGAGGGGTTTATAACTCGGGTATAATTTAACATAGAAGATTACAAGGTTTGCAGCTTTTTTGGTTAATGCTTCCGAAATCTATAGCTGAGCTCATTGAGACAACAGTGATTACTGCACATCAGAGATCTACGAAGATCTGAAGAGGAACCTCCTATGTCCCTGAGGTCGAGCACACAGGCACCATTCATCATTACAGTTTATCTTCAAGTATATTTTCTTCCATTGTTTATTTGCTTTAAGCCGCTTTCCATGTAGTCTATATACCGTAGTCACTTTTCTTTGTTTTGTAGTCAGTAAACTTTTAGTGACCATACTGTATGTCGCGCCCAGGGATATGGGGTACTCGGTCCCGGACAGTGTACGTCTTGGGAATATCACGGTGGTGGCCGTTGCCCGACTCCATGCGCTGGGCCCTTTTTGTAATGGGGGATTTAGATTAGTGTTCATACGTGACGCCACTTGCGGTGTTGCGGCTATATATATATATATATATATATATATATATATATATATATGGAGCCGCCGCTGCAGAATGTCACTACTGGGGCTGGTGGTAATTGCAGCCTGGATGGTAGGCCCTCTGCAAGTGTACCGCCCCGTGCTCGGCAGCCGAGCCGCTCGGATCCGGTCCTTCAGTGGGTGGCTCGAGGGTCTCCGGACCTGGCAGTCTCGTGGTCACTTCAACTGAAAAGGGGTTTGTGGTTTGGGGACGTAGATGTACGGCCGGAGCCGTGTTAAGTTCGTGACGCCACCCACGGGATGTGGTGAAGGTGGACACCTCCGCTGCAGTTACGGGGCACCCGGGGGAGATGTTTGGCAGCAAGTTGTTAACCCCTCCGTGGGCAGGGATGGTGGCCCCGGGACCCGTTGGGAGGATGATGTTTGACGGTGCAGGAAGATGGGCGACCGGAGGGTGCTGATGTACTCACTATTAGTAAACACACGAGTCTCTGGTAAACCAAGGTGATGATGGTCGGTGCCCGCAGCCGGCTGCATTCTGGTCCCCCACCCGGCTGGTGGTCTCTGTCTTTCTCCCGCACCTATGTTGGATGGGGGACTGCCTGTGCTTGCAACTTCAGGAGTCCGCTCCCGGCTTGTTGTTGCCTAAGGAGCCTTTGCCTGCACACGCTGGCCCGTGGGATCTCTGAGCCGTGGTGGTGGTCGCTTATCCCCCTCGTCGGTCTGTTGCCTTCAGTCGGGACTTTGGGTGAGACAGGACCTCTAGTCCTGGCCGCAATCAGTTAATTAGCTAGACCCCAGTAGCTTCTGGACCTAGCTTCAGGGTCTGAGTACCCCCCTTTGTGCTCCGGTTTCCGAGTCGGTTCCCCGGGTCGGTACCGGCGGGCTACAACCCTGTCCCGGTCCACCTCGGTTCCACCGAGCCGTCTTCCCGGCTCCTGCAGACGGAGACCACCGTCTTCCTCCTAGCCAAAGGTACCAGGGTTCCTACCCCGGCACCTGCTCAAATTGGTTTCCTTCCTCTGCTGGAGCTGCACACAGCTCCAGCCCACACTCCTCTCCAACTTGAACTCTGAAACTGTCCTGAACTTTCCCGCCCCAGGCTGTCTGAACTCCTTGGTGGGCGTCTTCCAACCGCCTGGTTCTGCCCCCTGGTGTGTCCATCAAGCCCTGAGGGGGGTGACTAGGGTTTAAATGTTTGGCTGTGTGTTACCTATGAGGGACAGGTGTAATGCGGGGCCCTATTTTTGACTACCTGGCCCAGCCAGGGTGTCACACAAGCAGAGCTGGGCCCCAGAGGATGGGTGTTGTGACGGGCGTCGGAAGAAGGTAGTCAACATAGAGGTATAGTGCAACTAGTTTTTACTCACTGCTGGTAGGTGGTAACAGGTTACCCGAGGCCGGCTGGTTTCGCCTCCAGGTCCCCTTCGTCCCAGTGCCAGTTCAGTACTCTGGTACCTTCTTCCCCTGCACCTGTCTCTGGTAAATGGGTCTCCGTGGCGTAGAGTAACTGGTGGTCCCCATCTGATGGTTTGACCACTTCTGTCTGCCTGACGTTAGTGTGAACCCTGTGGCGTTGGAGTCTCTGGTCCTGTCCCCGGTTTTCCCTTTGCTACTGAGTCTTTGGATTTTTAGGGTCAGCGAGGTCCTTGATGGTCCCATTTGCTGTGCAGGTGTTAACAGGTCGGCTTGAAGCTCTTTCCTGTTCTTGGGTCCTGTACCAGTCGGTGCGTAGTTCTGGGAATCCTCCACCGGCAACTACCTCTCCTGGGTACCAGGTTACCATTCCCCTGATTCAGGAGGTTGCTTCACTTCCACCTTCACTCCTCTATTCCATCAATTCACTCTGACTCCTCTCCACAGTCTGCCCCTCCTACCTGGTCAACTAGTGGACTGGTTTGGCTCCACCTCTAGTCGGTCATCCATTGGTCCGACCCTAGCTAAGTACCATTGTATGAGGGATTGTTGGGGAAAAACTGGGATTACCTGGGTTTTTGGTGTTACCGGCACTGGTCTCCGGGGGACCTAGGGGGTAGCCTCTGCATCCTTGTGGGGATGCAGAACCTTGTACCACCCTGATGGCTTCAAGGGTGCTACACATAATTTACAGCAGGATAATGATTTTACATATTGTGATACAAAACATGTACATAAATAATACCTAGAGAAACCAATAGTTCTTACAATAATAGTCAAATAAACGGAGTATATTTCTTCCCTTCCCGCCCTAAGGCCCATTCTATATAATACCTTGGAGGTTCTATAGACTCTAGGAACAGTTGGGATCTTAAGCGTCATGTTTATTGACTCCAACACCGCTCTCATGAGTGTATCTCGCTCGGGGAGACCTGGTGACAGAAGGTCACAGCACTTTGCCGCTGGCAGATCACTACTGTTATTTAATAGCATCTCCTTGCTTATGGTGCTGCCTGGCTGCTGGCTGTAGCTGCCAATCTCAGGTGTGGCTCTTTGAGATCACTCCCCTTCCCTGTTTAAATCATTTGATCTGATCACGTGATGTCTGTGATAGAAACTGAACCCCTCATTTCTATGTGGTCCACTTTGGAAGGAGTGAGCTCTGAAAGCAGTCTGCTGTGTTGTTGCAGCAATGGTGTTTTCTGCACTGAAGCCGCCTGGATTGTCTTTTCCTTTACATGTCTATTTCCCCTGTTTGTTTTCCTTCCGCTGTGTTTCTGTATTGTACTGGCGAGACTAGTGATCTCGTCGGCCTGCTCACTAGACATGGTGACTGGAGGACTACCTGAGGGCCTAAGGTATCCAGCTCGACAACAGGTTGCAAGAACCTGTATAGGGAAACTAGGGAGCTAAGGAGTCAGCTTGAGGTGAGGTCAGGAGGTATCCCCTCGCCCCTCTTCCTTGCGGCAGGGACCTCCGTTGTATCGTGACCTCTGTGTTCCCTGTGTGTTGTAATATCTTCTGCAGGTTTACCGGGTACTAGGTAAACCCTACTAGTCATGTGCATGACAACCGCTTCCCTTTCCTATGTAGCTACCCTCGTCCTCCCACTTACTCCAAACCTGAGCCATTGAGTCACCCAAAATCGTTAACAACGAGTTGTATACCAGAGAAATGATTCCCTTCATTGATTTTGCCTTTACTCCGAATTCTAACAGCCCATTAGGAGAAACAAAAACTTCAGAGATGGCTTCCTAAGCCCTTATTGTGTGTCTTAGTAACAAGTATTGAAAGGGAACCAATGTTTTTGGCTCTGCCTGCAATAGGGCAGAGCGAAGTGCCCCTGCGTGAGCAAGCAATGTCTCTGCACAGACGTGAGATTTTGCCCTGCTTCGATCATTAATGGAGGACAGTGATCAGCTCCGAAAGAGCCACAAAATAGGACGCCCATCGGACCAGACCCAACAATTAGCATACATGGTGGGAAATTTTATAAAGGTACTTGTGGGGTCTACAAGGCAAATCAGGGGACAACATGCACCTTTATAGAATACAGTAGAGGTGCTGCTTAAGGTGCTAGTTTTGGTTTAGAATGCAAAACTCTGATGACAGGTTCCCTTTAAAGAATTCACAATTTCACAACAAATTAAACCCCAGTTTTAGCTGTTCGAACGACTTAAGATGAGAATGTGATACCCTGGACTAGCCAGGTAGTCACAGGTAGGCCCCCTGCACAAACACCAGCCCCTAAAAAGGTGTAATTAGCCAACCTAAAGACCCTGAGTCACCCCTCTCAGGTCTTGACGGTCACATTTGGGGGCGGAGCCAGGCAGTTGGCCACGCCCTCCGAGGAGTTTGGATAGCCTAAGGTGGGAAAAACACAAAGCAGATGAGTTCGGTAGGAGAGGAGAGTAGTAGCAGAGTGTCAATGTCTGTCAGAGATCTGGGTAGGAACCCAGATTCCCTGTGACCAGGAGGCAGACGGTGGTTGCAGGAGCCGGGAAGACAGCTGGTGGAGCCGTAAGGGACCGGGACAGGGTAGTGGCCTGCCGGTACCGAACCGGGGAGCCAACTGGAAACCTGAGCACCAGGAGGGGTACTCAAACCCAGAACAAGATCCAGAAGCCACTGGACCACGTCAAATTCACTGACTGAGGTCTGGACCTTAGGTCCTTTCCTGTCCCAATATCCGAAAGACGACAACAGCCCACCGAGGGGGATAGAAAGCCACCGCACAGGCAGAGAGATCCCACGGACCAGCGCCTGCGGGCAAACGGGTTCCCCGACACACATAAAGCCGGGGAGCGGACTACCATTGCTGAAGCATAGGCAGTCAAGTTCTACCACAGAGGTGCAGGAGAAAGGCGGGAACCATCAACCTGAGTAAGGGGCACAGCGCAGCCGGCTGCGGGCACCGACCACCATCCTTTTTGGTTTACCAGAGACTCCGGTGTATCTGTCATAGTGAGTACAACAGTGCCCTCGGGCCGCGCACCGCACCACACCATCCCGCCCGCATCTCACAACCACCGGGCCCCGGGACATCACCCCCTGACCACGGAGGGGTCAACACCAGGCTGCATAACACCGTCCCCGGGAGCCTAGTTAATGGCAGCGGTGGTGCCCACATTCACCACAACCCGTGGGTGGCGTCACGAACTTACATCCCTAAACGCCACGGCCTCGGCCGTGAACTTTCCCCACCGAAATCCCTACACGTAGCACCAGCTTCCCTTCAGAGCGACGTTACCCCCGGGTCCGGGAGGAGCTCGAGCCACCCACCGACGAGCACGGATCCGAGCGGCTCGGCAGCCGGCCGAGCCCCAGGGCGGTACAAGCATAACTGATGTGCATATTTCAATACCCAAATCTTCCACACTCCAAATCCCTCAAATCGTCGAAACCTCTCCAAATGGGAGTTATTCCAGATGGGCATGTATGCTGAGCAGTCTGTCATCCCAACAAGTCCCTTACATTCCCTTACATGTCTACCAAATTTTTTTAGACGAGTGTTGGATCAAAATTGGCAATACAAATTTATGGGTTGGTGAAAAAAATCAGACTGCACAGAAGAACGGACTAGCCATGTAAAAACATTGGGTTATTCCATTTTTTTCCCAATTTCAATGGCTATTGTCATGCGGTATGTAAAGACAGAACAGGGCCCCCTAGACTGGCTCTGAGACCCGAGACTTTGTGCTGTCCCGTATCTCAGAGGTAGGCTTGATGGTAGCCAGGTCTGAGCCACCAGCGTGACCCTGAAATCTGTCAGAGCCCTGATCTTACTCCCCTGACCCTGGGACCGGTAACCAAACCCCACAGGAAAGATACTGACAAGGGAGAACAAAACCTCGTACACACTTCACTCAAACATAAAGGAGAGACAATATGTGTACAGGGGAATAAAGAAAAGGGTAGGAAATAACACACAACAGGGGAACTTCCACCCCACACAAAATAGCAACTACAGATCACCGTAAACTGGATCACTACTAAGACCGGGATCGCTGAAGCTATCTTCAGCAATCTCTTAACACACTCCCCAGCCTTAAATAGGGAGAGACCAGCTGTGGGTGGTAATCAGCAACCTGGCTCTCAGAAGAGTTGCACACTGCTCCAAAAAGGATTTACTCCTGCATGGCTGGAAACAGTAAAAACAACTCAGCCGACGCCCAGCAAATCTGAGCACTTAAGAGAGACCACGTTGCCTGTCAGACTCTGCAATGCGAACAGGGTCTGACGCCGTTGCTATAATCCGCGAGTGTGGATCTGGTCAGTGCATGACAGATATAATATGTAGGAGGTCACGTTGAAGATTTAATATGCTTCATTTATGATAGGCAAAAAAGATGGCTAACCGGCTGGTAAAGCCCATAATAAGACTCATGGAGCTGGGGTTCTTCTAAAATGGTTGTAGAGACAGACAAATGCTCCTAATAAGCTTTGGGACATTAATTTGCATTGTTCAATCCTCCAGCGATATGAAACACCTCATTACATTTCTATGTCCCCAAAATCCCTACCTAGGACAGTGGTGCAAAATGCCATCTTCTCTTTGCCTCATCACAATATTCACCTTTTTCATTGAGCCTCATTTCCCTCTTGGCTGCCATGCTGTTTGCACTGGTTGTAATGAGGTTTCATTGACTCGAGTTGTCCTTGCCATATAACTCTCACTATGTGCCGCTCATTCCACTGTCAGAAGTGGTTTTCCAGGCAGCACAAACAGAGATTTAGGGTCTCAACATGTCTTGGGAAAATGTGTCTGTGGTTGTTCTTAGTGACCACATGTAAAAGCTGGATGATGACCACAGGAAGGAAGGAGAAACCCTTCCACCGCAGGATGTCAAGAGGAGACTGGAACTTACTCATTCTGTCCAACTCATCTCAGACGAAGAATAGAGACATTGTCCTCCTCTGGGGCACTCACAAAGTCACACACAGTGGGCTTCAGATGGCATACAGGAGTTGCCTTAGTACTGGTTGACTGGTCACAAACTATTTCCTGACCTAGAGGTCTACATCGTGGTGGTCACATGCCCCAACATTTCTGTCTGAGTGGCCAAGATCTCTGGGCAAATGTCACTCGGTGTCAACATGATGCTGAAACATCCTGTGGCAGTGCCTCACCTCTTATGGGCTGATGTAGTCCTATGTCCTATACACGTCAGCGGTGGCAAAATGACGTCGGAGTGGCCACTTAGGGGGCATTATTATTTTTTATGGGGAACTAGAGGGGAGGGGTGTGTTTTTATGCATGTTAAAGGGGGCATTATTTGTTTGAGGATGGCACTTTAGCGGGATTACTTCGGAGTTTGGGAGCACAATCTTTGTGCCTCTGGGTACTGGAAATCTGCATTACACCACTGGTAAGAGGGCTACCCAAATGTTTAAATGAGGACTCTTACTGGAGTTAATTCACAAAAACAGACAACCAAGCACCCGGCAGAGGAGTAGAGGTGTGGGAACTTGATTGCTAAATCTGATAGTCTCAGCTCCTAGGTGATTTGGCTAGCCCACCCCAGGGCTTTGGGACACCCGGTGTCGGGCCGGACTAGTCCGGGGGTAGTCTGTGGTGGCGGGGCCCGACTCCGTGACCCTGGCGGGGTCAACTAATCTGGCAGTAGTGGGGGTGGTAACTTTAATTAAAGTTTGTGGAATTATATTCGTGACGCCACCTGTGGATTGCGGCTATGGAGCCGCCGATGCTGGATGAGACCTCCGGGGCTGATGGATTAGCAGCTGGGATGGTTCTGTTCCCCACAAGTGGAGCGGTACCCCGGGGAAACCGTTGGTGCTTATTAAAGTCTATGGTGCTTTGTGGATAGTGCAGTGCAGGGCGAAATAATGGAGGCAACACCAGGGGGTGCAGTTTCAAGGTTTTTACTCACTGTTCCAGGGCTGCAGCAAACTGGTTGCCTTTGGATTGCTGAAATTCACTGTCAGGGACCTCCATCGATCCCGGGTAGTTCTTAGAGTAAATGCCGGTGCACCCTTGGTTGTGTCTCCTTCCTAGACTGACTTCAAAGCCTTGACCTTTATAGATAAACTCGTCTCGGCCTCCACCATAGGGTCTGGACAAGAAGGCTTGCCTGGATGGAATCTTGCCCTTTTCCCAGGGGATCTACAGTGGGTTGTGACCCTGGGCCTTCGGTGTTTACTTTTGGAAATGTCTTTCTCCCTTAGTTTCTAGGGACCGTCCCTGGATGCAGCCTGATCCCTCCACCCGATGTTCTAGTGGAACAGGCCACGAGCTTGAAAGCCTTCCGTGGCCCTGGAATCCGCTCTTCACAGTCTGTGGTGTCACCTGGGCCCCAGGGTCTCCACCAGGAAGCGTCACTTTCTGTTGCTTTGCTGAGGTATCAACCTCTCTCTCCTTCCAACTCCTCACTCTCCAACTCTCCACTTCTGATCTGACTAATTTGACCTTCCTGTATCTGCTCTCACTTTCTGTTGGCTCCTCCCACTTTCCCTGTTGCCAGGCCCCACTCTATGGGAGAAGAGATGGGTCTTACCTCCCCCCAGCATGCAGCATGGGGGTAGCTGCCACTATCTCCGGTCCCAAAATATGCCTAACAATAGGTGTAGTGTGAATTTGCCTGTGGACCGGCGTTTACCCTTGTCCTTACCCAGGATGGGACATCACACCTCTGGAGGGGGTGCAATGTCTCTGTGGCGACAAAAGCCTCAGGGGCACCACAGATTCTCCTGGATCTCTCTGCGGCATTCGACACTGTGGATCACCAGCACCTCCTCACCATGCATTGCTCCATGGGGTTCAAGGACACCGCACTCTCCTAGTTCTCCTCCAATATCTCTGACTGTTCCTTCACTGTATTATTTGTCAGATCTTACTTCTGTTAGCATACCCTTACAATCAGGGTTCCTCAGTCTCCCCCCTCATACTTCTGGGGTTCCTCAAAGCTCAGTCCTAGGTCTCCCCCTCCACTTACTGTCGAGGTTCCTCAAGGCTCAGTTCTAGGTCCCCCCCTCTTACTGTTGGGGATCCTCAAGGCTCAATCCTAGGTCTCTCCCCTCTTACTCTCAGGGTTTCCCAAGGCTCAGTCCTAGGTTTCCCCCCTCTTACTGTTGGGGATCCTCAAGACTCAGTCCTAGGTCTCCCCCTCTTATTGTTGGGGTTCCTCAAGGCTCAGTCCTCAGTCTCCCTCCTCTTACTTTTGGGGTTCCTCAAGGCTCAATCCTAGGTCTCCCCCCTCTTATTGCTGGGGTTCTTCAAGGCTCAGTCCTAGGTCTCCTCCCTCTTACTGCTGGGGTTCCTCAAGGCTCAATCCTAGGTCTCCCCTCTCTTACTGCCGGGGTTCCTCAACGCTTAGTCCTAGGCCTCCTCCTTTTCTCTCTATACATCATCCCTATTGGACAAACCATGAGCAGATTTGGTTTCCAGTACAGTCTGTATACCGATGACCCCCAATTATACATCTCTTTTCTTGACATCACCCCCACCTTAAAAGAAAATATTAATGATTGTCCATGTCATCATTATATCTGAAACTGAATGCCTCCAAAACTGAACCTCTCGTGTTTCATCCCGCTACTAACATACAGTACCTATATCTAATATTGCAATTTCCTGGGGTGATTCAACCATAACTCCCCAGCAGCACGCTGGATGTTTTATATTTGTCACAGAACTTTCCTTTCTTCCCTATATCCATTTTCTCGCTCATGTCACCTGCATCTTAGAAACATCTCTAGAATTTGACCTTTTCTCATATGTGAAACTGCAAAAATCCTTACTGTCGCCTTACTCATTCTCTTTGGACCATTGCAACTCTCTATTGATCTGTCTCCCTCTAGCCAAACTTTCTCCTCTCCAATCCGTCCTGAATGTGGCAGTCAGGGTCATATTTTTGTCCAGCCGCTTCACAGATGCCTCCACCCTGTGCCAGTTATTGCACAGGTTACCCATCTGCTACAGATACGTATAAACGTATGTCTCTCATCCACAAAGCTCTCCACTATTCTGCACCATCCTATGTCTCCTCCTTTATCTCTGTCTATCACACTACCAGTACTCTCCATCTGCAACATATCTAAGACTAGTATAAAGGTGTGTGGCGCCCCTGCGGTTTCAGTCGTCACAGGGTACTGCACCTCACTTAAAGTGCAGTATTCATCTCGGGTAAGGAGGGGGTTAATCACCGATGTTTCCACAATTCACCTTACATACAGCTTAGGTGCCTTCTCACTGGGGACTGAACTAGGGTAGGCTGGGGGTGGCCATCACAAAGCATGAGACCTTCCTAGTCACTAGGACAACCATCTGGGGGGCGGGCACCACTTGGGGTAGAAGTAGAAGCAACCTGAACACAATCTTCAGTCAAGTCGGAACTACAGTTCTGGCGACACGACACCACTTTCTTCTTTCTTCACAGTACCCGAGGCTTTGAGCGGGAGGCTCAGCCCAGGTTCCTCACTTCTGAAGGGGCATCCCTTGGGAAAGGACACTTTCAAACACCGGTGACTACCTCTAAGTTATCCGGGAACAGCTGGAGCCCATCACGGTGGAGACCGGCACCTCCCGGGCAACTCACGGACAGTGAGTAAAGACCTGGAACTGCAAGTACTGTGTCCGCCCTTCATTGCCGGTGCTGGCACCCTGTGCTTCAACACCAACAGCCACTACTACCTATATCATCTTCCCTGGGGCCTAGCTTCATCTGCGGGAAGCTGAACTATCCTAGCGGCAACACCACCCACCCCAGAGGAAAGAGACCACAGCAACGGCTAATCCCTAGCCGCATACCGCAGGTGGCATCACGAGAGAACTACTACTCCCAACATCCTTCATCCCCATCATCCCATCCATCTTTTTGTGGACACCTTGGGGGTCACGAAACTGGACAGGGCCACTCGTGACATCCCCTGACCCTTCACCGGCCCGATGACGAGTATTTCCCCAGGTCTCGTGGGATGCTCCCGGTGTTGCTCGTAGCAACTAATCAGAGCTCAACTTTAATTTTAACAAAGTAACCAATCAAAGCTCAGCTTTAATTTTACCCAAACAGAGCTCAGCTTTCGGTTTACCACAGTAACCTATGAGAGCTTAGCTTTCGTTTTACCTCAGTAACCTATCAATGTTCAGCTTTCGTTTTACCACAGTAACCTATCAGAGCTCAGCTTTCGTTTTACTGTCGCGGGCGGGGAGGACGCCGCCGCTAAGAGCTCGCTAACGCTCGGGTACGGCGCTGCAGCGGCTGCTGCTCGGTGGCTCGAGCGGTGGGCCGGATCCAGGGACTCGAGCGGCGCTCCTCGCCCGTGAGTGAAAAGGGTGGTTGGTTTGGGGAATTTAGTCCGTGACGCCACCCACGGGTCGTGGTGAAGATGGGCACCACCGCTGCTGGTGACGGGGATCCCGGGAGCGATGGTAGGGAGCAGCTGGGATGTTGTTTTCCCCCTCCGTGAGTAGGAATCGGTGGTCCCGGGGCTCGGTGATGTGATGGGGAGGCAGGGTAGGTGAGGTGCAGGGTTACAGAGACAGCGCGGCGCGGTGCTGGATGGCACGGGTGTACTCACTCAGTAAGAGATGCACAAAGTCCTCGGTAAACCAAACGGCTGGATGGACGGGTCCCGCAGCCGGCTGCAGTGTCTCTCCCCGGACAGGTGATGGCGGCTGTCTTTCCCTGCACCTTGATGTACTTAGTTGACTACTATGGATCCCCAACGGTAATCCGCTCCCCGGTGTATGGATGCCGGAGGAGCCCGTTTGCCCGCAGGCGCTGGCCCTTGGGTCTCTAGCCGTTGGCGGTGGCTGTATACCCTCACTGTGTGGGCGGTTGCCTTCTATCAGGTCTTTGGCTGTTAGGAAACGCCTGGGGTTCCGGTCACACTCGGATTTGACTATTGTCGGCGGCTCCAAGCCTGGTCGGGGTCCGATGGCCCTGCCTGTGTGTGCTGGCTTCACTTCGCTCCCCGGTCGGTACCGGTGGGCCAATGCCTGACCCCGGTCCTACGGTTCCGCGTTGCTTCACCACTCCTGCAGACGGCCACCACCGTCTGCCAACCTTGCTGTCAGTGCCTGGGCCACAAACCCAGACACCCAAGTGCTTGCTCCTCTCACTTCAAACTCCAACACTCAACTGTCACTTTTCCCGCCTCCAGGCCTGTGAACTCCTCGGTGGGTGGGGCCAACCGCTTAGCTCCGCCCCACCTGGTGTGGACATCAGACCCTGGAGGGAGGCTAGTGTCACTGTCTAATGGGGGTGGGGGTGTTTGTATGTTATCTGTGACGACCTGGCTAGTCCAGGGCGCCACATTACCTCAGCAGTATAAATAGCAGCCGCCGTCGTCTCCTTCCTGTCAGCATCTGCAGAGGGCGGTTGTGTCTTGCGTGAATAAAACATGGCGGCTGTGATAGTGGAGGAGACACACAGGATCAGGCACAGAACCCCGCGGCCGTTGTGCGGGGCGATATCCGCTCCTTGTTGCAGTGTAGACCCATTCGAAGGGTCGGATGATCACATAGCCTCTCTCCAGTCATGAGGAAGAATGGTGGCTTTGTGATCGGGGGGGGGGGCATAATTATTATTTCATTACAAATTAGCTTGGCCATGCTTTACACTTCAGCATTGCTTCTTCAGATGTAGGATGTCTGGTAAGATGTTTCATATTTCCAGCTCACCACTGGGGGGTTCTCATTGTACTGGGGAATGGGGGGCCAGAGGTCGGGGTGAGGGGTCGGAGGGTTTTTGGTCAGCGCTGGGACATGTGGTTCTTGTTTCTCGCCTTTATGAAGTAGAGTAATTATTAGACTTGTATATATTATCTATTAAAATGTGCATTTTTATGGTGGAAACATAATCCTGGCACCGGGGCCTGGAACGCTCTGTCCCCTGGACCGTAATGCTGGAAAATCACAATGTGCCAAAAAACGAAGCGCCCTCGGTGTAATTCCCAAATAATACGTGTCACAGTCACTTGTGTCATGGCAGAGCTGCCTCGATGAGCTCCACTCCGCGAGTGAGGGCTGTCAGGTCTCTTATTACTGCGCAGCTTTAATTTGTAAGAACTGGGCAAAGCCGGACCCCAATAACAGCCCAAATAACAACCAGTCATTCCAAGCACAGCACATTACACGGGAACCCAGAGGAGAAATCATAATTAGTGTTGAGCGGACCCGGATCGGCAAAATCCGGATCCGCACGGTTTGAGCGGCCTATCCGAGTCCGACCCAGATGCGGGATTCCGGGTGCACGATCCGGATCCGTTTGTTTTTTTTTGTTTTTTTTTCTCTCTCTCTCTCCTCTCTTCTTTCTCCTCTCTCCTCCCTCCTCTTGTCCCCGAATTCCACTCCCCATTGACATATATGGGGCCGAACTCCGGATCGGATCCGGACTTCTTTCTCAACCCGCCGGGTAGCTGCCGGACCCAGATTTTTCACTATCCGCTCAACTCTAAAATTCATAAATCATGAGTCCAGAACCTGGAAGAGGTAGGATACATATAGAATAATGTACAGGAGGCGTTGTCACCGTGCCCACTGATGATGGCCAGTGCGGCGCTTTCTGATGAACTGGATTAGTAGGCTCAGCCCAACCAAAAAGAGACGGTGTTTTAGTAAATACCAGTTCACACAATGAGTAAAATCAGCCAGTATCGATGGTCGAAAGGCAGCAGAGCGGGCCTGGAAAACACGAAAGATGGCGATAAGAGAGGAGTTTATTGCTCTTATGTTACACAACATTCATATTCAGACAGGCTTAGAAAATAAAAAAATATTGGAAATGATTCCTCAACAACTTGTCCAGAATCATTTTATTTATATTTATTTATATTAAAAGCCAACCAAGAGTGCCAGTGCTCCATATTCACGAATGACCATCTAGCATTACCTATTTAGAATAATTATTTACTACAAAGTATTTAGTATCCTCCAGAGCTGCACTCACTATTCTGCTGGTGCAGTCACTGTGCACATACATTACATTACTGATCCAGTTCATATGTATTATACCCCTGAGCTGCACTCACTATTCTGCTGGTTGAGTCACTGTGTATGTGGCGCCCCTGGGGCTTAGTCGCCACAGGGTATTGCATATGACTTAAGATGCAATGCTTATTCTGGGTAAGAAGAGGTTAACCAATGGTGTTTTCTAGTTCACACAACACAATGAGTCAGCCAGTTACACAACTCAGGAAGCCAGACAGCCTGTGAAATTCCCAGTTGCTGTGTCAACCACTAGTGAGTCATCAGAAAGGTGGGGGCTGCCTGGGGAAGTGAGCGAGCACACACAGTTTCACTTCAGAACAGTTTCAGAGACAGAACTGACAGCTTGAGACAAAGAGCAAGGCCCCTGGGGGATGCTGAACGTCTTCCCCCAGAGTGGGCGATCGGGTACCGGGCAGACAGAGAGAAGCAGGAGACTACCGGGTGGAGCTGTGAGACAGAGGAGCAACACAGTAGCCAGAGGGTGAGCGCCAACAGCCCCTTCGGAATCAGTGCCACACAGGGTGCAGAGCCCTAGGGCAGAACATACTTCAGATTGGACTACCAGAATCTGCAGGGAAAGGGGATTTCACATCCCATTGCCCACCACCAAAAGTCCCGGGGCACCAGCAGCATATAGAGACAGGAGCCATGGCCACGGTCGGGTCCATAACAAGTTTTGCGCTGCCTGCGTACGGGACAGCAGCTAAAGCCAAGGACATTGGGGTCCCCAATTAGCTTACACCACGGGAATCCACACTACAGAGCGCAATGGAGGAAGGTCTCACACGCTCCACCACACCGGTGGTGACCTCTGATTCATCCGGGATCGGCTGGGGCCCATCATGGCGATGACCGGTACTCTGCGGGCGCAGCACACGAACTGTGAGTAAAACACCTGGAACCGCAATCGCTGCCTCAGCCTCTTCGGCGCCAATGGCCCTTTCCAGGTCACCACCGTCCTTTCTGGGGTTCACTCCACCTGTGGGAAGCTGGACTATCTGAGCTGCGGTAACATCAGAACTGGAGGAGAGCGACATCTCGCAGTGGTGGCTAATCTCTGGCTGCGCACCACGGGTGGCGCTGCAAAGCAAACCCCCATCCCCTATTACCCGTCACCTTGCACCCCTCTTTGATGTAGCCGAAGGGGCCACGGAGCCCGGTCAGGCCATTCACAGCAACCTCAAATACCAGTCAGTGACGAGTAAGCCCTGCAGGTCCCGTGGAGCGCTACATGTACATATATTACATTACTGATCCTGAGTTACCTCCTGTATTATACTCCAGAGCTGCACTCACTATTCTGCTGGTGCAGTCACTGTGTACATACATTACTGATCCTGAGTTACCTCCTGTATTATACTCCAGAGCTGCACTCACTATTCTGCTGGTGCAGTCACTGTGTACATACATTACTGATCCTGAGTTACCTCCTGTATTGTACCCCACAGCTGCACTCACTATTCTGCTGGTGCAGTCACTGTGTACATACATTACATTACTGATCCTGAGTTACCTCCTGTATTATACCCCAGAGCTGCACTCACTATTCTGCTGGTGCAGTCACTGTGTACATACATTACATTACTGATCCTGAGTTACCTCCTGTATTATACTCCAGAGCTGCACTCACTATTCTGCTGGTGCAGTCACTGTGTATGTGACGCCCTGGACTAGCCAGGTAGTCACAGGTAGGCCCTTGCACAAACACCCTTCCCCTAATAAAATTACAGCAGCCAAACTAAAAACCCTTGTCACCTCTCTCAGTGTTCAATGGTCATACCAGGGGGACAGAGCCAGGCGGATGGCCACGCCCACCGAGGTGTCCAGAGGGCCTGAGACAGGAAACAGTCAGTCAAAGTCAGGAGTTGAGTTTAGTCTAGAGTGTGTGGTGGAGCTGAAGTTCAAGTGCAGCAGGCCTGAGGCATCTGCAGGAGCCGGGAAGATGGCTGGTGGAACTGTAAGGGACCGGGACAGGGTAGTGGCCCGCCAGTACCGAACTGGGGAACCAACTGGAAACCGGAGCACCAGGAGGGGTACTCAGACCCAGAACGAGGTCCAGAAGCCACTGGACCACGTCGAATTTACTGATTGGGGTCTGGACCTTATGTCCTTTCCCGTCCCAAAACCCGAAAGACGGTAACAGCCCATCGAGGGGGATAGAAAGCCTCCGCACAGGCAGAGAGATCCCACGGGCGAGCGCCTGCGGGCAAACGGTTTCCCCAACACACATAAAGCCGGGGAGCGGACTACCGTTGCTGAAGCATAGGCAGTCAAGTTCTACAAAAAGAGGTGCAGGAGAAAGGCGGGAACCACCAACTTGGTGGGGGACCAGACGCAGCCGGCTGCGGGCACCGACCACCATCCTTTTTGGTTTACCAGAGACTCCGGTGTATTTCTCAAAGTGAGTACAACAGTGACCTCGGGCTGCGCACCGCACCGCACTAACACGCCCGCACTTTGCAACCACCGGGCCCCAGCACCATCACCCCCTACCCACGGAGGAGTCAACACCAGGCTGCGCAACACCGTCCCCGGGAGCCAAGTTAACGACAGTGGTGGTGTCCACACTCACCACAACCCATGGGTGGCGTCACGAGCTTACATCCCTAAACACCACGGCCTCGGCCGTGAACCTCCCCCACTGAAATCCCCTCACGTAGCGCCAGCCTCCCTTCAGAGCGACGTGACCCCCGGGTCCGGAGGCGCTCGAGCCACCCACCAAACGAGCCCGGATCCGAGCGGTTCGGCTGCCGCCGAGTGTGGGGCGGTACACATCGACTGGCGTCACGAACAGGATTGAACCCATCCACTTACCGGTGGAAGTGCGCCTTGAAGTAGAAGTCAGCGGTAACCCGTTGAAAAATGTCATAATCCGACATCTTTTCACTATCCCTTGGCGCGAAGTTTCCCGCCAGACCCGTCTTCCCCGCGAGAGTTGAAACCCCGCCCTATGGGAATAGAGCGGTGCAGAGAAGCGTGCGGCTGAAAAGTGAAGCCGAGAAGAGAGATCGCCATGTGCCGCGAAAAGACCAAGGGGGGGCGGGTGAAGACCTTGTCTCATGTGACTGAATGGATAAAGAGCAGGCACTCCAGGACTCTGCCACCCGTTTGGTTCCTGGACTCCAAGACAACAGCATGTCCGCCCCGTCCGGCAAGCCAGAATTCCCGGAGCCCGCGCCTGGAACAGCGGCGTGGGTGGAAGCTCGGACGACTCTGATGTGCGGCCGACTGCAAACACAGGTGAGGTACCTCATGGAACGATGGGAGGCCGAGATGGGGGAGATAGCTTCAGCCGTGCGGGCACGTGAAATGGAGGCGAAGTTGGAGGAGCGGGCGAGCGACCCATGCCCCTATGTCCCCGAGGGATCGGCCGGCGTGGCTGAGGGACCCGGTCTGCCCCTGCTTCCCCTGTTGCTTCCTTCTCTGCCCATATCGGTTGTCGCTGCTTCCCCGCTCGGTCCGCTGCCCCTGACACCGGCGGCGGAGCCCGTCCCATCAGCCTGTGAGGGCCTGCCTGTGGAGGCAGCCCACGGATGGCCGCTTGTTTGGCCCGCACCGATCCCGCTGCCATGGAAGGTGCCCGTCCCCCGAGCGGACCCATCGGTCCCAGAAGTGTCCGTGCCCCAGAAGGTCCAGGCCCCGGCAGTCTCCCCGGCCAAGGTGGAGGTGGCTGTTGCCCGAAGACCCGCCCAGCAGGCAGAGCTGGCTGCTCCCTGACCCCAGGAATTGGCTGAGGTGTCGCAGGGTTGTTGCTGCAAGGCAGAACACCAGGCCGCGACACAGCGGGGTTTCCCAGTGAAGGTGCCGGTCATAGCCGGCACAGGGGAACTCCGGCTGGGCCCAACCCTTGCGCAGAAGGAGCAGGCAGACGCTCCAAATTGGGAGCGGCAGCAGCGCCAGCTGGGCCGGGAGATTGCGGCCTGGGAAAAGAACAAGGCAGAGGTGCTGGCCCGGACCATTAAAGAAAAAGAAAATCTCCGGAGTGCTACCTACTGGGTGAGGAGCCCGACCTACGAGGGCCAGGTCCGGTGGTTTGACCCCCAGCATGGATGGGGGTTCATCTTTGAACCGGGCCTGGAGGCCGAAATATTCGTTTCCCGGCGAGATGTCTACCCTTACTTCCCGATGGGTCACCAGGAACGTGACCTGGAACCCGGGGAACTTGTCACCTACACCCGGCACTGCGGGGAGAGGGGCTGGTTTGCCCTTAATGTCAGAAGGAGGGTGAGCCGCGATGTCACGAGGCGGCCCTAGTCTCCTCCCCCACCGTACAGTCCTGAGGTGGAGCTGGAAGAGGAGTATGAAGAAGCAAAGAGGTAGCGGATTCCGGCTACCCCGCTTGTTCTTGAAGTCGCCGTTGAGACAATACTGCCCGTCCCCGTTGGGACTTTGTTGATTTGTCCCGTTTAACCCATAGACAAGGCCGAGAACTTACAGGCCACCCAATAACTTTTGGGTTTGTAAATAAGTCCCGGACCACCCTTTAGGCCCCACAGCCTCCGGAGAGGCAGACTGGAGGAAGGGCCTGTGGGAATGTGATGGCCGAGGCCCTGCCACCAATGAAACCGGTGATGACCCTCCGGGTCAGGGGTCCCCTGGACGTGGGGTCTCGAGACTGCCGGGTAAGGAACTTTTTACCCGGCCCGTTGGGCAACACCTGGACCCGTTCCTGTTCCTGGACTGCGGAAAAGGGGTGCTGCCTGTTTCTTAGAGGCAGCATCAAGGCTAGGTTTGCTTGGGTGGGCAACTGGCAGGACCCGGTCCCGTTATTGTTAATAAAAATGTTATATATGTGCAATGTTCAAGAAGGTGCCTCCCGCAAGGGATGATTTCCAAAAATTTGCTTGAAATGTAAAAAGTTTAGTATACTTGTACCTGTTTTACCAGTTTTATCTTTTTCAGTAAACAAAAATAAACCGGTGGTGGTCGGGCAGCCCGCAGACGGTCTGCATTAAACCAAGGGGTATTGTGACGCTCTGGACTAGCCAGGTAGTCACAGGTAGGCCCTTGCACAAACACCCTTCCCCTAATAAGGTAACAGCAGCCAACCTAAAAACCCTTGTCACCTCTCTCAGTGTTCAATGGTCACACCAGGGGGGCGGAGCCAGGCAGTTGGCCACGCCCACCGAGGAGTCCAGAGGGCCTGAGACAGGAAACAGTCAGTCAAGGTCAGGAGTTCAGTTTAGTCTAGAGTGTGTGGTGGAGTTGAAGTTCAAGTGCAGCAGGCCTGAGGCGTCAAGTCTGCAGTGGCAATACTGACCGGTGCCGGGGTCGTAGCCCTGGTACCACGGCAAGGAGGCAGACGGTGGTTGCCACCTGCAGTGGCCGGGAAGACGGCTGGTGGAACTGTAAGGGACTGGGACAGGGTAGTGGCCCGCCGTTACCGAACCGGGGAACTAACTGGAAACCGGAGCACTAGGAGGGGTACTCAGACCCAGAACGAGGTCCAGAAGCCACTGGACCACGTTGAATTCACTGAATAAGGTCTGGACCTTAGGTCATTTCCCGTCCCAAGACCCGAAAGACGGCAACAGCCCATCGAGGGGGATAGAAAGCCACCGCACAGGCAGAGAGATCCCATGGGCCAGCGCCTGCGGGCAAACGGGTTCCCCAACACACATAAAGCCGGGGAGCGGACTACCGTTGCTGAAGCATAGGCAGTCAAGTTCTACAAAAAGAGGTGCAGGAGAAAGGCGGGAACCACCAACCTGGTGGGGGACCAGACGCAGCCGGCTGCGGGCACCGACCACCATCCTTTTTGGTTTACCAGAGACTCCGGTGTATTTGTTAAAGTGAGTATGTGGCGCCCTGGACAAGCCAGGGGCCACAGAGAACAACACCTACACACCCCACACTCCCGGTCAGGCACACCGAATTCAGACACAAAACCCTTGTTGCCTTCCTCCAGGGGCTGATGTTCACACCAGGGGGTGGGCCAGGCGGTTGGTCCCGCCCACCGAGGACTTCACAGTCCTGGAGGCGGGAAAAGCAGACAGATTAGTTTTGGAGGTGAAAGTGAGAGGAAGGAGAAGTAGTAGTGGAGCAACTAACTGACAGCGTCCGGGTGTGTGGCCCGGGCGGTACAGCAAGGTTGGCAGACGGTGGTGACTGTCTGCAGGAGTGGCCTATCGGAGTTACCGTAAGGACGTGGACGGGCGGTGGCCCGGCGGTACCGGACTGGTATACAAAGAGAAGTCAGCACCATCTGGCAGGGGCTTACGGACCCCGGCAAGGCTAGGAGTCGCCGTGAATTTGCCGAATTCGTTAGTGAAGGGAACCTCCTGGGTTTCCCAACAGCCAAGTTCCGACAGAAGGCAACAGTCCAACCAGAAGAGGGAGACACCGCCACTGCCAAGGCAACCGTTTCTCAGGGCCAGAGCCTGCGGGCAAAAAGGGGCTCCTCCAGCCCATATCCAAGCTGGGGAGCGGGTTACCAGTGGGAACCGATCTGAACCATCTACCGTACATAGGTGCAGGGAAAGGCAGTCACCATCAACCTGCCGGGAGAAACAACACCGCAGCCATCTGTGGGACCCGTCCATCCAGCCGAGTGTTTTACCGAGAACTGTGTCCTCATCATTGGGCTGAGTGAGTACCACCGTGCCGTGCGGCACAGCGCTGCCCCCGCGACCCTGCACCTCACCAGGCCCCGTAACCCGCCTGCCATCCATCCCTACCCCATCACCGGGCCCCGGGACAACCAACCCCCTACCCACGGAGGGGAGAACTAACAACAAAGATGCTCCCTGTCACCGCTGCCGGGATCCCCGTCCAGAGCAGCGGTGGTGTCACCATTATCACCACAACCGTGGGTGGCGTCACGGACAATAAATCCCCACAATCAATCCCCTTTTCACTCACGGGCGAGGAACGCCGCTCGAGTCCCCGGGATCCGGCCCACCGCTCGAGCCACCACCGAGCAGCAGCAGCCGCTGCCGGACCCGAGCAGTGGGAGAGCGCAGCGTCCCCTCCTCCGCCCGCGACAAGTACAACAGTGCCCTCCACCGCACACCACCAACACGCCCGCACCTCGCAAACACCGGGTCCCGAAACCATCACCCCCTACCCACGGAGGGGTCAACACCAGTCTGCATAACACCGTGCCCGGGAGCCTAGTTAACGGCAGTGGTGGTGTCCACACTCACCACAACCCGTTGGTGGCGTCACGGACTTACATCCCTAAACACCACAGCCTCGGCCGTGAACCTCCCACACCAAAATCCCCTCACGTAGCGCCAGCCTCCCTTCAGAGTGACATGATACCCAGGTCTGGAGGCGCTCAAGCCACCCACCAAACGAGCCCGGATCCGAGCGGCTCGGCTGCGGCCGAGCGCGGGGCAGTACATGTACATACATTACATTACTGATCCTGGCTTTATTGATCCTGATTTATCTCCTGTATTATATATACCCCAGAGCTGCACTCCCACTGGTGGTCCCATTGTGTTTTGGGGAATACAGCAGGCAGTTGTGTGCCCCCTCTGCATTATCCTGGGGGCTGATGCCACTATTCAGCACATGAAGCCGGGTCGATGACACATTGATTGGTTCTGACTCGTGATTTTTGCCTCGGGCGCACAGCGTTTAGCTGGGTGGGTTCTGCGTTACATCTGATGATATTCTGCGCCCCCGTCATAATTAGATCCTGGAGGTTTACATAACATCATATACATGGTGTAAGCCTGGAGGAATGTTAACCAGCTGACACTCAGTCCGGAGGGGCTCTCTTCGGTTATGTACAGGCTGCTGGGCACAGCATTGTGTGTAGAGCTGGTGAAGTCTCGTGGGGTGCCCCTGGAACTTTTTTCATTTTTTATCATATACAGTCATATGAAAAAGTTTGGGCACCCCTATTAATGTTAACCTTCTTTCTTTATAACAATTTGGGTTTTTGCTATTTCAGTTTCATATATCTAATAACTGATGGACTGAGTAATATTTCTGGATTGAAATGAGGTTTATTGTACTAACAGAAAATGTGCAATCCGCATTTAAACTAAATTTGACCGGTGCAAAAGTATGGGCACCCTTATCAATTTCTTGATTTGAACACTCATAACTACTTTTTACTGACTTACTAAAGCAGTAAATTGGTTTTGTAACCTCATTGAGCTTTGAACTTCATAGGCAGGTGTATCCAATCACGAGAAAAGGTATTTAAGGTGGCCACTTGTAAGGTGTTCTCCTATTTGAATCTCCTATGAAGAGTGGCCTCATGGGCTCCTCAAAACAACTCTCAAATGATCTGAAAACAAAGATTATTCAACATAGTTGTTCAGGGGAAGGTACAAAAAGTTGTCTCAGAGATTTAAACTGTCAGTTTCTACTGTGAGGAACATAGAATGGAAATGGAAGAACACAGGTACAGTTCTTGTTAAGCCCAGAAGTGGCAGGCCAAGAAAAATATCAGAAAGGCAGAGAAGAAGAATGGTGAGAACAGTCAGGGACAATCCACAGACCACCTCCAAAGACCTGCAGCTTCATCTTGCTGCAGATGGTGTCAATGTGCATCGGTCAACAATACAGCGCACGTTGCACAAGGAGAAGCTGTATGGGAGAGTGATGCGAAAGAAGCCGTTGTGGAGACACGGGGCTCAGTGGGTGCTCTCGTCCACTAAAACCCGCCGCCTTTAGAAAAACACACCGTGGCTCAGGGCTCATCCCAACTGAACGCCGGCCTCCTTAACCGTGGGCGTAACAATACTCAGACAACACAGGGTGAGGGAACCACAATAATTAGACTTTATTGGATCCCCAAACAATTAACGGCACATAACACATAACCAGCAAAACACACAAATGTAACAGGCAACAGAGTCTCACCCTTCCGCTGGCTCACCAGGGATTAGAATGTCCTTGCCTCAGAGCTTCCAGGGCGCTTACTCCAATCCAGCAGCACCCCGCTTTCGGCGGGCACCCACCGAGAAAGGAATAGCGCCAGATTTAGGAAGCTGTGTGAGGTCTGCAAAGTCTGTAGCAGGTGACTGGATTGTCCCAACCTGAGTGTCCTCCTTAGGTAGTCTTGGTATGATGATATAATCCTGGCAGCCGGGGTCGAAATCCCTAGGCTGTGTATATGGTCTCCAACCGGAACCGAAGTCCCTAGATTGAAGCCATAAGATATCCTGATCCTCTAGTCAGCTCCAAAGAGCTTAGACTGGATCCATCAGCATCCATCAACAACCCCCTGGTGGCTTAAAGAAATCCCTTTTATAGCCACAGCCTTCCACTTGGATACACTGCGTCCTCATCGATTGGTTGGACAAGATCGCCTCTCCCATTGGATGAATCTCAAGCTGCATGGACAATGTTCATCCAAATGATGTCTACAGAAAGACTGAGGATATCTACATGAAGTCTGCAAGTCACAGACTCGACAATGGCTACTAAGGTAATCACATTAGCAATTTAGAACTACAATACAATGATTGCTCCGAAGGGTCTGGTCCCAAACAATAGTTTAGCAAACATGAGTTAACACAAAAGAACAATACATCTGGCTGAATGTTAAGAAACTTTAACCCATGAGAGTCCATGTCGTCACAGCCGTTTCTGCAAGCACGCCACAAACAGAGTCACCTGAGGTATGCAAAAGCACATTTGGACAAGCCAGTTACATTTTGGAAGAAGGTCCTGTGGACTGATGAAACAAAGATTGAGTTGTTTGGTCATAGAAAAAGGCGTTATGCTTGGAGGCAAAAAACACGGCATTCCAAGAAAAGCACTTGCTACCCACAGTAAAATTTGGTGGAGGTTCCATCATGCTTTGGGGCTGTGTGGCCAATGCCGGCACCGGGAATCTTGTTAAAGTTGGGGGTCGAATGGATTCAACTCAGTATCAGCAGATTCTTGACAATAATGTCCAAGAATCAGTGACGAAGTTGAAGTTACGCAGGGGATGGATATTTCAGCAAGACAATGATCCAAAACACCGCTCCAAATCTATTCAGGCATTCATGCAGAGGAACAATTACAATGTTCTGGAATGGCCATCCCAGTCTCCAGACCTGAATATCATTGAAAATCTGTGGGATGATGTGAAGCGGCTGTCCATGCTCGACGACCATCAAACTTAACTGAACTGGAATTGTTTTGTAAACAGGAATGGTCAAATCTACCTTCATCCAGGATCCAGGAACTCATTAAAAGCTACAGGAAGCGACTAGAGGCTGTGATTACTGCAAAAGGAGGATCTACAAAATATTAATGTCACTTTTATGTTGAGGTGCCCATACTTTTGCACCGGTCAAATTTTGTTTAAATGCGGATTGCACATTTTCTGTTAGTACAATAAACCTCATTTCAATGCAGAAATATTACTCAGTCCATCAGTTATTAGATATATGAAACAGAAATAGCAAAAACCCAAATTGTTACAAAGACAAAAGGTTAACACTAATAGGGGTGCCCAAACTTTTTCATATGACTGTATCTGTAGCAGCAGCTTCCTATCGGCTGCTGCACTTTACAGAGCTCTTTCTAGTACATCCATCTGTATAGCTCAGATCTGGAGTGTGGGATTTCAGCTCTGAGGCCGCGCTGTATTAGTTCAGCAGGGCACCTTTCCATTCTCACATTACTTCCCAGCGATGGATCCCGCGGTTTCGTCCGGAACATTCCAGGTGAATTGTAACATAAATATTTTTTTCTTGTAAATACAAAAATCAAACATCGAAAGTGATTACAAAATGTTTACGCAGCTTCTCCCATGAAAAATATTATTCCCGGCCTCACCCTTCACTTAACCCTTTATGCTCCTAAATCCACCCTCCTCTGGAAAATGGGAAGATGAAAGCGGATGGCTATTATTGATGACTCTTACGTACATGCGCCTCCGTAGAAAACCTGGAGAAAAGCGTCAGCTTTCTTCCCTCGTCCCCCACAAGACGCTAATGTGCGACCCGAACTGCTCGGATCCGGGGTTGCTGTGGCTCGAGGGTCCCCGGACCCGGGGCTCAGCGGCCTCTCAATTTAAAAAGGGGGGGGGGTTATTTAGAAGGGATAGTTTGTGACGCCACCCATGGTTCGCGGCAAGGGGAGTACCGCCGCTGCCGATGGGAGTATCCGGGGCTGATGGAGCGGGGGCAGCTAGATGGTGATCCCTCCATGGGTAGGGGAGGCCCCGGGACTCTGGAGGAAGGTTGGTGGATGGTGCAGGGTCTTGCGCAGGCAGGCAGGACGCAGGGAGGGCAGTGTACTCACTCAGGATGTGTAGATGTTGGTGCGACCATTAAGTAGACTCTGACACAGGAGTAAACCAAGTCTCTGGGTGCCGCTGCCACTCTCGGAAGCTCGTCCGGGAATCCGTCCCAACTGGTATTGCTGGTGGTCCGGAGCCTGCCTCCATGCACTATTGTGTAGATGTTCCTGAGTGACCCTTCAGACTGAAGCTGTCCGGGTCCCGCTCCCTATAATTAAATAGAGGAGCTGTGCTCTCGATGGCTGACACTTGGGATCTCAGTGGGCCGCATAAGCTGGAAAGCCCTATCCCCCTCACTGTGTTGGAGCCTTTGATCTCTGAGCTCTTGGGGAAAGTTCATAGAGAGACTATCCTCCACAGGTTAATTACCACGTTGCGTGAAGCTACTCTCTGATCTAGGGTCCTGTACCCCGCTGTGCTCGGTATCGGTCCGGTTACTGGACTTTCTGGTGCCGACTGTTCTCCAAAACCACGTCTGGGCACCCTTTGCAATGCCCTGTGACCCGGTCTCCGACTACTCCGGTCCCAGACCACACAGGGAGCGCCAACTCCCTCAGCTCCTCACTCTCTGAGGGCTACTACACATCTGACCTAATCCCTCCCACCATCCTGCCTGACCCCTAGGCGGGTGGCCCTATTCCAGCTAGACCACCCACTGGTGTGCCTGACAGGGTGTGGTGTGAGGTGTGGCTAGGATTTGAGTGCTGATGGAGCAATACCACTAGTTAGGATCCCAGGACCATGGAGGATGGGTTCTGCACCATAAGGAAAGGAGTGCAGTTCCCTGTGACACCCTGATAAGATCAGGGGCGTCACCCTAACCCTCCTTAAGGTGCAAATATCAATCTAATAAGTTCAGAAACAGTCCAGATTATCATGCTCTCTAAGGATCCTTCACACAACCGTGCACATCACCAGCGTTTGGCACTGTCCGTGGTGAAGGCGCGCATGTCTGTGTGTTTGCCGTGTGCTGTCCTTGTGCTATCCGTGTGACACCCAGACAGCACACAGACAACATGAGCTTGTATACTTCCCTGTTCCCGGCGCTGCTGTCTCCCGCGCTGCTATTACTTCTGGGTCCATGCTGAGTGCAGTGAATATTCATGAGCTTAATGAGCGGTCCGAAAGCAACAGCAGCACCGGAGACAGGAAGTATAAAAATTTTTTTTTTTTTAGGTGACTGATGTCACACAGATCACATCAGAGTCCGATACATGTGACACCCATGTTGCCGGAAGAAAATGGACATTACTCATACTAGAGACACGGATTTGTGAAGGAGGCCTAACTCTTGATCTGCTTTAGGTTGTGCCTCTTCATCAGGAAATTACCAGCACTATATGTGCAGGAACTTCCTTTCTCTCGCTTCTCAGCATGTATTGCTTCTGCCAGTGTCCAATGTGTGAAAATGGACGTCACATGTAACAGAGACACGGATGTGAAGGAGGCCTAACTCTTGATCTGCTTTGGGAAGTGCCTCTTCATCAGGAGATTACCAACACTACAGGTGCAGGAACCTCCTTTCTCTCACTTCCCAGCATGTATTGCTTCTGCCAGTGTCCAATATGTGAAAATGGACATCACATGTAATGAAGGCACAGATGCGTGGAGGCCTAAGTCTTGATATGCTTTGGGTGGCACCTCTTCATCAGGACATTACCAGCACTACAGGTGCAGGAACTTCCTTTCTCTCGCTTCTCAGCATGTATTGCTTCTGCTAGTATCCAATGTGTGAAAACGAATGTCACACATACCGGAGACACGGATGTGAAGGAGGCCTAACTCTTGATCTGCTTTGGGTGGTGCCTCTTCATCAGGAAATTACCAGCACTATATGTGCAGGAACTTCCTTTCTCTCACTTCCCAACATGTATTGCTTGTGCCAGTGTCCAATATGTGAAAATGGACGTCACATGTAACGGAGACACAGATGTGTGAAGGAGGCCTAACTCTTGATTTGCTTTGGGTGGATCCTCTTCATCAGGACATTACCAGCACTACAGGTGCAGGAACCTCCTTTCTCTCGCTTCTCAGCATGTATTGCTTCTGCCAGTATCCAATGTGTGAAAACCAACGCCACACATACTGGAGACACGGATGTGAAGGAGGCCTAACTCTTGATCTGTCTTTGGTGATGCCTCTTCATCATGCAATTACCAGCACTATATGTGCAGGAATTTTCTTTCTCTCACTTCCCAGCATGTATTGCTTCTGCCAGTGTCCAATATGTGAAAATGGACATGTAATGAAGGCACAGATGCGTGGAGGCCTAACTCTTGATCTGCTTTAGGTTGTGCCTCTTCATCAGGAGTTTACCAGCACTACAGGTGCAGGAACTTCCTTTCTCTCGCTTCTCACCATGTATTGCTTCTGCCAGTGTCCAATGTGTGAAAACGAATGTCACACATACCTGAGACACGGATGTGTGAAGGAGGCCTAACTCTTGATCTGCTTTGGGGGGTGCCTTTTTAATAGGAAATTACCAGTACTATAGGTGCAGGAACTTCCTTTCTCTCACTTACCAGCATGAATTGCTTCTGCATCTTTGTTTTGACTGTTTGGTCCTGTTCAAAAATAAATCCTCAATTTCAAAACAGATTACAGCAGGGCTGTGCATGATTGACAGCTACATTATGTTCAAAGCACAGAGGGAAAATATCTGCAGTCTGTGCTTGATATAGATCAAAGTAGGAGGAGAAGGTCACAGGTCTGCATGTGATAGATCAGAAACAAAACGTAATCATTTATTTATTTTATTTATCTTAGTCATATAGCACACTCATATTCCGCAGCACTGTACATACATCATCATCACTGTCCCCATTGGGACTCACAATCTAAGTTCCCTATCACTACGTCTTTGGTGCTGGGAAAGAAACCCAGGTAAAGACAGAGAGAAAATCCGAATGCGCGGCTTATTCAGGTCACAGAACACGTTGTTACTGAGCTGTAACTCGGCTTTCTTAAGAGTCAGCAACAGTTATATACTAAATACCAAAGAAAAAATCAGCAATGTTGTGATATATAAAAAGTAAGGTTTATTTAACCCATAAAACCAAGGCTGGCTGACCCATAGGTGCAAAAATAGTCACAAAAAACACTCCGGCAACGCATTTCTGGCCTCCACAGCCCTTAGTCTTAGCTTGGCCAGAAACGCGTTGTCGGAGTGTTTTTTGTGACTATTTTTGCGCCTATGGGTCAGCCAGCCTTGGCTTTGTGGATTGTATAAACATTACTTTTTATATATCACAACATTGCTGACATTTTCTTGGAGTTTTGCTATTGTTGAGTTTTCCTCCGTGCACTGGACAGGTGAGAAGAATACTCCTCTCTCTTTCTAACAGTTTTACATTGTATAATTACTGAACTTTCCCACTGACATCAGCGGTCTCAGAATCTATTATTGCTGTCCCATATCCGCCTGTCATGGGGCATGTACTGATAGAACATGGGCTCCTAGGCTGGCCGTCAGACTTGAGACCCTGCGATGTCCCTTATCTCAGAGATAGCCTAGATGGTAGCCAGGTCCGAGCCCTCAGTGTGACCCTGTCTCCTGTATGAGCCCTGATCTTCTTCCCCCCTTCACCCAGGGAGCAGGCCAGAAACCCAGAAACAATACCCCACAAAAAAGACACAGAGAAGGGAGAACGAAACCTCATACACACTGCACCCAAACACAAAAGAGAGACAATATGTGTACAGGGGAATAAAGAAACGGGTAGAGAACAAACTCACAACAGGGAAAAGTTCACACCTCACAGAAAAGCAACTGTAGTTCACCATGAACGGAATAACCACTGAGACCGGAATCGTTGAAGCTATCCTCGGCGGTCTCCTGCTACACTCCCCAGTCTTAAATAGGAAGAGCCCAGCTGTGGATAGTAATTAGCAACCTGACTCTCAGAAGAGTTGCTCTCTGCTCCAAAAAGGATACTCCTGCACTGCTTGGAGCAGTGAAACAACTCAGCCGACGCCCAGCAGAGCTGAGTATTTAAGAGCAACAGGTTGCATGTCGGACTCTGCAATGTGAACAGAGTTCGACACCGTAGAGTAGTAATCCGTCTGTGTAGATCCGGATGCCGACCTTTCAGTCTGATCACTAGAAGTCGGGTGAGTAGACGGAAGTTTTACTGGAGTCATTGCGTTTGACAAATAAAAAATAGAAAAATCTCCTCATGGTCATCATGCGGTGCCCAATTTGGGCATTGGGTTCAGATAAATGGTTGAGCCCATTGAAGGCATAGAATTGAAGGAAAACTGTCACGATGTGACTATGGGTGTCACGCCCGGTACAAGTGGTCTCCCAGCGAACGGCGCAACTCAGCAGAAATGCCTGGGTGGGAGGGTAGAACCCCCGAAGAGCAACCCTACAGTAAGGGTACACAATGCAATGGTAGTGTCATGCGATGTTCAGCTTTGCATTCGCTGGTTGTCATGGTGGCGTCGGACTCTGTTCACACCGCAGAGTCTGACAAGCAGCCTGAGATCTCTTAGTTGCACAGCCTGTCATGGACGTCGGCTATGTTTTGCTTCACTGCTCTCCAGTACAGCAGGAGTTAATTCCTGCTGGCTTGTGCACTGCAGCTAGGAGCTCAGGCTGCTAATGACCACTCACAGCCGCCTTCACCCTTAATAAGGTTCTGGATCCTGTTGCTGGCCGCCGGATATAGCTTCAGCGTTGCTCCTGCGTATCGTGCCTTATTGTTGTGATCCAGAACTCGGTGACCTGTTGTGTGCTGTGGAAATATCCCCGTTGTTAGTTTATTTCCTCCTGGGTTTGTACTGTCTCTCCCCTGTGTCTGATTGCAGTGTGCATGAGTTTGGTTATGAAAAATTGACTCTTCAGAGAGGAAGAGGATTTGAACGCTAGCGCCACCTATTGGAAGTTGCAATCCTAAAGGTCAATATTGACCCTTTAATGAGCCTTGTGATATATCTTAGGATATAAGTGAAACCTGATTCTATACTTGCAAAATCCTGTTTTGGGGTGTTGCCCTTCCTAATTTGGCTGTGTGTATGGAGTGGGAGAGGTCTGCATACACGGTGTTAAAATTTACAAAAAAGTTACAATTGTCTGGTGCACTACAAAAAAAACACCATAACCAAAGGGGGAACACCGGTGGATAGTATAACAACGGGGGGCCCTGGTGCTACGAAGGGGGAAAATGGGACAATGCCTGCACTCACCTGTAGCTGTACCCTGCACTCATAGGCAAGCCCTATACAGATTCCACACCTGTTGCCGAGCAGGATACCTGAAACCCTAGGAAAACCCTGCAGTAACCCTGGCTAATGAGTTGGCAGGTGAGGATCGCTAGTCCCACCACTGCACTAATACAATACAAGGGAAACGTAGATACACAGGGTGAAAAGGTTACAACACAAACTGCATGGCTGGAGCTAGACTCCAAGGCAGCAGATGGATGGGCTCAGGTCAGAACCCCAGCAGCTCCTTCCACCTAGGCGGCCAGGACAGAATGGATTCCATCAACACCAATGGTTGATGGGAAGTTCCACTACTTAATGGTAATGGGAAAAGACAGAAAATGAAGGAACATTTAAAGGCCAATTATAAAAATATCAACTTTACTGAGTACAAAATTTTTTAAACAAAATCCTAATTTTTTCAAAATTACAATATGATGGTGCTAGATGTTATAATGGATGAAAACCCACATATTACTGAGGGACCAAGGCAACTAACACAAGAATAATGGGAAGTCCAAAAAGGGGCTATATATATATATATATATATATATATATATATATATATATATATATATATATATATATATATGTATATATATATATATATATACAGTGCCTACAAGTAGTCTTCAACCCCCTGCAGATTTAGCAGGTTTGATAAGATGCAAATAAGTTAGAGCCTGCAAACTTCAAACAAGAGCAGGATTTATTAACAGATGCATAAATCTTACAAACCAACAAGTTATGTTGCTCAGTTAAATTTTAATAAAATTTCAACATAAAAGTGTGGGTCAATTATTATTCAACCCCTAGGTTTAATATTTTGTGGAATAACCCTTGTTTGCAATTACAGCTAATAATCGTCTTTTATAAGACCTGATCAGGCCGGCACAGGTCTCTGGAGTTATCTTGGCCCACTCCTCCATGCAGATCTTCTCCAAGTTATCTAGGTTCTTTGGGTGTCTCATGTGGACTTTAATCTTGAGCTCCTTCCACAAGTTTTCAATTGGGTTAAGGTCAGGAGACTGACTAGGCCACTGCAACACCTTGATTTTTTCCCTCTTGAACCAGGCCTTGGTTTTCTTGGCTGTGTGCTTTGGGTCGTTGTCTTGTTGGAAGATGAAAGGACGACCCATCTTAAGATCCTTGATGGAGGGGCGGAGGTTCTTGGCCAAAATCTCCAGGTAGGCCATGCTATCTATCTTCCCTTGGATGCGGACCAGATGGCCAGGCCCCTTGGCTGAGAAACAGCCCCACAGCATGATGCTGCCACCACCATGCTTGACTGTAGGGATGGTATTCTTGGGGTCGTATGCAGTGCCATCCAGTCTCCAAACGTCACGTGTGCGGTTGGCACCAAAGATCTCGATCTTGGTCTCATCAGACCAGAGAACCTTGAACCAGTCTGTCTCAGAGTCCTCCAAGTGATCATGAGCAAACTGTAGACGAGCCTTGACATGACGCTTTGAAAGTAAAGGTACCTTACGGGCTCGTCTGGAACGGAGACCATTGCGGTGGAGTACGTTACTTATGGTATTGACTGAAACCAATGTCCCCACTGCCATGAGATCTTCCCGGAGCTCCTTCCTTGTTGTCCTTGGGTTAGCCTTGACTCTTCGGACAAGCCTGGCCTCGGCACGGGTGGAAACTTTCAAAGGCTGTCCAGGCCGTGGAAGGCTAACAGTAGTTCCATAAGCCTTCCACTTCCGGATGATGCTCCCAACAGTGGAGACAGGTAGGCCTAACTCCTTGGAAAGGGTTTTGTACCCCTTGCCAGCCTTGTGACCCTCCACGATCTTGTCTCTGATGGCCTTGGAATGCTCCTTTGTCTTTCCCATGTTGACCAAGTATGAATGCCGTTCACAAGTTTGGGGAGGGTCTTAATTAGTCAGAAAAGGCTGGAAAAAGAGATAATTAATCCAAACATGTGAAGCTCATTGTTCTTTGTGCCTGAAATACTTCTTAATACTTTAGGGGAACCAAACAGAATTCTTGTGGTTTGAGGGGTTGAATAATAAATGACCCTCTGAATAAACTTTTCACAATTTAAAAAAAAAAATAAAAAAAGAAATAACATTCTTTTTTGCTGCATTTCACACTTTCAGGCTGATCTACAGTCCAAATGTCACAATGCCAAGTTAATTCCGAATGTGTAAACCTGCTAAATCTGCAGGGGGTTGAATACTACTTGTAGGCACTGTATATATATATATATATATATATATATATATATATATATATATATATATATATGTAATATCATGTAGCTGACATAAAAGCCTCTAGCCGCTATGAAATCCAGAAAGGATTTTAGCTTAATACATCCAATTCCGTACAACTGACCATGTCAGTCTAAATATATCTATGAGGCGGCATAAATAGTCAGCAAAGATAGATCAATCGCCCAGAGGCTTACTCATAACTCAAGCAGTGGTCAATCAATAGTCCCACACCAACATGAAAGACCCTCCAACGCGCGTTTCGCGGAACAATAGATGTTTTGTTCTCATTACTGTTGCTGCCCTCGGACTTCTAGGGTCAGTGAGGTCCTGAATGGTCCCCTCACTGTGCAGATGTTTAGCAGGCCTGCTTGAAGTGTTTTCCTGACCTAGGGCTCTGTGCCCAGTCGGTGCTATGGTTCCGGGAGTACTTTGTCGGACTGAACCGGCAACACCACGCCTGGGCCCTCAGGTCACTGTTACACCCCGTGTCAGAGCAGTCGCATCCGTCCCCTCTCTCCTACTCTCCTCACTCCTGTCTGACTGTCTGTTTGTCCCCTCCCACCTGGTCGTTGTCTAGTGGACTGGACCGGCTCCACCCATGGGTGGTTATCCATTGGGTCCAATTCTAGTCTGTCACCAGTCTGTGGATGGGGGAAAACAGGGATTTTAATGTGTTTTGCTGTTACCGGCACTGGTCTTCCAGGTCCATGGGGATAAGCCCTGCATCTTTGACAGGATAGAGTACCTTGTAGTGCCCTGAAAGGTTCAGGGGCGCTACACATCCAGCTCAACCCCTGCCTTAGCGTAACTACCTCTTGGAGCTACTCCGGTAAAAGTGGAAGAGAAGTGAACCTGAAGGTGATCGTCAAAGACTTTGTGTGCTGAATGCTATATCAAGACAACACACTTAAGCTTTGTACCTGTTATCTCACTTGTAAAGTTGCAAAGAACTGTTGAAAATGGACTCTTGGCCTCGGTGTCTGTCTTTACTGCGGATGGGACCTGGTTCGCCAATGGCAGCGGCAACATGCGGCCTAGTAAAAGTTACGACCTGCACCACACAAGTCCACGCACTCAACCGGGTCCACAACTACAACGGGTACTGCGCCTCGCCCGCGACTGCCACGCCGGGCTGCCCTCACACAACGCTGTTATTGAGCGGTATATACAGGTTGAACGCATTATGGACTGGCGGGTTAATCTCCGTATACTTCAGGCGGATAGATGTCAGTGTGACGAGCTCTGCTCGTAGCTGCTGTTTTGGACAGGAGTTGGATCGGCTCGGTGGCCTCTTCACGGTTTGCTGGGAAAGGCTTGGCTCGGCCTCTGCAGACACATGTTTCTCATTAGACTCGGTTTGGTTTCAGAACATGCAGAGGTCGAGGGATCACACATTTACAGCTGATCCTTCTCCGCAGATGTTCAGGAAGACATTCAGAAGAAAACAGGTTTTATGCTGAATTAAACAGCGGGAGAGCTCACTATAACGAGAAGATTACATACAGTAAGAGGATATATACAGATCACATAAAGCCGAAAGTTCATAAATCATCTTTAAAATTCTATCTAGCTGTGTCTTGTCTATATCTTATTCAGGACAGATGATCGATGACTGACACAGAGGAGCTGCAACTGTGTGAAGAGTCAGCAACCATGGATGAGCGACGCTGAATGGTTGTAATAAGTATAAGAAGTGTTCGTCAATGTGTTTGGGCTGCACCATTCTCCAAGGTCTGCAGATTACAATCTGTAAGCAGATTCCTCCACCCACCTTTTCCTCTCGACTCTTTATTTTATTATTTATGGCTTTAATAAAAATGTAAGTCACATGAGTCAGACTGACGGAGCAAAGGGAAAGGGGCGCGCAATAGATGAGTTTATATACACTGGTTACTAACAAGAAAAACGAAAGAAAAATAACTGAAAAACAAACAAAAACTGCTATAAACATGAAATAAAGTAAAATAAAGTATAGTAGTTATATTCTTGTACATAGGAGCAGTATTATAGTAGTTATATTCCTGTACATAGGGGCAGTATTATAGTAGTTATATTCTTGTACATAGGGGGCAGTATTATAGTAGTTATATTCTTGTACATAGGGGCAGTATTATAGTAGTTATATTCTTGTACATAGGGGCAGTATTATAGTAGTTATATTCTTGTACATAGGGGCAGTATTATAGTAGTTATATTCTTGTACATAGGGGCAGTATTATAGTAGTTATATTCTTGTACATAGGGGCAGTATTATAGTAGTTATATTCTTGTACATAGGGGCAGTATTATAGTAGTTATATTCTTGTACATAGGGGCAGTATTATAGTAGTTATATTCTTGTACATAGGGGCAGTATTATAGTAGTTATATTCTTGTACATAGGGGCAGTATTATAGTAGTTATATTCTTGTACATAGGGGCAGTATTATAGTAGTTATATTCTTGTACATAGGGGCAGTATTATAGTAGTTATATTCTTGTACATAGGAGCAGTATTATAGTAGTTATATTCTTGTACATAGGGGCAGTATTATAGTAGTTATATTCTTGTACATAGGGGCAGTGTTATAGTAGTTATATTCTTGTACATAGGGGGCAGTATTATAGTAGTTATATTCTTGTACATAGGGGGCAGTATATAGTAGTTATATTCTTGTATATAGGGAGCAGTATTATAGTAGTTATATTCTTGTACATAGGGGGCAGTATTATAGTAGTTATATTCTTGTACATAGGGGGCAGTATTATAGTAGTTATATTCTTGTACATAGGGGGCAGTATATAGTAGTTATATTCTTGTATATAGGGAGCAGTATTATAGTAGTTATATTCTTGTACATAGGAGGCAGTATTATAGTAATTATATTCTTGTACATAGGGGGCAGTATTATAGTAGTTATATTCTTGTACATAGGGGGCAGTATTATAGTAGTTATATTCTTGTACATAGGGGCAGTATTATAGTAGTTATATTCTTGTACATAGGAGCAGTATTATAGTAGTTATATTCTTGTACATAGGGGCAGTATTATAGTAGTTATATTCTTGTACATAGGAGCAGTATTATAGTAGTTATATTCTTGTACATAGGGGGCAGTATTATAGTAGTTATATTCTTGTACATAGGGGCATTATTATAGTAGTTATATTCTTGTACATAGGAGCAGTATTATAGTAGTTATATTCTTGTACTTAGGGGGCAGTAGTTAGTAGGTATGACCATAAGCTTTAAGCTGTCATTATAGCCATGTCTATCAGCTAGATTGATTACTACCATATCATTGATTACTGGCATAAACCTCATCTGTTGGTACAGGAGCTCCCTGACCACAAATCTCCTGTCTGGCAGATCCTTGTTGGCACCGCTCTTCTTGAGCTGCACCACATTCCTGCTTTTCAATGTGTGCCTTAGGATTTATATTCCCATTAGAAGAAGCTTGGTGTCACACTCCATTACGGAGCCAAATGGGGCGCACGGTGAGACAGACAGAAAGGAGTAATCTGCCACTAGGGGACAAACAGGAAGGCTAACCTCTGACACTTACCCTAAGCAACCCTGAGCTCCCTGACATCCCTGGATGGGTTCTTTCGCCTCCTGCGGTGATTACGTTTCTACCCTGACTTACCCTAAGTTCAGCCCTGACTAATGCGAAGGGCAGCAGGTACACTAGTCCTGCTCTATTATAAAGACACAAAAGGCAATTAGATAGATGGGGTAAAAGAAACTTCCAGGCAGCTATCACCAGAAACAAGTCCAAAGCCACCTTTTTTTCCACGGTTCACACCACCACATCGATACCAAGGTATAGCAGGCTATCACTGGCAACTACCCAAGCTGATAGGCGAATATTTATACCATAGGAGAGTGGATAAAACAAAACAGCTGAGCTGGGCCATGATGGAGAGCCTTAGGAGACAAAACTTCAGCTTTAACCCTTGCAGGGAAATCTGCACGACTAGTAGGAAAGTAAAGCAGCTCCAACCAGAGCAGGTGCGTGTATATCCAGGCACTGTGACCTTCTGACCTCAAGAACAGGGGAGGCCACGTTCTGTCGGGATAGTCCCATGACATCTGGGGACCTGGGTCTGTTTTATAATGGTATTTTTGCACATATTTGTTATTTAAGATTCAAATAATCCACAGATCCACAGTGATTCACAATACCAAAATTGTAAATGTGTCGCCCAGGGATATGGGGTACTCGGTCCCGGGCAGTGTACATCTGTAGGGTGTCACGGTGGTGGCCGTTGCCCGGTTCTGTGCCCTGGGACCTTTTTGTAAAGGGGGTATATTTACAGGGGATTATAATGTTCACTTGTGACGCCACTTGCGGTGTTGCGGCTATGTGTATGGAGCCGCCGCTGCACAATGTCCACTGCTGGGGCTGGTATTAATGGCAGCCTGGATGGTAGGCCCTCTGTAAGCATGGCCAGGCCCCAGTGGATGGTGATGTGACAGATATTTGAAGAAGGTAGTCTATACAAAAGTTCAGTGCAACTGGTTTTACTCACTGTCCGGTGATGGTAACTGGTTGCCCGAGGCTGGCTGGTTTCACCTTCAGGTTCCCTTGTACCCAGTGCCAGGTTTGTAATCTGGTACATTCTTCCCCTGCACCTGTCTCTGGTTACTGGGACCCTGTGGCGTAGAGCAAATGGGGGTTCCCGTCTGGTGGTATTGTTCCCTGCTGTCCGCCTGATGGTATCGTGAACCCTGTGGGGATGGAGTCTTTGGTCCTGTCCCTGGTTCTCCCTGTAATACTATTGTATGTACTGAGGATTTCGATTGCGTTAGGGCAATGACAACCAGAGATGAGTTCTTGGTGCAAAAGACGTTTTATAATATGTAACCGCAATATGTAAACAGAACAAAATATACACAGTAATATGTAACCGCAATATGTGCACAGAACAGAATATACACAATAATATGTAACCGCAATATGTGCACAGAACAGAATATACACAATAATATGTAACCGCAATATGTAAACAGAACAAAATATACACAGTAATATGTATGTATAATCTTTCTTTATTGAGAAAAAGAAAATAAGGAAAAACATACAGGAAAAACATACAAACGACCAAGGGTATACAAATATCTTTCTGTGCGGCGCCATTATCTGAATAGCATTTCTATTACATCTTAAACTTTGTAACTTAGAGTCTTTAAGGCGCTGTATCAAACCCTGCATTCCGTTCTATCTATATTAAAAAAAAAAAAAAATACATATAACAACCATCAATTCCTTCTTGTTCTATAGACTATTTCCCAACTCGTGCGGGTCGCTTCTCCATTAACCAGAACTTAAAAGGAAGAAAGAGAAAGAGAGAAGAAGAATGGTCAGGAGTGAAATAGAAAAGTTAGCTAAGAAGACAAAAGGGGAAATGGGAATGGTAGACATTTTAAGGGCTTGGGGGTGGGGAGGTAGGGGGGAAACGCCATCTATGGGGCTAGTCTTCACTTTTCTACTAACCGTTTATAATCCGAAGACACCTCTAAAAAAGTGTCTGATATTCGTTTGAGCCTTTAAATATAATCCATGGCGTCCAAGTTTTCAAAAATCTCTCATTACAACCCTCTGCCTCTGCCATTAATTCCTCCATGTGTTGTATATGCTCAAATTCCTGTGTCCACTCCCTCAAGGACGGGGCCTCCTGTGATCTCCAATGCCTGGGTATAACTGCCCTTGCCGCCGCCAAACAGAACCGCAGAATATCCCCCTTTTGGGCTTTAATGGACCCGGGGAGCATCGACAGTAGGGCAATTTGTGGGGTCTGAGGAATTCCTACCCCTGTTATTTTCGTATATGTTTGAAAGATTACCTCCCAAAAGGGCTTAATTTTAGCACAGTCCCACCATACATGTAACATTGTGCCCCTGGTTGTTCCACATCGCCAGCACATCTCCGTAACAGAACGAAAAATTCTATGCAACCTTGTCGGATACTGATACCATCTTGATAGAATCTTATAATTTTTCTCTTTTGTGTACCCTGCAATTAACATTTTATGAGTAAATATATATGCTCTCTGCTTTTCTGTGTCCGTGAATGTCGTCTCCATTTCTTCTTCCCACTTTGTCATATATTGGGGATCAGAGCTCGCAGAGGGAACAGCTTGACCAATCATCTTAAATATAAGCGACATCAGATGTGGGGGTATAGAGTCCTGCATAAATAGTTTTTCGTAAGGTAAGGCTAATACCTCTGATGTGCCCTCCATTTCCTGCATTTTAGATTTAACAAACGAGTTGAGTTGCCTATATTCCATCCAAGACAACCTCTGAGGGGGATCTATGTTTTGCATTACCTCAAAGGATCTCAATTTTGACCCCCTAAGGGTATGGTAAATCCTGCCATCCTGTTGCGCATTCCACCTCAAAAATTTGGCCCGACCGACTCCCAGGGGGAATTCTGGGTTGGATATGATGGGAGCAAGGAGAAAAGGGCAGCCCACCAAACCCCCACTCCGTTTTACCTGGTCCCATGTCCTCAGAGTGGCTTTAATAAGAAAATTCGCCGAGGACAACCTCACCCCTTCCCTGGATCCCAGCCAAGGTAGATATTTTAAAGGGATTGATGAACTTTCCTGTTCCAGTGTGACCCATTTCTTAATCTTTTCATTAAAATGCCAGTCGAACATTCGGACCATCAGCGCCGCCCTATGGTATCTGCGCAGGTCTGGGAGTCCAGTGCCCCCCGCGGTAATGTGCCGTGTGAGCGTATGGTATTTTATTCTGGCTCTGGAGTGACCCCAGACGAATTGAGTCAGGGCGGATCTGAGGGTCCGAAAAAACCCAGCCGGGGGGAGAATCGGGACGGCTTGAAATATATATAAAAAACGCGGGAGGATATCCATTTTGAACGTATTTATTCGACCGAACCAAGATAAGGGTTTTTTGTGATACGCTCGAAGCTCTTTGACTGTCCGTGTCAGAAGTGGTAAGTAGTTCTCAGCGTACAATAGACCCACATCTGCAGGGACGCTTATGCCCAGGTATTTCAGCGCTTTGGGTTGCCATTTAAATGGGAAGTTGCTTTTAGCTAATGAAACCTCATGGGGCTGCAGAGTGATGTTTAAGGCCTCCGTTTTCGAGCAATTAACTTTGAAATTACTTAAGTCCCCGAATCTCTTGAACTCTGCCATCAAAGATGGGAAAGAGATATGTGGCTGAGATACGTATATCAGCAAGTCATCCGCATATAATGCCGTCTTATACATGTTCCCCCCTACGTTTATGCCGTGTACATTGGGACTTCTCCTGATCGCATTGGCAAGATGTTCCATTATGATTACATATAGTAATGGGGAAAGAGGGCACCCCTGCCTTGTTCCATTTCTGATTTGAATCGGCTGTGACAAAAAGCCATTTGCCTTTATCCTAGCCGAAGGACATGTATAGAGAGCCAGTACTTTATTCAAGAAACCAGGGCCCATCCCTATCTGTTTTAATGCCGCCCTCAGGAAGTCCCAATGTACCCGGTCAAACGCTTTTTCTGCGTCTATTGATAATATACCCAGGGGCTGGTTCGTCTTTTTGGCATGGGCTATAAGCAGCAAAGTCTTGTTTACATTATCCCGCGCTTCCCTCCCCTGTATAAATCCTACTTGGTCTGTGTCAATGATGGAGGGGAGAAGGGGAGCCAGCCTGTTCGACAGGATCTTGGAAAATAGCTTTATATCTATATTGAGTAGCGATATTGGTCTGTAGTTAGATACTATAGTGGGGTCCTTGCCGGGTTTCGGAAGGACCGTGACATGGGCCTCCAGTGACTGAGCCGCAAAGGGAGTTTCCTCTGAGATTGCATTGAAGACCTTAGTTAGAAATGGGGTAAGCAATTCTCAAAATGTTTTATAAAAGGTGGGGGAAAATCCGTCTGGGCCCGGACTCTTTCCATTTGGGGTATTCTTAATTGCCTC
Organism: Anomaloglossus baeobatrachus; assembly: GCF_048569485.1. NCBI lineage: Eukaryota > Metazoa > Chordata > Amphibia > Anura > Aromobatidae > Anomaloglossus > Anomaloglossus baeobatrachus. The sequence continues at coordinate 687,082,452 of NC_134355.1, read as the reverse complement.
CCCCACTTCCTCCTCCAAGAACTGGTTGTCCAGTTGTCGTACTTCCTCATTTTTCAAAGTTGGCAAGGCAGTGTCCGCCATATATCTCTCGATGCGCTCAGTCAACCTCTGTGGTGACATGTCAGAGAACCTCCCTCGGATGTTATACAGTTCCGAGTAAAAGCCCCTCAGGTTTTCCACGATCTCTGTCGGGTTGCTCGTTTCCCCTCCCCCCCGCCTCTGCAGACTGGGTATAAATGTTATAAGATTACGGGAATGTAGAAGATTAGACAAGGATCTGCCGCATTTATTCGAGTGCTGGTAAAGAAAGCGCCTATAATGGTTACGGTATCTGAGAAATCTTTCATTCAGCATAGATCTAAGTTCCTCCCTGCATTTTGTGAGTTCAACCAATGTTTCCCTCAACCTTCCTTCCTTGTGTGCCGTTTCCAACCCATGGATCCTGTCTAGTAATTCTTTTATTCGGCTATTCCTTATTTTTTTGATGCGTGCCCCATGCTTTATCAGCACCCCTCTTATCACGCACTTGAATGCCTCCCATTGCAGGGGCATCGAAGTGGGGTCTGTTTCGTGAGAGGACATGAAGACCCCAGCTGATTCCCTGATATCATTCATGCAGATTGTGTCTTTAAGCAGGTTATCATTGAGTCTCCATGTCCACTCACGCCTCCGACCGTCTGGGGGAGAAAAAGCCAAAAAGATGGGGGCATGATCGGACCAAATGATGCTTCCAATCGAGGGGTCTGGCCTCCAGGCCAAGACGCATTGGCTCACTAGAAAGAAATCTATGCGGCTATACGAATCATGAGGGGCAGAATAAAAGGTGTAATCCCTACCCGTAGGGTGCATGCTGCGCCACACGTCATTGAGCTGCATCTGATGTATGTCTCGCTTTAGGGAGGTCAGTCGCTTCGTGGGAATGCTGCTCCTTCCAGCCGAAGTATCTACCAATGGATTCAAAGACATATTAAAATCACCCCCCAAGATCATTATTCCCTCTGCAAACTCCGATAGAACCTGTAAAAAGGCCCTGCATGCCATCGTCTGCCCTGTGTTAGGGGCATACCATCCCGCCACTGTGTACACTGTATCAAATATCCGCATTTTAACTATAATGTATCTGCCCTCTGCATCCTGTTTCGTGTCTAGGATAGAGTGAGGCAGGTTTCTGTGTATGGCAAGCGATACCCCCCTTGCCCGGGATTCAGTATTGGCGCTGTGGAACCATGTCACATAGTTACGATCTCTCAAGTTTGGGACATGGCCCACTTTAAAATGTGTTTCTTGAAGGAGCAATATATGGACTTTCTGTTTGTGCATTTCAGCTAGTATTTGATTCCTTTTTTGTGGCCCTTTGCATTAAAAGATCCAAATTTTAGTTCCGCCATCTCTATTTTAGCTATTATACCAACAAGGAAAGGATACGAATGGGTGGGGAAAACTATCAGAAAGGGTTAGATTAAGTGTGATTCTTGAAAAACTTATACCAAAAGATATAGGGTAGCCCAGAAATAAAAGAAGGAAAGTAAATGGATATAGAAGTAAAAAAGAGTATTAGAAAAACCAAGAAAGAGAACAAAAAAGAAAGAAAATTTTGTTCTCAAGTATAAGAAAGTGGTGATGGACTAAGGCACCAGCAACTATGTCCTGATGTCCCAGTCCACCTCCTTTGTTGGGGGAGGCTGTATCTAACTATACCTTGTCCAGCACGGTATAGCGCCCCCTCAAGTGCAGTAGACTTTCCAGGGAGAGTTGCTCCCCACCGGCGCGGATCTGCATCCTCTATCTCTACATATATTTCCCAACTGTATTAACTATGTTAGTCCCTAAACGATTTGGGACTTGGTCTTACATGTATTACTATGTCTCTACTCCATAAACCTCTCTGTCTCCCCCATACTATATTATAAACTATATCTTGATATTATTCCCCTTTCATATCAGAACTCCTATATTCGGTTTGACTTTAACTATATCTATAACAATGAGTCATCTTCCAAACTTCAACCAAAATGTCCTGTTCCTGAGTTATCTTTAGGAAAACGCAAAAGTCTCTTTTTCCGCTTAGTGATACTCCATATTTAGCCGAGATCCATAGGAGCCTCTCTCCGCCTTCTCTGGGGGGCTTCTCTGGGAGGGTCCACTCCGGGGGCCCCCGGAGGTAGGTATGGCCAGTCCCGAATCGTCACTGATGGAATTTGGAGGGCTGCGGTGAACGCAGGTATGCCCCCAGGGTGACTGAGGACGTGCATCCTTCCCGCCCTCCGGACTCTCAGGCGGAATGGGAAGCCCCAGGTGTACTGTATGTTCCGCTGGCGTAGTATGTCCAATAAGGGTCTCAAAGCCTTTCTCTTCTGTAGAGTCCACTTGGACAGGTCAGGCAGAATAAGAATCTTTTGCCCTTTAAATGAGATATTGTCAAGTTTCCGTGCTTGGGCCATAATATTATCTTTCAACTTATACTTGTGTACTTTACATATAACGTCTCTGGGGAACTCTGGATCTATTGCTTTAGGGCCAAGCGCTCTATGAGCCCTGTCTAGTTCCAGTGGAGAATCTATAGGTACATGCAGTATGTCCTTGAAAATGTGGCATAAAGTCTCATCTAGGGCTGTATATTCAACCGACTCCGGAATGCCGCGTACTCTAATATTATTACGCCGGTTTCTGTTTTCTGCATCATCTAGCATTTCTGCCAAGTACTGAAGTTGTATAGTATGGGATGCATATCCAGCCTCCTGTTCTGTTGCCTTTACTGACAATGCCTGTACTGTGGATTCTGCTGTTGTGACTCTTTCCCCCAACTGTTGTACTTCATCTTTGATTCCAGATAGTTCAGCCTTATATGAATTCTCTAATCTGAATATATATTCTTCCATATCCTTTTTTGTGGGGATGTTTTTAATATGAGAACTCAGTTCCCCTATGGCCCGCCATATCTGGCTAATATCATGGCCCCCCTGCACCCCTTCCTGACTAGTGGTTAGTGACATGTCAGTGTTTGGGAATTTACCAGGGGCTGGGAAAGTCACTGTTGTTATATTAGGTTGCAGCATGAGATGTGTCTGAGCTTGGGTGCCTGCTGCATATTCCGTACTGCTCCTTCCTTTGGCCCCCTCCTCTCCTATGTTCTCAGACCGCTTCTCCTCAGGCAGTGGATGGTACCCTACCACGCTGCCTGTCTGCTCTCCTGGCTCCGGCGTCTCGGCGCCATATTGCTTTTCCAGCACGGCCACCCCACCTGCTCCGTCATCTTTGTGCTGGCCCGCACTCACCGCTCCCCGAGCTGCCTCCACCTGCTCCGCTGCCTCCTCTGCCCGCGTCGCCCGCTCAGCTGCCTCTATCTCTGCAGCCGCCGCCATCTCCCTGCAGGACGCGCGGCTGCTTCTGGTGGTTATTGCAGCATCGGCCATATTGGTATCGAGCCCTGCTGCCGCTGTCTTCACCATATACCGGCGAATGCTCTGACCTGGGGTGCCTGCACGGGACGCGGTGAGCTGGGGGTTTTCCTTCCTCCGTCTGTTGCCCATTCGTCACTTTAGGGATCCTGTATTGTTGCTCTGATTAGATGAATCCCCGCGCCGGCTGAGGAGCTGAGGTGTCGCACGTCTTTATCCCTCCATGGCCAGGCCACGCCCCATACACAGTAATATGTAACCGCAATATGTGCACAGAACAGGATATACACAATAATATGTAACCGCAATATGTACACAGAACAGAATATACACAGTGGAACATAAACACAGTAAATACCTGCCGGGTTCTGAGCAAAGGGGAATTCCCGGGACCGCACACCGGACTCCCCCAGGGAGACCACCAGGAGCGAACCCCTATACAGGGGCTGTCCGGCAATCACCCCAGAAGGCCCAAATGCACAGCAGCCGGGACACGAAAGGGCAACAGGTATAGTCCAAAAAATGTCCGTACGTGATGTCAGTCCTAGGGTGGATATGAACGGAAGGGACCGGGCAGAAGTGCCGACCAGAGACGGCAGACAGAGTACGAGCACAGTTGGATGAGAGGTGAAGTCCAGAGCCGGTGTCGGGTGTTTCAACCGGATCCAAACAGCAATCAGGAGATGAGAGCAGCGGGGCAGGAGTACACAGGAAGCAGTATACTCAGGCAACTAGACTAAGCTTAGGGGCGGGCTTTTAAACAGATGAACAGGAAGTAGGGCAACAGAACAGAAAACTCCATGGTAACAAATGGCAAGATCCTTCAGAAGAAAACTAGAAATCCCGGAACTCTGACACTCCCTTTGCTACTGAGTCTTCAGAGTCTTGGGGTCAGCAATGTCCTTGATGGTCCCCTTGCTGTGCAGGTGTTAATGTACCGCCCTACGGTATTTAGTGCTATTTTCATACACCCTTTCTTAATGCAAATGTGGGACAAGCTAGTAGAGTCCACTGACTACCTGGATGATCAAATTTTTCGGGTTCTTGAGATTCTAAATGCTACCAATGCTATACAAAAACAATTAATTGTAGTCACTAACCAGCATACTATAGTGCTAGACTTTGTGACAGCAAAAGACGGCGGAATGTGTCAAATAATTGGTCCTGCCTGTTGCCATTACATTGACCCTGCAGGCAACCTCCAGGTTAGAGCAGATATACAGAAAACAAGTGAACTTAGGGATAAATGGTTAAAAGAGCACGATGCCAACAAGGACTCCTGGTGGGGAAATACATTTTCTTTTATGAATCCAGCCAATTGGTTTAAAGGCATAGCAGGTTGGATTTCTGGCATTATACAAACCTGTATGCAAATATTGTTGTTCTGTCTACTGCTTTATATAGCTGTAAAAACATTGATATATGCATTACCTAAACTATTGAATAATGTATGTTCTAAGAGTCCCAGCATTGAACCCTCTGTAGTTTACTACGGACCCCAAATGGCCTCTGCTGACCGGGAGTAGGTGTCCACACTGAGGGTGGATGGGTGAAGTGGTAGGAAGACCCCTCATGGGTACTAGGCCCATGAGCCAGCAGCTCCTGTTTGGACGCCTACTGACCGTGTAGTGAAGGTTATACCATTTACAAAAGGGGGAAATTGATATAGAAGGGTTAATAGTTTCTCTTTTTCCTTATTAAAGATTTATTGTTATTAGTAAGTATATCTGATGGTAGTTCATAGTCATTATGGAGCCTACGGAATAAGAGACAGACTCAAGGATTATTATGGTTTCTAAATGTTCTTCTTATCTCATATGCATGACTCTACATTTTTGTTTTGCTAAAACTTAAAGGTCATATGAACAATTAGTAAAGTTCAGCTCGAAGTTTTTTCTTTTTCTTTTGCAATATCACATTGATCTGTAAATGGTATAAATAAACTGTACTTTGATGAAATAAACAGAAGAAATTGATCATGCCCACATGGATGCTGGTCTTTTCTCTCCGAGCGCTCGATCTTGATTAGGTCTGAAGAGGTCTAACTCAAGAGAACCTCACTGGTGATCCCATAAGCTGACTTGTGACAAAACAGAACAGCTACAACAGCTGCGACCGCCGAGCCGCTGGGGTCCGAGCTCGCGTGTGTCGGTGGCTTGAGCACCTCCGGACCCGGGGGTCACGTCGCTCTGGAAGGGTGTTTGGCGCTACGCGCGGGGAGGATGTGGGTGTTTGGGTTTTGGGATGATCGTTCGTGATGCCACCCACGGGTTGTGGTGATGGTGGACACCACCGCTGTGGTGAAGGTACAGGGACTCCCGGGAGCGGTGTAGTGGCGCAGCTAGGTGTTGACCCCTCCGTGGGTAGGGGATGTTGGTCCCGGGGCCCGGTTGTGCGAGGGCCGGGGTGCAGGGCTGCGGTGCGGCGCGGTGCCAGATGGCACTGGTGTACTCACGATTAAACCACACAGTCACTGGTAAACCAAACGGAGGTATGAACGGGGCCCGCAGCCGGCTGTAGCTTCCTAGTCGGGTTGGCAATGTCCGCCTTTCTCCTGCACCTATGTTTGCAGTGTGACCACTATGCCTGGGCACTGGTAGTCCGCTCCCCGGCGTGTATGTGTCGTAGGAGCCCCTTTTGCTCGCAGGCGCTGGCCCTTGGATCTCTGGCCTCTGGCGGTGGCTACTATCCGGACAGGTTGGGCTGTTGCCTTCAATCGGGACTTTGGTGGGAATGAACCCCTGAGGTCCAGACCGCAGTCAGTTAATTCGACTATGGTGGTGGCATATAGCCTAGTTCGGGGTCTGAGTACCCTGTCTGGTGCTCCGGTATCCAGTTAGCTCCCCAGTTCGGATCCAGCGGGCCACTACCCTGTCCCGGTCCCTTACGGTTCCACCGGTCGTATTCCCGGTCTCCTGCAGGCGGTCACTGCCGTCTGCCTGCCTGACTGATCTGGGGTCCTAGGCTCCAGCATGTTTTCCTGCCTCAGGTCAGCAGACTCCTCGGTGGGCGTGTCTTTCCGCCTGACTCCACCCACCTGGTGTGCCTGTCTGACTCTGAGGGAGGCAATCAGGTCTTTGTGGTTGACTGGTGGTACCTTTCTAGTGTGGGGGTGTATGTGGTGAGTGTAGTGACCTGTGACCCCTGGGGTCCAGGGCGTCACATTAACAAGCCTGCCTGGAGCTTCTGCTTGTCCTAGAGTCCTTACCCCATCGGTTCGTAGTTCCGGGAGTACTCCACCAGCAACTACTCTCCTGGGCACCAGGTTACTGCTCACTACAGGACAGTCCGTCTCCCCACCTTCACAGTCTTACTCCTACTCCATTACTGTCTCTTTCTCCTTCACCACAGTCCGCCCCTCCCACCTGGTCAACTAGTGGACTGGACTAGCTCCACCTCTAGGCGGCCATCCATTGGTCCGACCCTATCTGGGTACCATTGTATGGGGGATTGTTGGGGAAAAACTTGGATTGTGTAGTGTTTGTGCACCGTCCCCGTGGAAGCAGCCGAGCTGCTCGGATCCGGGTTCGCTGTGGCTCGAGGGTCTCCGGACCCGGGGGTCATGCGGTCACTCAAATGAAAGGGGGTATTTACAGAAGAGTTGATATATAGTTTGTGATGTGTCGGGGCGGGGGCTGCTCTGGGAGATCGCGCTCGGATCCGGTGCCTTCTCCTCGGTGGCTCGAGTGGGCCGGACCCAGGGCTCGAGCAGCGCTCCTCGCTCACGAGTGAAAAGGGAAGGAATTGGACTTTTTGGGATATATAATGGTGATAGTGGGCACCACCGCTGCTGGTGACGGGGTTCCTGGGAACGATGGCGGGGAGCAGCTAGGTGTTGACCCCTCCGTGGTTAGGGGCTGTTGGTCCCGGGGCCCGGTAGGAGGGAGGATTCCGCAGGATGGGTTTTGGCAGGGTGCAGGGTTGCGGTGCAGCGCGGTGCCAGGTGGCACAGGTGTACTCACTCAGATACAGATGGACAGAGTCTCTGGAAAACCAAATGGCTGGATGGACGGGGTCCGCAGCCGGCTGCGGTGTTCTCCCTAGACGGGTTGATGGTGGCTGTCGTTTCCCTGCACCTGTTTTGTATCTTGACTCCAATGCCTGGGCACCGGTAGTCCGCTCCCCAGCGTATACGTGCCGGAGGAGCCCATTTGCCCGCAGACGCAGGCCCTGTGGATCTCTGGCCCTTGGCGGTGGCGCTTATCCAGAACGGTTGGGCTGTTGCCTTCAATCGGGACTTGGGTGGGAATGAACCCCTGAGGTCCAGACCACAATCAGTAAATTTGACTTAAGGTTGGCTTCGAGCCTAGTCGGGGTCTGAGTACCCTGCCTGGTGCTTGGCTCCAATCGGCTCCCCGTTTCGGTACCGGCGGGCTACCGCCTGACCCCGGTCCTACGGTTCCGCTGACCTTCACCAACTCCTGTAGACGGCCACTACACTGTTGTGTTTTCCCGCCTCCAGGCCTGTGAACTCCTCGGTGAGCGGGGTCAACCACCTTACGCCGCCAACCTGGTGTGGACATTAACCCTGGAGGGTGGCAACAAGGGTTTAATGTGTGACTGGTGTGACCTGTCCAGGGAAGGGGGGTTGTGTGATGTTGTGTCTGTGACCACCTGGCTAGGCCAGGGCGTCACAGATGCCACCCGTGGTGTACGGTAATTTGGGCAGTACCGCCACTGCCGCTGGGTGTACCCGGGGTGATGAAGTGGGGCAGCAAGATGTCGCAGCCCTCCACGGGTAGGGGGGAAACCCCAGGACTCGGTGTAGAGGGTGCCGTGGGGTGCAGGGGTCACTCTCGTACTCAGTCCATAAGTAGACAATGACAACCGGGTAAACCAAGTCTCTGGGTACCGCTGCCGCTGAGGGGAGCTCGTCCGGGTCCCGTCCCCAATAGTTTTGCCTGGTGATCCGTGACCTGCCTCATGGCACTTAGTTTGACTTCAACTTGGTGGCCCAGTAGTATGGAACTAGCAGGGCCCCACTCCCTACTATGGCTAAGTATGGGAGCTTGCTCTCAGGGCTTGGGATTTTCTGGACTGTTTTGGATTGTAAAGTCCTATCCCCCTTGTTGCGCTAATGCCCCGATTCTGGAGCGGGTGGGAACAGATCATAAAGGCTCCGTTCTCCTCAGGTGAATTGCAGGGTTGCCTGAAGCTACTCCCCGACCTAGGGCAACACTATTTAGATAGGGACCTGGAACCAAGAAGGAGGTGGATATTGCACAGAAGGGCAGCTTGTGCAGTACCCTGTGACGACCTGATAGTCCAGGGGAGTCACAATTGTGCAGCACCGGCACTGGGTTTCCGGGTCCCTAAGGGGGTAGGCCATGTATCCCGGTGGGGATGCAGTACCTTGTAGCTCCCTGATGGCTTCAGGGGCGCTACATAATGACAGATCAGCAGTGGCTAAGGAGAAGCAATGGGAGAAGACAAAACCATAGTAAGGGCTCACACGCAAATGAAAACTTTGTGATAGGATCTTGGATGGAGACAGAGATATCTATAAATGCAGAGTCAGGGCCTTTGGAAGTTACAGGATTCTTAAGTTTCCTCGTAAGTTGTTGACCACCCAAAAACAAAAGAAAAAGATAGAGAACAGTAATTACAGCCTTCAGAACAAACGGAAATACGAGCACGGCCTGGGCTGTGAGAACGAAATGTAAGTGGTGGTTGTAGGGTAGAATCATAGTCATCTCTTCTCGATGATGTCCACAAAGACATCTGTAAGTATATGCTGGGGAGGAATACTTATCCATAAAAGCTCTGAATGGCCTCCCATCGCCTACATCTCTTCCAAGACAAGCAATGACAGGGCATAAACCACAGACATAACAAGGATAAAGTGAACCATCATTAATCCAGAGCCTGAAGATCCAGAATTCATTCCAACCCAATATACAAATAGGCCAAAGTCCAAAAATAACCCAATGTCCTGGATTCACTTATGGAAGAGTTCGGGGGTGTAAGGACAATGTCAATTCAGCACCAAAAAGCATTTTGCACATGTCATCCTTTAGATGTTTCCTCTTTTGGATATTTGTCTTTTTTCTGTGTGTTAGAACACTAACGATTAGTAACTCAATGTTAGGCCTCGCTCACATTAGTGTTTATATTGAGAAACTCTCAGACCAATGTTGGTCAATGTTACGAGTCAGATCTGTGAGTTCTTCCTCAGCTTCAAATGGACTGCGGAGCAAATCGCTGCATGCACTTGCACCCATACAAGTCTATGGTGCGTGTGAACATCGGACTGCACTGATAACATTATTATTATTATTATTATTACTTATTATTATAGCGCCATCAATTCCATGGCGCTTTACATGTAAAAGGGGTATACATAATAGGGACAAGTACAATAATCATAAACAGTACAAGACACAGAGAGGTCCAGGAGGATAGAGGTCCCAGCCCGCGAGGGCTCACAGTCTACAAGGGATGGGTGAGGATACAGTAGGTTAGGGTAGAGCTGATTGTGCGGCGCTGTATCAGACTGAGGGTTACGGCAGGTTGTAGGCTTGTCATAAGAGGTGGGTCTTCAGGTTCCTTTTGAAGCTTGGCAAGGTAGGGGAGAGCCTGATGTGCTGGGGGAGTCACGGGAGAAATCCTGGATGCGATGGTGGGAAGAGGAGATAAGAGAGGAGTAGAGAAGGAAGGAGATCTTGTGAGGATCGGAGGTTACGTGTAGGTAAGTACCGGGAGACTAGGTCAGAGATGTAGGGAGGAGACAGGTTGTGGATGGCTTTGTATGTCATGGTTAGTGTTTTGAACTGGAGTCGTTGGGCAATGGGAAGCCAGTGAAGGGATTGGCAGAGAGGAGAGGTCGGGGAGTAGCGGGGGGACAGGTGGATTAAGCGGGCAGCAGAGTTTAGAATAGATTGTAGGGGTGCAAGACTGTTAGAAGGGAGGCCACAGAGCAGGAGATTGCAATAATCCAGACGGGAGATAATAAGGGCATGTATTAGAGTTTTTGCGGCTTCTTGGGAAAGGAATGTACGGATCCGGGAAATATTTTTGAGTTGGAGGCGGCAAGAGGTGAAGAGGGCTTGGATGTGTGGCTTGAAAGAGAGATCAGAGTCTAGGATTACTCCCAGGCAGCGAGCGCGTGACACTGGGGAAAGTGAGCAGCCATTGACATTGATGGATATGTCAGGTGGGGGAGTTGAGTGAGGAGGAGGAAGGACAATGAATTCTGTTTTGTCCATGTTCAGTTTTAGGGATCGAGCAGAGAAAAAGGATGAAATAGCAGACAGACATTGTGGGATTCTGGTTAGTAGAGAGGTGATGTCAGGTCCAGAGAGGTAGATCTGCGTATCATCAGCATAGAGATGATACTGAAAGCCGTGAGACTCTATGAGCTGTCCCAGGTGTAAATGGAGAACAGCAGGGGTCCAAAAATTGAACCTTGGGGGACCCCTACAGATAGGGGGCGAGATGAGGAAGTGGTGTGAGAGTGGGAGACGCTGAAAGTTCGGTCGGTTAGGTATGAGGAGATCCAAGATAGGGCCAAGTCTGTGATTCCCAGAGATGAGAGAATCTGTAGTAGGAGGGAATGGTCTACTGTGTCAAAGGCAGAGGACAGGTCCAGGAGGAGGAGGATAGAGTAGTGTCGCTTGGCTTTGGCGGTTAGTAGGTCGTTAGCGACTTTGGTCAGGGCAGTTTCAGTGGAATGATGGGGTCGGAAGCCAGATTGTAACCGTTCAAAGAGAGAGCAGGAAGAGAGGTAAGAGGACAATTCAAGATGGACATGCTGTTCCAGAAGTTTTGAGGCATAGGGGAGAAGGGATATGGGGCAATAGTTTGACACAGAGGATGGGTCAAGGGAGGGCTTTTTGAGGATGGGTGTGATGGAGGCATGTTTAAAGCATGAGGGGAATACACCAGTTGTTAGTGATAGGTTGAAGAGATGGGTTAGGGCTGGGATGAGGACTGTGGTGATGTTGGGGATGAGGTGCGATGGGAGCGGGTCCAGTGCGCAGGTTGTTAGATGTGATCTTGAGAGGAGAGTGGAAAGATAGTCTTCTGTGGAGAAGCTGGATTTGGAGGAAGAAGGCTGAGTAGCTATGATGAGGGGCTGTGGGGATAGTGGGCCAAAGCTTGCTCTGTTGTTGTCAATCTTCTGCTTGAAGAAAGAGGCAAAGTCTTCAGCTGAGATGAGAGGAGAGGGAGGTGGTGCTGGAGGACGGAGGAGAGGAGAGGGAGGTGGTGCTGGAGGACGGAGGAGAGGAGAGGGAGGTGGTGCTGGAGGACAGAGGAGAGGAGAGGGAGGTGGTGCTGGAGGACGGAGGAGAGGAGAGGGAGGTGGTGCTGGAGGACGGAGGAGAGGAGAGGGAGGTGGTGCTGGAGGACGGAGGAGAGGAGAGGGAGGTGGTGCTGGAGGACGGAGGAGAGGAGAGGGAGGTGGTGCTGGAGGATGGAGGACAGAGTTGAAAGTGAACAGCTGTTTAGGGTTGTGGGATAGAGAGGATATGAGGGATGAGAAGTAGGTTTGTTTTGCAGCGGTGAGTGCAGACTTGAAAGTGGTGAGAGCTTGTTTGTATGTAACGAAGGGGGGCAGCTGATTCGAGAGCTGCAGAGATTGTAGTGTTGTATAAAATGGCAGCAGCATCTGCATTGTTTGAAGAAGCAATGTCTGCAAGAGGGAAAAGAGACTGAGAAAGTGAGTGTAAGTCAAGGTGATTGATATTTCTGCGAGGGTGTGAAGGTTTGTGGAGTGGGGGTTGCGTACTTGGAGAAGAGCAGGGAAGAGAATGTGAGTAGGTTGGGGTCAGACAGGGGGAGAGGTGAGTTAGAGAGGTTAGATAGGGAGCAGAGGCGAGTGAAGATGAGGTCCAGCGTGTGGCCATCTTTGTGAGTAGCTGCAGAGGACCATTGGGTGAGGCCAAAGGAGGAGGCGAGTGTTAGAAGTTTAGCGACAGATGAGTGGGAAGTGTCAATGGGGATGTTAAAGTCACCCATGATGATGGTGGGGATGTCAGTGGAAAGGAAGTGTAGTAACCAGGTGGTGAAATGGTCAAAAAAGGCAGTGGCTGGCCCTGGAGGGCGGTACATGACGGCTAGTTGGAGGTTGGAAGGGGAGTAGATGCGTACGGAGTGCACCTCAAAAGAGGGGAGAGTAACCGAGGGTGGTAGTGGAATTGGGGTAAAGGAGCATTGTTGGACAGGAGCAAACCAACTCCTCTACCATGCTTGTTACTGGGGCGGGGGGTGTGAGAAAGTTGGAGACCACCATAAGAAAGTGCAGAAGGAGAGGCTGTGTCAGAGGGGGTGAGCCAGGAAAGGCCGTGTCAGAGGGGGTGAGCCAGGAGAGGCAGTGTCAGAGGGGGTGAGCCAGGAGAGGCAGTGTCAGAGGGGGTGAGCCGGGAGAAGCCATGTCAGAGGGGGTGAGCCGGGAGAAGCCGTGTCAGAGGGGGTGAGCCGGGAGAGGCCGTGTCAGAGGGGGTGATCCAGGAGAGGCTGTGTCAGAGGGGGTGAGCCAGGAGAGGCAGCGTCAGAGGGGGTGAGCCAGGAGAGGCAGCGTCAGAGGGGGTGAGCCTGGAGAGGCAGCGTCAGAGGGGGTGAGCCGGGAGAGGCAGCGTCAGAGGGGGTGAGCCGGGAGAGGCAGCGTCAGAGGGGGTGAGCCGGGAGAGGCAGCTTCAGAGGGGGTGAGCCGGGAGAGGCAGCGTCAGAGGGGGTAAGCCGGGAGAGGCAGCTTCAGAGGGGGTGAGCCGGGAGAGGCAGCGTCAGAGGGGGTGAGCCGGGAGAGGCTGTGTCAGAGGGGGTGAGCCAGGAGAGGCTGTGTCAGAGGGGGTGAGCCAGGAGAGGCAGTGTCAGAAGGGGTGAGCCAGGAGAGGCTGTGTCAGAGGGGGTGAGCCAGGAGAGGCAGTGTCAGAGGGGGTGAGCCAGGAGAGGCAGTGTCAGAGGGGGTGAGCCAGAAGAGGCAGTGTCAGAGGGGGTGAGCCAGGAGAGGCAGTGTCAGAAGGGGTGAGCCAGGAGAGGCAGTGTCAGAGGGGGTGAGCCAGGAGAGGCAATGTCAGAGGGGGTGAGCCAGGAGAGGCAGTGTCAGAGGGGGTGAGCCAGGAGAGGCTGTGTCAGAGGGGTGAGCCAGGAGAGGCTGTGTCAGAAGGGGTGAGCCAGGAGAGGCAGTGTCAGAGGGGGTGAGCCAGGAGAGGCAGTGTCAGAGGGGGTGAGCCAGGAGAGGCCGTGTCAGAAGGGGTGAGCCAGGAGAGGCAGTGTCAGAGGGGGTGAGCCAGGAAAGGCAGTGTCAGAGGGGGTGAGCCAGGAGAGGCAGTGTCAGAGGGGGTGAGCCAGGAGAGGCAGTGTCAGAGGGGGTGAGCCAGGAGAGGCCGTGTCAGAAGGGGTGAGCCAGGAGAGGCAGTGTCAGAGGGGGTGAGCCAGGAAAGGCAGTGTCAGAGGGGGTGAGCCAGGAGAGTTAATAGACCGAAAACTGATTACTCTAAAAACAATTTTTATTTATAAACATTAAAATTATAAGTTCAAGCTATATCTCATTGTATGTAGCTATATCGGTCAGTGAACACACATCCAGTCGTGCAGAGCTAGATATACTCTAAAGGGATATCAGACTAGGGAAATTAAGGATAGCCCAGTGAGGTTCTTTTTGATAGAAATTGTAATATCAACTAAGATGTTAAAAAATGGCCAGGTCATAGATCCCTAGTCCTTCACCTTCCTGGCAGCGGAGGTAAACACCATAATGTTTCGGGCGCCCCCGCTCCTCCTCGGTAAACAAACGGCTGGTTGGACGGGTCCCTCGGACGGTTACGGTGCTGCGGTTCCCTGCAGTTAGCGGTGACGGTCTCTTCCCTGCACCTATGTAAAGTCTTTTGGTAGCGATGGGTCCCCACCGGTTACCCACTCCTCGGCTTCAATCTGGGCCGAAGGAGCCCTACTTTGCCCGCAGGCGCTGGCCCTGGGAAACTGGTGCCCTGGCGGTGGCGGTGTCTCCCCTTCACGGTCGGGCTGTTGCCTTCAATCGGGACTTGGTTGTTAGGAGACAGAGGTCCCCTTCACTGACGGATTTGGCAAATTATGGCGACTCCTAGCCTTGCGGGATCCGAAAGGCCCCTGCCCTGGTGCTGACTGTTCTTCGTATACTGCTCCAGTACCGCCGGGTCACCACCCGTCCGCGGTCCTTCCAGCAACCTCCAAACAGTCCCCCTGCAGACTATCACCGCCGTCTGCTGACCTTGCTGTCACAGTCCGGGGCACACACCCGGACCAACTTCAGGCTTTACTACTGTCACTTTTTACTCTTTCTCTCCAGCTCCTCTACCACTTCACTTCCTTCTACTTTCACTTCCCTAGCTGGACTGCCTGGTTCTCCCGCCTCCAGGGCTGTGAACTCCTCGGTGGGCGGAGCCAACCACCTGGCCCACCCCCTGGTGTGGACATCAGCCCCTGGAGGAAGGCAACAAGGATTTTAGGTTAGCTTGGTGTACCTGCAGGGAATGTGGGGTGCGTGTGGTGTTGTGACCTGTGACCCCTGGCTTGCCCAGGGCGTCACATACACACAAACACACAACACCCTCAATTAGCAGCTCTCCACCAGGCCAGGGTTAGGGCTTGGTGCCACTAAGCTATATATAGCTAGCCACTGGTGGTGGTACCTCCCTCCCCCTGATCCGACCCAGCCTGGGGGTGGAGTCTAGTGAGTGGGGGGGCACACTGTAGAAAGTAGAGAGTCGTGAAGGATCAGTGGAAGAGTGAATACCTGTGGTCTGGAGCTGGTGCAGCTCGGCTCAGGCACAAGAGTGAAGGGGTCCTAGAGCCCGTAGGGAGTGCGCCATACCCCCGTGGTCTTGTTCCACTTACAGCATATTGGAGTGGAGTGACTTTGCCGCAAACGGGAATCCGGTCCCTAGATTAGAGGTGAAGAACCAACTTGCTCATCTAGTAAAACCGGAGGCTAAGGATACAGCTAGTACCGAAGCCAACTCCACATGAATCCGCTGGAAGGAGACCATAGAAGGCCAAGGGACGGAGCTTCAAGCCACCTTGTAGGGCCCGCGGACACCAGCTCAGGGCACTGTGTGCGTAGGCGTGGGACAGGTAAGAGAGATGTTAGTGCAGAAAATCGACTAGAAAAGGAACATAAGAAGGGTGTGTGATGCCCTGGCCTCTCAGGTCGTCACAGGGTATTATGCAATCTGCCCTTCTGCACGATATTCACCTCTTCCATGGTTACGGGTCCCTGACCTTTGGTGTTGCTAAGAACAAGCTAATCAAAACTGTGGCGCCCTGGACTAGCCAGGTCGTCACAGGTACTACAACATACACCCCCACCCTGAGACAGGCACATCAGCCAGACACAAAATCCTTGTTGCCTCCCTCCGGGGGCTGGTGTCCACACCAGGTGGGGTGGAGCCAGGCGGTTGGCCCCACCCACTGAGGAGTTCACGGTCCTGGAGGCGGGAGAAGGAAGTCAGAGTAGAAAGGGAGTTGAGATCAGGGAGAGAGGAGTTAGGGAAGTGGTAGGAGAGGAGCAAACTGACCGTGTCCGGGTGTGTGGCCCGGGCACTAAGAACAAGGTTGGCAGACGGTGGTGGCCGTCTGCAGGAGAGGCAGATCAACGCGGAACCGTAGGACCGGGGACGGGCGGTGGCCCGCCGGTACCGAACCGGGGAGCGAAGTGAAGCCAGCACACACAGGCAGGGCCTACGGACCCCGACCAGCCTTGGAGTTACCATTAGAGGTCAAATCCTTTAGTGACCGGAACCCCAGGGGTTTCCTAACAGCCAAGACCCGATTGAAGGCAACCGTCCGACCAGCAAAAGGAAATACAGCTACCGCTACAGCTAGAATTCCAAGGGCCAGAGCCTGCGGGCAAAAGGGCTCCTCCGGCACATATATACGCTGGGGAGCGGGTGACCGGTGGGAATCCATCGGGACCGAACATACACAAAGGTGCAGGGAAAGGCAGCCACCACTAACCGTCCAGGAGAAGCCACAGCAGCCGGCTGCGGGGCCCGTCCATCCAGCCGTTTGGTTTACCAGAGACTTTGCGTACCTTTGTGGCTGAGTGAGTACTACCGTGCCGTCTGGCACCGCGCTGCGCAGTCCAGGCGACCCTGCACCTTGCCAACCCTGCCTCGCCGTCACCTCACCGGGCCCCGAGACCACCAACCCCTAGCCACGGAGGGGAAAACAACATCCCAGCTGCTCCCTGCCATCGCTCCAGGGATCCCCGTCAACAGCAGCGGTGGTGCCCAACCTCACCACAACCCGTGGGTGGCGTCACGGACCAAATCCCCAAACCAAACTACCCCCTTTCACTCACGGGCGAGCAGCGCCGCTCGAGTCCCTGGATCCGGCCCACCGCTCGAGCCACCGAGCAGCCATCACATCAGCGCCGGACCCGAGCGTTAGCGAGCGCAGCGCAGCGGCGTCCTTCCCCGCCCGCGACAAAACCCTAGGAACACTCACTTACCAGACACACCAGTGAACAGCCTGAAGGGAATAGGGTTGGCCACTTGGAGGGTTGGTTTAGGGGAGCTCAGGAGTGTCAGGAGACAAAAAGTAGTGTTGGAGGTGAAAGAGAGAGGAGGTCGGGAGCTGGGCTCCTTGGTGTACTAGGTGGCAGACGTTGGTCTGGGCCTGGTAGGAGCTGGACTCCAGTCGCAGGGGATCGTGACAAGGGGCACGGACTGTCGAGAAGGACAGCCGGTGGCCTTGTGCCATCACCGGGCAGGGTCAGGGCACGACGGGGTACGTGGACCCTAGGCCAGGCAGTAGCTTCAGACATCCTGGTAATTTACCCGACGAGGACAGAGCTTTCAAAATCCGTTCTCCACCTGCTCCAAAATCGGGGTACTAGCGCAACAAGGGGGATAGGACTTTCCCACTGCATAGTCCAGAAAATCTCAAGCGTGAAACCTGAGAGCAAGCTCACTCTATTAGCCATATGGGTGAGCGGGACCTGTTTAGTTTTAAGCTAAAACAGACCAGCTACAGAAAGGTGCCAAGGTCAAGGTCACAGGCTAACAAGCAACATCAACGGGCACGGGATCCAGGCGTGCTCCCTCCCTGCTGCAGTGGCATAAAGAACTTTGGTTTACCATGGAGTACACAATTAGCCGCAGCGGTGGTACTTCCAACTTACCGCACACCACGGGTGGCGCCACGAACTTTCCACAGCATCCCCTGTACATAGCCCCCATTTATTTGAGTGGCCGCACGACCCCTGTCCGGAGACCTCTCGAGCCACAGCGGATCCGGATCTGAGCAGCCCGGCTGCTGACGTGGGGGCGGCACAGGTGCACCGGACTTGACCTCCGAACTACCTGGGATCGACTGGAGCCCATCACAGTGGAACCCAACACTCCAAAGTTGGTCACTGACTAGTCGTGTTACCTTGGAACCTGCTATAGGGAGTAAAAACCTTGAGACTGCATCCCTGTGTCATCCCGTTATTTGCCTGCGCCTCCGGCCCTGCACCTCTGCCATCTCCGACTACTACTTCCAACAGCCCTGGGGCCCAGCTCTACCTGTGGAGAGCTATACCAACTCATCTGCATCACCATCTGCCCCAGAGGCCTCATCCCGCAGCGTCAGCTATCTCTGGCCGAGTACCACAGGTGGCGTCATGTATAACTATCATCATCCTTTATAAATAATCCCCTTTTTAAGACTACACCGCCGGGGTCACGGAACCGGGTCTTGCCGCCGCAACATCCCACCACGGATGAAAGGATCGGCCCGGTAACGAGTGCCCCACGGCGCCGGTGCGGGTGTGACGCCCTGGGCAAGCCAGGGGTCACAGGTCGTGACACCACCACACCCTACACCCCAGATAGGTACACCAAACCTAACCAAAAATCCTTGTTGCCTTCCTCCAGGGGCTGATGTCCACACCAGGGGGTGGGCCAGGCGGTTGGCTCCGCCCACCGAGAAGTTCACAGCCCTGGAGACGGGAGAACCAGGCAGTTTAGCTCAGGCAGAGCTTGAGTGAGGAAGCAAGTTCAGTTAGGGTGAAAGGGAAAGTGACAG
Organism: Anomaloglossus baeobatrachus; assembly: GCF_048569485.1. Classification (NCBI taxonomy): domain Eukaryota; kingdom Metazoa; phylum Chordata; class Amphibia; order Anura; family Aromobatidae; genus Anomaloglossus; species Anomaloglossus baeobatrachus. Next base: position 687,064,066 of record NC_134355.1, on the reverse strand, counting down.
TGGAAAGCCTGAAGTTGGTCCGGGTGTGTGCCCCGGACTGAGACAGCAAGGTCAGCAGACGGCGGTGACTGTCTGCAGGAGAGGCTGCTTGGAGGTTGCCGAAAGGACCATGGACGGGTGGTGGCCCGGCGGTACCGGAGCGGTATACGAAGAGCAGTCAGCACCATTGGCAGGGGCCTTTCGGATCCCGGCAAGGCTAGGAGTCGCCGTGAATTTGCCAAATCCGTCAGTGAAGGGGACCTCTAGGTCTCCCAACAACCAAGTCCCGATTGAAGGCAACAGTCCAACCATTGTAGAGAGACACCGCCACCGCCAAGGCACCAGTTTCTCAGGGCCAGCGCCTGCGGGCAAAGAGAGGGGCTCCTTCGGCCCAGATTGAAGCCGAGGAGTGGGTAACCGGTGGGAACCCATCGCTACCAACACAGAAACATTAGGTGCAGGAAAAGGGACCGTCACCGTCAACTACTGGGGAAAAGCAAGTGCAGCCGTCCGTGGGAACCGTCTTTCCAGCCGTGTGTTTTACCGAGAACTGTGTCATCGTCTCAGGCTGAGTGAGTACCACAGTGCCGTGAGGCACAGCGCTGCCCCCGCGTCCCTGCACCCCACCAAGCCCTGCACCGGCCCGCCATCCCTCATCACCCACCTCATCACTGGGCCCCGGGACAACTACCCCCTACCCACGGAGGGGAGAACCAACAACTTTGCTGCTCCCTGTCACCGCTCCCGGGATCCCCATACAGAGCAGCGGTGGTGTCCACACAATCACCACAACCGTGGGTGGCATCATGGACAACAAACAATCCCAAACACCAATCCCCTTTTCACTCACGGGCGAGGAGCGCCGCTCGAGTCCCCGGGATCTGGCCCATCGCTCGAGCCACCGAGCAGCAGCAGGCCGCAGCAGCCGCGGCAGCCGGACCCGAGCAGAAGGGAGAGCGCAGCGTCCCCTCCTCCGCCCGCAACACGGGCGTGTCACGGGGAGAAAAAGTAACGGCCAAAAGACACACAATGAATCAGAAAACGGAACTAAATTGTCCCGTATGGAATTGATCAAGCTGCATATTATTTGAGGCACAAATTTCCCTTTTGTCTAAGGGTTTAGGCTTTTCTCCCACTAACAAATTCAATATGTTCTAAACCATTTTGGATGTAAATGAGCTCGCACGTAACCTCAACCTTAAATGTAACTTTTAGGAAGAAAAATCACTCAGAAAATAATCCCAATAGGGATCTAGACACTACTATCTCCACAAATAATCAATATTAACTGACCAGCTGACAACATCTGACAACTTAGAGTCTAGAATCCGAATCTTCTGCAACGTTCTATAATTTGGACAACACCATGTCCACAAATAACCCCTATTTCTATCCTATACAGTCACTATTCACAGTCCTATTTCTTCGGATCAACTCCAGGAACCTGTGAAAAAATAACTCATTCTATTAAATAAACGGTCTTCTCCTTATCACTATGACAACTTATCTTCAGAGGAAAGGATTGCACTATTGGAATTAAAAAATAACAACCACCTATTGATCAAAAGTGCAGATAAGGATGGAGCATGTTACCGGGAATAAGGAGACAGGACAAAGGCCCCTAGGCAGGCCCTAAGACTTGTGACCCTGCGCTGTCCCTTATCTTGAAGGTAGGTTTGATGGTAATCAGGTTTGAGCCCCCTGTGTGACCCTAACTCCTGTCTGAGTCCTGATCTTAAGGCTGCTTTACACGTAGCGACATTGCTAGCGATGTCGCTTGTGAAAACACCCGCCCCCGTTGGTTATGCGTCACGGGCAAATCGCTGACCGTGGCGCACAATTTCGTTAGGACCTGTCACACATACTTACCGTCCTAGCGACGTCGCTGTGGCCGGCGAACAGACCCTTTTCTAAGGGGGCGGTTCGTGCGGCGTCACACGGCAGGCGGCCAATAGAAGCGGAGGGGCAGAGAACAGCAGAAGGAAAGTAACACCCACCTCGTTGCCGGAGGACGCAGGTACAGTGTTGTTCATCGTTCCTGGGGTGTCACACATAGCGATCTGTGCTGCCTCAGGAACGATGAACAACCTGCGTCCTGAACCAGCAACGATTTTATGAAAATAAACGACGTGTCAACAATCAATGATTAGGTGAGTATTTTTCATCGTTAACAGTCGCTCAAAGGTGTCACACGCAACGACGTCGCTAACGACGCCGGATGTGCGTCACGAATTCCCTTGACCCCGGCGACATATCGTTAGAGATATCATTGCGTGTAAAGCCCCCTTTACTCCCCCACTCCCACACCCTTGGGGCGGGCCGGAAAACACAAAGCTAAAACCCCACAAAAGGGAGAATGGAAACTCATACACACTGCACTCAAAACACAAAGGATAGACAATAAGACTGGGATCACAAAAGCTATCATCGGCACAAAACAGGAAGAAAGGTGTGCTTAATATAGGGAGAAGACAGCTACACCTGGCAATCAGCAGCCTGAGCTCCTAGGTCCTACTCAATAGTCTGCAGAGCTAAAGACCAGTGATTCTGAACCAGCCGACGCCCGGCTCTGACTGTAGTGTGAACAGAGTCTGACGCCAAAGTGCTAGTAGGTATGTGCAGAGCTGAACTGCAACTTGTACGGTTCTATCAATCTTAATGGATTTGGAAAATGTCACTTATAATTCTGAATTATCCAGGATGCTCCATTGGAATATCTCATGAAACTTGGTCGATTGTTAGAGGATGGAGTATGTTTGGTAGTTATTGATAAAAAAATTATCTCAAAACCTATACATAGTCCTATCATACCCATATACAACTCTCTTCCCAAAATATATACAAATATTTCCCACCTCTCATGATGAGACCCATATAGCCGATATTGGCTCCTTGGGAGAGAGATTAGGTGCCTGGGTTGATCGTCGTCTTCAACCCCCGATACAGAATCTGCCAGGTTTCATTAGCGAGTCAAAATATATGGTTTGTATCTGTGACAAGTTTCCATGGCATTCCATTTATAAATGGCTCAGTTGTGATGTTATTGGCTTCTATATCACATAATATTGCCATCACTAGTCTTTCTTAGTTTCTTCATAAATATAGTACTTATACTATGTACACCATGTTCCAAATTATTATGCAAATTATATTTTTCTCTGATTTTTCTAAATGGTCGGTGCAGATGACCGTCAGTCTAATAAAAGTCATCCCCCGTTAGAGTATACATGGAATTGTATTGAAAAAACCTCCCAATGATAACAGTAGAATCTTCCTGTTCCAAATTATTAGGCACAGTAGAGTTTCTAAACATTTTATATGTTTTAAATAACTGAAAATGCTCATTTGTGGAATTTGCAGCATTAGGAGGTCACATTCACTGAAATAAAAAGCGATTTAAATCCAAAACATCCTAACAGGCCAAGTTACCTGTTACCATAGGAACCCTTCTTTGATGTCACCTTCACAATTCTTGCATCCATTGGACTTGTGAGTTTTTGGAGAGTTTCTGCTTGAATTTCTTTGCATGATGTCAGAATTGCCTCCCCGAGCTGCTGTTTTGATGTGAACTGCCTCCCATCCTCATAGATCTTTTGCTTGATGATACTCCTAAGGTTCTCTATAGGGTTGAGGTCAGGGGACGATGGTGGCCACACCATTAGTTTATCTCCTTTTATGCCCATAGCAGCCAATGATATAGAGCATGAGATGGTGCATTGTCATGCATGAAGATGATTTTGCTCCTGAAGACACATTTCTGCTTTTTGTACCATGGAAGAAAGTTGTCAGTCAGAAACTCTATATACTTTGCAGAGATCATTTTCACACCTTCTGAACCCTAAAGATCCTACCAGATGTCTCCCCATGATTCCGGCCCAAAACATATCTCCTTGCTGATGTCGCAGCCTTGTAGGGACATGGTGGCCATCCAGCAACCATCCTCTACTCCATCCACCTGGACCATCTAGGGTTCCTTGACGCTCATCAGTAAACAAGACTGTTTGAAAATTAGTCTTCATGTAGGTCTGGGCCGACTGCAACCGTTTCTGCTTGTGAGCACTGGTTAGGGATGGCTGAATAGTAGGTTTATGCACCACAGCAAGCCTTTGAAGGATCCTACACCTTGAGGTTCGAGGGGCTCCAGAGGCACCAGCAGCTTCAAATATCTGTTTGCTGGTTTGTAATTGCTTTTTAGCAGCTGCTCTCTTAATGCGATGGACTTGCCTGGCAGAAACCTTCCTCATTCTGCCTTTATCAGCACGAACACGTATGTTCTCAGAATCAGCCACAAATCTCTTCACAGTGCGATGATCACGCTTAGGTTTTCGTGAAATATCTAATGTTTTCATCTCTTGTCCGAGGCATTGCACTGTTTGATGCTTTTCGGCAGCAGAGAGATCCTTTTTCTTTCCCATGTTACTTGAAAACTGTGGCTGCTTAATATTGTGGAACATCCAGATTTCCTTTTATTGGGTCTCACCTGGCAAACTAATTATTACAGATATCTGAGATTGATTTCAGTGATCCAAAGAACCCTGAGACACAAAACCATCAATGAGGTTCATTATTAATCGCTAGGACACTTACATCCAATCTGCATAATAATTTGGAACATGGTGTACATTCAACATTTTCTTGGGTGTTATTATGGGAGACAGGTTCTCCCCTTTGTTGACAAATATTGTTACGGAGTGTGTAAGGAACGATTTCTGTTTACATATACCAACAATATTAAAAGGTATGGCCGCTATATAGACGACCTCCTGTTCATCAAATACATTAATACAAATCCTTATAATTTAAAAGTTATATTTTTTTAGTTGAAACACCATCAACTATTTGGACATTACCTTCAAAACCGATCCCGGTGCACAAAAAATTTCTGTTCTTCCTTTTAAGAAACCGACTGCCTGTAATTCTATTCTTCAAGCCTAGCCCTGCCATCCTATCCATGCTGTAAAAAATATGCCACTTGGGGAATTAATTTGAGCCAAACGAAATTGCTCTTCTGCCAAAGATTATGCTTTTGAATTACATAATATTTCCTCTAGATTATCTAACAGAGGATATCCAAAATGGATCTTACATAGCGTTGAGAGAATTGCGGCGGCTGGATTAGGCAGAAAGCATTTATTAATTGATAACACCAAAAATAAAAAAAAATATTTGGTTAAAAAATAATAATAAAATAAGGTGTATACAACGGTTAAAAGAATCCAATCGAGTCTTATATGGATTTAACCTTGTTAGTTATGTGTTTATGCATTGTCACACTAGGTCCGGGGAAGTACCAAGAAAACGGCGAAAAGGAAGGGAAACCCTGTGTCTAGGGAAGGAGACAATGGTGGCCCCTGACTAAACCTACTGCTGGTCCCTGGGGTCTCTCACCACCCTAGATAGGGTCCACACCTATGCAGAAAATACGGTACAGTGGAACCTCGCTTAACGAGTAACCCAGTTAGCGAGTATTCCGCTTAACGAGCAAAGCTTGCTGTAAATTTGTAACTCAGTTTATGAGAAAGCTTTCCTGTACGAGCAACATACTCACCGCACACACTTCCGGTTCCGTACATCCACCGCGATCTTCTTCTTCTTAAACCTTTATTTTTTTTTTTTATAGCGCTAACATATTCCGCAGCGCTTTACATACATCAGGAACACTGTCCCCATTGGGGCGCTCTAACCCGCTCTTGCAGTCCGCACAAACACACACACAAGCACGCACAAACACACACAAACACGCATGCACACACACATATATATATATATTATGCTCACCTTACCTTCCGTTCCATCACTGGCCTCCTGGAACTTGCAGTTCGCCGGTACAGGATGTGTATCGGTAACCATCACGATGATGGAGGAACTTCCGCTGTCAACCGCTACTCAAAGGCAGTGCGCTGACCAATCAGAGACAAGCGGCTCCTGCCTTTGACGTCAGCGTGCTGGCAGCGGAAGATCCTCCCTTGTCGCGATGGTTACATTCTGTACTGGCGAACTACAAGATCCAGGAGACCGGTGATGGAACGGAAGGTAAGGTGAGCATAATATGTGCGTGCTTGTGTATGTTTGTGTATGTTTGTGTATGTTTGTGTATGTTTGTGTACAGAGCCTACAAGTAGTATTCAACCCCCTGCAGATTTAGCAGGTTTACACATTCAGAATTAACTTGGCATTGTGACATTTGGACTGTAGATCAGCCTGGAAGTGTGAAATGCAGCAAAAAAGAATGTTATTTCTTTTTTTATTTTATTTTTAAATTGTGAAAAGTTTATTCAGAGGGTCATTTATTATTCAACCCCTCAAACCACAAGAATTCTGTTTGGTTCCCCTAAAGTATTAAGAAGTATTTCAGGCACAAAGAACAATGAGCTTCACATGTTTGGATTAATTATCTCTTTTTCCAGCCTTTTTTGACTAATTAAGACCCTCCCCAAACTTGTGAACAGCACTCATACTTGGTCAACATGGGAAAGACAAAGGGTCATTCCAAGGCCATCAGAGATAAGATCGTGGAGGGTCACAAGGCTGGCAAGGGGTACAAAACCCTTTCCAAGGAGTTGGGCCTACCTGTCTCCACTGTTGGGAGCATCATCCGGAAGTGGAAGGCTTATGGAACTACTGTTAGCCTTCCACGGCCTGGACAGCCTTTGAAAGTTTCCACCCGTGCCGAGGCCAGGCTTGTCCGAAGAGTCAAGGCTAACCCAAGGACAACAAGGAAGGAGCTCCGGGAAGATCTCATGGCAGTGGGGACATTGGTTTCAGTCAATACCATAAGTAACGTACTCCACCGCAATGGTCTCCGTTCCAGACGAGCCCGTAAGGTACCTTTACTTTCAAAGCGTCATGTCAAGGCTCGTCTACAGTTTGCTCATGATCACTTGGAGGACTCTGAGACAGACTGGTTCAAGGTTCTCTGGTCTGATGAGACCAAGATCGAGATCTTTGGTGCCAAACACACACGTGACGTTTGGAGACTGGATGGCACTGCATACGACACCAAGAATACCATCCCTACAGTCAAGCATGGTGGTGGCAGCATCATGCTGTGGGGCTGTTTCTCAGCCAAGGGGCCTGGCCATCTGGTCCGCATCCATGGGAAGATGGATAGCACGGCCTGCCTGGAGATTTTGGCCAAGAACCTCCGCTTCTCCATCAAGGATCTTAAGATGGGTCGTCATTTCATCTTCCAACAAGACAACGACCCAAAGCACACAGCCAAGAAAACCAAGACCTGGTTCAAGAGGGAAAAAATCAAGGTGTTGCAGTGGCCTAGTCAGTCTCCTGACCTTAACCCAATTGAAAACTTGTGTAAGGAGCTCAAGATTAAAGTCCACATGAGACACCCAAAGAACCTAGATAACTTGGAGAAGATCTGCATGGAGGAGTGGGCCAAGATAACTCCAGAGACCTGTGCCGGCCTGATCAGGTCTTATAAAAGACGATTATTAGCTGTAATTGCAAACAAGGGTTATTCCACAAAATATTAAACCTAGGGGTTGAATAATAATTGACCCACACTTTTATGTTGAAAATGTATTAAAATTTAACTGAGCAACATAACTTGTTGGTTTGTAAGATTTATGCATCTGTTAATAAATCCTGCTCTTGTTTGAAGTTTGCATCTTATCAAACCTGCTAAATCTGCAGGGGGTTGAATACTACTTGTAGGCACTGTATGTTTGTGTGAGTTTGTGTGTGTTTGTATGTGTTTGTGTGTGTTTGTGTGTGTTTGTGTATGTTTGTGTATGTTTGTGTATGTTTGTGTATGTTTGTGTATGTTTGTGTGTGTTTGTGTGTGTTTGTGTGTTTGTGTGTGTTTGTGTGTGTTTGTGTGTGTTTGTGTGTGTTTGTGTGTGTTTGTGTGTGTTTGTGTATGTTTGTGTGAGTTTGTGTGAGTTTGTGAGAGTTTGTGTGAGTTTGTGTATGTTTGTGTATGTTTGTGTGAGTTTGTGTGAGTTTGTGTGAGTTTGTGTGAGTTTGTGTGAGTTTGTGTGAGTTTGTGTGAATTTGTGTGTGTTTGGAATGGCACAATAGGGGACCAGGATGGGACATTTAACTAGTTGTGGAATGAATTGTCTGCATTGCAATGTTTTCCTATGGGAAATCTTGCTTTGCTGAACGAGTAACTTGGTTAACAAGCACAGTCCCAGAACGGATTGTTCTCGTTAACCAAGGTTCCACTATATATATTTTTTCATGTTTGGATCCGTGCAATGGAATGAGCGCCTGTTGAGCTGACTCTTGATCCTTATTTCTTTTCGGGTATTTTAGGAGTTTCCGCATATTAGGACTAGCTGTTAATATATAATATTCCTGGTGGTTCTTGAGGTAGGTGCTAATATATTTTTTATGGAGTAGGTTCTAATATATTGCATAGGTAATAATCTATAGGGGTTTTACCGCTCAGTATCACCCCACCAGTGGGCTTTCATTGATTTCTGTGTAGTGTGTGACAGGTACGCTCAGTTTTTACGCCTGTACTTAAAGTTGACTTTTTAGGAATTGTGGCTCTTATTGTATAAAAATCTATTAATCCATTGTTGAGCTTGTATTGTTTTATGACTGAGTGTAAGGTTTCTACTTCTTAGTGTGTTGGATAAAGCAAATTTAATGACATAAAGAAAAATCCCAGTGCGGAAACCTGCCGGAGAGAGCGTGCGGTGCGGAGAACAGACGGGCTTAGGTTCCCCGTATATGTTCATCTCATTCACGCCCATCCTCAGAGTTGAGGTTTTGTTACATTCTCCAGGAACAATCCTGGCTCGGCAGAACAGGATCACCCACGCCGTGCACCGAGGAGCCAAACATGGAAAATCTGCCACATCCAGTCAGGATCACTGCTCCAGGGCAAGATCATGGAGAATACGGGAACATGAGACGGGTGGGGACAAATTCATAATGGCTTTAAAAAAAAACTATATAAAGTTACAACCAAAGTTATTCACCCCCCATTTCTACTGTTTGCAATAAACCGATGAAACTAGAACAATATAAATGGCTGAACACAAAATGAACAAGTGGTTTCTCCAAATTCATCACAATATACCATTTCTTTACCATTTGTGTGGGGATTTATCGCTCCAGTCCCGACCCCTCCTGGGAAGGTGCTGTAAGACCAGGACTTCTCAAGAGTTAGGGTGATGCTGGAGGTCCAGACCTCGTCACCATCAGACGTACCTCTGGGATGACACCAGCTTTCATTATGCTTAACCAGATACCAGTTTCTGACAAAATTATGGAAGAGTCATAGCCAATTCCTCATGGACAATACCCTGCAGGTCATTAATATTTTTGGTTTGCTGCAGCCGCTCATGTCACATCCCACCAAAGATTTTTTTATGGGGCACAAATCAGGCAACTGTGATGGGTGTTCTAGAATATTCCAGGTCTTCTTCAGACACCAATCCTTAGTGGACTGTGAGGTGCTTTGTCCTGTTACAAGGTCCAATGATGTCCAAAAATATTTTACATTCTAGAATTTCTTAATAGCTGATTGGGTCCATCTTGTCCTTGACACGCTGTTTCCAGAATCGCAGCAAGCAAATCATCCACAAAGCATCACTGAGTCACCACTATGCTGTAAAGTATATATTGCTGATAAAGCACACTTTTCAGTAGATTTCACTGAACCACCATGATGCTTCTCTGTAGGTATCCCTAAACCACCCCCGTGCTTCAGTATAGACATTACCAAGCCTCGGCCATGCTTCACTGCAGGCATCACTAAGCCACTGCCATGCTTCACTGTAGACATCAGTGAGTCACTGCCATGCTTCACTGAAGACATCACTGACCCTATCATGCTTCATTTTAGACGTCACTAAGCCACCATCATGCTTCAACATAGTCATCACCAAGCACCCGACATGCTTCACTGTAGACATCACTGAGCCACTGCTGTTTCACTGTAGATATCACCGAGCCCCCACCGTGCTTCACTGTAGTCATCACTAAGCTACCACCATGCTTAACTGTAGGTATCACCAAGCCACCACCAAAACTCACTGTATACATCATGGAGTCACCATAATGCATCACTGTAGCCATCACCGAGCTATTACTATTGTTCACTGAAGGCATTACCAAGTCCCCACCATGCTTCACTGTAGGCATCACTGAGCCCCAACCATGCTTCCATGCTTCACTGTAGACATCACTAATCCACCATCATGCTTCACTGTATTCATTATCAAGCCACAAAAATAAATAATAATAATATGTCCCTATCCTGGTATATATGTCCCAAATCTTGGTGAATGCGTCCCCCATCCTGATATATGTTTGTCATCACCTGGTATAAATATCCATATTCTGGGTCCATCCCTGTAAATATGTCTACCATCCTGGTATATATGTCCCCCACTCTGGTATATATGTCCTCCATCCTGGTATATATGTCCCCTGTCCTGGTATATATGTCCCCCTTATTGGTATATATGTCTCCATTTTGGTATATATGTTCCCATCTTGGTATATGATCCCTCTCCTGATATATACAGTATGTTCCCCATTCTGGTATATATGATTCATATCCAGGTATATATGTCTCCCATTCTGGTATATATGGCCCAATATGTTATATATGTCCCCATCTAGGGCTCATTCTCTGACACACATCCAGCTGAAGTAGGCTCTGGGGTCAGTGGGCCCCTGTACCCCCGGGCACAGTCGTTACCTCTATGACCATGATTGTTATGCCCCTGTGTCTGGCTATGTGTGGCACCCCAGTGGTAATGGGAGCCACAGTGGCGTTTTTCTTCTCACCGGAGGGCAATGCTATGCTTGGAAGCAGCGGGAGACCTTTATGCCAGGTACAATCACACACACAACACTTCCTAATCCAGGCCAGAAGGGGGAGCTCAAGTCCTGTTTGGGGCGAGCTTCCCTGTGCATTCTGGGCTGTGGAGGGGTTAGGGAGAGAGGAACAGGAAGAGAAAACTCAGAACTCTAGTAGCAGTGAAAGAGAACGGTCGTTGTTAGAGAGCTGTTTCGAGCTTTCCAGAACCGAGAGCTGAATCAGGACACCGGGAACCTCAACTGTCGGGTACTAACGGCCCAGCAGTAAACCCGGAGGGCAGGAGATTCCACATCGCCTGGCCCAACAGAGACTGCCAAGGCTCAGTAGCATAATAGAGCCCGGGGTTGCAGAAATACCGGCGGGCCCTACATCCGGCTCACGCTGCTCGCCACAAGGGCAAGGCAAATCACACCTAGGAAGAGGGACGCTGTGCTGCTCCAGGCCACAGCGACCCACATTGTGAGCGCACTAAGGAAAGCCTCCAACCTACCTGGCAAAGAAGGGATTGCTTCCCGGCTGACCGGACCACTGTAACCTGGGACCATAACAACTGACCAGTAAAAGGTAAAGGAAACTACCAGACTGTGTCATCCAGCCACGCTCCCCAGTGTACAACACCACAGACTACATCCCTCATCCTCCCCGGGGCCCGCTCCATCTGTGGGGAGCAAACCATCTTTGCTGCAAGACCATCAGCCCTGGAGGACATTACCCGCAGTGGTCGCGTACCACAGGTGGTGTCACGAGACAAACAACCATCATCATCATCCCCTTTGATTGTACGCCTCTGGGCCACGAAGCCGGGCAGGGCCACCCGTGACATTACCAGACCCGACATCACTTGCCCGGCGATGAATAAAGTTAACCCCTTGCCCCTCGTGTGCTACATATCCATCATACTAGTATCAGCAGGTCATAACAGCCAGAGGGGCTCCACTTAATAATACCGTACCTACTAATCACCGCTATCCAATAAATATCGTTTTAACTATTCTTTCGCTTCCACCGTGTCTGGGACCCCAGACTCCAGAACGACATCTCCTTCCATTGTTCTCATAGATTGTCGTTCAGGGTGTTGGGAAATCAGTCCTAATTTTGTGACCTCCCTGAAATCTGGGCAGGAGCCCTCTGAGATGAGACTATTTTCCGCATGTGACATAGTTATTTTCCACATCATTGGGGGCCACACCAACTGTACATAAAAGCCTGCGAGTAACAGGAACGTTCCCAGACCGGGGCCCGCGGCCTCCACAAATAAACAGCTCTAAGCCGTGTTTTTCAGTTCTCCAGGCAGAGACGTTCTTCCAGCGCTGGATCTGAGAGGCAGCTGTTTGGCTTGGCCGGCCGCTTGGTCAGACCACAGTCCTGTCCATGGAATGGAGGAGAGAGGCCGGCGGGGCGGGTTGTTAACTTTGAGGTGGCCGGGGAGGGTCCTGCCAACAGACGCCATGTGCTCACTCATACACTTTGCTCCACGTAGGAAAATACATCTCCTCAGCGAACGCTGTAGTCCTCTCCATCGCTACACAAGACCCTTTGTCTGCAGAGGAAACGTCTCTCCATGTCACAAGATCAGGTGGAAACGAACGCTCTGCAAAATCTGCCGCCAACACAAGGCGAGACCCTGCAGGTGCACGGAAAGAAAATATACAGCAAGAAGAAAGACGAGGCCGTCCAGGGGCCGGTTATGTGGCCCCCAGGATGATATCATAGGGGCCCCTGGACATTTATGTCTGCTGTGGTCAGTGGCTCCAGCCCCTGTTGGCATCTAATGTGGTCAAAAATTCAGCTCCTGCCTGATCAAAGGCTAAAAATAATTTTCCGCCAGCCATGCTTTATATTGCAGCTCTGCTCCATAACAGCATGGATTTTCTACAATACATCTGCTGAGTGTAAATATACCCTTATGGGGCAAAGGAGGGCAATTAATGATCCCAAGGGGCCACATGAGAGACCTTGACCGGAGCGGACTCTGAACCAAAACTCTTACTTAATTCTGCTCATTATCTAATATATAAAGCTGAATGTGTGTGTGTATGTATGTGTGTGTATATATATATATATATATATATATTATGTGTGTGTGTGTGTGTGTGTGTGTGTGTGTGTGTGTGTGTGTGTGTGTGTGTGTGTGTGTGTGTGTGTGTGTGTGTGTGTGTGTGTGTGTGTGTGTGTGTGTGTATGTCCGGGATTGGCATCTGCACCATCGCAGCTACAGCCACAAAATTTTGCACACTCACACTTCTGGACCCAGAGAGCGTCATAGGCTATGTTTTGAGGGGAAATTTTAACCCCGCGCTTTACAGTTATTCGCCAAAAAACCTGCCTGCCTTAAAGCGAATGGAGCTGGGAGCCACAGTGCAGCCAGAACTTCAGGCAGCCACGCCCTTATATGGAATGTTGGGGTGTCACAATGCAGCCAGGGAAAAAGACAGACACAGACAGGGAAAGAGACAGACACAGACAGGTTAAGAAACAGACATAGACAGGGTAAGAGACAGACACAAAGAGACAGACACAGACAAAGAGACAGACTGACAGGGAAAGAGACAGACACAGACAAAGAGACAGAGACAGACACAGGGAAACAGACAGACAAGGAAAGAAAGGGAAAGAGACAGACAGGGTAAGAGACAGACAAAGACAGGTAAACAGACAGACAAAGAGACAGACACAGGGAAAGAGACAGAGGGAAAGAGACAGACAGGGAAAAAGAGGGAAAGAGACAGATAGGGAAAGTGACAGATAGATAGATAGACAGGGAAAGAGATAGATAGACAGACAGGGAAAGAGACAGAGACAGTCAGAGACAGACAGGGAAAGAGACAGACAGACAAAGAGACAGAGATATATACAGAGGGGGAGACAGACAGAGAATGGGAGAGAAACAGAGAGACAGTTACTAATAACTGCCCATGAATTGAGGAAAATCAAGCATGAAGCTGCCAAGATGCCATTTGCCACCAGTTTGTCCATATTTCAGAGCTGCAACGTTACTGGAGTATCAAAAAGCACAAGGTGTGCCGTACTCAGGGACATGGCCAAGGTAAGGAAGGCTGAAAACCACCACCTCTGACCAAGAAACATGAGATAAAACCTCAAGACTGGGCCAAGAAATATCTGAAGACTGATTCTTCAAAGGTTTTATGGACTGATGAAATGAGAGTGACTCTTGATGGGCAGATGGATGGGCCAGAGGCTGGATCAGTAAAGGGCAGAGAGCTCCACTCCGACTCAGACGCCAGCAAGGTGGAGGTGGGCACTGGTATGGGCTGGGATCATCAAAGATCAACTTGTGGGACCTTTTCGGGTTGAGGATGGAGTGAAGCGCAACTCCCAGACCTACTGCCAGTTTCTGGAAGACAATTTCTTCAAGCAGTGGTACAGGAAGAACTCGCTATCGTTCAAGAAAAACATGATATTCATGCAGGACAATGCTCCATCACATGCATCCAACTACTCCACAGCGTGGCTGGCCAGTAAAGGTCTAAAAGGTGAAAAATAATGTCATGGCCCCCTTGTTCACCTGATCTGAACCCCATAGAGAACCTGTGGAACCTCATAAAATGTGAGATCTACAGGGAGGGAAAACAGTGCACCTCTGGGAACAGTGTCTGGAGGCTGTGGTGGCTGCTGCACACAATGTGGATCGTAAACAGATCAAGCAACTGACAGAATCTATGAATGGTGAGCTGTTGAGTGTTATGAAGAAAGAAAGGGGGCTATATTGGTCACTAATTTTTTTGGGTTTTGTTTTTGCATGTCAGAAATGTTTATTTCTAAATTTTGTGCAGTTATATTGGTTTACCTGGTGAAAATAAACAAGTGAGATGGGAATAGATTTGGTTTTATTAAGTTGCCTAATAATTCTGCACAGTAATAGTTACCTGCACAAACAGATCCTCCTAAGATAGCCAAATCTAAAAACCCCTCCAACTGCCAAAAATATTAAGCTTTGATATTTATGAGTCTTTTGGGTTCATTGAGAACATAGTTGATGATCAATAATAAAAAAATCCTCTAAAAATACAACTTGCCTAATAATTCTGCACGCGGTGTATAATTTCCCCCCCAAATCCCCTCTCACAGTATTAAGTCCCCACAAAGTTCTTCAAACAGTATGATGTGGCACAACACAGTACGAAGTATGATGTCCCCACACAGCCCTCTATGCAATATCATGTCCTCACACACCACCCCATACAGTATGATGTCTCCACACAGGCCCCCACAAAGTATAATGTGCCCACACAGCCCTCCATACAGTATGGTGTTCCCACACAGCCCCGCCACACAGTACAACAATGTTCCCACACATCCCCTCCATGCAGTATGATGTGCCCACACAGTCTCCCCACGCAGTATGATGTACCCACACAGTCTCCCCACGCAGTATGATGTACCCACACAGTCTCCCCACGCAGTATGATGTGCCCCCACAGTCTCCCCATGCAGTATGATGTGCCCCCACAGTCTCCCCACGCAGTATGATGTGCCCCCACAGTCTCCCCACGCAGTATGATGTGCCCCCACAGTCTCCCCACGCAGTATGATGTGCCCCCACAGTCTCCCCACGCAGTATGATGTGCCCCCACAGTCCCCCCACGCAGTATGATGTGCCCCCACAGTCTCCCCACGCAGTATGATGTGCCCCCACAGTCTCCCCACGCAGTATGATGTGCTCTCACAGTCGCCCCACGCAGTATGATGTGCCCCCACAGTCTCCCCACGTAGTATGATGTGTGTTACGTACCGGCGCCGCCATAGCCGCAGGCAGCCTGCTGCGGTTCCTGTTGCGCCCAGGCGCCAGCTGCCGTTCTTGGCCGTGCCTCGGGTTGTCCAGTTGGCTGCTCCTTCCACCACGTCTAAGTATGGAGAGGCGGCTAGTGCGCATGCGTGCGCCGATTTACCCCAGCCAGAGTCTAAGCCCGGTGTTTTGCCTAGTGAGCATGCTCAGCCTGATTGTGTTATGTCTGAGACTAAGTCCTCAGTTCAGGCTAATGAGCATGCTCCCACAATTAACCCTAACAGCCTCTTTGCACAGGTACTTGGACTTCGTGCTGTGTCTAAGTTCTGGGATGTGCCTACTGAGCATGCTCAAACTGATAGTCTGCTTTCTGAGCCTGTTGCTCAGGCTACTGAGCATGCTCAGGCACTTAGTGCATCAGAGGCTAGGTCCGGTAAGGACCTCACTGAGCATGTCCGCGAGGTGGCAGGCCCTGATAGGGCAGAGGGTGTCAGGTGTCCTGATGACGTGGCAACTCCGGACTGGCTCGCAGAGGCCCGCCCCTATGATCTGGCACCTCACCATTGGTCGTCAGACGATGACTGGTGAAGTGTTTGGGGCGTGGCTGCCATGAGGTCATCAATGACGTGGCGTTTCCGGATAGGTCGCATGTGACGTCACTGATGACATGGCACTCTGCTATTGGACCTTGGTGGTTCCACCCTGGGTTTGGGGCGGACCCAGGTTATAAAAGGGGCTGGAGACAACATGGAGGTGCGCAGTCTTCATTTAGAGTTCTTGGTGGCATAAGCCTTGTTGGAAGCGGTAGGTAGGGCTAGGCGAACGGTGCCTGTCACGCCAAGATTCGTGGCT
This sequence comes from Anomaloglossus baeobatrachus, assembly GCF_048569485.1. Lineage (NCBI taxonomy): Eukaryota > Metazoa > Chordata > Amphibia > Anura > Aromobatidae > Anomaloglossus > Anomaloglossus baeobatrachus. The sequence continues at coordinate 687,047,687 of NC_134355.1, read as the reverse complement.
CAGCACATGAGGGTCAGGCGCCGTGCTTCCTTGCTACCATTCCTGTTGTGCTAGAGCAGTCCAGTGGCGTTAACTGGGCTGCGGCTGCTGCGTCACCTGTTCAGTTGTGCCTCCTACGCACACGGACAGAATACCTGTTGCGTCAGCTGTCCGAGAGTGCCCTCTACGCACACGGACAGTGTACCTGCTGTGCCACCTGTCCGGTTGTGCCCTCTACGCGCACGGACAGCGCACCCCAGAACCCCTGTGAAGTTAACAGGGTGTTCCTGGATTGGGTGTGTGAACCCTATTATCCTCCTTGGCTTCCCAGTCAAATGCTACTGGTGTGACTACCTGGTCTGACGTGTCCTTTACACACGTGGCCAGTCGAGTGGTGGCCAGAAACGCTAATCGGAGGACCGCTCGGCCTGACGTGTCTTACACATGTGGCCGACAGGGCGCTGTCGCAGCGGTCTTCTCGGTCAACGCTAACTGGTTACCATCCGGCCTGACGTGTTGTTACACATGTGGTCGGAGTAGCGTCCGCTCCACCGAAATGCTAACTGTGTTGTCGTCCGGTCTGACGTGTCCCTACACACGTGACCGGTTCCTTGAGTTATCTCAGAGCCATCCAGCTCTATAGTCTCCGCCTAATCCACAGGGTGCCAGCAGCTCCATTACCATCTGGAGCACGGTGGGCCCCAACTGGCGATTGGGATATATACCCCTGGTCCTAATCTGCCGGTCCCCCCATAACAATGTGCCCACACAGTCTCTTTAGTGATTTTATAATACTTTGCCTTTTGAATATGTTAATTTCTTTAATCCAATTTTACTTTAATCTAATCACATTGTTCTTTCTTTTTCACTGCCTTTCACTCTGACCTCAAATCCTTTCACATCGATGATGTCCTCTCCTTGGACACTTTGTCACGATTCCCGTCTGCTTTTCTCACTTCCCTCTTTCTTATGCTTTTTTTGCTGATGACACATCTTCTGATTTGGTGATGGGACTTGGTACACATTTTGCTGTTTCGACGTTTTCCTGCTCTTTTAGTCGGTCGTTTCTATGGTTACTGATTGACAATTCTAAACATTGCATCACTTGTTTGATTTGCCAATATATGAGGTTTCTGTTCAGACTATATCCGGCGCTGACCTCCAGACTTCTGCCCTTTCCCCGGTGGCTGGATATCGGCTTCGGGGCAGGTCCTGACCGATGACCCCATCTTGTCTCATAAGAGGTCGGAGGTGTCACAATTTCTGGGGTTTTGTCACTTTTTGAGGTTCTCAATGGGACTGAGATTAGTGGAACTTTCCTGGTCATGGACCCAAAATGTTAATGTCTTGTTCCCTGAGGCACTTGATTCTCACTTTTTCCTTGTGACCTGGTCATGGTGGGAAAAGCATCATCACCACATTGTCCTGGATGATCAGAGAAGTTGTCCCTTGGAGGAGGTTTAGATCCCGCTCTTTATTCATGGCCGTGATCTTGGGTAGATTAGTGAGTGTGTGCTCTCCATAGATGAGGAACCCCAATCATGGATGGTCTCATGAGGCTTTACTGTTGGCGGACACAGGACTCATCTTTTCTTTTTCGGTTTTACAATGATCGGGGAGAGCAGGGGACTGTGGCTCCTAGACTGGCCCTCACACTAGAATGGCCATAGCTGTCCCTCATCTCAGAGATACCTCCAAAGGTGAGGATGTCTGAGCTGCCAACCTGACCCAGCCCTAATCTTATACACCCTCCCCTCCTACCCCAAGGAGAGGACCAGGACAGGAGTGTGATAAAACCAACAGATATAGACAAATAAGGGAAACCAAAACTCAATCTCACAGCACGCTCACACAAATGTATAAGACAATAAGAGGTAAGGAGGAAAATAAGAGCAGGAAGGAAACTACAAGACAATGAGAGAATTCCACAACTAAAAGCACCAAGCAATATAATCAGCAGCAGGACTGACATGGTAGTGCTCGCTCATCACTAGTTACCAGTACTGAGCACCCGAGCATGGTAGTGCTCGCTCATCACTAGTTACCAGTACTGAGCACCCGAGCATGGTAGTGCTCGCTCATCACTAGTTACCAGTACTGAGCACCTGAGCATGGTAGAGCCCGCTCATCACTAGTTACCAGTACTGAACACTCGAGCATGGTAGTGCCCACTCATCACTAGTTACCAGTATTGAGCACCCGAGCATGGTAGTGCTCACTCATCACTAGTTACGAGTACTGAGCACCCGAGCATGGTAGTGCCCGCTCATCACTAGTTACCAGTACTGAGCACCCGAGCATGGTAGTGCCCGCTCATCACTAGTTACCAGTACTGAGCACCCGAGCATGGTAGTGCCCGCTCATCACTAGTTACCAGTACTGAGTACCTGAGCATGGTAGTGCCCACTCATCACTAGTTACCAGTACTGAGTACCTGAGCATGGTAGTGCCCACTCATCACTAGTTACCAGTACTGAGCACCTGAGCATGGTAGTGCCCACTCATCACTAGTTACCAGTACTGAGCACCCAAGCATGGTAGTGCCCGCTCATCACTAGGTACCAGTACTGAGCACCCGAGCATGGTAGTGCCCGCTCATCACTAGTTACGAGTACTGAGCACCCGAGCATGGTAGTGCCCGCTCATCACTAGTTACCAGTACTGAGCACCCGAGCATGGTAGTGCCCGCTCATCACTAGTTACCAGTACTGAGCACCCGAGCATGGTAGTGCCCGCTCATCACTAGTTACCAGTACTGAGCACCCGAGCATGGTAGTGCCCGCTCATCACTAGTTACCAGTACTGAGCACCCGAGCATGGTAGAGCCTGCTCATCACTAGTTACCAGTACTGAGCACCCGAGCATGGTAGTGCCTGCTCATCACTAGCTACCAGTACGGAGCACCTGAGCATGGTAGTGCCCACTCATCACTAGCTACCAGTACAGAGCACCTGAGCATGGTAGTGCCCGCTCATCACTAGTTACCAGTACTGAGCACCCGAGCATGGTAGTGCCCGCTCATCACTAGTTACGAGTACTCAGCACCTGAGCATGGTAGTGCCCGCTCATCACTAGTTACCAGTACTGAGCACCCGAGCATTTTAGTGCCCGCTCATCACTAGTCACCAGTACTGAACACCCGAGCATGGTAGTGCCTGCTCATCACTAGTTACCAGTACTGAGCACCTGAGCATGGTAGTGCCCGCTCATCACTAGTTACCAGTACTGAGCACCCGAGCATGGTAGTACCCGCTCATCACTAGTTACCAGTACAGAGCACCCGAGCATGGTAGTGCCCGCTCATCACTAGTTACCAGTACTGAGCACCTGAGCATAGTAGTGCCCGCTCATCACTAGTTACCAGTACTGAGCACCTGAGCATGGTAGTGCCCGCTCATCACTAGTTACCAGTACTGAACACCCGAGCATGGTAGTGCTCACTCATCACTAGTTACGAGTACTGAGCACCCGAGCATGGTAGTACCCGCTCATCACTAGTTACCAGTACAGAGCACCCGAGCATGGTAGTGCCCGCTCATCACTAGTTACCAGTACTGAGCACGTGAGCATAGTAGTGCCCGCTCATCACTAGTTACCAGTACTGAGCACCTGAGCATGGTAGTGCTCGCTCATCACTAGTTACCAGTACTGAACACCCGAGCATGGTAGTGCCCGCTCATCACTAGTTACCAGTACTGAGCACCCGAGCATGGTAGTGCCCGCTCATCACTAGTTACCAGTACTGAGCACCCGAGCATGGTAGTGCCCGCTCATCACTAGTTACCAGTACAGAGCACCTGAGCATGGTAGTGCCCGCTCATCACTAGTTACCAGTACTGAGTACCCGAGCATGGTAGTGCCCGCTCATCACTAGTTACCAGTACAGAGCACCTGAGCATGGTAGTGCCCGCTCATCACTAGTTACCAGTACTGAGCACCCGAGCATGGTAGTGCCCGCTCATCACTAGTTACCAGTACAGAGCACCTGAGCATGGTAGTGCCCGCTCATCACTAGTTACCAGTACTGAGCACCTGAGCATGGTAGTGCCCGCTCATCACTAGTTACCAGTACTGAGCACCTGAGCATGGCAGTGCCCGCTCATCACTAGTTACTAGTACTGAGCACCAGAGCATGGTAGTGCCCACTCATCACTATTTGCCTTCATTTCTGCAGGATGGCTGAGTAAATGAGATCTGAGCTTGTGTCAGGACACTGATCTGCTGACTGCAGCTGGGCACACAGCTCCTATTCTGAAATGTGCTGATTTCCTCCACCTCTCAGTCGTCTGTCATATTTGCTATTTAACCCTAGACAGAGCAGAACGCTGACAACTGAGGAGCCTTGTGCAGGACCCACCGTGTGTGGGCCCCGATGCCGCGCTGTACCCTCCGAACACATAGACTTACATTATGTCATATATGTAAGAACAGAAGGAGGGATATATTATGCTGCGGGCTACGTAAAGTTTCACCGCGTCCCTAGCCCCTCACAATTACCATTTCTTTCAATACTGCAGAGTTCAGCGCCGTCTTAGAAGTTTTCATGGAATCACATCCACTTTACTTGGACAATTGCAGCAGTAGTAGTAGTAGGTATGAAGAGTTGCAGCAGAGACATCATGCACTGGAACACAGAAGTGCATCAGCTATACAGCCTGTGGCAGCAGAAAGAGACCTGAGTACTAGCATTGTTAGGAACATGTTGCCCAGGCACCTCCCTTAAGGAAAAGGTGCCTTAAATAACTGATGCTTCTCGGCTATTGGCCGAGAGATACTTCTGGGTTAGGGTGTACTGGCCCTTAAAGAAAGGGGGCATGTCCATACGCACATCCAAAGGACACTCCTAGGAGACCTGTGCAGTGTGCGCAAGCCTCAGAGTCGGTGGCAGGAGCCACGGACGGGGCAGTCACCACTGAGCAGCCTGGAAGGTGAGAGCACTGGCGTCCCCACCAGGGAAGAGGGGCAGGACAGTGCAGGGATGCCGGTATGGATATTACAACGGCTTATATGGATTTAATAAAAAAAAAATAATCAGTCGAGCCATGTTTTTACACCATTTACTGATGTGATAATCTGATCGCTGTGTTGTGCGGGTTCTTATGATTAAAGGAAACCAAATATGTCCATGTGATTTACTTATTGCTGATGTTTATTTATTTTAAAGCGCATTAAAAATTACATTATTTAGTAATTACATTGGAAGAAACAAAAATCTCTCTTATTGTCCCTCTTGAATACAAGGACATAGAAATCCACTGCTATGTACATGTACAATGTACAGTGCTGGCCAAAAGTATTGGCACCCCTGCAATTCTGTTAGATAATACTCCGTTTCTTCCTGAAAATGATTGCAATCACACATTCTTTGCTATTATCTTCATTTATTTTGCTTGCAATGAAAAAACATAAAAGAGAATGAAACAAAAATCAAATCGTTGATCATTTCACACAAAACTCCAAAAATGGGCCAGACATAAGTATTGGCACCCTTAGCCTAATACTTGTTTGCACAACCTTTAGCCAAAATAACTGCGCACAACCGCTTCCGGTAACCATCAGTGAGTTTCTTACAATGCTCTGCTGGGATTTTAGACCATTCTTCTTTGGAAACTGCTCCAGGTCCCTGAGATTTGAAGGGGGCCTTCTCCAAACTGCCATTGTGAGATCTCTCCACAGGTGCTCTATGGGGTTCAGGTCTGGACTCATTGCTGGCCACTTTAGTAGTCTCCAGTGCTTTCTATCAAACCATTTTCTAGTGCTTTTTGAAGTGTGTTTTAGGTCATTGTTTTGCTGGAAGACCCATGACCTCTGAGGGAGACCCAGCTTTCTCACACTGGGCCCTACATTATGCTGCAATATTTGTTGGTAGTCTTCATAATGCCATGCACACGGTCAAGCAGTCCAGTGCCAGAGGCAGAAAATCAACCCCAAAACATCAGGGAACCTCCGCCATGTTTGACTGTAGGGACCGTGTTCTTATCTTTGAATGCCTCTTTTTTTTCCTGTAAACTCTATGTTGATGGCTTTTCCCAAAAAGCTCTACTTTTGTCTCATCTGACCAGAGAACATTCTTCCAAAACGTTTTAGGCTTTCTCAGGTAAGTTTAGGCAAACTCCAGCCTGGCTTTTTTATGTCTCGGGGTAAGAAGTGGGGTCTTCCTGGGTATCCTACCATACAGTGCCTTTTCATTCAGACGCCGGCGGATAGTACGGATTGACACTGTTGTACCCTCGGACTGCAGGGCAGCTTGAACTTGTTTGGATGTTAGTCGAGGTTCTTTATCCACCATCCGCACAATCTTGCGTTGAAATCTCTCGTCAATTTTTTTTTTCCTGCCACATCTAGGGAGGCTAGCCACAGTGCCATGGGCTTTACACTTCTTGATGACACTGCGCACCGTAGACACAGGCACTTTCAGGTCTTTGGAGATGGACTTGTAGCCTTGAGATTGCTCATGCTTCCTCACAATTTGGATTCTCAAGTCCTCAGACAGTTCTTTGGTCTTCTTTCTTTTCTCCATGCTCAATGTGGTGCACACAAGGACACAGGACAGAGGCTGAGTCAACTTTAATCCATGTCCACTGGCTGAAAGTGTGATTTAGTTATTGCCAACACCTGTTAGGTGCCACAGGTAAGTTACAGGTGCTGCTAATTACACAAATTAGAGATACATCACATGATTTTTCAAACAGTGCCAATACTTTTGTCCACCCCCTTTTTTATGTTTGGTGTGGAATTATATCCAATTTGGCTTTATGACAATTTTTTTTTCATTGAAGACAAATTAAATGAAAATAATAATACCAAAGAATTTGTGATTGCAATCATTTTAAGGAAGAAACTGAGTATTCTCTGACAGAATTGCAGGGGTGCCAATACTTTTGGCCAGCACTGTATCTCTATGTACCAACATAATCTACCTGTGGAGTCAGAGTCTGCAATACAGCTTCAAGATGAAAAAATCCAACCTGTGCCATCAGCAGAATCTGTGGCTCAGAGGTTTAGCTCCTGCCTGCAACTGTAGATGTTGCTGGCTCAATTCCAAGGAACAGTCATAAACTAAAGAGAAAGTTGCATTTTTGCAATTAGAAAGAATTTGATATTATTGCTTTTTTAAAGTATTTTTTAGTAATTTAATAGGCACAAAACAAATTGATTATTTTTTCACCTCTAGAATACAGTGTCATAAATATACACTGCTATGTACAGATGTATCTCTATGTACCTGTATAATCTGCTTCTAAGTTACCTGCCTACAATAAAGCTCAAGTATACAAAACTCTCCTTTCTTCCCTTAGTGTGGGCTGTGGTTCACTTGTAGAGTCGCGGAATACAGACAAGGAGTTTGCAAGTTTAGGGGAGAGCAGAGAAGAAAATATTTTATTTAAGTATGTGCAAAAGCTTATACTCACCTCCAATGCCAGCACTCGCATTCCGGGGGTCATGAGCTCTGCGTCCAATCACTGCCAGCTTCTGCACCAACCATGTCAGACAAATGAGTTACCCAACAGGAAAAAAATGCAGCAAAAATCAGTGTGTGAACTTAGCCTAAGAAAATCAATGGCATATTACCCTTCCTGCAGTCCTATGTAACAGTACAGATAACTCTCTGAATACCAATAACATAGTAGATGTCACCTGCAGTCCTATGTAACACCACAGATAACACAGGGATATCTCTGAGTACAGGTAATGTAGTAGATGTCACCTGCAGTCCTATGTAACACCACAGATAACACAGTGATATCTCTGAGTACAGATAGTGCAGTAGATGTCACCTGCAGTCCTATGTAACATTTCCGATGATGAAGTAGATGTTAGCTGCAAACAAGTCAGGTATTTCGGGATTACATATTATCCTATAAGGCGGTGACTCTGGATGTGCAAGTCATATAGGGCATTGTGGGGAGATTCATAGATTGATATATGGTTTATCCAAAGATGTAAGGTCCTGAGTTTGGTCTTCTGGTCCAGGAGGTGGAGTTCTCAGGTCCTGAACTTGGTCTCCTGATCCAGGAGGTAGAGTTCTCAGGTTTTGTCTTTGGTCATCTGGTCCAGGAGGTGGAGTTCTCAGGTCCTGAACTTGGTCTTCTGATGCAGGAGTTGGAGTTCTCAGGTCCTGAGTTTGGTCTCCTGGTCCAGGAGGTGGAGTTCACAGGTCCTGAGTTTGGTCTTCTGGTCCAGGAGATAAAGTTCTCAGGTCCTGAGCTTGGTCACCTGGTCCAGGAGGTGGAGTTCACAGGTACTGTCTTTGGTCATCTGGTCCAGGAGGTGGAGTTCTCAGGTCCTGAACTTGGTCTTCTGATGCAGGAGTTGGAGTTCTCAGGTCCTGAGTTTGGTCTTCTGGTCCAGGAGGTGGAGTTCACAGGTCCTGAGTTTGGTCTCCTGGTCCAGGAGGTGGAGTTCACAGGTCCTGAGTTTGGTCTTCTGGTCCAGGAGGTGGAATTTTCAGGTCCTGCGTTTGGTCTTCTGTTCCCGGAAGTGGAGTCCTCAGGTCATGAGTTTGGTCTTTTGGTTTAGGAGATGAAGATCTCAGGTCCTGACTTTGGTCTCCTGGTCCAGGAGGTGGAGTTCTCAGGTCCTGAGTTTGGTCTCCTTGTCCAGGAGGTGTAGTTCTCAGGTCCTGAGTTTGGTCTTGTGGTCCCAGAGGTGGAGTTCTTAGGTCCTGAGTCCAGAACCGCAGTGCAGCACGTGACTTCTTTATGTACAGTAAGCGCTTCTCCTGTATATATAACCTAGTCCCATTTTCTTGCATCGTCATCATCCATGCGGTTACAGGAGCAGCAGAGAATGGAGCCAACTGTACTGTGGAGAAGAATGTGCTCAGACGACCACAATCCTCCTGGGGTCT